>NC_091479.1:45188262-45796119 GCF_036971445.1 Narcine bancroftii
GCTGTGTAATAAACTGATTCTCCTATCACTTCATTTAACAAACATGCTGGACTCAGATGACCCATAGACTAAATTAAGGATAGGGTAAAGCCAGAGTCCGACAGATAGAAGCAGAGTATGAATAGGGGGGGGGGGGGTGTCACGGTTCTCAGTCAATACACACCGTGGGGCTGCACAGAGAACCATTGGTAAATTTAACCATAGGACCCCACAGTGACAAGATGACCTTTTTAGTAGATTCTGGGGCAGCACGGTCTAGTATTTTACAACCTCCCAAGGGTGTTAAGATAGAGGGGACCGTGATGATTTCGGGAGTAGCAGGAAGAGACTTTACAGTCCCTGTATTAAGAGATGTAAGAATACAAATGGGAGAAAAGGTAATAACAGAGGATATTTTACTAGTTCCCCAAGCTGGAGTTTGCCTGTTGGGACGAGATTTACAGGACCAATTGGCTATCGGCACCAGACCACAGGAATTAGGTATCAGGGTTCAATTGTATGTATTAAGCGAGGAAGATCGAGAACTAATAAATCCTGGAGTATGGACAGAAAGAGGCAATAGAGGTGTGTTAGATATTCCTCCCCTGCAAGTTACTTTAAAAGATTCTGAGCAAGTAATTAGACAAAAACAGTATCCAATTCCTATGGCGGGCCAAAAGGGGCTGCAGCCAGTAATTGACCAGTTGGTGAAAGATGGTATACTCGAACCTTGTATGTCACCTTTTAATACCCCAATTTTATCTGTCCAAAAACCAGACGGTACCTATCGATTAGTGGAGGACTTGAGGGAGCTGAACAAAGTTATTCTCACCCGTCACCCGGTTGTACCTAATCTCTATACAATAATGGGTAAAATCGATCCCCATAGTAAATGGTTTAGTGTGATTGACCTCAAAGATGCTTTCTGGACCTATGCGTTAGCAACAGAGAGCAGAGACATGTTTGCCTTTGAATGGGAAAATCCTTTTACTGGACGTAAGAATCAATAACAGTGGACTGTTCTTCCCCAGGGCTTTACAGAATCACCAAATTTATTCGGCCAGGTCTTAGAACAAATACTAGATGAGGCTCCTCGGAGAGAGAATTGTCAGTTGATACAATATGTTGATGATTTGTTAATTATGGGAAAAACGTACGAATTAGCTAAACAGTATACTGTTGAACTTTTGAATTTTCTGGAGAATAAGGGTCTCAGGGTGAATGAATCCAAATTACAATTTGTTCAATCAGAAGTTAAATAATTAGGTCATCTGGTAAGTCAGGGAACTAGGAAAATAAGTCCAGAAAGGATATGTGGTATTCTACAGATTCCCCCTCCCAAGAATGCCCAAGAACTTAGGAAATTCCTTGGTTTAGTGGGATACTGTAGAATCTGGATTGAAAATTATTCTAGCCTGGTCAGATTTCTCTATGATAAACTCACGATTCTAGGGGGCGAAACTGTTGTCTGGACAGAGGAAGAGATTAAAGATTTTAACTTGGTGAAACAGCGCCTTATTAGTGCCGCAGTGTTGGCTTTACCCAACCCAAATAAGCCATTTGAACTATATACCAATGCGAAAAGAGGTGTTGCCACCGGAGTACTAACACAAGAGAGGGCAGGCTATAGACATCCAGGTGCTTTTCTGTCAAAAGTTTTAGACCCTGTTTGTCGTGGTTGGCCAGAGTGTGTGCAAGCCATCGCAGCCACTGCTATTTTAGTTGAGGAAGGACGAAAGATTATGTTTGGTGCCCCGGTGATAGTTCACACACCTCCCACAGTCCGCAATATTCTCTTACAACATGCTGGAAGGTGGCTCACAGACTCTAGAATTTTAAAATATGAAGTGATCCTAATGGATAGGGATGATTTGACCCTGATTACGAATAAAGAACACAATCCAGCAGCTTTCTTGGTTTCTCCAAATTCTGACAATACCATAAATGAGTTAGACCATGTATGTTTAGAGGTAATAGATTTACAGACCAAAGTTTGAGAGGATTTAAGCGATGAGCCTTTACAAGAGGGTGAAAGGTGGTTTATTGATGGATCTTCCCATTGCATTGATGGCACTCGCTATAGCGGGTATAGTGTTGTGGATGGGAAAGAAGGAGTGGTGATTGAAGCCGGTCGCCTCCCCGGTCATTGGTCAGCACAATCTTGTGAATTGTATGCCCTCTGCAGAGCTCTCCAGGGTCTAGAGAACAAGGTGGGCACGATCTACACAGACACAAAGTACGCTTTTGGTGTAGTGCACACCTTTGGGAAGATCTGGAAAGAGTGGGTAATGATAACTGGAAAAGGAGAAAAGTTGATCCATGAAAACTTAATTGTCCAATCTCTAGATGCTCCTACATTACCTGAGGAAATAGCTGTAGTTCATGTACAAAGCCATCAAAGTGGTGACAGTCCTGAAGCACAGGGGAACAGACAGGCAGATGCAGCTGCCAAACAGGCTGCGCTCACGGAGAAAATAGACATGCAGCTGTTACTGCCCACCCCTGGAGTGTCCTATTCATTCTATTAAACCTGGTGATTGGGTATATGTAAAAGCATGGCAAGATCACCAACTAAAACCTGTCTGGGATGGCCCCTATTGTGTACTTTTGATTACAGACACTGCCGAGCGAACGAAAGAAAAGGGATGGAGCCACATCCAACAAATTAAACGAGCTGCTGAACCACAGACTAACAACATTGATAATCTACCCTCCACCTGGCGTGCAGTCCTTCATCCTTCTGATCTGAAAGTTACACTACGCCGGGATAAAGTGGTGTAATGCTGTTTTTACGATTTGTTGTTTTGTTTACTTGTTGGTTCCCAATTCTTGGGAAATCACCAAATTGCTCACAATGTATTAAGTCCTTCTGGAACAGGGACAGCAGAGGTGACAAATATTTACCTTTAGAATGTAGACAGGGCGCAGGTATAGAGTATAGTCATAGTGAGGTATGGGTTAGTATAGCATCCCAACATGAATCAGGGGAACAGAATGACCCTAGGGGAGTAGATTTGATTTGTATTTGTATTTCGGCCTCTACAGGTATTTAAAAGATGAGTTTTAAAGAGATAGCACAAAGAAGATGGTGGGACAAGGACAGACAGAATGTTAGTCAGGATTGTACATGTAGCAGAGATAGAGTGAATACATATGCTAATGTTCACAGACAGGCTGCAACTCACAGGTTCAGTGATATTTATGCTAATGTTCGCAGACAAGCTGCAACTCACAGGTTCAGAGATATTTATGCTAATGTTCGCAGACAAGCTGCATCTCACAGGTTAAGTGACAAGAAACCCCCCTCCCCAACTCGGTCTCTTGTAAATCATCCTTTGGGTCACAGAGACATTCGGAATGTTAAGAACCACCACTGTAAGGGGAGTTCCAGTTGTAAATGACGTAAGCTGTTCCAGAACACCAGAGCTGCTTGGCATTTAAATCGTTTAATCAGACTCCAGGCAGCCTTGGAGATCATCACCGAACAGACAGCGATGGCCTGCATTTATGGGCTGAAGAAAGACGACAGATATGAGCCCACAGTTCAAAAAAACCGCCTGGCTCTCGATTCCTCGTTGGCTGCTGAAGGCAACGTTTGTGAAAGACAGGTTAATGACGATGCTCACAACGGTCAGGCGGTTAAAGACACTTCTTCAGGAGTTCAAAAATCTTCCCATGCCCAGATTCAGACTTGGCAACCTTGGTCCGGTGTGGGATGGACTAGCCTTTTTATTGGTAACTGGAGTCTGATACCCACAGCCCTTATAGCAGCTGGACTCGCTATTCTGGCCATTATGGTGCTCCCCTGCTTAAAGACTTGTGTGCAGTATTTAATTCAACGGACCCCTCGTCAGATCACTATAACCCAAAGGATGTATGTTTCCCTAATTCTCTCTGATGATGCTGAGACTGCAGTTCGTTTACTGACTCGCTGGGAAAAAGACCAGGTTTACAAGTAATACATTCCAGTTGAGAATTCACGAAGTGTAGCTAAAAGAAAAGTGAGGATTGTGAGAGATGAGTAAAACTAATATGATAATATGTGTAATGAAGAAAGCCAGTATGAATAGAGGGTAGATGATAGAATGTAGGAAGTAAAGTTAGTCTGAATAAGGTAAGTGTCTTCTAGCCTTAGAGAGAGTCAGCAAGTTCCGCATATGTAATTAGTAAGCCTTAGACAGAATTAGCAAGTTCTGCATATAAGAATTAGTAAGCCCTGAGGGTTGTGAAGGTGTGAATAAGGACAATGAGGATATTGACATGATGGGACACTGACAGGATACCCCCTGGTCCTCCAAGTTCACAGAAACAGCACGTAGGCAGGCAGGATTGCCTAATGCCAAACCTATCCAGGAGGCAGAAGAATGTAAGGGGAGGGTACTTCTATACTGAAATAAACTGTATAAAAGTTGGGTAAGCCCCAGTGTATGTGTGTATTCCCAGGGTAAGGGGAAGCACCCAACTTTTTTTTCTTTGGCTTGGCTTCGCGGACGAAGATTTATGGAGGGGGTAAAAAGTCCATGTCAGCTGAAGGCTCGTTTGTGGCTGACAAGTCCGATGCGGGACAGGCAGACACGATTGCAGCGGTTGCAGGGGAAAATTGGTTGGTTGGGGTTGGGTGTTGGGTTTTTCCTCCTTTGCCTTTTGTCAGTGAGGTAGGCTCTGCGGTCTTCTTCAAAGGAGGTTGCTGCCCGCCAAACTGTGAGGCGCCAAGATGCACGGTTTGAGGCGTTATCAGCCCACTGGCGGTGGTCAATGTGGCAGGCACCAAGAGATTTCTTTAGGCAGTCCTTGTACCTTTTCTTTGGTGCACCTCTGTCACGGTGGCCAGTGGAGAGCTCGCCATATAACACGATCTTGGGAAGGCGATGGTCCTCCATTCTGGAGACGTGACCCATCCAGCGCAGCTGGATCTTCAGCAGCGTTGACTCGATGCTGTCGACCTCTGCCATCTCGAGTACTTCGACGTTAGGGATGTAAGCGCTCCAATGGATGTTGAGGATGGAGCGGAGACAACGCTGGTGGAAGTGTTCTAGGAGCCGTAGGTGGTGCCGGTAGAGGACCCATGATTCGGAGCCGATCAGGAGTGTGGGTATGACAACGGCTCTGTATACGCTTATCTTTGTGAGGTTTTTCAGTTGGTTGTTTTTCCATACTCTTTTGTGTAGTCTTCCAAAGGCGCTATTTGCCTTGGCGAGTCTGTTGTCTATCTCATTGTCGATCCTTGCATCTGATGAAATGGTGCAGCCGAGATAGGTAAACTGGTTGACCGTTTTGAGTTTTGTGTGCCCGATGGAGATGTGGGGGGGCTGGTAATCATGGTGGGGAGCTGGCTGATGGAGGACCTCAGTTTTCTTCAGGCTGACTTCCAGGCCAAACATTTTGGCAGTTTCCGCAAAGCAGGACGTCAAGCGCTGAAGAGCTGGCTCTGAATGGGCAACTAAAGCGGCATCGTCTGCAAAGAGTAGTTCACGGACAAGTTTCTCTTGTGTCTTGGTGTGAGCTTGCAGGCGCCTCAGATTGAAGAGACTGCCATCCGTGCGGTACCGGATGTAAACAGCGTCTTCATTGTTGGGCGCCTCCTGTTGGAGCTCTGCACAGAACAGCGGCTTGTCATTACAAACACCCTTTTTCAGCAGAGGGACAGCCTTAAGACCACCTGGATGCATCCCCGATCCAAACACTGGCACCTCCTGGACTACATCCTGGTGCGAGAAAGTGACAAACGAGATGTGCTCCACACCAGGGTCATGCCTAGCGCGGAATGCCACACTGACCACCGGCTGGTTCGCTGCAAGCTCAACCTTCACCCAACTTTACATTGTTATATAATAAATGTTCTTTGTTCTCAATTTTTGTCTCGAGCAATTTCTGTGAAGGTACTTCTGTTTCTAATAAATGGGGGTCGTCCGGGATCCCACTCCCTCCACTGACAGAGTGCCCGACGACGAGGGTAGGTGCACCCCGGCTGATTCAGCTGGACTCACGGACAACGGGTGACTGGTCAGTGGTTGAAGCGAGTGATATCCGAGAAGAGGCATTGAGAACAAACGACGGGAGGACGTTAAGGAAGCACGCTAGGAATAGCTACTGGATCCCAGTAAGAGGAATTTTACTTACCTGTTAGTATGGGAGGTGTGAGTAGCAAGGGAAATAGTTCTAAGGAAGGACGGGACAATCAGATAACTAAGCAAAGTTCATTGGGATTAATGCTATCTGATTGGGGTGCGGGGAGAACAGCAGCTGGTGTTTTAGTTTCTGGCGACAGTTCTGGGATGGGTGTTGATGTAGCAGCTGTCTAGTGGGTCGAGTGGGCAAGGTTCTTTGGTGGGTGCGTGAAATCATAAGACAGAGAACTGGATACTCATCCATTTAATTGACCACCCTCGCGTGGTGCTGCGTGCCAAGGAATGGCACACTGATCTGTGGATTCTCCTGCCGGAAGGCGCGGGACACTCACAGGGCTTAATTTAAACCTCTGGTTCCGTGGATCGGCAGCAAACTCATAATGATGTCCCACTTTCTCCCATGGAGCCGGGACACACAGTAAATAAAAGAAGACTGCAAAGTCTGAATAAAGCAGTCTTGTGTTGACTAACACCCTGTGCGTGTTGCTTTCATAGCTCTATCGAAGTAGCTGCTACATATATAAATATTTGGGAGGATTATCGCACTTACAGGATACTTTTCATCCATTTCACAGCCTGTGGGAAGAAGCTATTCCCCAGCCTGACAGTCCTGATTTTGATGATGGACGTGGTTAAAGATGCTGTGCACTGGGTGGAAATGGTCTTTTTACAATTCCTTGAGCCCTATTTGAACAACACTCCCAGTAAATGTCATCTACAGAAGAAAGAGAGACCCCAGTGATCCTCACAACTCTGCATCATTCCTATCTGATGCTTTACAGCTACTGGACCATCCAATGATGCAGCCAGACAGGAGACTTAACTGCGCTCGTGTAAAATCTCAGGATGAGAGCTGTTGGCCTTGACCTCCTCAGCCTCCTTGGGAAGTGTAGGCACTTCCTGACCGATAAGGAGGTGTGATTGTTTTGTGTATTAATACGTGTGCTGTATGGATGGGAATTTTACATGATTGTATTATCTATTCTTGCTCTTTAACAATCTTTAGTGGATAGAAGTAGTCATTGTACTTTAGGATGTACAATCATGTACAGATTGTCGTAAAATAGCCATTTGGCCCAGATGTCTATTCAGTCCAAGAATACTTTCCATCACAGGCAGATTTTGAACAATAACCCCATTCATTCTGCAACAACTGCCACTTAATTTTGCCAGTTGTTCAAAGGTAAACTATATGGGGAAAACACCACTGTCAACTCTTCTACCTTAAAGGAGTAATTATATTCAAATGGGCAGTAGATCAAGAGATGGAAACAGTGAAATCAGACAGAGGTGAGTGGCTGCTTAAATTAGAAACATTCGTGTTCATGCTATAGAGTTTAAGGCTGCCCAGGAGGAATATAATGTGTTTTCTTTAAGATTGTTTGCCCTCATCCTGGCGAAGGATGGGGCCAACAGACATGTTGCTGGAAGGGTTCGAGAATTGATATGGTAGGTCACAGGAAGCACATGTGTTTAGCAAAATGGCCACCCAGTCTGTATTGGTCTTGCTGATATTGAGGTCAACTGAGTCTACCAAATGTATTAGATTAGGTTGGATGGGGTGCACGTGAAGCTCTGCCTCACCTGGAAGGCCTGATTGTGGCCTTGGATGGAAGTGAGAGGAGATGTAGGAACAAGTTTGGCAATTTCTGCAGTTACAATGGGGAGTGCGTTAGTTGATGGTGGGTGGAGAGGGAAGTGCCGTTGAGGGAGTCACAGAAATACGTGCACCTATGAAAAAAAGGATATGAGTGGAGCGGGTTAGATGTAGCAGGTTAGAGGATGGTGCTGAAGTTGGAAGTGTCAAAGGATAATGTGTCAGATGTGGCAGCTGATGGGTGGTAAGTGAGAAACCTGAGGGATTCTGTCCGTGTTCTGCCGGAAAGGAGGTGGGGTAAAGGCAGAAAGATAATTGGAGATATGGGTGCAGGCTTTATCAATGACAGTATGGGGGAATCAGCAATTATTGAAGAAATAAGACATTTTGGGTATCCTCGTATGAGGACCTAAACTTGGGGTTGTTACAGGCCCAGAGGACCCCAAAACCTAGCAGCAATAGAAAATCACCAAGATAAATGAATACTTCAACAAATGTCTTTTTAATTTCCTTGAAACAAAAAAACAGGATCAAACTTTAAACTATCACTATTAATGTAACTGCCTAACATTAACTCTTTCTAATTCTAAGCACAGGTGTATTTAATGTGTATAAAGTTCTTTGACACTCCTACAAGTTCACCGGTATCTATCAATTCTTATACTTTGCACAGAATTCAACATTTATGACTTTTCACCAAGCTCTGGTGCTTAAAAGTAAACGTTTACCCTCCAGGAAGGCTCTTGTTGGTTTCAGAGAGGGATTTCTTGCTCATTGGACAAGTAAAAACTGATTCCCTCTGATCAGCAACTTTGGTGTCTTGCCAAAGAAACTTTCACCATCAGAGTTTTCCAAATGATAACCTCTTCTGCAGGTCACCATTGAGTTCCTTTTGTTTCCCTTATTTCAGGTGAAACACCATTTCTAGCGAACAATTTCCTCTTGTATGTAGAACAAGGTTTTTCAACAGGCTGAACTGAGAACTCACAACCCGTCTTCAAAATGGGGTTTCAACAAGATGCCAGCTTGCCATCTCTCTCTCTCTCTCTTTTAGCAAAAAGCCTATTTGGTGTCTCCTCTCTGCCTGCAAAAGCAGATGACCTTCTTAGAACAGTAAACTTCTGAGTACAATAATATGTTGTTTTAAAAACAATATTCCATTTTGCACCTGCTTTTGAAATTATTTAGCAAAACAGACTTTGCAAAGGCTCTCGACGGCTCTCGGCGCCTGCATGACTCACTCTTGGCAAAGCTCTTGCATTTTAATTAAGAGCTGTTTTGCAAAGTGTTTGTATTTGTTTGTGACCTACACGACTCCTACAATCTATCCTTCAAAAACATATCTACATACAATATAACATATAGATAATCTGTCACAGGACAGATGCAGCAGAGGAGTTGTGATAAAATCAATGGTGTCCTTGCAAAAAAATAAGTGGGAAGAGGTATAATCCAGGTAGCTCTGGTGAGTGGAGTTTATAATAGTTTGAAACTTGAACCTCTCTCTCTATTTCAGGAGACAATTTACTGTCATGTATTTAAAATGTGTCATATCATACAAAATTGCTTTTTTCTTGCTGAAAGACAGACAGATTCGCCATTGGCAGAAATTGCCTGAAATGCCTCTTGCAGTCAGAGAAGGAAGGAAAAGAGAGTCACTCTCCCCCACCCCAACCTTCCCGAATCATGGGCCAAGTCACTGAGGGTCTGTGGATTCTCTTTCAATGCTCACAGACCAATCCAAGCCATTGGTAATGCGAGCTCCAGTTTTGAAACTCTGACACGATTAGGAACCCTTCAGCACTCATATCCCAGGTCTGACACCCTTTTAGCCAGTCTTGAACCAGTCTCTACGAATCCACGGCCTGGTGTGAGTTCCTTGACTGCTTTATTCAGAAGCCCACAGCCTGCGTGGGTTCCTCTCCTCAAGTCACCTACAGCCTGTCACCTGTGTGGGTCCTTCAGCTGCAGAACCCCTCACTGGTCTGCTTCCATTGTCACTGACCTGTGGATTGAATCTTCTGCTTCTAAGATGTTGATGGGGTTTGGTCTTCTTGTTTTCTGGTGCCCTGCGCTAGTCCTGCGCTTCCCTAGAGTTCGCGGTGCCGAGGAAATTTAACACATCTAAATTAAAATTTTACAACTTAGAGGAGAATCTCCCATGTCTAGAGGGATGGAAAGGGCATTATTACAAATTGAAACCTAATATTTGAATATTCATGTGCCAAATTTGCAAAAGCATAGAGTATATATTTCTCAAGCTATATGTAATTTTTTCCAAAAGAATACAACTTTGAATGTTTGCATGTCATCTTGGCATCCCTAAAAGTATATCTGATTTCCAAGTAATGCAATACATTTCCTCATCACTACTAAGGCTAATTTAACAAATTTCAATTGATATATTAATAGTTTTAATTTGGGCCTTGTTCGTTCAATATTTACTAATAAAAATAAAGTTCGATTTTGCAGAAAAACATCTCCTGTAGCTTGTTCCAAAAAATTTCTAATTCTCCCTAAAAAGATCTTACATTAGGACAAAGCTAAGTTGAATGCAAGAAAGTTGCTACATCTTCACCACACCTAAAACATTGATCTGATAATTCTGATTTTATTCTAATCAATTTCTCTAGTGTAAGAAGTAACTAGAAAAAAAACTAGTTGTGAATTCCTTCCTCACTGCTGCAGCGTGGAACTCTGGTCAATAGTTCCAGACTGCTGAGTTGAAGTGAATTCATACATCTCCCCTGGATCAAGTGATCTGTTGCCAAATCAGCTTCCTACAGTGCTTTTCATATCCAACTGCGTGAGTCACCTGATTCCAGGTGTAGCTTTCAGATAAAATCCTTGCTGACATCTGCTCCATGACTGATGTAAAAAGAATTATACTGAACTAATTTATATCATTCATTACTACAACATTCAAATCCATTTCCCATGTTTGTCTAGACTTATGAACTCCTCATTTAAAAGTTCCTACTTGTAATAAAGAATACATTATCGAAGTAAACATTTTAATAATTCCTCTTTATAAGGAATTTCTATTTCAGTATAACATGGTTGGTCCTAACTTATCCTTCAAATATGTCCTTAGTTGGAAAGAGCAAAAAAGATTGCAATGAGTTATATGATATTTATTTCTCAGTTGCTCAAATGACATTATTTGACCCCTTTCATCACAATCTTCAACATTTATAATCCCCTTACGAAACCAGCTATTCAGAAATTGATGATCCTTCAAAAAAGAGACGAGGATTTGTATATCCACTTACACCAATTTCATCATTCATTTTATTCCATATATTAATCAAATGTTTCAACAATGGTTTATATTTATCACCAACCATTAATTTCAATTCCCACTTGGATATAAATTCTTCTGCTTTTCCTCTCTCCTATTTTATTTGATTCAATTTTAACCCATGGCAATTTTTTCCCTTTCAAAAAAAGAAGCAAGAAATCTCATTTGAGCTGCTCGATACTAATTTTTAAAATGAGGAAGCTGTAGTCCTATCAATGTAGAATTTGCATTAAGAGAAACGCAGCTGTCTTTAGCTATCTTAATGAATTGGCTAAAATGGCATAACATGAGAACAAACATTCCGGAGGAGTGTGGGTTGCTTGTAACATGGGATTCAATTGGAAATGGTTTCACATGACATAAATTCATGACGCAGACTGTTTTCTAAGAATGGAATACAAGAGGAAGGTTGTCTCGGTCTCCAGTAGGATATAGATCACAAGATATAGGAGCAGATGTAGGCCCTTCGAGTCTGTTCCACTATTCTTCCACTCAGCCCCACTGCCCAGCTCTCTCCCCATAACCCTTGATTTCTTAACTAATCAAATACTTGTCAATCTCTGCCTTAAATAAACCCAATGACCTCAGTTCCACGGATTCATGACCGACTGACAAAATAATTTGTTCCACATTTGTTTTAAATTGACACCCTTTTATCCTGTAATTATGCTCTCCTGTCCTAGAATCCCCTACCATGGGAAACATCTTTGCCATATGTACTCTGCCTAGGTCTTCCAGCATTTGAAATGCCTCTGAGGACCCCCTTATCCTTCTGTACTCCAACTAGTACAGTCAAAGAGTCGACAATTGTTCCTCATACACTAACCCTTTCATTCCTGATATCATTCCAGTAAATCATCTCTGACCTTCTCCAACACCAGCACATCTTTTCTCAAATACGGCACCCAAAATTCTAATTCTGTTTGAATGGAAAGGGAATTCTCCAACGACACATACACAACAGTGAAGTGATATTATGTCTTGTTGATATTTACCAAAAATTATTAAAGAGTCAAATAATAACTTGCAAAAGATGCCGGGGCCCAATTATGGACTATTATCACAACCTAAAGAGTTCGGGTTGTTCTGAAGCTTGGTGCTTTGTTACGAGACCAGAGGATCCCAAAACCCAGCAGCAATAGATATTCACCAAGTCAAATAGTTGCTTAAATAAAAGTTGATTTTAATTATCTTTAAACATGAAAACAGAATTACACTTTAACTTATCACCATTTTACTAACTTACTTTACCTAATTTACCCCCCTTCTAATTCTAAGTGCATGTGTGTGTCATGTGTGTGTAAGTTCAGAAAAGTCTTTGGTTCACAGTCCAATCTCACTTCGCATTCCTCCAAGTCCACTGTTTGCAGGCCATTCCTATACTGTGCACAGAATTGAACATATAAAAAGTTCACCAGACTTTTGTGCTTGAAAGGTGAATGATTACCACTCAGGAAGGTTCTTGTTGGTTTTCAGAGAGAGGTGTGTTGTTCAGGGAAGCATTAGTGTTTATTTGTGCTCAACGAACCAGCATCTGAAAACCGTTATATAATCAGAAAAGCTCTGATAGCTTTAGCATGGAGCAGAGCTGAGCCAGGACTTTACAGGTATTTAAGGGAGTGTGTGGGAAGGGTTTGTTCTGGACCAACAATCTCACCAAATGACTCTGCTTGAAATCAAGATTCAAACCATTTTGAGGAATTCAACAGGAATTGTTCAACAAGAGCTTGGTGTTCCCTGAGGAGTTTTCTTTCAACAGTGGAATTTTTTTTTTTAAAAGCCCGTTAATCTTCCTGATGCAGATCTTTGTATTTAACTTTCAGGTTGCTATCTGTTGTTAACTTGGAGGCCTTTAATGGGGTGACTGGGTGGAATCTTTGCTTTAACCAAGCAGTTTTCTTGCAATTTTCCAGCTGTAAGATGTGGTGTAGTTGCTTGCAAGTTTAGCAAGTGGGATTATGATGTGAAACTGCAAATCACAGCGCCATTTTTGTTTTTGAAAATGCAGATGTGAAAATGTTAACTGTGGTCTCCTTGGTTTGCTTAAGTTTACAGAGGAGATGTTGGGTCAAGCTGAGAAGACAGAGTTGGATGCTCTTTAGGCGAATCTGCTGAGCAAAGCAGAAAGAACAAAACGAGGGACTGAAAAATAATGAAGCAGACTGAAGTGACGTTGAACCAAACCCAGGTAAAGAATTTAATTTTGTGCAGTGTACTTAAGAGACCAAACGATTTGGGGTTTTAGTGGTGACCTATATTCTACGAGGCTCTAAAGGCTGTGTACGGCCCCTCACCCCAAGTCCAAAGCCCGCTGCGCAGCTCAGACGGCAAAGTCCTCCTCAGCGACAAGATCTCCATCCTCAACCGATGGTCAGAACACTTCCAATCTCTTTTCAGTACCAACCGCTCAGTCCAAGATTCCGCCCTGCTCCAGCTCCCTCAACAGCCCCTAAGGCTAGAGCTGGATGAGGTTCCCACACTGGATGAGACATATAAGGCAATCGAACAACTGAAAAGTGGCAAAGCAGCAGGTATGGATGGAATCCCCCCAGAAGTCTGGAAGGCTGGCGGCAAAACTCTGCATGCCAAACTGCATGAGTTTTTCAAGCTTTGTTGGGACCAAGGTAAACTGCCTCAGGATCTTCGTGATGCCACCATCATCACCCTGTACAAAAACAAAGGCGAGAAATCAGACTGCTCAAACTACAGGGGAATCACGTTGCTCTCCATTGCAGGCAAAATCTTCGCTAGGATTCTACTAAATAGAATAATACCTAGTGTCGCTGAGAATATTCTCCCAGAATCACAGTGCGGCTTTCGCGCTAACAGAGGAACCACTGACATGGTCTTTGCCCTCAGACAGCTCCAAGAAAAGTGTAGAGAACAAAACAAAGGACTCTACATCACCTTTGTTGACCTCACCAAAGCCTTCGACACCGTGAGCAGGAAAGGGCTTTGGCAAATACTAGAGCGCATCGGATGTCCCCCAAAGTTCCTCAACATGATTATCCAACTGCACGAAAACCAACAAGGTCGGGTCAGATACAGCAATGAGCTCTCTGAACCCTTCTCCATTAACAATGGCGTGAAGCAAGGCTGTGTTCTCGCACCAACCCTCTTTTCAATCTTCTTCAGCATGATGCTGAACCAAGCCATGAAAGACCCCAACAATGAAGACGCTGTTTACATCCGGTACCGCACGGATGGCAGTCTCTTCAATCTGAGGCGCCTGCAAGCTCACACCAAGACACAAGAGAAACTTGTCCGTGAACTACTCTTTGCAGATGATGCCGCTTTAGTTGCCCATTCAGAGCCAGCTCTTCAGCGCTTGACGTCCTGCTTTGCGGAAACTGCCAAAATGTTTGGCCTGGAAGTCAGCCTGAAGAAAACTGAGGTCCTCCATCAGCCAGCTCCCCACCATGACTACCAGCCCCCCCACATCTCCATCGGGCACACAAAACTCAAAACGGTCAACCAGTTTACCTATCTCGGCTGCACCATTTCATCAGATGCAAGGATCGACAATGAGATAGACAACAGACTCGCCAAGGCAAATAGCGCCTTTGGAAGACTACACAAAAGAGTCTGGAAAAACAACCAACTGAAAAACCTCACAAAGATAAGCGTATACAGAGCCGTTGTCATACCCACACTCCTGTTCGGCTCCGAATCATGGGTCCTCTACCGGCACCACCTACGGCTCCTAGAACGCTTCCACCAGCGTTGTCTCCGCTCCATCCTCAACATCCATTGGAGCGCTCACACCCCTAACGTCGAGGTACTCGAGATGGCAGAGGTCGACAGCATTGAGTCCACGCTGCTGAAGATCCAGCTGCGCTGGATGGGTCACGTCTCCAGAATGGAGGACCATCGCCTTCCCAAGATCGTATTATATGGCGAGCTCTCCACTGGCCACCGTGACAGAGGTGCACCAAAGAAAAGGTACAAGGACTGCCTAAAGAAATCTCTTGGTGCCTGCCACATTGACCACCGCCAGTGGGCTGATAACGCCTCAAACCGTGCATCTTGGCGCCTCACAGTTTGGCGGGCAGCAGCCTCCTTTGAAGAAGACCGCAGAGCCCACCTCACTGACAAAAGGCAAAGGAGGAAAAACCCAACACCCAACCCCAACCAACCAATTTTCCCTTGCAACCGCTGCAATCGTGTCTGCCTGTCCCGCATCGGACTGGTCAGCCACAAACGAGCCTGCAGCTGACGTGGACTTTTTACCCCCTCCATAGATCTTCGTCCGCGAAGCCAAGCCAAAGAAAAGAAAAAAAAAAATTTAAATGAACAAAATCTGATTAGAATTGAAGTTCATGGAATGTTTAGAAGTTGCCACAAAAAAATGGAGCATATAAATTAGATGTTGTAATTAAGATAAATGAACAATACAAAGAGCCTGGTGTCACAGTATCTGCCTCACTACCATACATTACCATTAAACCTTCTCCCCAATATGAACTTGATGTCTGTAGAGCTCGTTGAAAGAATCAAAGACTTGTTGATCCAAACCAAGGCTTTTATTAGCAAAAGACAGGAGCTCTTCACAGGTGGCCGACCAGTCCGGAATGATCCGACCTGGCTAGGGGCACAACTCTTTTAGGCCCAGACAATAGGCGTGGCTAAGCTCTCAGCCAATTGATGTAAACACAGTCTAGATACTGTAACTATCTACACTATATACATTGGTGATAGATCTGTACCATCACAATGTCAAAGTATATGCCAAAATTTATTGTACATCACTGTTAAACCTTCTCACTCCAGTGAATCTGGTGTCAGAATTATCTGTCTAAGTTAACCGTACATAACCTTCAACATTCTTCCCTCTCTGAACCTGGGGTCACAGTATCTAACAGAGTTTATCGTACAACACTGATAAACCTTATTCCCCCTGTGAACCTGGGGTCATAGTATCTTCCACAGTTTATCGTACATCACTGCTAAATCAGCTTCCACTGTGAACCTGGGGTTACAGTATCTTCTACAGTTTAGCATACATCACTGATAAACCTTCTCCCCATTGTGAATTCGATGTCACAGTATCTGCCTCAGTTTTCCGTACATCACCATTAAACCTCTCCCCAATATGAACCTGGTGTCACTTTATCTGCCACATTTTATTTTACTGCCACATTTTATTTTACATCACCGTTAAACCTTCTTCTTACTGTGAAACTTCTGTCACTTTATCTCCCACAGTTTATTTTTTTATCACCGTTAAACCTTATTCCCGTAGTAAACCTGCTTTCACAGTATCTGCCACAGTTTATTGTACATAACTTTTAAACCTTCTCACTACTGAAAACCCGGAGTAACAATATCTGACTCAGTCTACCGTACATCATCGTTAAACCTTATACCCACTGTGCACCTGGCGTCACAGTATCTGACACAGTTTATAGTACATCACTGTTAAACTTCTCACAAATGTGAATCCTGTCTCACAGTTTCTGCCTCAGTCTACCGTACATCACCGTAAAACATTATCCCCACTGTGAACCTGGTGTCACAGTATCTTCCACGGTTTATCGTACATCAGTGATCAACCTCTCCCCATTGTGAACCATGTGTCGAAGTTTCTGTCACAGCCTTCCATACATCACTGTTAAACCTGATTCCCACTGTGAATCTGGTGTCTCGTTAACTGACACAATTTATTGTACATCACAGTTAAACCTTCTTACTTCTGTAAACTCGGTGTCACAGTATCTGCCAAAGTCTACCTTACATCACCATAAAACCTCCTCCCCGCTGTGAACCTGCTGTCACTGTATCTGCCTCAGTCTACAGTACATCACCATTAAACCTTATACCCACTGTGCACCTGGCGTCACAGTATCTGACACAGTTTATAGTACATCACTGTTAAACTTCTCACAAATGTGAATCCTGTCTCACAGTTTCTGCCTCAGTCTACTGTACATCACCGTAAAACATTATCCCCACTGTGAACCTGGTGTCACAGTATCTTCCACGGTTTATCGTACATCAGTGATCAACCTCTCCCCATTGTGAACCATGTGTCGAAGTTTCTGCCACAGCCTTCCATACATCACTGTTAAACCTGATTCCCACTGTGAATCTGATGTCACTTTATCTGCCACATTTTATTTTACATCACCGTTAAACCTTCTTCTTACTGTGAAACTTCTGTCACTTTATCTGCCACAGTTTATTTTTTTATCACCATTAAACCTTATTCCCATAGTAAACGTGCTTTCACAGTATCTGCCACAGTTTATTGTACATAAACCTTCTCACTACTGAAAACCCGGAGTAACAGTATCTGACTCAGTCTACCGTACATCATCATTAAACCTTATACCCACTGTGCACCTGGCATCACAGTATCTGACACAGTTTATAGTACATCACTGTTAAACTTCTCACAAATGTGAATCCTGTCTCACAGTTTCTGCCTCAGTCTACCGTACATCACCTTAAAACATTATCCCCACTGTGAACCTGCTGTCACAGTATCTTCCACGGTTTATCGTACATCAGTGATCAACCTCTCCCCATTGTGAACCATGTGTCGAAGTTTCTGCCACAGCCTTCCATACATCACAGTTAAACCTTCTTACTTCTGTAAACTCGGTGTCACAGTATCTGCCAAAGTCTACCTTACATCACCATAAAACCTCCACCCCGCTGTGAACCTGCTGTCACTGTATCTGCCTCAGTCTACCGTACATCATCGTTAAACCCTCTACAACTCTGAACCTGGTGTCAATGTATCTGCCTCAGTCTACAGTACATCACCATTAAAACTTATCCCCACTGTGCACCTGGTGTCACATTATCTATCTCAACAAACCATACATCATCATTAAACCTTATTCCCATGTGAACCTGGTGTCACAATATCTACTTCAGTCTACCGTACATGACTGTTAAACTTCTGTATCTGACACAGTTTATCGGACATTACTATTCAACATTCTCACTGCTGTGAACCCAGTGTCACAGTATCTGTCTCAGTTTACTGTACATCATCGTTAAACCCTCTACAACTCTGAACCTGGTGTCACTGTATCTGCCTCAGTCTACAGTACATCACCATTAAAACTTATCCCCACTATGCATCTGGTGTCACATTATCTCCCTCAACATACTGTACATCACCGTTAAATCTGATCCCTCTGTGACCCTGGTGTCACAGTACCTGACACAGTTCATAGTATATCACTGTTAAACCTTCTCACAAATGTGAATCCTACTATAAAATAATGCTCCCCTTCTAAGTCTCGCTGTATTGAATCCCCACCTATTTTTAAAATTCCAAAAAAAAAGAGAAAAATCAATCCCAAAACAATCTACTCAAAAGTAGTAGCCCCCTAAAAATCTGTGTGTGGTAAAGTCCACAAGTGGCAAGTGACTAAAGGACTCAGTGTCACCCACCCCCAGTCAGACTTTCACAAAGGACTGAAACAAAAACATTCAACGCAATGATTCCAGTCCCAATGATTGTTCCGGAACTTCAATATCGAGAAGACTTTGCGTCAATTCAACTTTTTTCCCATTCTTTCCATATTTTCCAATCTTCCCATTTCCATTCCCATTGACCCTTCCCTTCGGTGACAATGGTGACGATCACCCATTTCCTCGTACATCTGGCAATGAATTAGCAAATATTAAAGCATCATGGTCATTTTCAAAAAACTGAGATTAAAAATTCCCATAAAAATCTTTCAATACTGCCGCATGACAAAAAGCAAATTTATATCCCTTTCGCCACAATACTTCTTAGGCTGAATTAAATTCTCGGTCTCTTCTGATAATTTCTTGACTCAGATCTGCATTAAAAAAAACCCTATTATTTTGAACCATCAGTGGAGCCTGATTTTGCCGTGTTTTCTGCACCACCAATCGGAGGATCACCTCTCTGTCTTGATACTTAAAACAGCGAATCAAAACTGCTCGTGGTAATTGGCCTGGAAACGGTTTCTTCCTTAACGCTCTGTTTGCTCGATCTAATTCCAGTACATCTGGAATGAATTACCTGCCCTACACTTTTGGGATCCATTTCTTCAAAACCTTCACCGGATCCGAACCTTCCATATCTTCCGGAAGACCTACTATCTTAACATTATTTCTACGACTTTGGTTTTCTAATGAGCCAAACTTCTTCAATAATTCCTTCTTCTGAATCCCCCAATCTACAAAAGGATCTTCCACTATTTCCATTTTTTCACTATTACGCTCCACTTGACCCTTGCATTCAAGAAAGCCTCCTCAATCTTTTTAAAATGTTCTTGCACAGTATCCACTGATCGTGTCCATCTCGTAACATCACTCTTAACTACATTAATATCTTGCTTCATAAAAGTTATTTCTTCACACACAGTGTTCATTTTAGTTTTCATTTCTGAAAATCCTTGATTCATCTGATGAGTCATCTGCATTGATATATTTGCCATATCTTCCATGAGCTGAGCAATCCCTTCCAGAATTGGAAACACAGAATCCAGTCCAGGATCCATCACCTCCCTTTGAGGCCGACCGTCTTTTGCCTCAGTCCCCAGTTCTTGAAATTCAAATGAAGTTGAGCTCTCTTCTTCCTCCAAAGCAGTAAGTCCTCTTCCAGTGCGGCTGCAGGTCTGGACACCCGACAACAGCATGCCTACCTCATCAGCTGGCCATCGCTCTGGCTTCCCCATAGCCCACACCTTCTCCAAAGGTTCGTGGACCCTCGACGCATGGCGCATGCCTGGTAGGGCCACCCACCGCGCAGGTGTGTCTTCCGACGCTACACTGCGCACACCCGGACCACCAGGCAATGCTGCAGGCACGCAGCTGGCCCGTCCTCGCCCCCGAGTTAACGAGCGTATGAGTTGAAACCGGCCGAACTCATCGCTGAGCCTGCACCATCTTGTGATTGCACAAGATGGCGCCGCTGTAATACTAAGCCGGGCAGGAGTCTTCTGAGGCTTGGGGACTCCAGTCAACGACTCCGTTGCTTCAACTTGAACTAGGCCTCGATTCTTCAACACTTTTGTAAGGTAATTTCTTCTGTAACTGAGTTTTCACTTTTTTAAAAATTTGCAGCTATTTCGATCCTCCACTATTCCAAAGTCTATAAACAGTATTTTTAATCAATTTTACAACTTTTAAAATTGAGCATTTAATAGTCTAACTGGGGAATGGTGGAACCACATGTCTACCCTCTGCGCCATCTTGTCACAGTATCTGACACAGTTTATAGTAAATCACTGTTAAACCTTCACAGCCCTCTGTTTCTGCCTCACTCTACCGTTCATCAACGTTAAACCTTCTCCCCCTGTTAACTTGGTGTTAAAGTATCAGCCTAAGTTTACCACACATCACCATTAAACCTTCTCCCCAGTGTGAGACCGTTTTTACTGGAACTGCCATAGTTTATCGTAAATCACTATTATACCTTCTCACTACTGTGAACTTGGTGTTACAGAGTCTGCCAAAGTCTACCGTACATCATCAGTAAACCTTCTCCCAAATGTGAGCCTGGTGTTATTGTATCTGCCACAATTTATTGTACATCACTGTTAAACATTCTCCACCATGTGAACCTGGTGTCACTGTGTTTGCTAAAGGTTATCGTACAGCTCTGTTAAACATTTTCCCCACTATGAACCCAGTGTCACAGTAACTCCCTCAGTTTCCCATACATCACCAATAAAGCTTTTTTTTCCTACTCTGAGCCCAGTATCAACGTATCTACGTAGTCTCCCGTACATCACCATTAACCTCCTCCCCATTGTGAACCAGATTTCACAGTATCTGCCACAGTTTATTGTACATCATTTTAAATCCTTCTCACTACTGTAAACCAGGAGTCATATAATCTGCCTTATTCTACCGCACATCTCTGTTAACCCTTCTCAATACTGTGAACACGGTGTCACAGTATCTGCCAAAGTCGACTGTACATCATATTCTCCCCACGTTGACCCATTTTTCACTGTTTTTCCCACCATTTATCGTATATCAGAGTTCAACCTTCTCCCCACTGTAAACTTGGAGTCACAGTATATTCCACAGTTTATTGTACATCACTGATATACCTTCTCCTTCTTGTGAATGCGGTGTCACCATATCTGCGTCAGTCTTCCGTACATCACCATAAACTTCTCCCCAATGTGAACTTGATGTCACTTTATCTGCCACAGTTAATATTACATCACCATAAAACCTTGTTCCAACTGTGTACCTGGTATCACGGTATCTACCACAGCTTATCATGCATTACTGTTAAACGTTCTCACTACTGTGAACTTGATGTCACAGTATCTGCCAAACTCTACCGTATATCACTGTTAAATATTCTCCCCAATGTGAACCTCGTGTCACAATATCTGACATAGTTTATTATACATTACTGTTAAACCTGCCGGATAAGCTCCAGATAGCGAAAGAGGAGTTCTCGCATCTGCAGGAACTGGGGCCTCGCCGCTCCACCTGGTCCAGAGCCTCTTGTGGCTGGCGCCTCTGCAGAGATTAGCGATGGCTTAATGACACGACAGTACCTGACCGTTACCCCATCCCTCTCATTCAGGATTTTACGGCCAATCTGCATGGCGCGAGGTTATTCTCCAGGGTCGATCTGGTGCGCGTGTGTCATCAAATCCCATTGTAGCCTGAGGACATCCCCAAAATGGCTATCATCAACCCCTTCGGCTTGTTCGAATATCTACGCATGCCTTTCGAGCTCAAGAACATCACCCAGACTTTCCAGCACCTCATGAATACGGTGCGCAGGGATTTGAATATCATGTTCATTTATCTGGATGACATTCTTGTCGCCAGCAGAGACTGGGCACAAATCAAGTCTCACCTGCACACCCACTTCTCCCGACTGACCGAATCTGGCCTAACAATCAACCTGGCCAAATGCCAGTTCCGGAAAGAGTCCATGAAGTTTCTGGCCCACATCATCATGGCCGAAGGAGCTACACCAGCTGCTATGAAGGTCACTGCAATCAGAGATTTTCCATGCCCGGACAACCTCAAGGGGCTACAAGAGTTTTCAGGTATGGTCAGCTTCTATAACTGATTCATTCCAGGAGCTGCACACATCATGCAGACACTCTTCGCCAAGGACAAGATACTCGCCTGGACTCCAGACGCCAACAGGGTGTTCAAAGCCACAAAGGTTGCCCTCGTGAAGCCTACCCTGCTCCTCTACCCACGCACCGACCTTCCTATGGTGCTCTTCATCGATGCCTCTGCCACTACCATAGGTGCTGTCTTCGAGCAGCAGGCTAATGGACAGTGGAAACCACTGGAATTCTTTAGCCAACTTCTTCATCTGCCAGACCGCAAGTATAATGCTTTCAACCGTGAGTTGCTGGGCATGTACCTTGCTGTGCCTCATTTTCGCTATTTCTTGGAGGGGAGGCCTTTCACAATTTATACCGACCACAAGCCCTTCACTCAAGCTCTCGCTATAGCTAGAGATCCCTGTCGGCCCACTTACACCGTCACCTGTCCTTTGTATCGGAGTTCACCACCCACATTCAGCACAAGGCAGGGAAAGACAATGTGGTTACTGAAGCGCTCTCCCAACCGGCCATTTGCTCGCTGATACCCAGACTAGACTATGACCAGCTTGTCCCGGATCAGAAGTCCGACGAGGAGATGCAGGCCTTCAGAAACCCCCGACAGCGCCATTTTGGCCTGCAGTGCCAGATCCTCCCGAATCCAATCAGTGATGAGCACCCTGTGACCAGTGGTTCCCCAGCAGTGGCGCAGGCAAGTCTTCATCATATCCACGACCTTTTCCACCCTTCCATCAGGTCCAAGGTTCATATGGTGGCAGAACACTTCGTCTGGCATGGGCTTCGAAAGCAGATTGTGGACTGGGGCAGAACCTGCACCCATTGCCAGCTTTCCAAGGTACACAGGCACACCAGAATGCCCATGCACGATTTTGAACACGTCCGAGACTTTTCAGCCACATACATGTGGACATTGCCAGCCCCTTACCCGTTTCCCAAAGTAACTGTTATCCTTTCACAGTGGTAGACTGCACCACTCGTTGACCTGAGGTGATCCCGATGCCAGATGCCTCCACGGACTCCTGCTCCCAAGCAGGTTGGGTTACCTGGTTCGGCATCCCGGCCCACCTCACTCTGGGCACAGCTCACCAACAGACTGGGAATTGAGCTGCATCACACAACGGCCTATCACCCACTTGCCAATGGACTGGTCGAACGATTGCATCGCCAACTTAAGTCGGCACTTATGGCCTGCCTCACTGGCCCCAACTCGGTGGATGAGCTGCCTTGGGTCCTCCTGGGAATCCGCTCGACACCCAAGAAGACCTGCAAATGTCATCTGCTGATCTGGTCTACGGTAAACCACTAGCCCTGCCTGGTGAGTTTATCAATGCACCTCACAACCTGCAACAGTTACTGCACGGTTTACTTCTCTGCCTCCGGGCCCAGTTGGACTCCTTCACACCCCCACCACCGCCCAGACATAGCACACAGGCCTCTTACATCCCCAGTGAGCTGTATTCCGCAGAGTATGTTTTTTATCAGATGAGGCCCTTCCACAGCACTCCTTCAAAGACTATATGAAGGGCTGTACAGAGTCATCCAGCATTCGGGATCCACCTTCACACCAGACATCAGTGGAAAGAGGGAAATGTTTACTGTGGACAGATTAAAGAAAGCACACCTCGATCCCAACGAGGCAGTGGTTGCGGCTCAACCCAAGAAGCGAGGCTGCCCAGAAAAAAAGGCCATTGACGCCGGTTCTGGGGGGGGGGTGTGTGGCGGCAAGCCATGAGGCAGGCGATCCAGCCCCTCATGTCACGCACGTGGCGGGGCAGCCAGCCAAAATGGCGCTGTCGGGGGTTTCTCGCCGACCTCGGCACCAGACTCAGAAGCCCGCAACCTGCGGCCCACGTGACCCCCCAGTGACATCAGGGCCCCCGGTGTGCTTCTCAGCCAAGTCCGGGCTCGGAGCATAAGACCAGCCAGGCAGACCTGAATAAAGGAGTTTTTGCTCATTAAATTCAACCTGTCTGTTTGTGAGGTCATTCAGTAACAGAGTAGCCGCCGCTACAGTCGTATCTTAGTTTCTTTTCCTTTCTTTTCTTTTTTATATGTTATCAACATATATTTGTAAATACATAACGTTGTGATTTGATATTAATTGTTATAATATTTGATTTAAAGGAGGCTGGTCAAAAAAAGGCATAAAAAAGATTTTAATATGGGGACAGGAATAAAAGAAAAACAGAGGGTACTGGTGTGAGGGAGGGAAGGGTAATATTGTTTTGGGGTTGTTTCAGATGGGTCAGCTGAAGGGACTCGACTGATCCATCCATGATTTGTCCAGCATCTTGCTGTCATGTAGTGGTGAACCAGGGTGTTGCCTGATGGGGACACGGTGCTCTGAGCACTGGACAGATAGATTGTGCTTTTCTCAAAAACACACTTCCTCAGGTAAAGCAGAGGAAGTGGAAAGGCCCTAGTGTGTAGGGGTAGGGAGGGTGGTGATGGGGGGAAGAGTTGGGACCCTCCAAAGTCATTGTGATCAGGCCTCGGAGACGGCATCTCTATCACTCGTATTTCTCTTCCCAGGAGAAGGAGCGATCTCAGAGACAAGACACGAGTCCAGAAGAACCTCGCATCCCAGCTGAACAGAGGACGGACAACATCATGATGGCCTGAATCTCTCCCCTTCTTCTCCTTCTGGCCCTGCCAACCCCATTCCCTGCATCTTCCATGTCCTTTCACCCACACCCCCTTTCTCCCCTACACCTCCTCCATCCCAACCCCCTCCTGCTTACCTTCCCCTTCCCTCACATCTATGCCCTAACCCCAGCCCTCCTCCTTTCACCTCCCCTTCCCCCCCCCTTTCCCCTTCCTACCCTAACCTAGGGGAAGGAGTGGTAGGGGAAAGGGGTAGGAGAAAGAGGGTAATGGAAGCGGGGTGAGTAAGGGGTAGGCTTGGGGGTGTGGGTATGGGATAGGGGTAAGGGGTATGGTTTGGGGAAGGAGAGAGGTGTAGGGGATAGGGGTAGGGTTTAGGCTTGGGTTGGGTGAGAGTAAGGGTTAGGGCCGGGATTGAGGTAACATCATGGTTAGGGTTAGGAGACATGGGCAAGGATTAGGTCTAGGTTTAAGGTTAGGATTAGAGTTCGGGGAAGTGGGTTTGTATTAGGTTTAGGGGAAGGGGTTAGGAGTAGGAGATAGAGGTGCGGTGAGTGTTTAGAGGAAGGTGGGTAGAATTAGGGTTGGGGTTAGGGGACGGCGTAGGGGTAGAGATAGAGTTAGGGGACAGGGTAGGGGTAGAGTTAGGGGATGTGGAGTAGTGATAGGGGGTATTGGTCGTGTTAAGGTTAGGGTTTGTTAGGAGTTAGAGTTAGGAGTAGGTGAATGGGAAGGGGGAGGGGAACCGGGAGGCGAGCGGGAGAAGGAAATGGGGAGGTTAATGGGCAGGGGAATGGGGAGGGGAATGTAATGGAAGATTAAAACCGTATTTTTTTTAACTTTTGCAACCTTTGCTTCTGCAAGGCTGAGAACCTGCTTGTGTTTTAGAATCAGCAGACTTAAGCTAAATTCCACCGAGGGACCAGAGATGCAGTTATCTGACGAAAGGACATCTGTGTACCAAGAACATTTAATCTTTCTTCTTGTTTTGGTCACAGACCTTGATCCCTAGCCTTGATGCAAAATAACCATTGTATTCAAAGTGATAAGCTAAAAATTATGTTATTTCTTAGAAGCCTAACATGCTAGCTTGCTCGCTTATCTTTCTTACTGCGCTGGGAATAGATGCTTGGGTAAGCAGTTTTTGGGTAATATAAGCCATGGTCCCGCTGCTGAAGTTTGAGACTCTCCGAGAGGTGGCAACATCTTTCAGCAAGAAGAACTTCTAGAGTCCAGCTAACGTCCTGGTCAATGGAGGTGGAGAAGCTGCAACCAGCGCACCGACAACCTATTACAAGTGTGCAGTCATTGCCTTGCTTCGGCAGTTGGGACCAGTCCAGGCGTTGATAAGTATAATTGGGAAGAGCTTGCATAATTTATTTTGAAATCAGCTTTTGAATTTGTAATAAACATTTGTTTAAACTGAACTGCTCTCGGTGTTGGTGTCTATTTTCTTATGGTAGCTCGAACACTGTGACCAATCTAAAACGAACAAAGTGAGAGGTACAAGTTTACCCAGGACAGGGAACAGGGTGGAGGAAAGGGGAGGTGAATGGAGGAAGGTATCTCTACCCCCTCCCTTCCCCACCCCTTCCCCTACATTATCCCTGCTTCTCCTCTCCTCCTTCTAGCAGAAGTCGGGCCTCATTCCGGCTAGAAGCTCCCTGTGGTTTCAGAGCCTCCGTTTCAGGAAGTGCCTTTGATGCTCGCTGCTGGACAGACATCCTTTCTCTTTATTCATTCTGCACCGTCATTATTAAATTTAAAAATGGTTGGGTTTTTTTAAGCTTGAACTCCAAAGGCTGGTCCAGATAGACAACACAGAAACAGGCCCTTCGGCTCTTCTCTCTTGCTGGCTGAGCTGTTGTAATCAGTCCATATTCCTCTCCCCCTTTTCATTCTTTGCTCCCAGACAGCTCATGTTGCCTTGTCAATCTCAAGGCCTGTGGGAAGAAGCTGCCTGGCTGTCCTGCTTTTATTCCTCCATATCTCCTTCCTGATGGCAGCGGGACAAAGAGGCTCTGTGCTGGATACCTATTTACAAATGCCATCACTGCAAACAATCAGGGGTCCCTTACCTTGAGGTTCCACCCATGTTGCCTCTCCCTCAACACTCTCTCATCAGAACACTACTGCACCCTCCTTCCCCTCCTCTCCCAGGTCTCAGTATCCCCCTGACAATTCCAGTCAGCTGCCATGTCTATACCCTGCCCCACCTAAACCGATGGATCAATCAACACCTCCCCTCAAGAGTTCGAGGAATCCACTCTCTTGCAATGTCTTGCTAATGAATGTCCTGCATCCTCCTTGGTTTCCTCCTGTTATCAGGCACCTGGATGGACCCCACACTGTTGAAACTACCCGTGTTCTCACTGATCTCTCTGCACCTCTGCTCTCCATCCAAGGGTCTTGGTTGTCTTGTGGGGCTGGTGGAGAACAAAGCACCAACTCAAGGAGATGGGGATCAGTACAGAGACCCCCAGCTCCAGGAGATAGGGAGAACCACAGAGACGCCCAACTCTGTCAATCGGATCATCAGTTGCAAGGTGCAAGGAACTCTCGGTCCTGCTGCACGTGGGGCAGGTTTGGCCCATCCCCACACCACCACCCTGGCAATTCCCAAAGCAGATTTCCTATTCAAGTGGGGGGTCCAAAATGGATAGAGTCTGGAGAAGGACCATGTATGTTCAATCAATGGGGACAAGGGTGTAACCAGCATGGCCATCATTGTGTGTGGCTGTGCTTGGAACCAAAGTGCAAGGGCACCAAATGGCGTTATGTGCTGAGGTTCTACCTGGCTCAGGTGTTGCGAAAGAGTGGTCTGGCCCTGGTGCTGCTCAATGACCCAGTCAACAGGACTTTGCCCCTTCACCTTCCTGGGAATGGTTTCATAGACAAACACTTTTGACCACAAGTCTGTCAGGCAGTGGTCAGCAGAGAATGTCTGACACAGAGGCTCTAGGACTTGATGGGATACTGTGGGGTGGTCCACGGAGCAGAGTATCCAGAGACAGACATCCAGAACTGCTGGAAAACCAGAAACTCAGTGAAAGATGCCCTTCAGTTTGCCTGAAACCCAGATGGGAGTAGCAAACACTAGAAGACATCTGTCTAAAGCAAAGGGAGGAAGATTTAGGGGAGATATCAGGGGTATTTTCTTTTACCCAAAGTTGTGGGTGCCAGGAATGCCTTGCCAGGAGTGAAGGCCAAAACATTATGGGCATTTAAGGGGCTCTTAGTCACACTGAGGGGCTGAGACCAAGGAATATATTCTCCAACAGCAGAGGGTGGCAGTAACCACAAGATATCAAGATGGTGGCAATGAAGCTAAACAGAGACCACCAAAGGCGACTGTGCGCCCGGCTGCAGGAATTTGGACTTACTATAAACCTTATTTAGTGCCAGTTCAGGCTGGAAACGTTTGACTTCCTGGGGCATCAAATCAACAGGCACGGAACTAAGCCCCTGCTTGAAAAGGTAGAGGCTGTTCACTGCTAACCCAAACACACCATAAATTCACCAGTACAATTAATTTTTATAACCAATTCATACCAGTGGTGGCCCACATCATGCGGAGAAAGGTAAAGACATTACTGGGACAATGAGGATTTGGAGGTGTTCCAGAGGGCCAAGGACACACTGGCCAACACCATCCTTCTGGTACACGCCAGGCCAGATGCACCCATCACTCTCACAGTAGATGCTTACAGCACAGCAGTAGGGGGCGCACTGGAGCAATTCATTGAAGGGCAATGGCAGCCCCTGGCCTTCTTGAGCAGACACCTCTGGCCACCCGAACTCAACTACAGCACCTTTGGCTGAGAGCAATCGGTGCTGTATCTGGCAGACTGAGGCAGGTAATCTGACCACAGCTTCACAGTGGGGAGAATGTTTCACGGAGATGTACGAAAAACTGTCACAAACATTGTGTCACTGGGTTAACGGCAGGGAGAAGGTTTAACACTAATGTATGATAAACTGTATAAGATATTGTGAAACCAGGTTCACAGTCCGGAGAAGGTTTAATGATAATGAGATAGATACTGAGACAATGGGTTCACAGCAGTGAAAAGGTTTAACTGTGATGTACGATAAACTATGGCAGAAGCAGTGACAAATGGTTCACATTGGGGAGAACGTTTAACTTAATGTACGGTAGATATGGCAGATATTGTGACAACAAGTTCACTGTAGTGAGAAGGTTTAACGGAGATGTATGGTGGACTGTGATAGATACTGTGAAACCGAGTGCACATTAGTGAGACGGTTTAATAGTGAGGTTCAATGAACTGTGGCAGGTACTGTGACACCGGGTTCACAGTGTGGAGGAGGTGTAAAGGTGACACGTGATACATTGGTGCAGATACAGAGACACAGATTTAACAGTGGGGAGAAATTTTAATGGTGATTTTCGGGAGACTGAGGCAGATACTATTTCACTGGGTTCACAGTGGGGAGAAGGTTTAACGCTGATGTATGGTTGACTGAGATAGATACTGTGAAACTGGGTAAACAGTGGGGAGAGGATTTATTGGTGATATATGGTAAACTGAGGTAAATATTGTGACACTGGGTTCACAGTCGGAAGAAGGTTTATCAGTGATGTAAGATAAACTGGGGCAGATACTGTGACACCAGGTTCACAGTGGGAAAGAGGTTTAACGGTGATACACAATTCAATGTTGCAGATACAGTGATACCGGTTTCACAGTAGGTAGATGGTTTAACATTAATGTACGGTAGAATTAGGTAGATTCTGTGACAGTGGGTTCACATTAGGGAGAAGGTTTAACAGTGATGTATGATATAATGTGGCAAATACTGTGACAATGGATTCACAGTTGAGAGATAGATCAACGGTGATGTACGATAGACTGAGACAGATAATTTGACACCAGGTTCACAGTGGGAAGGAGGGTAAACAGTGATACACGATTCATTGTTGCAGATACAGTGATACCTGTTTCACAGTAGTGAGAATGTTTAGTACTCATGTCCAATAAACTGTGTCAGATACCTTGACACAGTGTTCACAGTAGGGAGAAGGTTTAACTGTGATGTACAATAAACGGTGGCATAAACTTTGACAAATTGTTCACATTGGGGGATAAGGTTCAACGCTGATGTATGGTAAATTGAGATAGATACTGTGTCACCAGGTGCACAGTGGGGATAAGTTTTAAAAGTGATGTATGGTAGACTGAGGCAGATACTATGATACAGTGTTCACAATGGAGAGAAGGTTTAACTGTAATGTATGATAAATGCTCGCAGAAACTTTAACAAATGGTTTACATTGGGGATAAAGTTTAACGGTGATGTACAGAAGACTGAGGCAAATACTGTGACACTGTGTTCACAGTGGGAAGAATATTTAATGATGATATACGGTGAATTGAGATAGATACCATGGCTCTAAATGCACAGCGCGGAGAAGGTTTAATGGTGATGTACGATAAACTGTGGTAGGTACAGTAAAATCGGCCTCACAGTGGGGAAAAGATTTACTGGTGATGCACGAGAAACTGTGGCAGATGCTATGACACTGACGGGATTGATGGTGGGGAGAACGTTTAACAGTTCTGTATGATAAACTGTGGCAGAGAAAGTGACACTGTTTTCACTGTTGGGAGAATGTTTCATGGTGATGTACGATAGACGTACGCAGATACTCTGACACCAGCTTCACAGTGGGGAGAATGTTTATCGGTGATGTACGGTGGACTGAGATAGATACTGAGACAATGGGTTCACGGGAGTGAAAATGTTTAACATTAATGTACGATAAATTGTGTCAGATACTGTGACACTAGATTCACAGTGGGTAGAAGTTTTAACGGTGATAAACAGTAGACTTAGGTAGGTACTGTAACACCAGGTTCACAGCGGGAAGAAGGTTTAACCTAATGTACAATTAACTGTGTCAGATACTGTGACACCAGGTTCACAGTAGGGAGATTGTTTAACATGATGTACAATAAACTGTGTCAGATACTGTGACACCAGGTTCACATTGGGGAGAATGTTTAACAGTAATGTACGATAAACTGTGTCAGATACTGTGACACCAGGTTCACATTGGGGAGAATGTTTAACAGTAATGTATGAAAAACTGTGTCAGATACTGTGACACCAGGTTCACAGTAGGGAGATTGTTTAACATGATGTACAATAAACTGTGTCAGATACTGTGACACCAGGTTCACATTGGGGAGAATGTTTAACAGTAAAGTACGATAAACTGTGTCAGATACTGTGATACCAGGTTCACAGTAGGGAGAATGTTTAACATAATGTACAATAAACTGTGTCAGATACTGTGACACCAGGTTCACAGTGGGGTGAATGTTTAACAGTAATGTACGATAAACTGTGTCAGATACTGTGACACGAGGTTCACAGTAGGGAGAATGTTTAACATAATGTACAATAAACTGTAGCAGATACTGTGACACCAGGTTTACATTGGGGAGAATGTTCAACAGTAATGTTCGATAAACTGTGTCAGATGGAGGAGTCACGTGATGGAGTAGTAGCCAGTCGGGGAACTCCAGCCCTCTCCGGAAAAGTTTAAAAAAAACACAGAAAACACAAAGGCACAAACACAAAAATTAAAATAAAGTGAAAGTAAAGGTGGGAAGAAAATGGCAGCGAAGAAAGAAAAGTCGAAAGCAACGGGAAGAAGAGAAGAAGAAAAGACATCAGAAGAAGAAGGTGAAGGCCTTACCTGTCCAAGGAAGCCCGCTGTGGAGAGAGAAGCCTGCTCCCTCAGGTCAGTCAAAGTCCTGAGCTCGGGACTACAAAAATGGCTCGCGGAGCCAAGCAAAAGTGCGCAACTGCGCTGGCGTGACTCCTCGCACATGCGTGATGTGCAAGACAAAAAAAAAACACTGACGGGAGGGGGGATCAGCTAAGGAGTCGATCTCCACAGCTGAGAATGACAGCCACAGCACAACATCAAGAAGAGAACATAGAAAACAACGCGAACAAGAAAGAAGAGAGTAAAACTAAATCGAGGAAACAACAGATGACCAACCCAGAGGAAGAAGAAGAAGAAGAACACAGAGAAATGGAAGAAGAAGGGAAGGGCAAGACAATGGATATATTTTTTTTAAAGAATATATGGAATCAGTAAAAGAATGGCAATTACAAGAATTTAATGAAATAAAAAGAAGAATTAAAAGTACAGAAGAAAAAATGAATAGATTAGAGATGATCATGTCAGATAAGAAAAAGATACAAATTCATCAAACTGTGGGGTCAGAGTTTGCCTTCCACCTGTCTTGAAAGGTTCTGTTTTCTGTCTTTCGTTTGGCCATTTTTCGTAAGGGGTTTATTACATGTGAGTTTGGCGACAGGTCGCAGATCCTAATGAAAGTAAAGAGAGGAGGTGGGGACGATTAGCGGGCTGACGGGTCAGCGCCAATGTATTTGCAAAGCATTCTGGGATTTGTAGTATTAGCTGTGCATGCGCTATATTGGCACGGCGGCCAGCGGGCCAGCTCTAATACATATTTGATATGATCTTGCGGGCCAAATATAATTATATCACGGGCCAAATTTGGCCCGCGGGCCTGAGTTTGACATGTGTGATCTAAGGCGTCTGTGCACTCGACTGTAGCAATTTGGACACTATAAACCTTACTTAGTGCCAGTTCAGGTTGGAAAAGTTTGACTTCCTGGGGCATCAAATCAACAGGCATGGAACTAAGCCCCTGCTTGAAAAGGTAGAGGCTGTTCAGTGCTTACCCAAACACACCATAAATTCACCAGTACAATTAATTTTTATAACCAATTCATACCAGTGGTGGCCCACATCATGCAGAGAAAGGTAAAGACATTACCTGGGACAATGAGGATTTGGAGGTGTTCCAGAGGGCCAAGGACACACTGGCCAACACAATCCTTGTGGTACACGCCAGGCCAGGGACACCCACCACTCTCACAGTAGATGCATCCAGCACAGCAGTAGGGGGCGCACTGGAGCAATTCATTGAAGGGCAATGGCAGCCCCTGGCCTTCTTGAGCAGTAACCTTTGGCCACCCAAACTCAACTACAGCACATTTGGCTGAGAGCAATTGGTGCTGTACCTGGCAGACTGAGGCAGGTAACCTGACCCCAGCTTCACAGTGGGGAGAATGTTTCACAGAGATGTATGATAAATTTTCACAAACACTGTGACATTGGGTTAACAGCAGTGAGAAGGTTTAAAAGTAATGTACGATAAACTGTGTCAGATAATGTGACACCAGGTTCACAGTGAGGAGAAAGTTTAATGGTCATGTACAGTAGACTGAGGCAGATACTGTGATACTGTGTTCACAGTGGGGAGGAGGTTTAAAGGTGATGTATGGTAAATTGAGGAAGATACCATAACACCAAGTGTACAGTTGGGATAAGGTTTAACAGTGTTGTACGGAAGACGGAGTCAGATACTGTGACACTAGGTTCACAGGGGGAAAAGCTTTAATGATCATGTATGGTTGACTGAGACAGACACTGTTACACTGGGTGCACAGCAGTGAGAAAATCTAACAGTAATGTACGATAAACTGTGTCAGATACTTTGATACCAGGTTAACAGTGAGGATAAGGTTTACCAGTGATGTACAGTACATTGAGGCAGATACTGTGATCCCAGGTTCACAGTGGGGAGAATATTTAAGGGTGCTGTACGGTAGACTTTGGCAGAAACTGTGAGACCGAGTTCACAGGAGTGAGAAGGTTGAACAGAGATTTACGATAAGCTCTGGCATATACTGAGACACTATGTTCACCGTTGGAAGAAGATTTAATGGTGATGTAAAAAAAAACTGTGGCAGATAAAGTGACACAAGTTTCACAGTTGGGAAAGGTTTAATGGTGATGTACGAAAGACAGAGGAAGATACTGTGACCCAGGTTCATAGTGGGGAGAAGGTAATATGGTGATGTATGGTAGACTGAGACAGATACTGTGACACCAGGTTTACAGTGGGGATAATGTTTAACAGTAATGTATGATAAATTGTGTCATGTACATTGACACCAGGTTCACATTGGGGAGAATGTTTATGGTAAGTCTGGTAGAACTTGGAAGATACTGTGACACCGAGTTCAGACTATTGAGAAGGTATAACAGTGATGTACAATAAACTGTGGCAGAGACTAGAAGACCAGGTTCACAGTGAATAGAAGGTTTAACTCAGATGTCTGGTGGATTGAGACAGATACTGTGGCACTGGGTTCACAGTCGGGAGAAGGATTAACAGTGATGTACAATAAACTGTGGCAGATACTGTGACAACAGGTTCACAGTGCGGAGAATGTTTAATGGTGATGTATGGTAGACTGGGACAGAAACTGTGACACTGGGTTCAGAGCAGTGAGAAGGTTAAACAGTGATGGGCATAAAACTTTAGCATACACTGTGACACCAGGATCACAGTGGGGACTAAGTTTAAAAGTGATATAAGGGAGACTGAGGCAGATACAGTTACATTGGGTTCACAGTGGGGAGAGGGTTTAATAGTGATGTCCAAAAAACTCTGGCATATACTGTGACATCAGTTTCACAGTGTGGAGAAGGTTTAATTGTGATACATGGGAGACTGAGACTGATACTGAAACACTGGGTTCATAATGGGGAGAAGGTTTAAAAGTGATGTATGTTAAACTGGGGCAGATACAGCGACACCGGGTTCACAGTAGGGAGAAGGTTTGCATTAATGTACGGTAGACTTAGGCAGATCCTGTGACAGTGGGTTCACATTAGGGAGAAGGTTTAATGGTGATTTTCGGTAGATTGAGACTGATACTATGACACAGGGTTCACAGTAGTGATGTTCGGTAAATGTTGGCAGATACCATTAAAATTAGTTCACAGAAGTGAGAAGGTTTAATAGTGATGTACGATAAACTGTGGCAGATACTGTGACACCAGATTCACAGTTGGGAGAAGGTTTAATGGTGATGTACGGCAGACTGAGCAAGATACAGTTACACCGGGACCTCAGTGGGGAGGTTTATCAGTGATGTATGATAAACTTTGGCAGAACCTCTGAAAACAGGTTTCCAGTGGAGATAAGGTTTAACAGTGATTTAACTGTGGCAGATACTGAGACACCAGGTTCAAAGAGGTGAGAATGTTTAACTGTGATGGATGGTTGACTGAGGCAGGTACTCAGACCCCAGGCGTACAGTAGTGAGAAGGTTTAACGGTGATGTACAGCAGACTGAGGCAGATACTGTTACACCGGGTTCACAGTGGGGAGAAGGTTTAACGGTGATATACAGAAGAAAGAGGAAGATACAGTGAGACCGGGTTAACAGCAGTATTAAAAAGGTTTAACAGTGATGTACAATAAACTACAGCAGATGCTGTGGCATCAGGTCAACAGTGGGGAAAAGGTTTAACGGTGATGTATGGTATAATGTGGCAAATACTGTGACACTGGATTCACAGTTGAGAGATAGATTAACGGTAATGTCGAGTAGACTGAGGCAGATACTGTGACTCCGGGTTAACAGTGGGGAGGAGGTTTAATGGTGACACACGATAGATACATTGTTGCAGATACAGTGACACAGAGTTCACAGTGGGGAGAAATTTTAATGGTAATTTTCGGGAGACTGAAACAGATTTGTGAAACTGGACACACAGTGGTGAGAAGGTTTAACAGTAATGTACGGTAGAATGAGGCAGATACTGTGAAACTGAGTAAAGAGTGGGGAGAGGATTTAGCGGTGATATATGGTAGACTGAGGTAGATATTGTGACACCGTGTTCACAGTCGGGAGAAGGTTTATCAGTGATGTAACATAAACTGGGGCAGATTCTGTGACATCAGTTTCACAGTGGGGAGAAGGTTTAATGGTGATGTATGGTAGACTGGGACAGAAACTGTGACACTGGGTTCAGAGCAGTGAGAAGGTTAAACAGTGATGGGCATAAAACTTTAGCATACACTGTGACACCAGGATCACAGTGGGGACTAAGTTTAAAAGTGATATAAGGGAGACTGAGGCAGATACAGTTACATTGGGTTCACAGTGGGGAGAGGGTTTAATAGTGATGTCCAAAAAACTCTGGCATATACTGTGACATCAGTTTCACAGTGTGGAGAAGGTTTAATTGTGATACATGGGAGACTGAGACTGATACTGAAACACTGGGTTCATAATGGGGAGAAGGTTTAAAAGTGATGTATGTTAAACTGGGGCAGATACAGCGACACCGGGTTCACAGTAGGGAGAAGGTTTGCATTAATGTACGGTAGACTTAGGCAGATCCTGTGACAGTGGGTTCACATTAGGGAGAAGGTTTAATGGTGATTTTCGGTAGATTGAGACTGATACTATGACACAGGGTTCACAGTAGTGATGTTCGGTAAATGTTGGCAGATACCATTAAAATTAGTTCACAGAAGTGAGAAGGTTTAATAGTGATGTACGATAAACTGTGGCAGATACTGTGACACCAGATTCACAGTTGGGAGAAGGTTTAATGGTGATGTACGGCAGACTGAGCAAGATACAGTTACACCGGGACCTCAGTGGGGAGGTTTATCAGTGATGTATGATAAACTTTGGCAGAACCTCTGAAAACAGGTTTCCAGTGGAGATAAGGTTTAACAGTGATTTAACTGTGGCAGATACTGAGACACCAGGTTCAAAGAGGTGAGAATGTTTAACTGTGATGGATGGTTGACTGAGGCAGGTACTCAGACCCCAGGCGTACAGTAGTGAGAAGGTTTAACGGTGATGTACAGCAGACTGAGGCAGATACTGTTACACCGGGTTCACAGTGGGGAGAAGGTTTAACGGTGATATACAGAAGAAAGAGGAAGATACAGTGAGACCGGGTTAACAGCAGTATTAAAAAGGTTTAACAGTGATGTACAATAAACTACAGCAGATGCTGTGGCATCAGGTCAACAGTGGGGAAAAGGTTTAACGGTGATGTATGGTATAATGTGGCAAATACTGTGACACTGGATTCACAGTTGAGAGATAGATTAACGGTAATGTCGAGTAGACTGAGGCAGATACTGTGACTCCGGGTTAACAGTGGGGAGGAGGTTTAATGGTGACACACGATAGATACATTGTTGCAGATACAGTGACACAGAGTTCACAGTGGGGAGAAATTTTAATGGTAATTTTCGGGAGACTGAAACAGATTTGTGAAACTGGACACACAGTGGTGAGAAGGTTTAACAGTAATGTACGGTAGAATGAGGCAGATACTGTGAAACTGAGTAAAGAGTGGGGAGAGGATTTAGCGGTGATATATGGTAGACTGAGGTAGATATTGTGACACCGTGTTCACAGTCGGGAGAAGGTTTATCAGTGATGTAACATAAACTGGGGCAGATTCTGTGACATCAGTTTCACAGTGGGGAGAAGGTTTAATGGTGATGTACAACGAACTCTGGCACAGTCTGCCACACAGGTTCACAGTGGGGAGAAGGTTTAATGGTGATGTACAACGAACTCTGGCACAAACTGCCACACAGGTTCACAGTGGGGAGAAGGTTTAATGTTGATACACGGGAGACTGAAACAGATACTGAGACATTGGGTTCACAGTGGGGAGAAAGTTTATCGCTGATGTCCGGTGAACCCGGTGTCGCTGTATCTGACACTGGTTCAGAGCAATGAAAAGGTTTAACAGTGATGTACGATAAATGGTGGCAGAAACTCTGACAACAGGTTTCCAGTGGAGATAAGGTTTAAGAGTGATGTAAGATAAATTGTGGCAGATACTGAGACACCAGGTTCACAGAAGTGAGAATGTTTAACGGTGATGTATGGTTGACTGAGGCAAGTACTCTGACCCGGGCTTACAGTAGTGAGAAGGTTTAATGGTGATGTACAGCAGACTGAGGAAGATACTGTTACACTGGGTTCACAGTGGGGAGAAGGTTTAAAAGTGATGTATGATTGACTGAGGTAGATACTGTGACACCAGGTTCACAGTGGGGAGAAGGTTTAACAGTGATGAACTGTGTCAGATACTGTTACACCAGGCTCATAGTGGGCAGAAGGTTTAACAGTGATGAACTGTGTCAGATACTGTGACACCGGGTTCACAGTGGGGAGAAGGTTTAACGGTGATGAACTGTGTCAGATACTGTGACACCGGGTTCACAGTGAGGAGAAGGTTTAACAGTGATGAACTGTGTCAGATACTGTGACACCAAGTTCACAGTGGGGAGAAGGTTTAACGGTGATGAACTGTGTCAGATACTGTGACACCAGGTTCACAGTGAGGAGAAGGTTTAACAGTGATGAACAGTGTCAGATACTGTGACACCAGGTTCACAGTGGGGAGAAGGTTTAACGGTGATGAACTGTGTCAGATACTGTGACACCGGGTTCACAGTGAGGAGAAGGTTTAACAGTGATGAACTGTGTCAGATACTGTGACACCAGGTTCACAGAGGGGAGAAGGTTTAACAGTGATGAACTGTGTCAGATACTGTGACACCAGGTTCACAGTGGGGAGAAGGTTTAACAGTGATGAACTGTGTCAGATACTGTGACACCAGGTTCACAGTGGGGAGAAGGTTTAACGGTGATGAACTGTGTCAGATACTGTGACACCAGGTTCACAGTGAGGAGAAGGTTTAACAGTGATGAACTGTGTCAGATACTGTTACACCAGGTTCACAGTGAGGAGAAGGTTCACTGAGGCATATAGTATTACAGCAGGTTCACAGGGGGGAGAAGGTTTAACAGTGATGAACTGTGTCAGATACTGTTACACCAGGTTCACAGTGAGGAGAAGGTTCACTGAGGCATATAGTATTACAGCAGGTTCACAGAGGGGAGAAGGTTTAACAGTGATGAACTGTGTCAGATACTGTGACACCAGGTTCACAGTGAGGAGAAGGTTTAACGGTGATGAACTGTGTCAGATACTGTGACACCAGGTTCACAGTGGGGAGAAGGTTTAACGGTGATGAACTGTGTCAGATACTGTGACACCAGGTTCACAGTGGGGAGAAGGTTTAACGGTGATGAACTGTGTCAGATACTGTGACACCAGGTTCACAGTGGGGAGAAGGTTTAACGGTGATGAACTGTGTCAGATACTGTGACACCAGGTTCACAGTGAGGAGAAGGTTTAACGGTGATGAACTGTGTCAGATACTGTTACACCAGGTTCACAGTGGGGAGAAGCTTTAACAGTGATGAACTGTGTCAGATACTGTGACACCAGGTTCATAGTGGGGAGAAGGTTTAACGGTGATGAACTGTGTCAGATACTGTGACACCAGGTTCACAGTGGGGAGAAGGTTTAACAGTGATGAACTGTGTCAGATACTGTGACACCAGGTTCACAGTGGGGAGAAGGTTTAACAGTGATGAACTGTGTCAGACACTGTGACACCAGGTTCACAGTGGGGAGAAGGTTTAACGGTGATGAACTGTGTCAGACACTGTGACACCAGGTTCACAGTGAGGAGAAGGTTTAACAGTGATGAACTGTGTCAGATACTGTGACACCAGGTTCACAGTGGGGAGAAGGTTTAACGGTGATGAACTGTGTCAGATACTGTGACACCAGGTTCACAGTGGGGAGAAGGTTTAACAGTGATGAACTGTGTCAGATACTGTGACACCAGGTTCACAGAGGGGAGAAGGTTTAACGGTGATGAACTGTGTCAGATACTGTGACACCAGGTTCACAGTGGGGAGAAGGTTTAACGGTGATGAACTGTGTCAGATACTGTGACACCGGGTTCACAGTGGGGAGAAGGTTTAACAGTGATGAACTGTGTCAGATACTGTGACACCAGGTTCACAGTGGGGAGAAGGTTTAACGGTGATGAACTGTGTCAGATACTGTGACACCGGGTTCACAGTGGGGAGAAGGTTTAACAGTGATGAACTGTGTCAGATACTGTGACACCAGGTTCACAGTGGGGAGAAGGTTTAACGGTGATGAACTGTGTCAGATACTGTGACACCGGGTTCACAGTGGGGAGAAGGTTTAACAGTGATGAACTGTGTCAGATACTGTGACACCAGGTTCACAGTGGGGAGAAGGTTTAACAGTGATGAACAGTGTCAGATACTGTGACACCAGGTTCACAGTGGGGAGAAGGTTTAACAGTGATGAACAGTGTCAGATACTGTGACACCGGGTTCACAGTGGGGAGAAGGTTTAACAGTGATGAACAGTGTCAGATACTGTGACACCAGGTTCACAGTGAGGAGAAGGTTTAACAGTGATGAACTGTGTCAGATACTGTTACACCAGGTTCACAGTGGGGAGAAGGTTTAACAGTGATGAACTGTGTCAGATACTGTGACACCAGGTTCACAGTGGGGAGAAGGTTTAACAGTGATGAACTGTGTCAGATACTGTGACACCGGGTTCACAGTGGGGAGAAGGTTTAACAGTGATGAACTGTGTCAGATACTGTTACACCAGGTTCACAGTGGGGAGAAGGTTTAACAGTGATGAACTGTGTCAGATACTGTGACACCAGGTTCACAGTGGGGAGAAGGTTTAACAGTGATGAACTGTGTCAGATACTGTGACACCAGGTTCACAGTGGGGAGAAGGTTTAACAGTGATGAACTGTGTCAGATACTGTTACACCAGGTTCACAGTGGGGAGAAGGTTTAACAGTGATGAACTGTGTCAGATACAGTTACACCAGGTTCACAGTGGGGAGAAGGTTTAACAGTGATGAACTGTGTCAGATACTGTGACACCAGGTTCACAGTGGGGAGAAGGTTTAACAGTGATGAACTGTGTCAGATACTGTGACACCAGGTTCACAGTGGGGAGAAGGTTTAACGGTGATGAACTGTGTCAGATACTGTGACACCAGGTTCACAGTGAGGAGAAGGTTTAACAGTGATGAACAGTGTCAGATACTGTGACACCAGGTTCACAGTGGGGAGAAGGTTTAACAGTGATGAACTGTGTCAGATACTGTGACACCAGGTTCACAGTGAGGAGAAGGTTTAACAGTGATGAACTGTGTCAGATACTGTGACACCAGGTTCACAGTGGGGAGAAGGTTTAACAGTGATGAACTGTGTCAGATACTGTGACACCAGGTTCACAGTGGGGAGAAGGTTTAACGGTGATGAACTGTGTCAGATACTGTGACACCAGGTTCACAGTGGGGAGAAGGTTTAACAGTGATGAACTGTGTCAGATACTGTGACACCAGGTTCACAGTGGGGAGAAGGTTTAACAGTGATGAACTGTGTCAGATACAGTTACACCAGGTTCACAGTGGGGAGAAGGTTTAACAGTGATGAACTGTGTCAGATACTGTGACACCAGGTTCACAGTGAGGAGAAGGATTAACGGTGATGTACAGTTGACTGAGGCAGATAATGTCACAGTGGGGAGAATGTTTAACAGTAATGTATGTTAGACTTTGGCAGATAATGTGACATTGAATTAACACTAGTGAGAAGGTTTAACAGTGATTTACGATAAGCTGTGACAGATACTGTGACACCATGTTCACCACCATAGGAAGAAGGTTAACGATGATGTGAAATGAACTGTGGTCGATAAAGTGACACCAGGTTCACAGTGGGGAGAGGTTTAAAAGTGATGTATGGAAGAATGAGGCAGATACTGTGACCCCAATTTCACAGTGGGGATCAGGTTTAACTGTGATGAACGATAAACTGTGTCAGATATTGTGACATTTGAACAGTCATATACGATAAACTGTTTGATACTGTGACACCAGGTTTAGTGGTTTAAAGGGGGAGAAGGTTTAACAATGATGTATGGTAGACTGAGGCAGATACTAAGATTATGGCTTCACAACAGTGAGAAGTTTTAACAGTAATGTACAATAAACTGTGGAAGATACTGTAACACTGGGTACACAGCACTGAGAAGGTTTAACAGTAATGTACAATCCTTGGGTCGTAGGTTTTATATCAGAGTATCCTTCTCCTATGCAGGTTGCTTAACCGGGCTGGAGAGGCCTGCCTCCCCTCTTAGGCCGAACGATACCTGGAGATCCACGGCCGCTGTCCTCAGTCATGGGGTGGAGCACCCTAGGCTCAGCCTGATTGCTCTATGCTTCCAATCTATATTGGCTCTGCTTCGTGTTCCAGGCATTAAATGAGCAAGATGGCAGGGCCGGGGCTGCTGCCTCCTTCTCTCTGCCCGGACCGGGGCCTCCGCCTGCTTCTCTCTGCCAAGGCCGGGGCCACCGCCTCCACCTCCATTCTGCCTGGACCGGGGCCGCCACCTTCCCTCTGCCCAGACCGGGGCCGCCGCCTTTCCCTGTGCCCGGACCAGGGCCGCCGCTTTGCACTGCACCCGGACCAGGGCCTCTGCCTGTTTCCTCTCTGCCGAGGCCAGGGCCGTTGCCTCCTCCTCCCCTCTACCCGGACCGGGGCCACCTTCTTCTCTCTGCCCGGACCGGGGCCTCTGCCTGCTTCTCTCTGCCGAGGCCGGGGCCACCACCTTCACCTCCCCTCTGCCTGGACAGGGGCCGCCACCTTCCCTCTGCCCGGACCGGGGCCGCCGCCTTTCATTACACCCGGACCGGGGCCTCCGCCTGTTTCCTCTCTGCCGAGACCGGGGCTGTCGCCTCCTCCTCCCCTCTTCCCGGACTGGGGCCGCCGCCTTCCCTCAGCCCGGACTGGGGCCGCCGCCTTTCCTCTGCCCTGACCGAGGCTGCCGCCTCTTTACCTCTGCCTGAACTGGGGCCTCTGCCAGCTTTCCCTCTGCCAAGGCCAGGGCCGCCGCCTCCTCCTCCCCTCTTCCCAGACTGGGGCCGCCGCCTTCCCTGTGCCCGGACCGGGGCCGTTACCTCCTTCCCGGCACAGGGAAGGTTTTAAGGCCAAACAAACTGCTTTACCTGCACGGACGGCTGCACGGGCGCCGCCATCGAACCATGGGTGTAAAGGGTGGGGCCAGTACTGCACACACTGCACTCCACCTAAAAGCTCCTTTGCGCAGGCCTGAGGACATGTCCACGTCCTCCCCCTCAATAGATGCACACAAGCTCAAGCTAGCATGCTGGAACATCAGAACCATGCTAGACAAGGCTGACAGCCACCGACCTGAATGTCGGTCTGCCCTCATCGCTCAAGAACTCCTCAGACTTGGCATTGACATAGCCACTCTCAGCGAAGTCCGCCTTGCAGATGCAAGCAGTCTCCAAGAATGCGGCGCAGGCTACACACTCTACTGGTCAGGCAAGCCTATGGCTGAACGTCTCCTATCTGGTGTAGGCTTCATGGTCAAGAACTCCATTGCCACCAAACTCAAAAACCTCCTAACAGGCCACTCTGACTGGATCAGGTCCATGCGACTCCCCCTTCAAAACAAGCGACGCATCACCCTCATCGGGGTCTATGCCCCAACCCTCCAGGCGGAGCCAGCAGAAAAGGACAAGTTCGACACTGATCTGCGCAACCTCATCCAACACACCCCTACAGCCGACAAGGTTGTCATCCTTGGCGACTTCAACGCTCGCATCGGCAAAGAGTCAGAAACCTGGCCAAGAATCCTGGGCAAGCATGGTGTCGGCAAGTGCCATGACAATGAGCACCTCCTGTTGGAACTCTGCGCAGAACAGTGGCTTGTCATTACGAACACCCTTTTCCAGCAGAGGGACAGCCTCAAGTCTACCTGGATAGATCCCGGATCCAAACACTGGCACCTCCTGGACTACGTCTTGGTGCGAGAAAGAGACAAACAAGATGTGCTCCACACCAGGGTCATGCCCAGCACGGAATGCCACACTGACCACCGGCTTGTCCGCTGCAAGTTCAACCTTCGCTTCAAGCCAAAGTTCAGGAAGAGTAGAGCTCCCAGAAAGAGGTTCAATGTTGGAAACCTGCAGTCAGACGAGGTGAGAGGAAACTTCCAGGCAAACCTCCAAGCAAAGCTCGAGGGTGCAAACTGGCTAATGGACACGTCCCCTGAAACCCTCTGGGATCAGCTGAAAACGGCCATACTGCAATCCACTGAAGAGGTACTGGGCTTCTCCTCCAGGAAAAAAAACAAGGACTGGTTTGATGAAAACAAGCAGGAAATCCTGGAGCTGCTGGCAAAGAAGCGAGCTGCCCACCAGGCTCACCTTGCAAAGCCATCCTGGCCAGGAAAAGAATGAGCCTTCTGTCTCACATGCAGCCATCTTCAGCTCAAAGTCCGGGAGATCCAAATTGAGTGGTGGACTAGCCTCGCCAAACAAACCCAGCTTTGCGCTGACATTGGTGACATCAGGGGTTTTTATGAGGCTCTAAAGGCTGTGTACGGCCCCTCACCCCAAGTCCAAAGCCCACTGTGCAGTTCAGACAGCAAAGTCCTCCTCAGCGACAAGATCTCCATCCTCAACCGATGGTCAGAACATTTCCAATCTCTTTTCAGTGCCAACCGCTCAGTCCAAGAATCTGCCCTGCTCCAGCTCCCTCAACTGCCCTTAAGGCTGGAGCTAGATGAATTCCCTACCCAGGAAGAGACATGTAAGACAATTGAACAACTGAAAAATGGCAAAGGAGCAGGTATGGATGGAATCCCCCCAGAGGTCTTGAAGGCTGGCGGCAAAACCCTGCATACCAAACTGCATGAGTTTTTCAAGCTCTGCTGGGATCAAGGAAAGCTTCCCCAGGACCTTTGTGATGCCATCATCATCACCCTGTACAAAAACAAAGGCGAGAAATCAGACTGCTCAAACTACAGGGGAATCACGTTGCTCTCCATTGCAGGCAAAATCTTCGCTAGGATTCTACTAAATAGAATAATACCTAGTGTCGCCGAGAATATTCTCCCAGAATCACAGTGCGGCTTTCGCGCAAACAGAGGAACCACTGACATGGTCTTTGCCCTCAGACAGCTCCAAGAAAAGTGCAGAGAACAAAACAAAGGAATCTACATCACCTTCATTGACCTCACCAAAGCATTCGACACCATGAGTAGGAAAGGTCTTTGGCAAATACTAGAGCGCCTCGGATTCCCCCCTAAGTTCATCAACATGGTTATCCAACTGCACGAAAACCAACAAGGTCGGGTCAGATACAGCAATGAGCTCTCCGAACCCTTCTCCATTGACATCGGCTTGAAGCAAGGCTGCGTCCTTGCACCAACCCTCTTTACTATCTTCTTCAACATGATGCTGAAACAAGCCATGAAAGAACTCAACAACGAAGACGGTGATTACATCCGGTACCGCACAGATGGCAGTCCCTTCAATCTGAGGCGCCTGCAAGCTCACACCAAGATACAAGAGCAACTTCTCCGTGAACTACTGTTTGCAGACGATGCTGCTTTAGTTGCCCATTCAGAGCCAGCTCTCCAGCGCATGACATCCTGTTTTGCGGAAACTGCCAAAATGTTTGGCCTGGAAGTCAGCCTGAAGAAAACTGAGGTCCTCCATCACCCAGCTCCCCACCATGACTACCAGCACCCCACCCCACATCTCCATCGGGTACACAGAACTCAAAACGATCAACCAGTTTACCTATCTCGGCTGCACCATTTCATCTGATGCAAGGATTGACAACGAGATAGACAACAGACTCGCCAAGGCAAATAGCGCCTTTAGAAGACTACACAAAAGAGTCTGGAAAAACAACCACCTGAAAAACCTCACAAAGATTAGCGTATACAGAGCCGTTGTCATACCCACACTCCTGTTCGGCTCCGAATCATGGGTCTTCTACCGGCATCACCTACGGCTCCTAGAACGTTTCCACCAGCGTTATCTCCGCACCATCCTCAACATTCATTGGAGTGACTTCATCACCAACGTCGAAGTACTCGAGCTAGCAGAGTCCGAAAGCATCGAATCCACGCTGCTGAAGATCCAGCTGTGCTGGGTGGGTCACGTCTCCAGAATGGAGGACCATCGCCTTCCCAAGATCGTGCTATATGGTGAGCTCTCCACTGGCCACCGAGACAGAGGTGCACCAAAGAAGAGGTACAAGGACTGCCTAAAGAAATCTCTTGGTGCCTGCCACATTGACCACCGCCAGTGGGCTGATATCGCCTCAAACTGTGCATCTTGGTGCCTCACAGTTTGGTGGGCAGCAACCTCCATTGAAGAAGACCGCAGAGCCCACCTCACTGTCAAAAGAAAAAGGAGGAAAAACCCAACACCCAACCCCAACCAACCAATTTTTCATTGCAACCGCTGCAATCGTGTCTGCCTGTCCCGCTTCGGACTTGTCAGTTACAATAAACTGTGGCAGGTACTGTAACACCAGGATCACTGTGGGGAGAATATTTAACAGTGATGTACGAAGACTGAGGCAGATACTGTGACACTTGATTCACAAGGGGGAGAAAGTTTATCAGTGGTGTACGCTAAACTGTGGAAGATACTGTGATACCGAGTTCACATCAGTGAGAAGGTTTAACAGTGATGTACAATAAACTGTGGCAGGTACTGTTACACCAGGTTCACAGTGCATAGAAAGTTTAATGCTGATGTACAGTAGACTCAGGCAGATACTGTGACCCTGGGTTTACAGTACAGGGAATGTTTAAAAGTGATGTACAATAAAATGTGGCAGATATTGTGAAACCAGGTTCACAGGGGGAAGAATGTTTAAAAGTGATCCACATTACACTATTGCAGATACATTTACCCCGGGTTCAGAGTAGGGAGGAGATTTAAGGGTGATGTATGGGAGACTGAGGTAGATACTGTGACACTAGGTTTACAGTGGGGAGAATGTTAAACGGTGCTGGACGGTAGACTGAAGCAAATACTATTACACCAGGTTCACAGTGGGGAGAAGGTTTAACGCTGATGTACTATAGACTGAGGCAGAAACTATGAGACAGGATTCACATTCGTGAATGTACGATTAACTGTGTCAGATAATTTGACATCAGGTTCATATTGGGGAGAAGGTTTAACGATGATATATGGTAGAGGGAGGCAGATACTGTGACACCAGGCTCATTGTTTTGTTCATTTATCTTAATTATAACATTTAATTTATATCTCCATTTTTTTTTGTGGCAACTTCCAAACATTCCATAAACTTCTATTCTAATCAGATTTTGTTCATTTAAATAGGTCACCACGAAAAGCCCAAATCGTTTGGTCTCTTAAGTACACTGCACAAAATTAAATTCTTTACCTGGGTTTGGTTCAACGGCAATTCAGTCTGTTTCATTATTTTTTCAGTCCCTCGTTTTGTGCTTTCTGCTTTGCCCAGCCGATTCGCCAAATGAGCATCCAACTCTGTCTTCTCAGCTTGACCCAACATCTCCTCTGTAAACTTAAGCAAACCAAGAAGACCAAAGTTAAAATTTTCACATCTGCATTTTCAAAAACAAAAATGACGCTGTGACTTGCAGTTTCACATCATCATCCCACTTGCTAAACTTGCAAGCAACTACACCACATCTTACAGCTGGAAAATTGCAAGAGAATTGCTTGGTTAAAGCAAAGATTCCACCTAGTCACCCCATTAAAGGCCTCCAAGTGAACAACAGATAGCAACCTGAAAGTTAAATACAAAGATCTGTATCAGGAATATTAACAGGGTTTAAAAAAATCATTTCCACTATGGAAAGAAAACTCCTCAGGGAACACCAGGCTCTTGTTGAACAATTCCTGTGGTATTCCTCAAAATGGTTTGAATCTTGATTTCAAGCAGAGTCATTTGGTGAGATTGTTGGTCCAAAACAAACCCTGCCCACACACTCCCTTAAATATCTGCAAAGTCCTGGTTCAGCTCTGCTCCATGCTAAAGCTATCCGAGCTTTTCTGAAGAGATAACGGACTTCAGATCCTGGTATATTGAGTCACAAACACCCTAATGTTTCCCTGAACAACACACCTCTCTCTGAAAAACAACAAGAACCTTCCTGAGCAGTGCTCATTTACCTTTCAAGCACCAAAACCTGGTGAACTTTATACATATATTTTATATATATATATAAAAATATATATATATATCTATATATATATATATATATATATATAATATATATATATATATATATATATATATATGTGTTAAATTCTGTACACAGTATAAGAATGGCCTGCAACCAGTGAACTTGGAGGAATGAGAAGTGAGATTGGACTGTGAACCAAAGAACTTTTCTGAACTTACACACACATTACACACACGTGCACTGAGAATTAGAAGGGGTGTAAGTTAAGTAAATTAAGTTAAAGTATTAAAATAGTGATAAGTTAAAGTGTAAATCGTGTTCATGTTTAATTAAAATCAGCTTTTGTTTAAGTCACCATTCTTGGTGAATATCTATTGCTGCTGTGTTTTGGGATCCTTTGGTCATCTTTTGAAAATTATTAATTGACTTTTCAATAATTATTGTAAATATTAACAAGACATAATATCATTTCACTGTTGTGTTTGTGTTGTTGGAGAATTCCCTTTCCATTCAATCAAAATTAGAGTTTTGGGTGCCGTATTTGAGAAAAGATGTGCTGGTGTTGGAGAAGGTCAGCGATGATTTACTGGAATGATATCAGGAATGAAAGGGTTAGTGTATGAGGAACAATTGTCGACTCTTCGATTGTACTAGTTGGAGTACAGAAGGATAAGGGGGACCTCAGCGGCATTTCAAATGCTGGAAGGCCTCGACACGGTACATATGGCAAAGAAATTTCCCATGGTAGGAGATTCTAGAACAAGGGACATAATTTCAGGATAAAAGGGTGTCAATTTAAAACAGGTGTGGAAACATTTATTTTGTCAGTGGGTCGTGAATCTGTGGAACTGAGGTCATTGGGTGTATTTCAGGCAGAGATTGACAGGTATTTGATTAGTCAAGGAATCAAGGGTTAAGGGGAGAGAGCTGGGCAGTGGGGGCTGAGTGGAAGAATGGTTGAACAGACTCAATGGGCCTACCTGCCCCTGTATCTTGTGATCTATATCCTGCGGAAGACCAAGACAACCCTCCTCTTGTATTCCATTATCAGAAAACAGTCTGCATCATGAGCTTATGTCATGTGAACCCATTTATTATTGAATCCCATGATACAAGTGACCCAATGCAAACTCTGCATTGAGAGGACTACAGCTTCCTCATTTTAAAAATTGTTTTCAAGTAGCTCAAATGAGATTTCTTGCTTCTTTTTTTGAAAGGGAAAAATTGCCATCAAATAAAATAGGAGAGAGAAAGCAGATGAATTTCTATACGTGGGATTCAAAATTAAAGGTTGGTGATAAAAATACACTATTGTTGAAACATATGATTAATATATGGAATAAAATAAATGATGAAATTGGTGTAAGTGGATGTACATCACCCAGAATGGCTTTGATTCAAAATCCTCCTATCTTTTTCCAAGTATCATCAATTTCTGGACAGCTGGTTTCGAAAGGGAATTATAAATCTTGAAGATTGTTATGAAAGGGGTCAATTAATGTCATTTGAACAACTGAGAAATAAATATCGTATAACTCATCGCAATCTTTTTTGCTATTTCCAACTAAGAGCATATTTGAAGGATAAGATAGGATCAACCATGTGGTACTGAGATAGAAATTCCTTATAAAGGAATTTACTTCGATGATGTCCTCTTTATTACAAGTAGGAACTTTTAAACGAGGAGTTCATAAGTCGAGACAAAGGTGGGAAGTGGATCTGAATATTTTAATTGATTGGCAAATAAGGGCAGGTCCATATAAGGATCTCAATGTAAGATATAAATTAGTTCAGTATAATTCTTTTTACACCCGTAACATAGCATATGTCAGAAAGGATTTTATCTGAAAGCTGCACCTGGAGTCAGGTGACTCAGGCAGTTGGATTTAAAAAGCTCAACAGGAAGCTGATTTGGGAATAGAGATCACGTGATCCAGGGGAGTTGTATTAATTCACTTCAACTCAGCATTTTGGATCGATTGACCAGAGTTCCACACTGCAGCAGCAGTGAGGAAGGAATTCACAACTAGTTTTTCTTCTGCAGTTACTTCTTACACCAGAGAAATTGAATAGAATGAAATCAGAATTATCAGATCAATGTTTGAGGTGTGGTGAAGATGTAGCAACTTTCTTGCATACAACTTAGCTTTGTCTTAATGCAAGATCTTTTTGGGGAGAATTACAAATTTTTTGGAACAAGTTATAGGAGCTGTTTTTCGACAAAATCCAACCTTATTTTTATTAGGAAATATTGAAGGAACAAGGCCCAAATTAATACTATTAAAGTATCAATTGAAATTTGTTTAATTAATGTTAGCGGTGATGAGGAAATGTATTGCATTTATTGGATATCAGATATAATTTTAGGGATGCCAAGATGACATGCAAAAATTCAAAGTTGTATTCCTTTAGAAAAAATTACTTAAAGCTTGAGAAATATATACTCTATGCTTTTGCAAATTTGGCACTGAATATTCAAATATTAGCCTTCAATTTGTAAAAATGCCCTTTCAATCCCTCTAGACATGCGAGATTCTCCTCTAAGTTGTAAAATTTTTATTTAGATGTGTTAGATTTCCTCGCCACCACGAACTCTGGAGAAGCGGAGGACCAACACAGGGGACCAGAAAACAGGAAGACCACACACCATCAACATCTGAGAAGCAGAGGATTCATTCCACGGGTCAGTGACCATGGAAGCAGAACAGTGAGGGGTCCTGCATCTGTAGGACCAACATATCTGTCAGGCTGTTGGTAATTTGAGGAGAGAAACCCACGCAGGCTATGGGCTTCTGGAGAAAGCAGTCAAGGAACTCACACTAGGCTGTGGATTGCTAGAGACGGGTTCAAAACTGGCTAAAAGGGTATCAGGTATCAGACTTGGGATACGAGTTGGTGCTAAATGGTTCCTAATTGTGTCAGAGGTTCAAAACTGGAGCTCGCATTGCCAATGACTTGGATGGTCTGTGACCATTGAAAGAGAATCCACAGACCCTCAGTGACTTGGCCCAGGGCTTGGGATAGTGGGGTGGGGGGGTGGGGAGAGAGAGAGCACGACTATCTTTTGCTTCTTTCTCTCACTGCAAAAGGCATGTCAGGCAATTTCTACCAATGGTGAATGTCTGCCTTAAAGCAGGAAAAAAACAATTTTGTGTGATATGACACTTTTAAATTACATGACAGTAAATTGTCTCCTGAAATAGAGATAGAGGTTCAAGTTTCAAACTATTACAAACTCCACTCACCAGAGCTACCTGGATAATACCTCTTCCCATTTTTTTTTTTGCAAGGACACCATTAATTTTATCACAACTCTTCTGCTGCATCTCTCCTGTGACAGATTATATATTTTACATTGTATATAGATATGTTTTTGAAAGAGATGGATTGTAGGAGTCGTGGAGGTTACAAACAAACACAAACACTTCACAAAACAGCTTATATAAATTGCAAGAGCTTTGCTGAGAGTGAGTCATGCAGGCGCCGAGAGTCTTTGCAAAGGCAAAACAAGGAGACTGCTTTGCTATAATTTCAAAATTAGGTATAAATGGATTATTGTTTTTAAAGCAACAGATGAATGGACTCAGAAGTTTGGGTCAGGTGCAGTCATCTGGCTGGTTCCAGTTTGCTGTTCTAATGTCATGTGGTTTTGCAAGCAGAGAGGAGAGGCCAAATAGGCTTTTTTTCTAAAAGAGAGAGTGAGATGGCAAGCTGACATCTTGTTGAAACCCCATTTTGAAGACGGGTTGTGAGTTCTCAGTTCAGCCTGTTGAAAAACTTTGTTGTCCATACAAGAGGAAATGGCTGGCTAGAAATGGTGTTTCACCTGAAATAAGGGAGAAAAAGGAACTCAATGGTGACCTGCAGAAAAGATTATCATTTGGAAAACTCTGATGGGGCTAGTTTCTTTGGCAAGACCCCAAAGTGAATGATCACAGGAAATCAGATTTTGTGTGTCCAATGAGCAAGAAATCCCTCTCTGAAACCAATAGGTGCCTTCCTGGAGCGTAAACGTTTACTTTTAAGCACCAGAGCTTGGTGAAAATTCATAAATGTTGAATCTGTGCACAGTATAAGAATTGATAGACACCGGTGAACTTGGAGTTGTGTCAAAGAACTTTATACATATTAAATACACCTGCACTTAGAATTGGAAGAGAGCAATGTAAGGCTGTTAAGTTAATAGTGATAAGTTAAAGTTTGAATCTGTTTTTTTGTTTAAAGAAATTTAAAAATGTTTGTTTAAATAACCATTTGTCTTGATGATTTACTATTGCTGCTATGTTTTGGGGTCCTCTGGGCCGGTAACAGTCCCAGGATGAGGTCTTCTACTCCAGGACACCCAAAATGTCTTATTTCTTCAATAAATGCAGATTCCCCCATACTGTCTTTGATAAAGCCTACACCCTTATCTCCAATTCTTTTTCTGCCCTTCCCCCACCTGTTCTCTGGCAGAACAAGGACAGAATCCCTCAGGTTTCTCACTTACCACCCATCAGCTGCCACATCTGACACGTTATCCTTGAATACTTCCAACTTCAGCACCATCCTCTAAACTGTTACATCTAACCTGCTCCACTCATATCCTCTTTTCACAGGGGCACGTCTTTCTGTGACTCCCTTGATGGCACTTCCCTCTCCACCCATCACCACCTCATGTAGTCCCTATTGGAACTGCAGAAATTGCCAAACTTGTCCCTACATCTCCTCTCACCTCCATCCAAGGCCACAATCAGACCTTCGAGGTGAGGCAATGTTTCACAATCATCCCATCCTACCTAATCTACTATATTTGGTAGACTCAGTTGACCTCGATATCAACAAGACCAAATACAGACTGGGTGGCCATTTTGCTAAACACCTGTGCTCTGTGGATCGAAACTTGAGCTTCCTGTGGCCTAACATATCAATTCTCGAACCCTTCCAGCAACATGTCTGTTGGCCCCATCCTTCGCCAGGGTGAGGGCAAACAAACTTATAGAAAACACATTATATTTCTCCTGAGCAGCCTTAAACTCTATAGCATGAACACGAATGTTTCTAATTTTAAGCAGCGACTCACCTCTGTCTGATTTCACTGTTTCCATCTCTTGATCTACTGCCCATTTGAATATTTTACTCCTTTAAGGTAGAAGAGTTGACAGTGGTGTTTTCTCCATATAGTTTACCTTTGAACAACTGGCAAAATTAAGTGGCAGTTGTTGCAGAATGAATGGGGTTATTGTTCAAAATCTGCCTGTGATGGAAAGTATTTCTTGGACTGAATAGACATCTGGGCCAAATGGCTATTTAAGGACAATCTGTACATGATTGTACATCCTAAAGTACAATGACTACTTCTATCCACTAAAGATTGTTAAAGAGCAAGAATAGACAATGCAATCACATAAAATTCCCATCCATACAGCACACGTATTAATACACAAAACAATCACACCTCCTTATTGGTCAGGAAGTGCCTACACTTCCAAAGGAGACCGAGGAGGTCAAGGCCAACAGCTCTATTCCTGAGATTTTACAGGAGTGCAGTTGAGTCTCCTGTCTGGCTGCATCATTCGATGGTCTAGTAGCTGGCAAGCATCAGACAGGAATGATGCAAAGAGTTGTGAGTATCACTGGGGTCTCCCTTTCTCCTGTAGGTGACATTTACTGGGAGTCTTGTTCAAATAGGGCTCAAGGAATTGTAAAAAGACCATTTCCATCCAATGCACAGCATATTTAACCAGGTCCTTCATCAAAATCAGGACCGCCAGGCTGGGTAATAGTTTCTTCCCACAGGCTGTGAGATGGATGAAAAGTATCCTGTAAGTACAATAATCATCCAAAATATTTATATACGTAGCAGCTACTTCGATAGAGCTACTAAAGCAATACACACACACACGCACACACACACACACACCAGGTTAGTCAACACAAGATTGCTTTATTCAGACTTTACAGGCTTATTTTATTTACAGCGTGTCCCGGGCTCCATGGGACATCATTATGTATTTGCTGCCGATCCACGGGACCGCAGGTTTATATTAAGCCCTTCTGTCAGGAGAATCCACAGATCAACGTGTCGTTCCTCGGCATGCAGCACCACGCGAGGATGGTCAATTAAATGGATGCCTGTTTGTCTTATGATTTCACACGCCCGCCAAAGAACCGTGCCCACTCAGCCCATTACACAGCTGCTACCCGCCCCCCAAGAACCATTACCAGAAACTAAAGCACCTGCTGCATGCACCTTAGGTGGACGCCCTCGCCGTCTGTGCAGGGGGCACTGAATGGGTGAAGTGGGATCTACATGGGCAGGCTTGAGTCTGTCCACATGAAACAGCTACAATGTCCCCCAATGTCCATAGTATACACAACCCCATCCTTCTTCACCACACGACAATGGCCCTCATATGGTCGTAACGGCATTCGTGGGACCAGTCTGAACACAAAAACAAAATCAGTGTCCAGGAGTGATGGGGGTACATTCTGTTTAGAGGTTCCATGCCAGTGGGTAGGAAAAGGTGATCGCAACACCACGTCGAAGCTGCTGAAGAACGTTCAGATCAGAGTTCGTTGTGAAATAAATGTCCCAAGAAACTGTAAGGACCGTACCATAAACCAACTCTTCGGACAATGCAGACATGTCTTCCTTTGGAGCCGGGCGCACTCCAATAGAACCCATGGCAACTCATCGACCTAATTTAGACCGGTGAATCGGGCCTTCAGTTGCCGGTGGAAACGTTCCACAAGGCCGTTGGACTGTGGGTGAATTGTGTTCTGCGGACTGAAGTAATTGTGGGTCGGGAAACCAAATCTAGCCATCCAATTGATGATGAATGTTCTTTCTTTTCTTTTTCAATCTTTTTATTATTATTATAATTTATAAACACATACAGTTCAAAGAGATATAAAAAATACATAGTAAGTAATGAATTAATACAGAGATATTAAACAATAATATTACAGAATAAAAATATATCATAAAAAAAAATTAGATCAGTTTAGGGTGTGAAGATGATGAATTTTTTGGCCCTTGTCTCAGTGTCACTGGATGGCAATGGGATGGCCTCTGGCCAGCACGTGAAACGTTCTATGACTGTTAGAATCTATCTCATGTTTTGAGATACTGGCAATGGTCCGAGCAGGTTCACTTGCACGTGTTACAACAACCTGTGTACCGCCAGGAAAGGTTGAAGAGGTGCCTTAGTGTGGCACTGAATTTTGGCAGTCTGGCAGGAGGAACATGTGCAGACACATTGCGCAATGCCTTTTTTCAGACCATGCCATACATATTTATTTGACGTGAGCTTGACAGATGTTCTGATGGACGGATGAGACAAGCTGTGTATCTGGTCAAAAAGGCATTGCCTCCAAGATGGCGGAATCACTGGTCTAGTGTAGCCCAAAGACATGTCACAAAGTAAGGTTGGCAGCCCAGTTGTGCTGCCACCTGCTGTATGTCCAGGTTAGTCATGGCCGTACTGTATGCCTGAACATCGGGGTCCATTGCCTTGTCACTGGCTAATTCCGGAATATCAATGTCACCCTGAATATGATATAGTCAGTCTGATCAGCATATTCGTGACGCCATTGTTTTTACCAGAAATATAGTGCACATCCATGGTAAATTCTGAATTGTATGACAGTGACCCTGCTGTCTTGCCGACCATGGATCCGTTATTTTGATGAAGGCAAAAACGAGTGGCTGGTGGTCTGTGAACACAGTGAAATACTGACCCTCCAAAACAAATCGGAAGTGCCGTGTCGCTTGATACAATGCACTGTATTTCATCTCCAATGGCTATAGATGTCGGCTAAAGAAAGCGAGGGGTTGGCAATGGCCATCGACGTACTGCTCAACAACCACACCCAGGGCCGTACTCGAGGCATCAGAACTAAATGTCAAGGAAGTGTCGGGGTTAGGATGGGGGAGCGTTGCTGCATTGGCTAAAGCGTCTTGAGCATCACAAATTCAACCTCTGTTGTCCAGGGAACGTCCCTGTGCTTTGTGGTGAGGATCGGAAACTGTGGACAAAGAATGTCAGCAGCTGCTGGAATGAACCGGTGATGGAAGTTTCTCCTGCCCAAGAATTTCTGCAGGCCCTGATCCGTGGTAGGTGTTGGAAAAGCAGGGACTGCCTTTACCTTGCTGGATAAGGGAAAGACACCGTTGGCTGTGATCTTGTGTCCCAGGAAGCTGATGGTGGATTTGCCAAATTGACATTTGCTAGGGTTGATGGGAAGACCAAATTCCCCCAGCCCTTGGAACAGGCAGAGTAAATGCAGTTGGTGATATCCTGACTGGCTATGAGGACATTATCCAAGTAGATGTCAGGGAACTCTAAATCTCTGCCCAAAGTGCCAATAAGCTGCTGGCAGGTTTGAACGGCATTCTTCAACCCAAGTGGCATCCTATGAAATTCAAAAAGCCTGCGCAGTTTATCAGGTGGAAGAGGACGAGACCTGGTGTAACTCGGCAGGCCTGAAGTGTCTCTGTAATGGGACACACCCTGGGCCATTTAGGAGGGATTGGAATTTGGGGAGAGAGTACAGGGAAATTCATTGAGGAGAGCAGCATGTGCATCTTTGTGCAGGGTCTGGACCCCGAGATGGGAAACACTCCCTTTGCTGCAGACCAGTGGGTATGTTTGAAAAGTGGTAACATGAGCCAATTTCCTCCACCTCACGTCTACTAGAAAGTCACGGGACCTTAAAAAATCTGCACCCATAATGGGCTGTGTAATGGAAGCCAATACACAATTCCAATGGAATGTCACATCTATCCAAATCGTGACTCGTCGTGTGCCAAAGCAGGGAATTTTCATCCCATTTGCTGTTTGAAGAGCCAGGTGTTGTTATTTACGTGGTTTTTATTTCAAAATCGGTTGGGTGGGAGCAAACGGACCTCAGCACTCGTGTCTACAAGAAACTTGTGCTTACCAGTGTCGTCTTGAAGACACAATGGGCCCGTACTTGTGCCAGATGCCGAGGCCATTAATGGTAGCCGGGTTTTTCATTTCCTACCATTTTTCTGTAATAGGTACATGCAGGACACATTTATGGGCTTTTATCCCCATTGGCGATGGTAAAAACAGCATTCTCGCTGCCCATCAATGTGTTCATCCTTCTTTGACTGAACTGTAGATACAGGAGGCTCATAGGAAATGGGATATAGATCTGCTGCAAAAACAGTCTGGACGTGAGCAGACTCTTGCATGGGAGTATGATGGAGCCTATCAGCCTCCCGCGCTACATGGAAATCCATGTTACTGATTGGTATTGCAACACGACCTGGGAGTTTGGACAGGAATTGAATCTCAAAAAGTATACAATGAGAATGACCATCTGCTAATGCAACCATCTCATCCATTAGATCAGATAGATTCCTCTCACCCGAGCCCTCCATATTTAAAAGCCGCAAGCTGCGCTCATGTCTAATCAATTCCAGTGTGTCCAGGAGAAATTGGCTAAACCTGGTGTACTGGTTTTCCACCAGGGGATTGGCAACAAATTCTCTTACTTGAGATCCTGTAGCAGCGTCCAATGCACCTACTATGTACCAGAATGTCATGTCCTCTGCCATTATGCCACAACACAAAACTAGGTTTCAGCCTGATTAAGTTATACGCAAGGTTGATGGGTCCAGAAAGGAGGCAAGTGAAGTCCTAACATCGATTGGGAAACAGAGTCAGTGAGAGGTCAGGATGGCTTAGAGTTTAGATAACGTGTTCAGGACTGCATTTTGCAGCAGCATGTGGAGATGTCCACGAGATGGGGTCAGTGTTCGATCTGTGGGAAGAGAATGAAATGGGGCAGGTGGCGGAGGTGAGCGTTAGGGAGAACTTCAGATCCAGTGATCATGGGTCCTTTAGATTTAGCTTAATTATGGAAGGGGATAGGTCGGGTTCAAAGTTGAAGATCGTCGAGTGGGGGTAGGCCAGATTTGAAGAAATGAGAAGAGATTTGCAGAGAGTTGTGTGGGCTGATCTTTTAGTCGAAAATGATCTAGAAGAAAATTGGAGGGTATTTAAAAGTGAGATTTTGAGAGTAAGGGATCTTCATGTTCCAGATCGGCCGAAAGGCAAGACTCCAAGGAAGCCGTGGTTTTCTAGAAAAATTAGGAACGGTTCAGGATAAGAGGGAGGCCCATGCTAAATATAAGAAACAAAAGATTGATCCTTACTTAGATTGCAGAAAGAACCTCAAAAGGGAAATTAGAAAGGCAAAAAGATGGTATAAGGTGTCAATAGCTAATAAGGTGAACGTGAATCATGAGGGTTTTTACAGATACATGAACAGTAAAAGGAGGTTGAAGGATAGAGTAGGTCCACTGGAAAATGGTAACGGTGGGCGATGTGTATGTCAAGAGCTGTATGAGATGGGGAAGATATTGAACATTTTTTTTTCTCTTCTCTATTCACGAGGGAAAGGGACACTGGACTATGTGAGATAAATGAGATGAATGCTTTAGTTATGGAAAGGATAAGGATTATTAAAGAGAGGGTTTTGGATCTTCCAGGGTCAATGGAGGTGGATAAGTCTCCTGGTCCTAATGGTACTTTTCTCAGGACGTTAAAGGAGGTCAGGGAGCAAATAGCCGGGGCTCTGATGGTGATTTTACAAAGATCACTGGAAGTGGGTGTGGTGTTGCGGGATTGGAGGGTTGCAAATGTAGTTCCGCTGTTTTAAAAAGAGCTCAAGGTGTAGGCCAAATAATTATCGGCCAATAAGTTTGAGTTTGGTGGTGGCAAAAGTTATGGAGGGTATTCTTCGAGATAGTATGTACAAATATCTGGATAGGCAGGGAGGGATCAGGGGCACCCAGCATGGGTTTGTGAAGGGAAAATCATGTTCGATGAATCTTGTTGAATTTTTTGATGAGAAAAGTAGATCAGGTGATGAGATCTATTTGAATTTTAGTAAGGCTTTTGATAATGTTCCGCATGTAAAGTTAGTTAGGAAGGTTCAGTCACTAGGGATTAATAGATAGTGAGATGGGTTCAGAGGTGGCTGTGAAACAGACAGCAGAAAGTCATGGTGGACAACTGTCTGTCAGGATGGAAGCCTGTGACGAGCAGTGTGCCTCAGGGATCGGTGCTGAGTCCCCTGTTGTTTATCATTTATATTCATGATTTGGATGCGGGGGTGGTTAATTGGGTGAGAAAATATGCCGAAGATACGAAAATAGTGAGGAAGGTTTTCTTGGTTTGTTTGGAATAGTAGACTGAAAGATGCCAGATGGATTTTAATGTTGACAAATACAGTTAAGGGGAATGAAGAGGAACAGGGGGATCTTGGAGTTATGGTACATGGTTCACTGAGGTTGGATTCCCATGTAGACAGGGCATGCTGGCCTTCATAAATCCTAGCATAGTCTAGAGTATAGCTGTTTAAGGCATTGGTGAGGCCAAGTTTGGAGAATTGTGTTCAGTTCTGATCTCCATTTATTGGAAGGATATAGATAAGGTGGAAAGGGTGCAGAGAAGATTTACAAAAATGTTGCCTGACTAACAACATCAAGAGCACAGAGAAGGATTAAGGAGATTGCGACTTTATTCATTAGAATGTAGATGGTTGAAGGGGGTTATGATAGAGGTATTTAAAATTTTGAAGGGAATAGATAGACTAGATATGAGTAGAGTCTTTCCCCTGAGGGCAGGGGAGGTTGGAACAAGAGGGCATGAGTTAAGGGTAAGGAGTAAAGCTTTAGGAGAAATGTTGGAGGATGCTTCTTCACTCAGAGAGTGGTGGCAGAATGGAATGATCTTCCAGAAGAGATAATTGCAGCAGTGTCCATTCTGTGACTTAAGAGAAGGTTGGATGTGTACATGTATATGAAGGGGTTGGAGGGATATGGGCAGAGTGTGGGAGGGGGAAACTAGTGGAGTTGTTCATGTGAACTGGCACGGACTCGAAGGGCCGATATGGCCTGCTACCGTGCTGTAAACTGTCATATGGGTATAGTGTGCCGGGCTCCACGGGACAAGGTGGGACATCATTAAGAGTTTGCTGCCAGCAGGTTTAAATTAAGCCATGTGAGTATCCCGCGCTTTCTGGCCCATGTATCAAGGACTTCTCCGAGAGGCGGAGTCTCAAGAAAACAACCTCTATCCTCAGGGACCCTCACCACCCAGACCAGGCCTTCTTCACACTGTGATCACCAGGAAAACAGGTCCAGGAGCCTGAAGATGAACACCCAAAGGTACAAACATAGCTTCTCCCCCACTGCCATCAGATTTCCGAATGGACAAGGAAACACAGTCACTCTCACTTACTCTTCATTTTGCACAAATGAATTTCTTTTTTTAAAATGTAATTTAGAACAATATTTGCACCTGTTTTGTTGCCACAATATGACAAATTTTGAGACATGTTCATCACAAAAAAATTTAATTCTGAACACTGTGCATACATCAGAAAACAATCATAGCTCCAAAATCAATTTGAAAAGATTAATGAACAATTTCCATGCACCCTCCACTTTTACGTCTATTTTTCTAAATTCACTCCATGATCGAGACATCTCAACTTAACCCAACCCACATTTCTTCTCCCATTCAAAGCACTCAGTAATACACCAAGAAAGTAAAATAAAATCTCAATGCTGGAAATACTCAGCAGGTCATCTACTGGAAAAATAATCGGAGTTAAAACATTCAGGTCGATAACCTTTCACTGGGATTCTGAAAGATATTCAAACAAACCTGATTCTCTTTGCTGAGAAAAAGAAGAGGAGAAATAACAAACTGAATACGTGGGATGAAAAGCCCGAGCAGCAGAAATGGCAGTGGTGCTGGATGAGTGGAGTCGACTTGTTGATCAGCACATCTGTCTGGATGGAGGGGTAAAGGATAAACAAGACAAACATGATGCCATCACTGTGAGGTTCAATACGACAGCTGCAGAGAATCTGAAATGAAGGAATGGTGAAAATATTTGTTTTTGGATCAATGTGACAAAATTTGACCTGACAAAAGAAAACAAAATTGCTTTGTTCTGCCAGAACTCTCTAGATCAAGGGGCACAATAAAATAGTCCAGAAGCCAACATTATGAAATTGAACAGCCAAGTTATAGAAATCGGCAGCAAGAGATAAAACACAGTTGCATAATTCCATGAAAGTGGTGTCACAGGACGACAGGGATCTAAAGCCAGCTTTTGTCATCTTGGCCTTCATTAATTAACAAAAAGAAAATAGGAGTTGGGAAGTTATGGTGAGGTTGTATAAGATGATGGTGTTAGAAATTAAAGTACCTTTAAAGAAATTGCTCGAGACAAAAATTGAGAACGAAGAACATTTATTACTACAACAATGCAAAGTTGGGTGCTTCCCCTTACCCTGGGAATACACACACACACTGGGGCTCACCCAACTTTTATACAGTCAATTTCAGTATCAGAGTGCCCTCCCCCCTTACATTCTTCTGCCCCCTGGATGGGTTGGGCATAGGTAATCCTTCCTGCCTACGTGCAGTTTCAGTACACTTGGAGGACCAGGGGTATCCTGTCGGTGTCCCTTCATGTTATTGTCCTTATTCACACCTTCCTGATTCTCGGGGCTACAATCTCTTGGTATGCAGAGTTGACTCATTCTATCTAGGGTTGGCTAATTTCATATGTATAAATCTGTGTATGGTTAGCTAATTAGAAATGTATGACTTGGTACTTCTGTCCAGGGCTAGGAGACCCTTATCTGATCCAGACTACCTCAACTTCCTACATTCTATTGTTCCTTACCACTCCTTATCTTAGTCTTATGGTCTTGTCACAAAGACTAGAAGATTCTTATGTTAATCGTGCTGACTCTGCTTTCCTGCATCCTAATCCCCAAGTTCATCCTGTTTGTACTGGTTACAGCCATTTACTGATGAACTTTAGTTTCTTCCATGTTCATAATTTTAGATCAATTTTCCCATCTCTCACAATCCTCACTTTTCTTTTAGATCAGTAATACTGATCTTTCACCATGATCAGTGTTACTGATCTTTGGTTACTAGTGTCAGTGTGACTGATCCCCCCCCCCCCTTCCTCACTTTTCTTTTAGATCAGTAATACTGATCTTTCAAGTGTAAGGTGTAGTTTTACCCAGCTGGTCAATAACCGAAATGTAACACCTGTGTAAAGTCTTTAGGTAGGGGAGCACCATGAAAGTCAGAGTAGCGAGTCCAGCTGCTTATTAGGGTTGTGAGTATCAGGCTCCAGTTCTCAGTAAAGAGTCTAGTCCATCCCACATCAGTCCGAAGTTGCCACGTCTGGACATGGGCATGGGCAGATTCACGTTGAAACATTGAAGCAGTGTCTTTGAACCACCCGACTTTTGTAAGCGTTGTCCTGACGAAGTCTGTGAGAGACGCTGCCTTCAGCAGCGAACGAGTAGCAGTAGTCAGGCGGTTCCGTTGAATTGTGGCTAGTATCTGATGTCCTCTTCAGCCCCGAACCCTAGGGCCACCAATCTCCGAAGGCTGTCTGGAGCCTGATATTAAAGTGTTGTTAGGAATTAAAGTACCTTTAAAGAAATTGCTCGAGACAAAAATTGAGAACAAAGAACATTTATTACTACAACAATGCAAAGTTGGGTGCTTCCCCTTACCCTGGGAATACACACACACACTGGGGCTCACCCAACTTTTATACAGTTGATTTCAGTGTAGGAATACCCTCCCCCTTACATTCTTCTGCCTCCTGCTGGAGAGGTTTGGCATTAGGCAATCCTGCCTGCCTACGTGCAATTTCAGTATACTTGGAGAACCGGGGGGGGGTATCCTGTCGGTGTCCCTTCATGTCATTGTCCTTATTCACACCTTCCTGATTCTCGGGGCTACAGTCTCTTGATATGCAGAGTTGACTCATTCTATCTAGGGTTGGCTAATTTCATATGTATAAATCTGTGTATGGTTAGCTAATTAGAAATGTATGACTTGGTACTTCTGTCCAGGGCTAGGAGACCCTTATCTGATCCAGACTACCTCAACTTCCTACATTCTATTGTACCTTACCATTCCTTATCTTAGTCCTATGGTCTTGTCACAAAGACTAGAAGATTCTTATGTTAATCGTACTGACTCTGCTTTCCTGCATCCTAAGCCCCAAACTTATCCTGTTTGAACTGGTTTCAGCCATTTTACTGATGAACTTTAGTTTCTTCCATGTTCATAATTTTAGGTCAATTTTCCCATCTCTCACAATCCTCACTTTTCTTTTAGATCAGTAATACTGATCTTTCACCATGATCAGTGTTACTGATCTTTGGTTACTAGTGTCAGTGTGACTGATCCCCCCCCCCCCTTTCCTCACTTTTCTTTTAGATCAGTAATACTGATCTTTCACCATGATCAGTGTTACTGATCTTTGGTTACTAGTGTCAGTGTGACTGATCCCCCCCCCCCCTTTCCTCACTTTTCTTTTAGATCAGTAACACTGATCTTTCAAGTGTAAGGTGTAGTTTTACCCAGCTGGTCAATAACCGAATTGTAATGTCTGTGTAAAGTCTTTAGGTAGGGGAGCACCATGAAGGTCAGAGTAGCGAGTCCAGCTGCTTATTAGGGTTGTGAGTATCAGGCTCCAGTTCTCAGTAAAGAGTCTAGTCCATCCCACATCAGTCCGAAGTTGCCACGTCTGAACATGGGCATGGGCAGATTCACGTTGAAACATTGAAGCAGTGTCTTTTAACCACCCGACTTTTGTAAGCATTGTCCTGACGAAGTCTGTGAGAGACGCTGCCTTCAGCAGCGAACAAGTAGCAGTCTCTGAGAAACGCTGCCTTCAGCAGCGAACGAGTAGTCAGGCGGTTCCGTTGAATTGTGGCTAGTATCTGATGTCCTCTTCAGCCCCGAACCCTAGGGCCACCGATCTCCGAAGGCTGTTTGGAGCCTGATATTAAAGTGTCAAGCAGCTCACGTTGTTGGAAACTGGTGCTCCCCTTCACGGGGTGATGAAAAGAGACCAAGCTGGGGGGGGATTGTTTCTTGTGATTTAACTGTGTGTTGCAGCTTGTCTGCTAACATTAGCATATGTATCATTGAACTTGTGAGTTGCAGCCTGTCTGTGTACATTAGCATATGTATTAACTCTCTCTCTCTCTGTTACATGTACAATGCTGACTACCATTCTGTCTGTCTTTGTCCCACCATGTCCTTTGTGCTATCGCTTCAAAACTCCTGTCTTTAATACCTGTGTAGGCTAAGATACAAATTAGATGTACTCCACTAAAGCTGTTTAATTCCCCTGGTCCGTATTGGGATCCCTTATATCCCATTATGACTATACATTAAATCTATGCCCTGTCTACATTCTAAAGGAGCTGAATTGTAACCTCTGCTGCCCCTATTCCAGGGGGGCTTAAAACATTAACGAACAATATTCCAAAGAAATTAGTAAACAACAATGAACAATACATGTAAAGCTCATTAAAAACAGCATTAAAATACAATAAGAACTGAATAAAGCACAATAAATGTAAAGCTCATTGAAAACTGCAATAAAATACAATAAGAACTGAATAAAACACAATAAATGTAAAGCTCATTGAAAACTGCAATAAAATACAATAAGAACTGAATAAAACACAATAAATGTAAAGCTCATTGAAAACTGCAATAAAATACAACAATAACTGAATAATCAAAAGACAAGTAAAATACAACAATAACTGAATAAACCATTAAAGAAACGAAAAAAAATGTTAAATTACGGCACTTTGTAACAATCTGACTTTCCTTTGTGTTAGTGTAAAAATTGTAAAATGAAACACAAACCATATTTGCATGGGTTTTGAATATGTTAGACCTTATTAAAATGCAGTTGGAGCTGCTTGTCTGTATGGGGCACAACCCTCCAATTTGTTAGAGTACATAACAGACATTGCAGCACAAGAGCCCCTGCAAGAGAACTTGAAACATATTCAACCTTTAGTTCTGCCTTAAGTAAAATGCCTTGTGCCACAGCTCACAGGAGCTGGCCTTATTTAAAACAGTCTGTAAAACAGGCACCAAAAAAAAGTTAAAAGATGTTCTTATGAAGATTGCACACACAATAATTTAAGTACAGGCTAGTTTCTATTATATTCCACTTAAAAGTTCTGCTGCATGAATCCTGGAGCTTGTGGAGTCATTATTGAATCAAGAAATATTGGTGCCATGCCAATCTCATTCTAACATGCCAATTTCTCCAGTCCTTAAGTCAAGATGTACTGAATAGCATCCGGTACAAGATCTGTGAGTTATTAATGATATTATTATTCTTATGCACCCAATTGTTCTGAACTATGCCACCAATTTAAATCATATTCCACCTATTGCAGTACTCACACACCACCATAGACCAGTTCGCAGGTTTATTTCTCCATTAAGCTGAATCCAGTCGCGCAGGGTTTACCTCCGTGATTATTTACAATGTAACTTCTGCACTACCGGATTTAAATATAAACCTGATGAATGGGGAGGGGGGGGGAGAGTTATCATGAACTAAATTACAGCGGCAATACAGAGAAATTGTGCTGAGGCATTAATTTCACTCCGGAGGAAAATGCACCAGAGAAATTAATGATTAAACTTACGGGAATCCCCAGAGGTATCTTTATTCTCCAGAGGTGGGTGTTCTTTAAACTCACGGACCTTGACTGCTGAATGTGTAGAAGAAATGTACTAAATCTATTGATAGGGCTCCATACCTCTAACTGCAAGAGAGGAGCCTGGAGCCTCAGTTTCAAGTGCCACAGTGCACTTAAAGGGACATGCACACTCCCCCTTCAACTGGCTGATCCAGCCACTTTACACATCAGATCCTTTCTTTATCTCACATACACTTAAAGTTAAGATGTATAGAACTCACCCTATTTGCGCAAACATTTCTCCCTGCAAATGTTATAACATCACTCAACTCTCAGGTACTCCCTGTGCAAAATCACATTTAAATACAATTTATTTCATAAATTGGAATTAACTGGTAGTTAAATTCGCTAATTCTACAGTATTGAAAAACGATCATTTATGACATTTAAATTTTAGCATGAATTTTAATCAATATTGGTCAGTGACTGAAGTGGGAAGTCATGATTTATGAAATTATCTCTGGTCTCTACTCTCCCACTCCCTGCACTTCTCCCAACATTCAGGAGCTGGCACACAGTCCCTGCCTTTTCCATGTTACTCATCTACTATTACTTTAACTGCTTGCATCAAAATGTTAGCCTTTGCTTTCTGCTTATCCTCAGATGTCTGGACAAATGCTTTTTGTGTGATCTGTAGAAGCTGGGTTATTCCCTGCTCATGCCAATTTTCTGTCTTTTGTAATTTTCTCCTAATATCTGGGGCTGAGTTGGTAACAAAACCTGTTAGTACCAATTGTTCCCCTGCTGGGGATTCTATGTCGAGACCCCCATATTGTATATATATATGGTCCCAAAAATTGGTCTAACTGTTCAGCACATCCCTGGGGATCTTCTATCAGGGAGGTCAGTTCTTTCTTAAAGTTACACACTTCAGTACTGGTCAGGGGCACATTTACGAAACCGAGACCCTCTCCCATGGGAACTTCCCGCAGTGGTCTCATCCAATTGGTTTCTGGCTTATTAGGTCTGGGTTCCTGCTCCCTGGGAAATGAATCAATGGGTTCTGCCCTTTCTTCCTGAAGAGTCTCATGCTGTTCTGAATTAAAGTTACCTCTCTCTCCTGCCAACAGAGGTGGTAATCGAGTGCTTTGTGAGCAAGTTATCATACCACTCCTGCTCTCTTCTCTCTTCTCTAGTGGTGGGGGAGGTGGGGAAGGTGCAGAAGGGTAGGTCATAGGAGGGGAAGGAAAGATAGGAGCCGGCATAGGAGGAACATAGGGTGGAGGGAGGGAATGTAACACATCCCAACCCTGTGATTCAGGGACAAGAGGTTCCTCCTCTCTCTTATCCCTGGATTCTTTCTCATTCAAAACCAGCTGTTCAATGGATCCCTTGAGCCAGCAGGCTGCATATTCCCTGCTCTCAACATTGTCTGGCTGGTTTTGATAGAGCCATAAGTTCAAAGCTTCACACATCCATTCATCCTCGGATCCGAATTTTGGCCAGTACACGGAGCTCCCTTTAACCGGGTATCTCACCCATTCATTACAACAATACCTGACCGTCGTCAGTTTGTCTTTACCGCGGGTCTTTCCTGTGCCCCACTCAGATAACATCATCCCAAGCGGGCTGTACGTAGCTATCTGGTGGTCACGTCCTGTGTCAGGACTCTCATCTCTACTGCCCGCTATTCCCATACTTAGGAACAAGTAAAATACTCTTACCGAGTTCTGGCAGTACTGCTCTAGCGCGCGTCCTTCCGCCGTTTGTTCTCAATGCCTCTTCTCGGATATCACTCGCTTCTTCCACTGACCAGCCACCCGTCGCCCGTGAGTCCAGCTGAATCAGCCGGGGTGCACCTACTCTCGTCGTCGGGGTACTCTGTCAGTGGAGGGAGTGTGATCCCGGACGAGCCCCCATTTGTTAGGAATTAAAGTACCTTTAAAGAAATTGCTCGAGACAAAAATTGAGAACAAAGAACATTTATTACTACAACAATGCAAAGTTGGGTGCTTCCCCTTACCCTGGGAATACACACACACACTGGGGCTCACCCAACTTTTATACAGTTGATTTCAGTGTAGGAATACCCTCCCCCTTACATTCTTCTGCCTCCTGCTGGAGAGGTTTGGCATTAGGCAATCCTGCCTGCCTACGTGCAATTTCAGTATACTTGGAGAACCGGGGGGGGTATCCTGTCGGTGTCCCTTCATGTCATTGTCCTTATTCACACCTTCCTGATTCTCGGGGCTACAGTCTCTTGATATGCAGAGTTGACTCATTCTATCTAGGGTTGGCTAATTTCATATGTATAAATCTGTGTATGGTTAGCTAATTAGAAATGTATGACTTGGTACTTCTGTCCAGGGCTAGGAGACCCTTATCTGATCCAGACTACCTCAACTTCCTACATTCTATTGTACCTTACCATTCCTTATCTTAGTCCTATGGTCTTGTCACAAAGACTAGAAGATTCTTATGTTAATCGTGCTGACTCTGCTTTCCTGCATCCTAAGCCCCAAACTTATCCTGTTTGAACTGGTTTCAGCCATTTTACTGATGAACTTTAGTTTCTTCCATGTTCATAATTTTAGGTCAATTTTCCCATCTCTCACAGTGTCAAGCAGCTCACGTTGTTGGTAACTGGTGCTCCCCTTCACAGGGTGATGAAAAGAGACCAAGCTGGGGGGGGATTGTTTCTTGTGATTTAACTGTGTGTTGCAGCTTGTCTGCTAACATTAGCATGGGTATCATTGAACTTGTGAGTTGCAGCCTGTCTGTGTACATTAGCATATGTATTAACTCTCTCTCTCTGCTACATGTACAATCCTGACTACCATTCTGTCTGTCTTTGTCCCACCATGTCCTTTGTGCTATCGCCTCAAAACTTCTGTCTTTAATACCTGTGTAGGCTAAGAAACAAATTAGATGTACTCCACTAAAGCTGTTCAGTTCCCCTGGTCCGTATTGGAATCCCTTGTTAACCCATATCCCACTATGACTATACATTAAATCTATGCCCTGTCTACATTCTAAAGGAGCACAATTGTAACCTCTGCTGCCACTATTCCAGGAGGACTTAAAACATAGCGAGTAATGAAGTGACATAAACAGTTAACAAACAATACCCCAATAAATGAATAAACAGTTAAAAAAATAAACAGTTAAAAATACAACAATAAATGTATAAACAGTTAAAAAATACAACAATAAATGTAACATTACGGCACGTTGTCACGGCGCAGTGTAAGTTTCAGGTCTGAAGGATGAGGAACTGCACGCCAGGTTGAGGGTTGAATCTGTGTGTCGTGATGTTGTGGTTCAGAAGCTGGTTTAATTCTTTGAATGTGGGTCCAGCCTTTCTCTCTTGTTCTTACTGCGGTGTCTGTAATTAAAAGTACACAGCAGGGACCATCCCAGGCAGGTTTTAGTTGATCCTCTTGCCATGCTTTTACATATAACCAATCACTAGATTTTAATAAAATGAATAACAATCTGACTTTCCTTTGTGTTAGTGTAAAAATTGTAAAATGAAACACAAACCATATTTGCATGGGTTTTGAATATGTTAGACCTTATTAAAATGCAGTTGGAGCTGCTTGTCTGTATGGGGCACAACCCTCCAATTTGTTAGAGTACATAACAGACATTGTAGCACAAGAGCCTCTGCAAGAGAACTTGAAACATATTCAACCTTTAGTTCTGCCTTAAGTAAAATGCCTTGTGCCACAGCTCACAACCATATTCCATATAATAACCATATAGCAATAACAGTACTGAAACAGGCCATATTGGCCCTTCTAGTCCGCACCGATTTACATGAAACTCCAACTAGTTCCACCTACCTACTCCCTGCCCATAACCCTCCAACCCCCTCACATCCATGTACTCATCAGTGCCACTGTAATATAGTTGAACTAACCGCTGCACTACCCAAAGTGAGACAAGAGCCCATGCATTTTCTGACTAAAGGTCACAAGTGCAGCCAACAGATTACTTCAAGGCATTTTCAGCCTTGCTCCTCTGTGCAGCCATGTAATCTTTGAGAAGAGGCAAACATAACCAAGGGCATTAAAAGGGTAAAAATCTGGCAATTTTCTCTCCACAGAGAGCATTGGGGAGCCTGGAACCGATTGTTGATTTTGTAAAATGAAGTTGAACAGGCTTGTACACATTTTCAGACTGCTTGTGCAGTGAGTGCCATACACCATGGTCTCCTGATTCATTGGTGAGGAGGTGATCAGTAAGATGCAGCAGTGGAAGCGCTTGCTCAAAGGCTGGAGGAAAATTAGACTTAGACCTGGATTTGTCAGAATGATAAGAGTTTATCTAAAGCTGGCTTTAGATAGAAGAACATCACAGGTGCTCCTCAATTTACGATAGGGTTGCGTTCCAGCAGACCCAGCTTAAGTTGAAAAAAAATCTTAATTGGAGACGTACCTTGTCTAACATTAACAGCACTGTATCAGTCCTCATACTGATCTCACTACCCTGCTCTCTCCCAACAGTCCCTGTAAGCTTTCCGAAAATGTGATTAACCAACGAGGCTACAAAAAATTCACCTTAGAGAAATTATCAAAGTTTATTGGAAAAATCAATGATGCTTGTGATGACCTTTAACACATTATATGAAAGTAAATGACAGTCATGCTATTGTGTCATCGTAAAATCATAAGTAGGGGAGCACCTGTATTACCTTTCATATTTTTCCAATGTTGATTGCACACATAATCATTTAAGTACCGGCTAGTTTCTATAATATTGCACTTAAAGTTTAGCTGCATGAATCCTGGAGCTTGTGGAGTCATTAGTGAATCAAGAAATATTGGTGCCATGCCAATTTCTCTGTACCATGCCAATTTCCCAGTCCTGAAGCCGGGACGTAGTGAATAGTATCAGGTACAAGATCTGTGAGTAATTAATGCTATTATTATTCCTATGCGCCCAATTGTTCTGAACGATGCCACCAATGTAAATCATATTCCACCTATTGCAGTACTCACACACCACCATAGACCAGTTCGCAGGTTTATTTCTCCATTAAGCTGAATCCAGTCGCGCAGGGTTTACCTCCGTGATTATTTACAATGTAACTTCCGCACTACCGGATTTAAATATAAACCTGATGAATGGGGAAAGTTATCATGAATTAAATAACAGCGGCAATACAGAGAAATTGTGCTGAGGCATTAATTTCACTCCGGAGGAAAATGCACCAGAGAAATGAATGATTAAACTTATAGGAATCCCCATAGGAATCCCCAGAGGTATCTTTATTCTCCAGAGGTGGGTGATCTTTAAACTCACGGACCTTGACTGCTGAATGTGTAGAAGAAATACCTCTAACTGCAAGAGAGGAGCCTGGAGCCTCAGTTTCAAGTGCCACAGTGCACTTAAAGGGACATGCACACTCCCCCTTCAACTGGCTGATCCAGCCACTTTACACATCAGATCCTTTCTTTATCTTACATACACTTAAAATAAGATGTGTCGAACTCACCCTATTTGCGCAAACATTTCTCCCTGCAAATGTTATAACATCACTCAACTCTCAGGTACTCTCTGTGCAAAATCACATTTGAATACAATTTATTTCATAAATTGGAATTAACTGGTAGTTAAATTCGCTAATTCTACAGTATTGAAAAACGATCATTTATGACATTTAATTTTTAGCATGAATTTTAATCAATATTGGTCAGTGACTGAAGTGGGAAGTCGTGATTTATGAAATTATCTCTGGTCTCTACTCTCCCACTCCCGACGCTTCTCCCAACATTGAGGAGCTGGCACACGGTCCCTGCCTTTTTCATGTTACTCATCTACTATTCCTTTAACTGCTTGCATCAAAATGTTAGCCTTTGCTTTCTGCTTATCCTCAGATGTCTGGACAAATGCTTTTTGTGTGATCTGTAGAAGCTGGGTTATTCCCTGCTCATGCCAATTTTCTGTCTTTTGTAATTTTCTCCTAATGTCTGGGGCTGAGTTGGTAACAAAACCTGTTAGTACCAAATGTTCCCCTGCTGGGGATTCTATGTCGAGACCCCCATATTATATATATATTTGGTCCCAAAAATTGGTCTAACTGTTCGGCACATCCCTGGGGATCTTCTATCAGGGAGATTAATTCTTTCTTGAAATTACGTACTTCAGTGCTGGTCAGGGGCACATTTACGATCCCCAGACCTTCTCCCACGGGAACCTCCCGCAGGGGTCGCATCCAGCTAATTTCTGGTTTCTTAGATTTGTGTTCCTGTTCCCTGAGAAGTGAATCGCAGGGTTCTGCCACTTCTTCCTGAGGGATCTCACGCTGTTCTGAATTACAATGTTCTACCTCTACTGTCAACGGAGGTGGTAATCGAGCGCTTTGTGAGCGAGTCACCATACCACTCCGGTTCTCCTCTTTCTACTCTAGTGGTGGGGGAGGAGGGGGAGGTGCAGAAGGGTAGGTCATAGGAGGGGAAGGAAAGATAGGAGCCGGCATAGGAGGAACATAAGGTGGAGGGAGGGAATGTAACACATCCCAACCCTGTGATTCAGGGACAAAAGGTTCCTCCTCTCTCTTATCCCTGAATTCTTTCTCATTCAAAACCAGTTGTTCAATGGGTCCCTTGAGCCAGCAGGCTGCATATTCCCTGCTCTCAACATTGTCTTTCTGGTTTTGATAGAGCCAGATGTTCAAAGCTTGACACATCCATTCATCCTCGGATCCGAACTTTGGCCAGTACACGGACCTCCCTTTAACCGGGTATTTAACCCATTCAATACAACAATACCCGACCATTGTCAGTTTGTCTTTCCCACGGGTCTTTCCCGTGCCCCACTCAGATAACATCAACCCAAGCGGGCTGTACGTAGCTATCTGGTGTTCACATCCTGAACCAGGACTCTCTTCCTTGCTACTCATTATTCCCATACTTATAAACAAGTAAAATTACTCTTACCGTGTTCCAGTAGCAATGCTCTAGCGCGCTTCCTTCCGTCGTTTGTTCTCAATGCCTCTTCTCGGATATCACTCGCTTCTTCCACTGACCAGCCACCCGTCGCCCGTGAGTCCAGCTGAATCAGCCGGGGTGCACCTACTCTCGTCGTCGGGGTACTCTGTCAGTGGAGGGAGTGTGATCCCGGACGAGCCCCCATTTGTTAGAAATTAAAGTACCTTTAAAGAAATTGCTCGAGACAAAAATTGAGAACAAAGAACATTTATTACAACAACAATGCAAAGTTGGGTGCTTCCCCTTACCCTGGGAATACACACACATACTGGGGCTCACCCAACTTTTATACAGTCAATTTCAGTATCAGAGTGCCCTCCCCCTTACATTCTTCTGCCCCCTGGATGGGTTTGGCATAGGTAATCCTTCCTGCCTACGTGCAGTTTCAGTACACTTGGAGGACCAGGGGGTATCCTGTGGGTGCCCCATCATGTCATTGTCCTTATTCACACCTTCCTGATTCTCGGGGCTACAATCTCTTGGTATGCGGAGTTGACTCATTCTATCTAGGGTTGGCTAATTTCATATGTATAAATCTGTGTATGGTTAGCTAATTAGATATGTAGGACTTGGTACTTCTGTCCAGGGCTAGGAGACCTTTATCTGATCCAGACTACCTCAACTTCCTACATTCTATTGTTCCTTACCACTCCTTTTCTTAGTCTTATGGTGGCTCTTGTCACAAAGACTAGAAGATTCTTATGTTAATCGTGCTGACTCTGCTTTCCTGCATCCTAACCCCCAAGCTTATCCTGTTTGTACTGGTTACAGCCATTAACTGATGAATTTTAGTTTCTTCCATGTTCATAATTTTAGATCAATTTTCCCATCTCTCACACTACCCTAACCTAGGGGAAGGAGTGGTAGGGGAATGGGGGTAGGAGAAAGGGGGTAATGGAAGTGGGGTGAGTAAGGGGTAGGCTTGGGGGTGTGGGTATGGGATAGGGGTAAGGGGTATGTTTTGAGGAAGGAGTTAGGTGTAGGGGATAGGGGTAGGGTTTAGGCTTGGGTTGGATGAGAGTAAGGGCAAGGACCGGGATAGAGGTAACATTGTGAGAGATGAGGAAACTTGACATAAAATATGAAAGATGGGGAAACTAGTGCAGACATGTGGAGTGATGGATTAAACCAGTATGAACAGGCTAAGCATGGAAATTAGAATGCAGGAAGCAGAGTCAGCCTCTGTCAGATAAGAATCTTCTAGTCTTTTCAACAGGATCAGTGAGCCCACCGTATGAATAAGATAAGGAGAGGTAAGGAATAATAGAATGTAGGAAGTAGAGGTCGTCTGGATGAGATAAGGGTCTCCTAGCCCTAGACAGAAGTACCAAGTTCTACATATATAATTAGTTAACCTTACATAGATTTACAAAGTTATACATATTAAATTAGTCAACCCTAGACAGGATTAGCGAACTCTGCATATGAAGGGACTGTAGCTCCGAGAATCAGGAAGGTGTGAATAAGGACAATAACATGATGAGACACTGACAGGATACTCCAAGTGCACAGAAACAGCACGTAGGCAGGCAGGATTGCCTTATGCCAAACCCATCCAGGGGGCAGAAGAATGTAAGGGGGAGGGTATTCCTATACTGAAATTCACTGTATAAAAGTTGGGTGAGCCCCAGTGTGTGTGTGTGTATTCCCAGGATAAGGGGAAGCACACAACTTTGCATTGTTGTTATAATAAATGTTCTTTGTTCTCAATTTTTGTCTCGAGCAATTTCTGTTAAGGTACTTCTATTTCTAACAACATCATGGTTAGGGTTAGGAGACATGGGCTAGGATTAGGTCTAGGTTTAGGGTTAGGTTTAGAGTTCAGGGAAGTGGGTTTGTATTAGGTTTAGGGGAAGGGGGTAGGAGTAGGAGGTAGAGGTGGGGTGAGTGTTTGGGGTAGAGGAAGGTGGGTAGTATTAGGGTTGGGGTTAGGGGACGGAGTAGGGGTAGAGATAGAGTTAGGGGACGGGGTAGGGGTAGAGTTAAGGGACGTGGAGTAGTGATAGGGGGTATCGGTAGTGTTAAGGTTAGGGTTTGTTAGGGGTTAGAGTTAGGAGTAGGAGAATGGGAAGAGGGAGAGGAACCGGGAGGTGAGCGGGGGAAGGAAATGGGGAGGGGAATTGGGAGGGGAATGTAATGGAAGATTTAAACCGTGTTTTTTTTTTTACTTTTGCAACCTTTGCTTCTGCAAGACTGAGAACCTGCTTGTTTTTTAGAATCAGCAGACTTAAGCTAAATTCCACCGAGGGGCCAGAGATGCAGTTATCTGACAACAGGACATCTGTAGACCAAGAACATTTAATCTTCCTGCTTGTTTTGGTCACAGACTGTCAGAGGTCTAGCCTTGATGCAAAATAACCATTGTATTCAAAGTGATAAGCTGAAAATTATGTTATTTGCTAGAAGCCTAGCATGCTAGCTTGCTCGCTTATCTTTCTTACTGTGCTGGGAATAGGTGCTTGGGTAAGCAGTTTTTGGGTAATATAAGCCATGGTCCCGCTGCTGAAGAGAGAGACTCTCCGAGAGGTGGCAACATCTTTCAGCAAGAAGAACTTCTAGAGTCCAGCTAACGTCCCGGTCGAGGGAGGTGGAGAAGCTGCTATCGGTTCCCCGACAACCTATGACACGTGTGCAGTCATTGCCTTGCTTCGGCAGTTGGGACCAGTCCAGGCGTTGATAAGTATAATTGGGAAGGGCTTGCATAATTTAGTTTGAAATCAGCTTTTGAATTTGTAATAAACATTTGTTTAAACTGAACTGCTCTCAGTGTGGGTGTCTATTTTCTTATGGTAGCTCAAACACTGTGACCAATCTCAAACGAACAAAGTGAGAGGTACAAGTTTACCCAGGACAGGGAACAGGGTGGAGGAAAGGGGAGGTGAATGGAGGAAGGTATCTCTACCCCCTCCCTTCCCCACCCCTTCCCCTACATTATCCCTGCTTCTCCTCTCCTCCTTCTAGCAGAAGTCGGGCCTCATTCCAGCCAGAATCTCCCTGTGGTTTCAGAGCCTCCGTTTCAGAAAGTGCCTTCGATGCTTGCTGCTGGACAGACATCTTGTCTCTTGATTCATTCTGTACCATTATTATTAAATTAAAAAATGGTTGGGTTTTTTAAGCTTGAACTCAAAATGCTGGTCCAGATAGACAACACAGAAACAGGCCCTTCAGCCCCTCTCTCCTGCTGGCTGAGCTGTTGTAATCAGTCCATATTCCTCTCCCCCTTTTCATTCTTTGCTCCCAGCCAGCTCATGTTGCCTTGTCAATCTCATGGCCTGTGGGAGGAAGCTGCCTGGCTGTCCCGATTTTATTCCTCCATATCTCCTTCCTGATGGCAGGGGGACAAAGAGGCTCTGTGCTGGATATCTATTTACAAATCCCATCCTTGCAAACAATCAAGGGTCCCTTGCCTTGAGGTTCCACCCATGTTGCCTCTCCCTCAGCACTCTCTCGTCAGAATACTACTGCACCCTCCTTCCCCTCCTCTCCCAGGTCTCAGTAACCCGCTGACAATTCCAGTCAGCTGCCATGTCTATACCCTGCCCCACCTAAACCGATGGATCGATCCGCACCTTCTCCCCTCAAGAGTTCGAGGAATCCATTCTCTCACAATGTCCTGCTATCGAATGCCCTGCATCCTCCTTCCCACTTAGTTCTGACGTCTGTGGTGGGTAAGTTAATGGTAAGTGTTCTGAGGGATGGCATTTACAAATATTTGGAAAAACAGGGATTGATAGGTAGTAGTCAGCATGGTTTTGACAGGGGTAGATCATGCTTAACAAACCTTATAGAGTTTTTCTAGGGGCTTACAAAAAAGGTTGATGAAGGGAAAGCTGTGGATGTTGTCTACTTAGACTTTAGTAATGCTTTTGACAAAGTTCCCCACAGGAGGTTAGGTGAAAAGGTAGAGGCATTAGGTATAAATAAGGAGGTAGTGAAATGGATTCAGCAATGGTTGGATGGGAAGTGTCATAGAGTAGTGGTAGAAAATTGTTTGTCAAATTGGAGGCCGGTGACTAGTGGAGTTCCTCAGGCATCGGTCCTGGGTCCACTATTGTTTGTTATATATATTAAAGATCTGGAAGAAGGGGTGGTGAATTGGATAAGTAAGTTTGCAGATGATATAAAGATTAGTGGTATTGTGGACAGTGAGGAAGATTACCATAGCTTAAAAAGAGATGTAGGAAAGCTAGAGGAATGAGCTGAGAAATGGCTGATGGAATTTAATACAGATAAGTGTGAAGTGTTGCATTTTGGAAAGGCAAATCTAAATAGGTCATATACATTGAATGGTAGACAATTGAGGAGAGCAGAGCAACAAAGGGATTTAGGAGTTATGGTAAATAGTACCCTCAAAGTTGATACTCGGGTAGATAGAGTGGTGAAGAAGGCATTTGGAATGTTGGCCTTCATAAATTGGAGTATTGAATTCAAGAGTTAGGAAGTTATGATGAAATTGTACAAAGCATTGGTGAGGCCAAGTTTGGAATACTGTGTGCAGTTTTGGTCACCAAATTATAGGAAGGATATAAACAAAATAGAGAGAGTGCAGAGAAGGTTCACGAGAATGTTGACAGGATGTCAGGGTTTGAGTTACAGAGAAAGGTTGAGCAGCCTGAGGCTTTTTTCTCTGGAGCATAGAAGATTGAAGGGGGGATTGATGGAGGTGTTCAAGATTTTAAAAGGGACAGAGTCAACATGGATAGGCTTTTTCAATTAAGAGTGGGAGATATTCAAACCAGAGGCCATGGTTTGAGTTGACTGGGGAAAATTATATGGGGAATATGAGAGGGAAATTTCTTCATGCAAAGGGTGGTTGGGATGTGGAATAAGCTTTCGGCGGAGGTGGTTGAAGCAGGGACATTATTTACATTTAAGGAAAGACTGGATGATGACTTGGAGGGTATGGACCAGGTGCTGGTCAGTGGAACTAGGAGGGTGGAGATTTTGTTCCGGCATGGATTAGTAGGGCCACACTGGCCTTTTGTGTGCTTTATATGGTTATATGGTTATATAGCAATGAGAGGTTTAACAGTGTTGTATGATAAAATGTGTCAGATAATGTTTCATGAGGTTCACAGTGGGGGGAAGCTTTAATGCTGATGTACAGTGCATGGAGACAGATTTATGACACCCGGATCACAGTGGGGAGGTTTATCAGTGATGTATAATAAACTCGGGCATATACTGTTTTAATGAATTCACAGAGGGGAGAAGGTTTAAGTGTGATGTATGGGAGACTGAGACGGATGCTGTGAAACCGGGTTCACATTAGTGAGAAGGTTTAACAGTCAGGTTCAATTAACTGTGGCTGGTACTGTGACACCAGGTTCACAGTGCGGAAGAGGTGTAAAGGTGACACGCTATACAATGTTGCAGATACAGAGACATAGAGTAAACAGTGGGGAGAAATTTTAATGGTGTTTTCTCGAGAATGAGGCAGATATTATTTCACTGGGTTCACAGAAGGGAGGTTTAATGGTGATGTATGGTTGACTGAGGTAGATACTGTGACACCAGATTCACAGTGGGGAGAAGGTTTAACAGTGATGTACAACGAACTCTGGCACAAAATGTGACACAGGTTCACAGAGATGAGAAGGTTTAATGGTGATACACGGGAGACTAAGGCAGATACTGTGACACTGGGTTCACAGTGTGGAGAAGGTTTAAAAGTGATGTACATTAAACTGGGTCAGATAAAGTGACACCGCATTCACAGTAGTGAGAAGGATTAACAGTGATGTATGGTAAACTTTGGCAGATACCATGAAAATTAGTTCACAGAAGAGAGAAGGTTTAAAACAGATGTGCGAACGGTGCTATACAGAAGAATGAGGAAGATACTGTGTGACTGGTTTCACAGCAGTAATTAGTAGGTTTAACAGTGATGTACAATAAACTACAGCAGATGCTGTGGCATCAGGTCATCAGTGGGGAAAAGGTTTAACGGTGATGTACAATATAATGTGGTAAATACTGTGACACTGGATTAACAGTTGAGAGATAGACCAACAGTGATGTACGGTAGACTGAGACAGATACTGTGACACTAGGTTCACACTGGAGAGGAGGTTCATCAGAGATGTACGATAAACTGTGGCAGATACTGTAACACCAGGTTCACAGCAATGAGAAAGTTTATCAATGATGTACAATAAACTGTGGTGGATAATGTGACACCAGGTTCACAGTGGGGAGAATGTTTAACAGTGATGTACAGTAGATTGAGGCAGGTAATCAGACACCGAGATCACAGTAATGAGATGGTTTAACGGTGAGGTACAGCAGACTGAGGCAGATACTGTGACACCTGGTTTCCAGCAGTAGTGAGAAAGTTTAACATTGATGAACAATATAGCAGATGCTGTGGCACTAGGTTAACAGTGGAAAGAAGTTCTAATGGTGATATACTGTAGACTGATGCAGATACGGTGACACTGGGTTTGTAGTGGGCAGAAGTTTTGTCAGTGATGTTCGATAGAGTAAGGCAGATTCTTTGATGCCAGGTTAACAGTTTTGAGAATGTTTAACAGTGTACGATAAATTGTGTCAGATACTGTGAAACCAGGTTCACAATGGGAAAAGGGTTAATTGAGATATACGGGAGATATATGGTAGACTGAGGCAGATACTGTGACACCGTGTTCACAGTGAGGAGAAGGTTTAACGGTGATGTACGATAAACACTGGCAGAAACTTTGACAAATGGTTCACATTGGGGATAAGGTTTAATGGTGATGTATGGTAAATTGAGATAGATACTGTGACACCAGGTGCACAGTGGGGAATAAGGTTTAACAGTGATGTACGGAAGACTGAGACAGATACTGTGACACTGTGTTCACAGTGGGGAGAAGATTTAATGATGATATATGGTGAATTGAGGTAGATACCATGACTCTAGGTGCACAGTGAGGAGAAGGTTTAATGGTGATGTACGATAAACTGTGGTAGGTACAGTAAAACCAGCCTCACAGTGGGGAAAAGGTTTACTGGTGATGTACGAGAAACTGAGGCAGATGCTATGACACTGACGGGGTTGACGTTGGGGAGAACGTTTAACAGTTCTGTATGATAAACTGTGGCAGAGAAAGTGACACTGTTTTCACTGTTGGGAGAATGTTTAATGGTGATGTACGATAGACGTACGCAGATAATCTGACACCAGCTTCACTGGGGGGAGAATTTTATCGGTGATGTACGGTGGACTGAGATAGATACTGAGACAATGGGTTCACGGGAGTGAAAATGTTTAACATTAATGTACGATAAACTGTGTCAGATACTGTGACACCAGGTTCACAGTGAGGAGAATGTTTAACGAGATGTACAATAAACTGTGGCATATAATGTGACACTGAGTTCACAGTGTGGAGAACGTTTAATGCTGATGTCCAGTAGACTGGGACAGAAACTGTGACACCGGTTTCAGAGCAGTGAAAAGGTTTAACAGTGATGTATAAATAAACTCTGGCATATACAGGATCACAGTGGAGAGAATGTTTAATGGTGATAGATGGGAGACTGAGGCAGATACTGTTACATCAGGTTCACAGTGGAGAGAAAGTCTATGGGTGATGTAAGGTATATTCAGGCGGATATTGTGACTCCAGGTTCACAGTGGGGAGAAGGTTTAAGTGTCCTGTATGGGAGACTGAGGCAGATACTGTGACACTGCGTTCAAAGTGGGGAGAATGTTTAACATTGATGGAGGATAAATTGTGGCAGATCGGGTGACACCGGTTTCTCAGTTGAGAGAAGGTTTTATGGTGATGTTCGGTAGACTGAGGCATATTCTGTGACACTGTGTTCACAGTAGGGAGTTGTGTCAGTGATGTACGATAAACTGTGGTAGATACTGTGGACACCGGGTTCACAGTGGGTTGAAGCTTTAACGGTGATGTATGGAGGTGTGACAAGGATAATGTGACACCATTTTACATTAGTGAGAAGGTTTAACAGTCAGGTTCAATGAACTGTGGCAGGTACTGTGACACCCGGTTTACAGTACTGAGAAGGTTTTAAAGTGATATACGATAAACTGTGGCAGATATTGTGAAACCAGGCTCACAGTGGGAAGAAGGTTTAAAAGTGATGCATATAACACTATTGCAGATACATTTACACCAGGTTCACAGTAGGGAGGAGATTTAAGGGTGATGTATGGGAGACTGAGGTAGATGCTGTGACACCAGGTTTACAGTGGGGAGAATGTTAAACGGTGATGGACGGTAGACTGAGACAAATACTATTACACCAGGTTCACAGGGGGGAGAAAGTTTAACGTTGATGTCCGATAGACAGAGACAGAATCTATGAGACAGGATTTAGATTCATGAGAAGGTTTAACAGTCAGGTTCAATGAACTGTTGCAGGTACTGTGACACCAGGTTTACAGTACTGAGAAGGTTTAAAAGTGATGTACGATAAACTGTGGCAGATACTGTGAAACGGGGTTCAGAGTGGGAAGAATGCTGAAGGTGGTGTACAGTTAACTTTGACAGATACTTCTGACACCGGATTCACTGTCATGAGAAGGTTTAACAGTGATGTACAATAAATTCTCGTCTATACTGTGATATCAGGTTCATATTGGGGAGAAGGATTAATGGTGATATACGGTAGAGGGAGGCAGATACTGTGACACCAGGCTCATTGCATTGTTCATTTATCTTAATTACAACATCTAATTTATATGCTCCATTTTGTTGTGGCAACTCCCAAACATTCCATAAACTTCTATTCTAATCAGATTTTGTTCATTTAAATAGGTCACCACTAAAAGCCCAAATCGTTTGGTCTCTTAAGTACACTGCACAAAATTAAATTCTTTACCTGGGTTTGGTTCAACGGCACTTCAGTCTGCTTCATTATTTTTTCAGTCCCTTGTTTTGTGCTTTCTGCTTTGCCCAGCCGATACGCCAAATGGGCATCCAACTCTGTCTTCTCAGCTTGACCCAACGTCTCCTCTGTAAACTTAAGGAAACCAAGGAGACCAAAGTTAACATTTTCACATTTGCATTTTCAAAAACAAAAATGACGCTGTGATTTGCAGTTTCACATCATAATCCCACTTGCTAAACTTGCAAGCAACTGCACCGCATCCTACAGCTGGAAAATTGCAAGCGAACTGCTTGGTTAAAGCAAAGATTCCACCCAGACACCCCATTAAAGGCCTCCAAGTTAACAACAGATAGCAACCTGAAAGTTAAATGCAAAGATTTGTATCAGGAAGATTAATGGGCTTTAAAAAAAAATCATTTCCACTATTGAAAGAAAACTCCTCAGGGAAAACCAGGCTCTTGTTGAACAATTCCTGTTGTATTCCTCAAAATGCTTTGAATCTTGATTTCAAGCAGAGTCATTTGGTGAGATTTTTGGTCTAGAACAAACCCTGCACACACACTCCCTTAAATACCTGCAAAGTCCTGGTTCAGCTCTGTTCCATGCTAAAGCTATCAGAGCTTTTCTGAAGAGATAGCGGACTTCAGATGCTGGTACATTGAGTCACAAAAACACTAATGCTTCCCTGAACAACACACCTCTCTCTGAAAACCAACAAAAAACTTCCCAGTGGTAATCATTCACATTTTGAGCACCAAAATCTGGTGAACTTGATAAATGTTAAATTCTGTGCACAGTATAAGAATGGCCTGCAAACAGTGGACTTGGAGGAATGAGAAGTGAGATTGGACTGTGAACCAAAGAACTTTTCTGAACTTACACACACATTACACACACGTCCACTTAGAATTAGAAGGGGGGTAAGTTAGATAAAGTAAGTTAAAATAGTAAAATAGTGATAAGTTAAAGTGTTATCTGTTTTCATGTTTAAAGATAATTAAAATCAGCTTTTGTTTAAGTAACCATTTGTCTTGGTGAATATCTATTGCTGCTGGGTTTTGGGATCCTCTGGTCTCGTAACACAGAACCAAGCTTCAGAACAACCCTCATTCTTTAGGTTATGATAATAGTCCATTAATGGGCTAGAATTATAGGCCAGAATTTATTGTACATCACTGTGAATTGACTCTTCAATAATTTTTGTAAATATCAACAAGGCATAATATCATTTCACTGTTGTGTTTGTGTCGTTAGAGAATTGCCTTCCCATTCAATCAGGTTTAGAGTTTTGGGTGCCGTATTTGAGAAAAGATGTGCTGGTGTTGGAGAAGGTCAGAGATGATTTACTGGAACGATATCAGGAATGAAAGGGTTAGTGCATGAGGAAAAATTGTCGACTCTTCGACTGTACTAGTTGGAATACAGAAGGATAAGGGGGACCTCAGAGGCATTTCAAATGCTGGAAGGCCTGGACAGAGTACATATGGCAAAGATGATTCCCATGGTAGGAGATTCTAGGACAGGAGAGAATAATTTCAGGATAAAAGGGTGTCAATTTAAAACAGATGTGGCAAAATTGATTTTGTCAGTGGGTTGTGAATCTGTGGAACTGAGGTCATTGGGTGTATTTAAAGCAGAGATTGACAGGTAGTTGATTAGTCAAGGAACCAAGGGTAATGGGGAGAGAGCTGGGGAGTGGGGGTGAGTGGAAGAATGGTGGAGCAGACTCAATATGCCTACTTTTCCCCTTTATCTTGTGATCTATATCCTGTGAAAGACCTAGACAACCCTCCTCTTGTATTCCATTTTAAGAAAAAAGTCTGCATCATGAGTTTACATCACGTGAACCCATTTCTGATTGAATCCCATGTTACATGTGACCCAAACCAAATTCTGCATTCAGAGGATTGCAGCTTCCTCATTTTAAACATTGTTATCGAGCAGCTCAAATGAGATTTCTTGCTTCTTTTTGTGAATGGGAAAAATTGCCTTTAAAATGTATAAAATAAGAGAGAGAAAGGCAGAAGAATTTATATACAAGTGGGAATTGAAAAAGATACACCATTGTTGAAACATTTGATTAATATATGGATTAAAATAAATGATGAAATTGGTGTAAGTGGATGTACATCACCCAGAATGGCTTTGATTCAAAATCCTCGTATCTTTTTCAAAGGATCATCAATTTCTGGACAGCTGGTTTCGTAAGAGGATTATAAATGTTGAAGATTGTTATGAAAGGAGTCAATTAATGTTATTTGAGCAACTGAGAAATAAATATCGTATAACTCATTGCAATCATTTTTGCTATTTCCAACTTAGAGCATATTTGAAGGATAAGTTGCGACCAACCATGTTGTATTGAAATAGAAATTCCTTATAAAGAGGAATTGTTAAAAAGTTTACTTCTATGATGTCCTCTTGATTACAAGTAGGAACTTTTAAATGAGGAGTTCATAAGTATAGACAAATATGGGAAATGGATCTGAATATTGTAGTTGATTGGCAAATATGGGCAGATCCATATAAGTTTCTCAATGTTTGACACAAATTAGTTCAGCATAATTGTTTTTACATTAGTAATGTAGCAAATGTCAGCAAGGATTTATCTGAAAGCTGCATCTGGAGTCAGTTGACTCAGGCAGTTGGATTTGAAAAGCTCGACAGGAAGCTGATTTGGCAACAGAGATCACTTGATCCAGGGGAGTTGTATTAATTCACTTCAACTCAGCAGTCTGGAACTATTGACCAGAGTTCCACACTGCAGCAGTGAGGAAGGAATTCACAACTCGTTTTTCTTCTACAGTTACTTCTTACACCAGAGAAATTGAATAGAATAAAATCAGAATTATCAGATCGATGTTTGAAGTGTGGTGAAGATGTAGCAACTTTCTTGCATTCAACTTAGCTTTGTCCTAATGCAAGATCTTTTTGGTGAGAATTACAAATTTTTTGGAATAAGTTACAGTTGTTTATCTGCAAAATCCAACATTATTTTTATTAGTAATATTGAGTGAATAAGGCCCAAATTAAAACTAGTAATATATCAATTGAAATTTGTTAAATTAGCATTAGCAGGGATGTGGAAATGTATTGAACTTAATCGGAAATCAGATAAATTTTTAGGGATGCCAAGATGACATGCAAAATTTCAAAATTGTCTTCCTTTAGAAAAAATTACATAGAGCTTAAGAAATATATACTCTATGCTTTTGCAAATTTGGCACATGAATATTCAAATATTAGGCTTCAATTTGTAATAATGCCCTTTCCATCCCTCCACACATGTGAGATTCTCCTCTAAGATGTAAATTTTTTAATTAGGTGTGTTAGATTTCCTTGCCACTGCGAACTTTGGGGAAGTAGAGGACTAGCACAGGGCACAAGAAAACATGAAGACCACACCCCATCAACATTTGAGAAGCAGAGGATTCAATACACGGGTCAGTGACCATGGAAGCAGACCAGTGAGGGGTTCTGCAACTGAAGGACCAACATAGGTGACAGGCTGTTGGTAACTTGAGGCTGTGGGCTTCTGGACAAAGAAGTCAAGGAACCTACACTACACTGTGGATTGCTAAATACTGGTTGGAAATTGGCTAAAAGGGTGTCAGGTATCAGACCTGGGATAAGAGTGGGTCCTAATGGGTTCCTAATCGTGTCAGAATATCAAAATTGGAGCTCACATTGCCAATGACTTAGATTGGTCTGTGAGCATTGAAAGAGAATCCACAGACCCTCAGTGACTTGGCCCAGGGTTTGGGGTAGTGGGGGAGAGCATGACTGTGTGTTTTGCTAAATAATTTCAAAAGCAGGTGTAAATGAATTATTGTTTTTAAAGCAACAAATACATGGACTCAGAAATTTTCTGTTCTAAGGTCATGTGCTTTTGCAAGCAGAGAGGAGACACCAAATAGGTTTTTTTCTAAAAGAGAGAGAGAGTGAGATGGCAAGCTGGCATCTTGTTGAAACCCCATTTTGAAGATGGGTTGTGAGTTCTCAGTTCAGCCTGTTGAAAAACCTTGTTTTACATACAAGAGGAAATGGCTGGCTAGAAATGGTGTTTCACTTGAAATAAGGGAAACAAAAAGAACTCAATGGTGACCTGCAGAAGAGGTTATCATTTGGAAAACCCTGATGGGGCAAGTTTCTTTGGCAAGACACCAAAGTGGCTGATCAGAGGGAATCAGTTTTGTGTGTCCAATGAGCAAGAAATCCCTTTCTGAAACCAACAAGAGCCTTCCTGGAGGGTAACCATTTACTTTTAAGCACCAGATCTTGGTGAAAAGTCATAAATGTTGAATTCTGTGCACAGTATAAGAATTAATAGATACCGGTGAACTTGTAGGAGTGTCAAAGAACTTTATACACTTTAAATACACCTGCGTTCAGAATTAGGAGGGGTTAATGTTAGGCAGTTACATTAATAGTGATAAGTTAAAGGTTGATTGTTTTTTTTGTTTAAAGAAAATTAAAAATTACGTTTGCTTAAGTATCCATTTGTCTTGGTGATTTTCTATTGCTGCTAGGTTTTGGGGTCCCCTGGGCCTGTAACAGTCCCAAGATGAAGTCTTCTACTCCAGAACACACAAAATGTCTTATTTCTTCAATAAATGCAAATTCCCCCATACTGTCATTGAAAAAGCCTGCACCTATATCTCCAATTCTCTTTCTGCCCTTACCCCACCTCCTCTCCGGCACAACAAGGACAGAATCACACAGGTTTCTCACTTACCACCCATCAGCTGCCACATCTGACACGTTATCCTTGGAAACTTCCAACTTCAGCACCATCCTCTAACCTGCAACATCTAACCCGCTCCACTCATATCAACTTTTCACAGGGGCACATCTTTCTGTGACTCCCTCGACGGCACTACCCTCTCCAACCACCACCATCTCATGCACTCCCCATTGGAACTGTAGAAATTGCCAAACTTGTCCCTACATCTCCTCTCACCTCCATCCAAGGCCACAATCAGACCTTCCAGTTGAGGCAGAGTTTCACATGAACCCCATCCATCCTAATCTCCTACATTTGGATGACTCAGTTGACCTCGATATCAGCAAAACCAAATACAGACTGGGTGGCCATTCTGCTAAACACCTGGGCTCTGTGGATCTAAACTTGAGCTTCCTGTGACCTACCATATCAATTCTCGAACCCTTCCAGCAACATGTCCGTTGGCCCCATCCTTCGCCAGGGTGAGGGCAAACAAACTTATAGAAAACAGATTATATTCCTCCTGGGCAGCCTTAAACTCTATAGCATGAACACAAATGTTTCTAATTTTAAGCAGCCACTCACCTCTGTCTGATTTCACTGTTTCCACCTCTTGATCTACTGCCCATTTGAATATATTTACTCCTTTAAGGTAGAAGAGTTGACAGTGGTGTTTTCCCCATATAGTTTACCATTGAACAACTGGCAAAATTAAGTGGCAGTTGTTGCAGAATGAATGGTGTTATTGTTCAAAATCTGCCTGTGGTCGAAAGTATTCTTGGACTGAATAGACATCTGGGCCAAATGGCTATTTTATGACAATCTGTACATGATTGTACATCCTAAAGTACAATGACTACTTCTATCCACTAAAGATTGTTAAAGAGCAAGAATAGTCAATACAATCACATAAAATTCTTATCCACACAGCACACGTATTACTACACCAAACAATCACTCCTCCTTATTGGTCAGGAAGGGCCTACACTTCCCAAGGAGGCTGAGGAGGTCAAGGCTAACGCCTCTCATCCTGAGATTTTACAGGAGCGCAGTTGAGTCTCCTGTCTGGCTAAACCTTTGGATGGTCTAGTAGCTGTAAAGCATCAGTCAGGAATGATGCAAAGAGTTGTGAGGATCACTGGGGTGTCCCTTCCTTCTGTAGATGACATTTACTGGGAGTGTTGTTCAAATAGGGCTCAAGGCATTATGAGTTTGCTGCCAATCCACAGGACCACAGGTTTAAATTAAGCCCTGAGAGTGTCCCACGCCTTTCGGCAGGAGAATCCACAGATCAATGTGCCATTCCTCAGCACACAGCACCACGCGTGGGCAGTTAGGGCAGTGAATTAAATGAATTAGTTCCAAGCTATCTGTCTTATGACTTCACGCGCATGCCAAAGAACCTTGCCCACTCGGCCCACAAGACAACTGCTATATCCCCCCCACAGAACCGTCACCAGAAACTAAAACACCCACTGTCTTGCTGACCATGGATCCGTTATTTTGCTGAAGGCAAAAATGAGTGGCTGGTGGTCTGTGAACACAGTGAAATGCCGACCCTCCAAAACAAATTGGAAGTGCCGTGTGGCTCGATACAATGCACGATATTTCATCTCCAATGGCCATAAAGGACGGCTAAAGAATGTGAGATGTTGGCAATGGCCCTCGATGTACTGTTTTCGAGGTATTGAAATTCGGAGAGATAATACCGGGAAATTCATTGAGCAGGGCAGCGTAGGCATCTTTGTGCAGGGTCTGGACCCCGAGATGGAAACTCTCCCTTTGCTGCAGACCAGTGGGTATGTTTGAAAAGTGGTAGCGTGAACTAATTTCCTCCACTTCACGTCTACTAGCAAGTCATGGGAGCTTAAAAAATCTGCACCCATAATGGGTTGTGCAATGGAAGCCAATACGCAATTCCAATGGAATGTCACACCTCCTATCCCAAACATGACCCGTCATGTGCCAAAGCAGGGACTTATCGTCCCATTTGCTGTTTGAAGAGCCAGGTGTTGTTATTGATGTGGTTTATATTTCAAAATAGGTTGGGTGGGAGCAAACGGACCTCAGCACTTGTGTCTACAAGAAAAATGTCATCTTGAAGATAAAATAGGCCCATTCTTGTACCAGCTGCCGAAGCCAATAATAGAAGCTGGTTTTTCATTTCCTGCCTTTCTTCTGTAATAGGTACATGGCAGGACACATTTATGGGCATTTTCTCCCCAATGGCGATGGTAAAAACACCATTCTTGCCGCCCGACAGCGTGTTCATCCTTCTTTGACAGAAATGCTTTTCGAGGGAGGCAGTGTGGGTAAAACTAAAAAATAAGAAGGGTGAGGTTATTATTATAAGGGTATAGTATAGGCCGCCAAATGGGAAGAGGGAACTAGAAGAGCAAATGTGCAATGAAGTAGCTGAGATGCCCAACAGGAATAGGCTGGTGTTGGTTCGGGAAAAAGAAAGAGCCCCATTGAAAGTTGTCTCATATCGACCAATTTCTTTTTTAAATGTAGATTATAAGATAGTAGCTAATAGACTTGCAAAGTATTTGACACGTTTAATACGTTGATCAAGCAGGTTTCATTAAGAATAGATTTTCTTCTGAAAATATTGTTTGACTTTTGACGTTGATTAATGTGTCAAGACATTGTTTGTATCAATCAGTGATAGTGGCATTAGATGCGGAAAAAGCCTTTGATCGAGTTGAAAGGTATTTTTTATTTAAAATACTTGAAAGGTTTAAGTTTGGACCTTTTTTACCTTTTTTGGGCTAAAGCCTTGTATAAAAATCCTTTGGCGAGTATGGTGACGAATGGACAAATTTCAGATACGTTTAATTTAACACGCTCCACAAGGCAATGCTGTCCTTTGTCGCCATTGGTGATAGAACCGGTAGCCCAGGCTAAAAGATAAAATGATAAAATTAGTGGGATTAAAATAAATGAAGAGGAATGTAAGATTCATTTGTTTGCAGATGACGTACTAATATATTTAACAAATCCTCAGCAATCATTATGACATCTGCAAACCTGTTTGGTACAATATGGAGAAATGTCTGCTTATAAGGTTAATTGGGATAAGAGGAACATATTATCAATTACAGAGGAAGATTATACTGCTGGTAAACAGATTACACAGCTTAGATGGACTAAGAAAATTAAATATTTATGGGTATTGGTTGATGCAGCTTATCAATATTTGTGTACGTTGAATTATGTTTTACTAAAGACAAAAATTAAAGCTGATTTAATTAAAAGGAAAGGTCTTCCTTTGACATAAATGACACATGTGAAGTGTGTTAAAATGAATATTTTTCCTTGTATTCAATATCTTTTTCAATCAATTCCATATTCACTTCCAAACATATTTTTTTAAAGAGTTATGCAGCAATCAGAATATTTTTATAGAAAAGTATATTGACTAGAGTATTATTGCAAACATTGACAGGGAAATATGCTTTGAGACGACAATGGCCTCATTTTCAGAATTATTCATTAAACTATTAGTTAATTATCAGTTAACATAACATAACATAACAATTACAGCACGGAAACAGGCCATTAGGCCCTTCTAGTCCGCACCGAACCAAACACCCCTTTCTAGTCCCACCTCCCTGCACAATGCCCATAACCCTCCATCTTCTTCTCATCCATATACCTGTCCAACCTTTTCTTAAATAATACAATTGACTCCGTCGCCACTATTTCTCCCGGAAGATCATTCCACACAGCTACCACTCTCTGAGTAAAGAAGTTCCCCCTCATGTTACCTCTAAACCTCTGCCCCTTAATTCTTAACTCATGTCCTCTTGTTTTAATCTTTCCTCCTCTTAACGGAAATAGTCTATCCACATCCATTCTGTCTATCCCTTTCATAATCTTAAATACTTCTATCAAATCCCCTCTCAACCTTCTACGCTCCAAAGAATAAAGACCCAATCTGTCCAATCTCTCCCCATACTCCAGATGCTTAAACCCAGGCAACATTCTGGTAAAACTTCTCTGCACTCTCTCCACTCTGTTTATATCCTTCCTATAATTAGGCGACCAGAACTGCACACAGAACTCCAAATTAGGCCGCACCAACGTCTTATACAATCTCAACATCACCTCCCAACTCCTATATTCAATGCAATGATTGATAAAGGCCAGCATACTAAAAGCCTTCTTCACCACCCTATTCACATGAGTTTCTACCTTCAGGGAACGATGTACCGTTACTCCTAAATCTTTCTGCTCTTCTGTATTCCTCAATGCTCTCCCATTTACCACATATGTCCTATTCTGATTCTTCTTACCAAAATGAAGCACCTCACACTTATCAGCATTAAATTCCATCTGCCATTTTTCAGCCCACTTTTCTAAGCAGCCCAAATCCCTCTGCAATCCTTGAAAACCTTCTTCATTATCCACTATTCCACCTATCTTAGTATCGTCTGCATATTTACTAATCCAATTCACCACCCCATCATTTAGATCATTAATGTATATAACGAACAACAATGGGCCCAATACAGATCCTTGAGGCACACCACTGGTCACCGGCCTCCAACCTGACAGACAATTATCCACTACTACTCTCTGGCCTCTCCCTTTCAGCCAATGTTCAATCCATTTGACTATCTTAAAATTTATACCTAAAGACTGCACCTTCCTAACTAACCTTCCATGTGGTACCTTATCGAAGGCCTTACTGAAGTCCATATAGACAACATCCACTGCGCTACCCTCATCCACATTCCTAGTCACCTCTTCAAAAAATTCAATCAGATTGGTCAAACATGACCTTCCTCCCACAAATCCATGTTGAGTGCTCCTGATCAGACCCTGTCTATCCAGATGTTTATAAGTACTATCTCTAAGAATTTTCTCCATTAATTTACCTACCACAGACATCAAACTTACAGGCCGATAGTTGCCAGGCTTCCTCCTTGAACCCTTTTTAAATAACGGAACCACATGCGCAATGCGCCAATCCTCCGGCACTATCCCCATATCTAATGACATTTCGAAAATTACCGCCAGAGCCTCTGCTATTTCCTCCTTCACTTCTCTCAATGTCCTGGGGAAGATCCCGTCTGGTCCCGGAGACTTATCCACCTTTATATTCTTCAAAAGCCTTAAAACTACACCTTTTGTAATCTCTATATTCCCCATATTTACCCAATTTGCTTTTTTTATCCCACATCTCCCAATATCCTTCTCCTTAGTGAATACCGAAGAAAAGAAACTGTTCAATATCTCCCCCAATTCTCTAGGCTCCACACACAGTTTTCCACTCTGATTTTCTAAGGGACCAATTTTGTCTCTAGCTTTCCTCTTACCATTAACATATTTGTAGAACTCTTTTGGATTAGTTTTCACCCTGCTTGCCATAGTTTTCTCGTACCTTCTTTTAGCTTTCCTAATTCCTCTCTTAAGATTCCTCTTACATTCAATGTATCTTTCAAACATCTCCTTAACTCCATGCTTCTTATATCTAATGTACGCCTCCCTTTTTCTTCGAACCAAGTTTCCAATATTCCTTGAAAACCACGGCTCTCTCAAACCTTTTGCCCCTCCTTTTAACCTAACAGGAACATAAAGCTTTTGCACTCTCAAAATCTGATCTTTAAAAGACTTCCATCTCTCTACTACATCCTGCCCATAAAACAAATTGTCCCAATGCACACCCTGCAAGTCCTTTCGCATCTCCTCAAATCTAGCTTTTCCCCAATCAAAAACCTCAATCCTTGGCCCTGATTTCTCTCTTTCCATAATGACATTGAAGCTGATGGCATTATGATCACTGGACCCGAAGTGCTCGCCAACACTAACCTCCGTCACTTGACCCATCCCATTTGCCAACAGTAGATCTAACACTGCTCCTTCTCTGGTCGGCACCTCTACATATTGTTGTAAAAAACTATCTTGCACACATTTCACAAACTCTAACCCATCCATTCCTTTCACAGAATGTGTTTCCCAATCTATATGTGGAAAATTAAAATCTCCCATAATTACAACCCTGTGCTTATCACAAATATCTACTATCTCCCTACAAATTTGCTCCTCTAGGTCTCGGTCCCCTCCGGGTGGTCTATAATACACCCCTACAAGTGTAACCTCTCCTTTCCTACTCCTCAGTTCCACCCAAATAGCCTCCGTGGATGTGCCCTCTAATCTATCCTTCCTAGGCACCGCTGTAATATTTTCCCTGACAAGCAATGCAACCCCACCTCCTCTTGCCCCTCCGACTCTATCACACCTAAAAAAACGAAACCCAGGGATATTCAGTTGCCAATCACATCCCTCCTGCAACCATGTCTCACTAATCGCTACCACATCATACTTTCAAGTATCAATCCACACCTTCAGCTCATCCACCTTTTTTACAATACTCCTGGCATTAAAATATATGAATTTCAGGGATTTCCCAATTTTTAATCCCTGTTTTCCCTCATCTTTAAGAACAACATTATTTACTTTTCCTGCCAATTGCCCTTCATCTTCTTCCAGAGCATTTCCCTTCTCTATCACCTGCCCATCCATATTCAAATACTTACTACAAACTTTCTTTGTTTGCATTCTAACCTTCTCCTTACTGCTCTGTACTATTTTGTTCCCTCCCCTCAATCATTCTAGTTTAAAGGATCCTGAGTAGCCCTAGCAAATACCTCTGCCAGGATTCTGGTCCCCCTGGGATTTAAGTGTAACCCGTCCTTACTGTACAGGTCACATCTCCCCCAAAAAAGGTCCCAGTTATCCAGAAACTTAAAACCCTGCCCCTTACTCCACCCCTTCAGCCACGTGTTAATCCTCCACCTCATTCTATTTCTATTCACACTGTCACGTGGCACAGGGAGTAATCCAGAGATTACCCCCTTCGCGGTCCTTCTTTTTAACTCCTTACCTAACTGCCTGTACTCACTTTTTAGGACCTCTTCTCTAATTCTCCCTATGTCATTGGTACCTACATGTACCACGACCTCTGGCTCCTGTCCCTCCCACTTTAGGATATCTGGGACACGAGCAGCAACATCTCGGACCCTGGCACCAGGGAGGCAAACCACCATCCGGTTCTCCTTGCAGCGTCCGCAGAATCCCCTATCCGTCCTCTTAACTATGGAGTCTCCTACCACAATTGCCCTCCTCTTCCTTTCCCTCCCTTTCTGAGCTACAGGGGCTGACCTCGTGCCGGAGGCACAGCCACTGTCACTCCCCCCAACCTTGATGTCCCCCTCAACAGTGCTCAAAGAGGCATACTTATTGCTGAGGGTTACATTCACAGGGCTCCTCTCTGGCACCTTACGTTCTTTTGTCCCTCTCCTAACAGTTACCCACCTTTCATCCTCCCGTGGCCCTGGCGTGACCACCTGGCTGTAACTCCTGTCTATGACTTCCTCTGTTTCCCTAACCAGCCTGAGGTCATCGAGCTGTAGCTCTAGTTCCCTAACACGGTCCCTGAGAATCTGCAGCTCGACACACCTAGTGCAGATATGGACATCCGGGAGTCTGGAAGACTCCAGGACCTCCCACATCCGGCACTCCCGACAACACACAGCCTTAACACTCATCCCTTACCCCAATGAAGTAGTAATAAAGACTATCTTAGCTTTCTCTCCGCCTGCTTTCGCCGAAGCCTGAGGAGCCAAAGCCTGGAAGTCCCACTCCTTCACTGTGCCACTCACTCGCTGGGCCGCTCGCTGTCCCTCTTATTTATTGGCCTTTTACCAATTAACCCCTACACACTCTCCTGTACGCTCGCTCGACCAATGGCCGCCTCCGACGCCGACTCCTCCCCGCAGACCCTGGTAAGAGACTTTTAAAAAAGTTTTCTTACCTGCCCCGGACTCTTTTCTTTTCTGTCCTTCTCCTCTCTCCTTTTCTCTCCTTTTCTCTTCTCTCCTCTCCTCTCCCCTCCCTACTGCTAGGCTCTGTCCCCAGTACGAGTCTTTAAAAAGACCTTATCTTCCCGTCACACTCTCCTGTACGCTCGCTCAACCAATGGCCGCCTCCGACGCCGACTCCTCCCCGCAGACCCTGGTAAGAGACTTTTAAAAAAGTTTTCTTACCTGCCGCAGACTCTTTTCTTTTCTGTCCTTCTCCTCTCTCCTTTTCTCTCCTTTTCTCTTCTCTCCTCTCCTCTCCTCTCCCTGCTATGAACTAACAACTGAACCAGAGCTCTGTTAAGCTTTATTCTTATGCTGTGTAATAAACTGATTCTCCTATCACTTCATTTAACGAGCATGCTGGACTCAGACGACACATAGACTAAATTAAGGGTAGGGTAAAGCCAGAGTCCGACAGATGGAAGCAGATTATGAATGGGGGGGGTCACGGTTCTCAGTCAATACACACCGTGGGGCTGCACAGAGAACCACTGGTAAATTTAAGCATAGAACCCCACAGTGACAAGATGACCTTTTTAGTAGATTCTGGGGCAGCCCAGTCTAGTATTTTACAACCACCCGAGGGTGTTAAGATAGAGGGGACCGTGATGATTTCGGGAGTAGGAGGAAGGGACTTTACAGTCCCTGTATTAAGAGATGTAAGAATACAAATGGGAGAAAAGGTAATAACAGAGGATATTTTACTAGTTCCCCAAGCTGGAGTTTGTTTGTTAGGACGAGATTTACAGGACCAATTGGCTATCGGCACCAGACCGCAGGAATAGGGTATCGGGGTTCAATTGTATGTATTAAGCGAGGAAGATTGAGAAGTAATAAATCCTGGCGTATGAGCAGAAAGAGGCAATAGAGGAGTGTTAGATATTCCTCCCCTGCAAGTTACTTTAAAAGATTCTGAACAAGTAATTAGACGAAAACAGTATCCAATTCCTATAACTGGCCGAAAGGGGCTGCAGCCAGTAATTGACCAGTTGGTGAAAGATGGTATACTCGAACCTTGTATGTCACCTTTTAATACCCCAATTTTACCTGTCCAAAAACCAGATGGTACCTATCGATTAGTGCAGGACTTGAGGGAGCTGAACAAAATTATTCTCACCCGTCACCCAGTTGTACCTAATCCCTATACGATAATGGGTAAAATCAATCCCCATAGTAAATGGTTTAGTGTGATTGACCTCAAAGATGCTTTCTGGACTTGCCTGTTAGCAACAGAGAGCAGAGACATTTTTGCCTTTGAATGGGAAAATCTTTTACTGGACGCAAGAATCAATACCGGTGGACAGTCCTTCCCCAGGGCTTTACAGAATCACCAAATTTATTCGGTCAGGTCTTAGAACAAATACTAGATGAGGCTCCTCGGAGAGAGAATTGTCAGTTGATACAATATGTTGATGATTTGTTAATTATGGGAAAAACTTACGAATTAGTTAAACAGTATACTGTTGAACTTTTGAATTTTCTGGAGAATAAGGGTCTCAGAGTGAGCGAATCCAAATTACAATTTGTTCAATCAGAAGTTAAATACTTAGGTCATCTGGTAAGTCAGGGAACTAGGAAAATAAGTCCAGAGAGGATACGTGGTATTCTACAGATCCCCCCTCCCAAGAATGCCCAAGAACTTAGGAAATTCCTTGGTTTAGTGGGATACTGTAGAATCTGGATTGAAAATTATTCTAGCCTGGTCAGATTTCTCTATGATAAACTCACGATTCTAGGGGGCGAAGCTGTTGTCTGGACAGAGGAAGAGATTAAAGATTTTAACTTGGTGAAACAGCACCTTATTAGTGCCCCAGTGTTGGCTTTACCCAACCTAAATAAGCCATTTGACATATATACCAATGCGAAAGGAGGTGTAGCCACCGGAGTACTAACACAAGAGAGGGCAGGCTATAGACAGCCAGTTGCTTTTCTGTCAAAAGTTTTAGACCCTATTTGTCGTGGTTGGCCAGAGTGTGTGCAAGCCATCGCAGCCACTGCTATTTTAGTTGAGGAAGGACGAAAGATTATGTTTGGTGCCCCGATGATAGTTCACACACCTCCCACAGTCCGCAATATTCTCTTACAACATGCTGGAAGGTGGCTCACAGACTCTAGAATTTTAAAATATGAAGCGATCCTAATGGATAGGGATGATTTGACCCTGATTACGAATAAAGAACACAATCCAGCAGCTTTCTTGGTTTCTCCAAATTCTAACAATACCATAAATGAGTTAGAGCATGTATGTTTAGAGGTAATAGATTTACAGACTAAAATTAGAGAGGATTTAAGTGATGAGCCTGTTAGAAATAGAAGTACCTTAAATTCCTCTTACCGGGATCCAGTAGCTAATCCTAGCGTGCTTCCTTAACGTCCTCCCGTTGTTTGTTCTCAATGCCTCTTCTCAGATATCAATCGCTTCATCCACTGACCAGTCACCCTCTGTCCGTGAGTCCAGCTGAATCAGCTGGGGTGCAGCTACCCCTGTCTTTGGGCACTCTGTCAGTGGAGGGAGTGTGATCCCGGACGAGGTCCCATTTGTTAGAAATAGATGTACCTTCACAGAAATTGCTCGAGACAAAAATTGAGAACAAAGAACATTTATTAAACAACAATGCAAAGTTGGGTGCTTCCCCTTACCCTGGGAATACACACATACACTGGGGCTCACCCAACTTTTATACAGTTGATTTCAGTATCAGAGTGCCCTCCCCCTTACATTCTTCTGCCCCCTGGATGGGTGTGGCATTAGGCAATCCTTCCTGCCTACGTGCAGTTTCTGTGAACTTGGAGGACCAGGGGGTATCCTGTCGGTGTCTCATCATGTCATTATCATCACAACCTTGCCCTTGTCCCCATTCAAACCTTTCCAACTCTCAGAGCTACAGTCTCTTCATATGCAGAGTTCGCTAATCCTGTCTAGGGTTTACTAATTTAATATGCATAACTTGATAAATCTGTGTAAGGCTTACTAATTATATATGTAGAACTTGGTACTTCTGTCTAGGGCTAGGAGACCCTTATCTCATCCAGACTACCTCTACTTCCTACATTCTATTATTCCTTACCTCTCCTTATCTTATTCATACGGTGGGCTCACTGATCCTGTGGAAAAGACTAGAAGGTTCTTATCTGACATAGGCTGACTCTGCTTCCTGCATTCTAATTTCCATGCTTAGCCTGTTCATACTGGTTTAATCCATCACTCCACATGTCTGCACTAGTTTCCCCATCTTTCATATTTTATGTCAAGTTTCCTCATCTCTCACAAGCCTTTACAGGAGGGTGAAAGGTGGTTTATTGATGGATCTTCCCATTGCATTGATGGCACTTGCTATAGCGGGTATAGTGTAGTGGATGGGAAAGAAGGAATGATGATTGAAGCCGGTCACCTTCCCGGTCATTGGTCAGCACAATCTTGTGAATTGTATATCCTCTGTAGAGCTCTCCAGGGTCTAGAGAACAAGGTGGGCACGATCTACACAGACTCAAAGTACGCTTTTGGTGTAGTGCACACCTTTGGGAAGAACTGAAAAGAGCGGTGAATTATAACTGGAGAAGGACAAAAGTTGATCCATGAAAACTCAATTGTCCAATCTCTAGATACTCTTACATTACCTGAGGAAATAGCTGTAGTTCATGTACGGAGCCATCAAGGTGGTGACAGTCCTGAAGCACAGGGGAACAGACAGGCAGATGCAGCTGCCAAACAGGCTGCGCTCACGGAGAAAATAGACATGCAGCTGTTACTGCCCACCCCTGGAGTATCCTATTCATTCTATTAAACCTGGTGATTGGGTATATGTAAAAGCATGGCAAGATCACCAACTAAAACCTGTCTGGGATGGCTCCTATTGTGTACTTTTGATTACAGACACCGCAGTGCGAATGAAAGAAAAGGGATGGAGCCACATCCAACAAATTAAACGAGCTGCTGAACCACAGACTAACGACATTGATAATCTACCCTCCACCTGGCGTGCTGACCTTCATCCTTCTGATCTGAAAGTTACATTACGCCGGGAAAAAGTGCTGTAATGCTGTTTTTACCATTTGCTGTTTTGTTTACTTGTTGGTTCCCAATTTTTGGGAAATCACCAAATTGCTCACAGTGTATTAAGTCCTTCTGGAACAGGGACAGCAGAGGTGACAATTATTTACCTTTAGAATGTAGACAGGGCGCAGGTATAGAGTCTAGTCATAGTGGGGTATGGGTTAATATAGGATCCCAACATGGACCAGGGGAACAGAACAGCTCTAGAGGAGTAGATTTGATTTGTATTTTGGCCTCTACAGGTATTAAAGAGAGGAGTTTTAAAGGGATAGCACAAAGGAGATGGTGGGACAAAGACAGGCAGAATGGTAGTCAGGATGGTACATGTGGCAGAGATAGAGTTAATACATATGCTAATGTTCACAGACAAGCTGCAACTCACAGGTTAAGTGACAAGAAACACCGCTCCCCAACTTGGTCTCCTGTAAAGCATCTTTTGGGTCACACAGACATTCGGAATGTTAAAAAACCACCACTGTAAGGGGAGTTCCAGTTGTAAATGACTTTAGCTGTCCAGAATACTAAAGCTGCTTGGCATTTAAATCGTTTAATCAGACTCCAGGCAGCCTTGGAGATCATCACTGAACAGACAGCGATGGCCCTGCATTTATGGGCTGAAGAAAGACGACAGATACGAGCCACAGTTCAACAAAACCGCCTGGCTCTCGATTACTCGTTGGCCTGCTGAAGGCAACGTTTGTGAAAGACTGGTTAATGACAATGCTCACAACGGTCAGGCGGTTAAAGACACTTCTTCAGGAGTTCCAAAATCTTCCCATGCCCAGGTTCAGACTTGGCAACATTGGTCCGGTGTGGGATGAACTAGACTTTTTATTGGTAACTGGAGTCTGATACCCACAGCCCTTAGAGCAGCTGGACTCGCTATTCTGGCCATTATGGTGCTCCCCTGCCTAAAGACTTGTGTGCAGTATTTAATTAATCGAACCCCTCATCAGAACACTATAACCCAAAGGATGTATGTTTCCCTAATTCTGTCTAATGATACTGAAACTGCAGTTCGTTTACTGACCAGCTGGGAAAAAGACCAAGTTTGCAAGTAATACATTTCAGTTGAGAGATCAGTATCACTGATCTAAAAGAAAAGTGAGGATTGTGAGAGATGAGTAAAACTGATATAAATATATGAAGATGAGGAAACTAATATAGATATATGTGTAAATGAATAAAGCCAGTATGAACAGGATAAGAAATGGATATTAGAATGTAGGAAGCAGAGTTAGTCAGAATAAGATAAGAATCTTCTAGCCTTTAGACAGAATCAGCAAGTTCACCGAATGAATGAGATAAGGATAGACAATAGATAATAGAATGTAGGAAGCAGAGTTAGTCTGAATAAGATAAGGGTCTCCTAGCCCTAGATAGAATTAGCAGGTTTTGCATATGTAATTAGTAAGGCCTAGACAGTATTAGCAAGTTCTACATATGAAGAGGTTGTCGCTGAGAGTTGGGAAGGTGTAAATTAGAACAAAGACAGGTTTGTGAATAAGGGCAATGAGGATAATGACATGATGAGACACCAACAGGATACCCCCTGGTCCTTCAAGTTCACAGAAACAGAATGTAGGCAGGCAGGATTGCCTAATGCAAAACCTATCCAGGAGGCAGAAGAATGTAAGGGGGAGGGTATTCCTATACTGAAATCAACTGTATAAAAGTTGGGTGAGCCCCAGTGTGTGTGTATATTCCCAGGCTAAGGGGAAACACCCAACTTTGCACTGTTGTATAATAAATGTTCTTTGTTCTCAATGTTTGTCTCAAGCAATTTCTGTGAAGGTACTTCTGTTTCCAACACTTTGAATACAATGGTTATTTTGCATCAAGGCTAGGCCTCTGACAGCCTGTGACCAAAACAAGCAGGAAGATTAAATGTTCTTGGTACACAGATGTCCTTTTGTCAGATAACTGCATCTCTGGCCCCTCGGTGGAATTTAGCTTAAGTCTGCAGATTCTAAAAAACAAGCAGGTTCTCAGCCTTGCAGAAGCAAAGGTTGCAAAAGTAAAAAAAAACGGTTTTAATCTTCCATTACATTCCCCTCCCCATTCCCCTGCCCATTACCCTCCCCATTTCCTTCCCCCTTCACCTCCCAGTTCCCCTCCCCCTTCCCATTCCCCTACTCCTAACTCTAACCCCTAACAAACCCTAACCTTAACACTACCGATACCCCCATCACTATTCCACGTCCCCTAACTCTACCCCTACCCCATCCCCTAACTCTATCTCTACCCCTACGCTGTCCCCTAACCCCAACCCTAATTCTACCCACCTTCCTCTAACCCAAACACTCACCCTACCTCTACCTCCTTCTCCTACCCCCTTCCCCTAAACCCATCACAAACCCACATCCCCAAACTCTAAACCTCACCCTAAACCTAGACCTAATCCTAGCCCATGTCTCCTAACCCTAACCATGATGTTACCTCTATCCCGGCCCTAACCCTTACTCTCACCCAACCCAACCCTAAACCCTACCCCTATACCCTACACCTATCCCTTCCCCAAACCATACCCCTTACCCCTATCCCATACCCACACCCCCAAGCCTACCCCTTACTCACCCCACTTCCATTACCCCCTTTCTCCTACCCCCTTCCCCTACCACTCCTTCCCCTAGGTTAGGGTAGTAAGGGGAAAGGGGGAGGGGGAAGGGGAGGTGAAGGGAGGAGGGCTTGGATTAGGGCATAGGTGTGAGGGAAGGGGAAGGTAAGCAGGAGGGTGTTGGGATGGAGGAGGGGTAGGGAAGAAAGGGGGCATGGGTGAAGGGACATGGAAGATGCAGGGAATGGGGTTGGCAGGCCCAGAGGGAGAAGAAGGGGAGAGATTCAGGCCATCATGATGTTGTCCGACCTCTGTTCATCTGGGATGTGAGGTTCTTCTGGACTCGTGTCTTGTCTCTGAGATCGCTCCTTCTCCTGGGAAGAGAAATACGAGTGATAGAGATGCTGTCTCCGAGGCCTGATCATAATGATTTTGGAGGGTCCCAACTCTTCCCCCATCACCCCCTCCCTACCCCTACACACTTCCTCTGCTTTACCTGAAGAAGTGTGTTTTCGAGAAAAGCACAGTCTATCTGTGCAGAGCTCAGAGGACCGTGTCCCCATCAGGCAAAGCCCTGGTTCACCACTATATGGCAGGAAGATGCTGGACAAATCATGGATGGATCGGTCGAGTCCCTTCAGCTGACCCATCTGAACCTACCCCACAACAATATTACCCTTCCCTCCCTCACACCAGTACCCTCTGTTTTTCTTTTATTCCTGTCCCCATATTAAAATCTTTTTTATGCCTTTTTTGGACCAGCCTCCTTTAAATCAAATATTATAACAATTAATATCAAATCACAATGTTACAGTGTTTACAAATATATGTATATAACATATAAAAGAGAAAAGAAAGGAAAAGAAATTAAGATACTACTGTAGCGGCGGCTACTCTGTTACTGAATGACCTCACAACCAGATGGGTTGAGTTCAGTGAGCAAAAACTCCTTTATTCAGGTCTGCCTGGCTGGTCTTATGCTCCCAGCCCGGACCTGACTGAGAAGCACACCGGGGGACCGGACGTCGCTGGGGGGGTCACGTGGGCTGCAGGATGCGGGCTTCTGAGTCTGGTGCCGAGGTCAGGGAGAAACCCCCGACAGCGCCACTTTGGCTGGCTGCCCCGCCACGTGCGTGACATGAGGGGCTGGATTGCCTGCGTCATGGCTTGCCGCCACACAGACCCCCAGAACCAGCACCAATGGCCTTTTTTGCCGGGCAGCCTCACTTCTTGGGTTGAGCCGCGACCACTGGCTCGTTGGGGTCGAGGTATGCTGTCTTTAATCTGTCCACAGTAAACAGTTCCCTCTTACCACTGATGTCTGGTGTGAAGGTTGATCCCGAATGATGGATGACTCTGTACGGCTCTTCATATGGTCTTTGAAGGAGTGCTGTGGAAGGGCCTCACTGGGGATGTAAGAGGCCTGTGTGCCATGTCTGGGCGGTGGTGGGAGTGTGAATGAGTCAAACTGGGCCCGGAGTCGGAGAAATAAATCGTGCGGTGACTGTTGCAGGTTGTGAGGTGCATTGATAAAGTCACCAGGTAGGGCTAGTGGTTTACCGTAGACCAGATCAACAGATGACATCTGCAGGTCTTCTTTGGGTGTCTAACGGATTCCCAGGATTACCCAAGGCAGCCTATCCACTGAGTTGGGGCCGGTGACGCAGGCCACAAGTGCCGACTTAAGGTGGCGATGCAATCGTTCGACCAGTCCATTGGTATGTGGGTGATAGACCGTTGTGTGATGCAGCTCAATTCCCAGTCTGTTGATGAGCTGTGCCCAGAGTGCAGAGGTGAACTGCGTGCCACATTCGCTGGTGAGGTGGGCCAGGACGCCAAACCAGGTAACCTAACCTGTCAAAAGTGCTTGGGAGTATGAGTCCGTGGAGGCATCTGGCATCGGGATCACCTCAGGCCAACGAGTGGTGCAGTCTACCACTGTGAAAAGGTAACAGTTACTTCGGGAAACGGGTAAGGAGCTGGCAATGTCCACATGTATGTGGCTGAAACGTTCTCGGACGTGTTCAAAATCCTGCACGGGCATTCTGGTGTGCCTGTGTACCTTGGAAAGCTGGCAATGGGTGCAGGTTCTGGCCCAGTCCACAATCTGCTTTCGAAGCCTGTGCCAGACGAAGTGTTCTGCCACCATATGAACCTTGGACCTGATGGAAGGGTGGAAAAGCTCGTGGATATGGTAAAGAATTGCCTGCGCCACTGCTAGGGAACCATTGGTCGCAGGGTGCTCATCACTGAGAGGATTCGGGAGGATCTGGAACCGCAGGCCCATGATGGCAGTCCTGAAGGCCTGCATCTCCTCATCGGACTTCTGATCTGGGACAAGCTGGTCATAGTCTAGGCTGGGTATCAGCGAGCAAATGGCCGGTTGGGAGAGCGCTTCAGTCACCACATTGTCTTTCCCTGCCTTGTGCTGAATGTGGGTGGTGAACTCCGATACAAAGGACAGGTGACAGTGTAAGTGGGCCGACCAGGGATCTCTAGCTATAGCGAGAGCTTGAGTGAGGGGTTTGTGGTCGGTATAAATTGTGAAAGGCCTCCCCTCCAAGAAATAGCGAAAATGAGGCACAGCAAGGTACATACCCAGAAACTCACGGTTGAAAACACTATACTTGCGGTCTGGCGGATGAAGAAGTTGGCTAAAGAATTCCAGTGGTTTCCACTGTCCCTTAACCTGCATCAATGGCAGTGGCAGAGGCATCGATGGAGAGCACCATAGGAAGGTCGGTGCGTGGGTGGAGGAGCAGGGTAGCCTTCATGAAGGCAACTTTCGTGGCTTTGAATGCCCTGTTGGCCTCTGGAGTCCAGGCGAGTATCTTGTCCTTGGCGAAGAGTGGCTGCATGATGTGTGCAGCTCCTGGAATGAATCGGTTATAGAAGGTGACCATACCTGCAAACTCTTGTAGCCCCTTGTGGTTGTCCGGGCATGGAAAATCTCTGAATGCAGTGACCTTCATAGCAGCTGGTGTAGCTCCTTCGGCCATGATGATGTGGCCCAGAAACTGCATGGACTCTTTCCGGAACTGGCATTTGGCCAGGTTGATTGTTAGGCCAGATTCGGCCAGTAGGGAGAAGAGGGTGTGCAGGTGAGACTTGATTTGTGCCCAGTCTCTGCTGGCGACAAGAATGTCATCCAGATAAATGAACATGAAATTCAAATCCCTGCGCCACGTATTTATGAGGTGCTGGAATGTCTGGGTGATGATTTTGAGCTCCAAAGGCATGCGTAGAAATTTGAACAAGCCGAAGGGGGTGATGATGGCTGTTTTGGGGATGTCCTCAGGCGACAATGGGATTGATGACACACGCGCACCAGATCGACCTTGGAGAATAACCTCGCGCCATGCAGATTGGCCGTAAAATCCTGAATGAGAGGGATGGGGTAACGGTCAGATACTGTCATGTCATTAAGCCATCGATAATCTCTGCAGGGGCGCCAGCCACCAGAGGCTCTGGACCAGGTGGAGCGGCGAGGCCCCAGTTGCTGCAGATGCGAGAAGTCCTCTTTCACTATCTGGAGCTTATCCGGCAGGTTTAACAGTAATGTACAATAAACTGTGTCAGATACTGTGACATGAGGTTCACAATGGGGAGAATATTTAACAGTGATATACAGTAGAGTTTGGCAGATACTGTGACATCAAGTTCACAGTAGTGAGAAGGTTTAACAGTAATGCATGATAAGGTGTGGTAGATACCGTGATACCAGGTACACAGTTGGAACAATGTTTTATGGTGATGTAATATTAACTGTGGCAGATAAAGTGACACCAAGTTCACATTGGGGAGAAGTTTATGGTGATGTACGGAAGACTGACGCAGATACGGTGACACTGCATTCACAATGAGGAGAAGGTATATCAGTGATGTACAATAAACTGTGGAATATACTGTGACTCCAAGTTTACAGTGGGGAGAAGGTTGAACTCTGATGAACGATAAATGGTGGGAAAAACAGTGAAAAATGGGTCAACATGGGGTGAATGTGATGTACAGTCGACTTTGGCAGACACTGTGACACCGTGTTCACAGTATTGAGAAGGGTTAACAGAGATGTGCGGTAGAATAAGGCAGATTATATGACTCCTGGATTACAGTAGTGAGAAGGTTTTAAAATGATGTACAATAAACTGTGGCAGATACTGTGAAATCTGGTGCACAATGGGGAGGAGGTTAATGGTGATGTACGGGAGACTACGTAGATACGTTGATACTGGGCTCAGAGTAGGAAAAAAAAGCTTTATTGGTGATGTATGGGAAACTGAGGCAGTTACTGTGACACTGGGTTCATAGTGGGGAAAATGTTTTACAGAGCTGTACGATAACCTTTCGTGAACACAGTGACACCAGGTTCACATGGTGGAGAATGTTTAACGGTGATGTACAATAAATTGTGGCAGATACAATAACACCAGGCTCACATTTGGGAGAAGGTTTACTGATGATGTAAGGTAGACTTTGGCAGACTCTGTAACACCAAGTTCACAGTAGTGAGAAGGTATAACAGTGATTTACAATAAACTATGGCAGATACAGTAAAAACGGTCTCACACTGGGAAGAAGGTTTAATGGTGATGTGTGGTAAACTTAGGCTGATACTTTAACACCAAGTTAACAGGGGGAGAATATTTAATGTTGATTAAAGGTAGACTGAGGCAGAAACAGAGGAATGAGAAGGTTTAACAGTGATTTACTATAAACTATGTCAGATACTGTGACAAGATGGCGCAGAGGGTAGACATGTGGTTCCAACCTTCCCCAGTTAGACTATTAAATGCTCAATTTTAAAAGTTGTAAAAGTGATTAAAAATACTGTTTATAGACTTGGGAATAGTGGAGGATCGAAATAGCTGCAAATGTGAAAAAAAGTGAAAACACAGTTACAGAAGAAATTACCTTACAAAATTGTTGAAGAATCGAGGCCTAGTTCAAGTTGAAGCAACGGAGTTGTTCACTGGAGTCCCCAAGCCTCAGAAGACTCCTGCCCGACTTAGTAATACACCGTCGCCATCTTGTGGAATCGCAAGATGGTGCAGGCTCAGTGATGAGTTCGGCCGGTTTCAACTCATACGCTCGTTAACTCGGGCGTGAGGGCGGGCCAGCTGAGTGAGGACAGGCCTGCGTGCCTGCAGCATTGCCTGGTGGTCCGGGGGTGCACAGTATAGCGTCGGAAGATGCACCTGCACGGTGGGTGGCCCTACCAGGCATGCTCCATGCGTCGAGTGTCCACGAAACTTTGGAGAAGGTGTGGGCTATGGGGGACCCAAGTGATGCCAGCTGATGAGGTAGGCATGCTGTTGTCGGGTGTCCAGACCTGCAGCCGCACTGGAAGAGGACCTACTGCTTTGGAGGAAGAAGAGTGCTCAACTTCATTTGAGTTTGAAGAACTGGGGACTAAGGCAAAAGATGTTCGGCCTCAAAGGGAGGTGATGGATCCTGGACTGGATTCTGTGTTTCCAATTCTAGAAGGGATTGATCAGCTCATGGAAGATATGGCAAATATATCAATGCAGATGACTCATCAGATGAGTTAAGGATTTTCAGAAATGAAAACTAAAATGAACACTGTGTTTGAAAAGATAACTTTTATGAAGCAAGATATTAATGTAGTTAAGAGTGATGTTACGAGATGGACACGATCAGTGGATACTGTGCAAGATCATGTTAAAAAGATTGAGGAGGCTTTCTTGAATGCAAGTGTCAAGTGGAGCGTAATAGAGAAAAAATGGAAATAGTGGAAGATCCTTTTGTAGATTAGGGGATTCAGAAGAAGGAATTATTGAAGAAATTTGACTTATTAGCAAACCAAAGTCGTAGAAATAATGTTAAGATAGTGGGTCTTCTGGAAGATATGGAAGGTTCGGATCCGATAAAGGTTTTGAAGAAATGGATCCCAGAAGTGTAGGGCAGGTAATTCGTTCCAGATGGACTGGAATTAGATCGAGCAAACAGAGCGTTAAGGAAGAAACTGTTTCCAGGCCAATTACCACGAGCAGTTTTGATTCGCTGTTTTAAATATCAAGATAGAGAGATGATCCTCCGTTTGGTGGTGCAGAAAACACGGCAAAATCAAGCTCCACTGATGGTTCAAAATAATAGGGTTTTTTTTAATGCAGATCTGAGTCAAGAAATTATCAGAAGAGACCGAGAATTTAATTCAGCCTAAGAAGTATCGTGGCAAAAGGGATATAAATTTGCTTTTCGTTATGCGGCAGTATTGAAAGATTTTTATGGGAATTTTCAATCTCAGTTTTTTGAAAATGACCATGATGCTTTAATATTTTCTAATTCATTGCCAGAAGTACGAGGAAATGGGCGATCGTCACCATTGTCATCGAAGGGAAGGGTCAATGGGAATGGAAATGGGAAGATTGGAAAATATGGAAAGAATGGGAAAAAAAGTTGAATTGACGCAAAGTCTTCTCGATATTGAAGATCCGGAAAAATCATTGGGACTGGAATCACTGGGTTGAATGTTTTTGTTTCAGGACTTTGTGAAAGTCTGACTGGGGGTGGGTGACACTGAGTCCTTTAGTCACCTCCCACTTATGGACTTTACCACACCCAGATTTTTAGGGGGCTACTACTTTTGATTAGTTTGTTTTGGGATTGATTTTTCTCTTTTTTTTGGAATTTTTAAAATAGGTGGGGATTCGAATACAGCGAGACTTAGAAGGGGAGTATTATTTTATAGTAGGATTCACATTTGTGAGAAGGTTTAACAGTGATATACTATGAACTGTGTCAGATACTGTGACACCAGGTTCACAGGGGGATCAGATTTAACAGTGATGTACAGTATGTTGAGGGAGATAATGTGACACCAGATGCACAGTGAGGATAAGGTTTAATGGTGATGTACTGTAGACTGAGGCAGATACAGTGACACCAGGTTCAGAGTTGTAGAGGGTTTAACGATGATGTACAGTAGACTGAGACAGATACTGTGACACTGGGTTCACAGCAGTGAGAATGTTGAATAGTAATGTCCGATAAACTGTGTCAGATACTGTGACACTAGGTTCACAGTGGGGAGAAAGTTTAACGGTCATGTACGGTAGACTGAGGTAGATATTGTGACACCAGGTTCACATGGGAATAAGGTTTAACGGTGATGTATGGTATGTTGAGATAGATAATGTGACACCAGGTGTACAGTGGGGATAAAGTTTAATGGTGATGTACTGTAGACTGAGGCAGATACAGTGACAGCAGGTTCACAGCGGGGAGGAGGTTTTATGGTAATGTAAGGTAGACTTTAGCAGATACTCTGACACCGAGTTTACAGAAGTAAGAATGTTTAACTGTGATGTACAGTAAACTGTCAGTTAACGAGACACCAGATTCACAGTGGATATCAGGTTTAATAGTGATGTATGGAAGGCTGTGGCAGATACTTTGACACAATGGGGAGAGGTTGATCACTGATGTACGATAAACCGTGGAAGATTCTGTGACACCAGGTTCACAGTGGGGATAATGTTTTATGGTGATGTACAGTAGACTGAGGCAGAAACTGTGAGACAGGATTCACATTTGTGAGAAGTTTAACAGTGATGTACTATAAACTGTGTCAGATACTGTGGCACCAGGTGCACAGTGGATATAAGGTTTAACGATGATGTACGGTAAACTGAGTCAGATACTGTTTCTCCGTGTTTTCAGTAGTGAGAAGGTTTAAAATTTATGTACAATAAACTGTGGCAGATACTGTGAAAGCAGGTTTACTATGGGAATAAGGTTTAACGGTGATAAAAAAAAATAAACTGTGGCAGATACTGTGAAAGCAGGTTTACTACGGGAATAAGGTTTAACGGTGATAAAAAAAAAATAAACTGTGGCAGATAAAGTGACGAAAGTTTCACAGTAAGAAAAAGGTTTAACGGTGATGTAAAATAAAATGTGGCAGATAAAGTGACACCAGGTTCACATTGGGGAGAGGTTTAATGGTGATGTACGGAAAACTGAGGCAGATACTGTGACACCGAATTCACAATTGGGAGAAAGTTTATCAGTGATGTACGCTAAACTGTAAAAGATACTGTAACCCCAGGTTCACAGTGGGGAGCAGGTTTAGCGGTGATGTACGATAAATTGTGGAATATACTGTGACCCCAGGTTCACAGGGTTAATAAGGTTTATCAGTGTTGCACGATAAACTCTGTTAGATACTGTAACCCCAGGTTCAGAGTGGGAAGAATGTTGAACGGTTAACTTAGGCTTAGACAGATAATGCTGACACCAGATTCACTGGAGTGAGAAGGTTTAACAGTGATGTACAATAAATTCTGGCATATACTTTGACATTGTGATGGTACAGATCTATCACCAATATACATAGTGTATATAGTTACAGTATCTAGACTGCACTTACAGCGATTGGCTAAGAGCTTAGCCACGCCTACTCTCTGGGCCTTAAAGGGTTGTGTCCCTAGCCAGGTCAGATCATTCCGGACTGGTCGGCCACCTGTGAAGAGCTCCTGTCTTTTGCTAATAAAAGCCTTGGTTTGGATCAACAAGTCTTTGATTCTTTCAATAAGCTCTACAGTCATCAAGTTCATATTGGGGAGAAGGTTTAATGGTGATGTATGGTAGTGAGTCAGATGCTGTGACACCAGGCTCATTGTATTGTTCATTTATCTTAATTACAACATCTAATTTATATGCTCCATTTTTTTGTGGCAACTTCTAAACATTCCATAAACTTCTATTCTAATCAGATTTTGTTCATTTAAATAGGTCACCACTAAAAGCCCAAATTGTTTGGTCTCTTAAGTACACTGCACAAAATTAAATTCTTTACCTGGGTTTGGTTCAACGTCACTTCAGTCTGCTTCATTATTTTTTCAGTCCCTTGTTTTGTGCTTTCTGCTTTGCCCAGCAGATTCGCCTAATGGGCATCCAACTCTGTCTTCTCAGCTTGACCCAACGTCTCCTCTGTAAACTTAATCAAACCAAGGAGACCAAAGTTAACATTTTCACATCTGCATTTTCAAAAACAAAAATCACGCTGTGACTTGCAGTTTCACATCATAATCCCACTTGTTAAACTTGCAAGCAACTGCACCGCATCCTACAGCTGGAAAATTGCAAGAAAACTGCTTGGTTAAAGCAAAGATTCCACCCTGTCACCACATTAAAGGCCTCCAAGTTAACAACAGAGAGCAACCTGAAAGTTAAATACAAAGATTTGCATCAGGAAGATTAATGGGCTTTTTAAAAAAAAAATCATTTCCACTATTGAAAGAAAACTCCTCAGGGAACACCAGCCTCTTGTTGAACAATTCCTGTTGTATTCCTCAAAATGGTTTGAATCTTGATTTCAAGCAGTGTCATTTGGTGAGATTGTTGGTCCAGAACAAACCCTGCCCACACACTCCCTTAAATACCTGCAAAGTCCTGGATCAGCTCTGCTCCATGCTAAAGCTATGAGAGCTTTTCTGATGATATAACGGTTTTCAGATGCTGATTCGTTGAGCACAAATAAACACTAATGCTTCCCTGAACAACGCACCTCTCTCTGAAAACCAACAAGAACCTTCCCGAGTGGTAATCATTCACCTTTTGAGCACCAAAGTCTGGTGAACTTTTGATATGTTCAATTCTGTGCACAGTATAAGAATGGCCTGCATACAGTGGACTTGGAGGAATGAGAAGTGAGATTGGACTGTGAATCAAGGAACTTTTCTGAACTTACACACACATTACACACACGTGCACTTAGAATTAGAAGGGGGGTAAGTTAGGTAAAGTAAGTTAGTAAAATGGTGATAAGTTAAAGAGTAATTCTGTTTTCATGTTTAAAGATAATTAAAATCAACTTTTATTTAAGCAACCATTTGTCTTGGTGAATATCTATTGCTGCTGTGTTTTGGGATCCTCTGGTCTCGTAACTCAGCAACAAGCTTCCGGTTATGATAATAGTCCAAAAAAGAGACCCGGCATCTTTTGCAAATTATTAATTGACTTTTCAATAATTATTGTAAATATCAACAAGACATAATATCATGTAACTGTTGTGTCTGTGTTGTTGGAGAATTCCCTTTCCATTCAATCAGGTTTAGAGTTTTGGGTGCCGTATTTGAGAAAAGATGTGCTGGTGTTGGAGAAGGTCAGAGATGATTTACTGGAATGATATCAGGAATGAAAGGGTTAGTGTATGAGGAACAATTGTCGACTCTTTGACTGTACTAGTTGGAGTACAGAAGGATACGGGGGACCTCAGAAGAATTTCAAATGCTGGATGCCCTAGGCAGAGTACATATGGCAATGATGTTTCCCATGGTAGGGGATTCTAGGACAGGAGAGCATAATTTCAGGATAAAAGGGTGTCAATTTAAAACAAATGTGGAACAAATTATTTTGTCAGTGGATCGTGAATCTGTGGAATTGAGGTCATTGGGCGTATTTCAGGCAGAGATTGAAGGTATTTGATTAGTCAAGGAATCAAGGGTAATGGGGAGAGAGCTGGGCAGTGGGGCTGAATGCAAGAATAGTGGAATAGACTCAAAGGGCGTACTTCTACTCCTTTATCTTGTGATCTATATCCTGCTGGAGACCTAGACAACCTTCCTCTTGTTTTCCATTCTTAGAAAACAGTCTGCATCATGAGTTTATGTCATGTGAACACATTTCCGATTGAATCGCATGCTACAAGTGACCCACACTCCTCCAGGATATTTGCTCTCATGTTATGCCATTTTAGCCAATTCAATAAGATAGCTAAAGACAGCTGCGTTTCTCTCAATGCAAATTCTACATTGACAGGACTACAGCTTCCTCATTTTGAAAATTAGTATCGAGCAGCTCAAATGAGATTTCTTGCTTCTATTTTTGAAAGGGAAAAAATTGCCATGGGTTAAATTTGAATCAAATAAAATAGGAGAGAGGAAAAGCAGAAGAATTTATATCCAAGTGGGAATTGAAATTAATGGTTGGTGATAAAGATAAACCACTGTTGAAACATTTGATTAATATATGGAATAAAATAAATTATGAAATTGGTGTAAGTGGATATACAAATCCTCGTCTCTTATTCGAAGGATCATCAATTTCTGAATAGCTGGTTTCGTAAGGGGATTATAAATGTTGAAGATTGTGATGAAAGGGGTAAAATAATGTCATTTGAGCAACTGAGAAATAAATATTGTATAACTCATCGCAATCTTTTTTGCTCTTTCCAACTAAGGACATATTTGAAGGATATGTTAGGACCAACCATGTTGTACTGAAATAGAAATTCCTTATAAAGAGGTATTGTTAAAATGTTTACTTCGATAATGTATTCTTTATTACTAGTAGGAATTTTTAAATGAGGAGTTCATAAGTCTAGACAAATGTGGGAAATGGATTTGAATGTTGTAGTAATGTATGATATAAATTAGTTCAGTATAATTGTTTTTACATTAGTCATGTACCAGATGTCAGCAAGGATTTTTTCTGAAAGCTACACCTAGAATCAGGTGAGTCACGCAGTTGGATATGAAAAGCACTGCAGGAAGCTGATTTGGCAATAGGGATCACGTGATCCAGGGGAGATGTATTAATTCACTTCAACTCAGCAGTCTGGAACTATTGACCAGAGTTCCACACTACAGCAGTGAGGAAGGAATTCACAACTAGTTTTTCTTCTACAGTTACTTCTTACACTAGAGAAATTGATTAGAATAAAATCAGAATTATCAGATCAATGTTTTAAGTGTGGTGAAGATGTAGCAACTTTCTTGCATTCAACTTATCTTTGTCCTAATGTAAGATCTTTTTAGGGAGAATTATAAATTTTTTGGAACAAGCTACAGGAGATGTTTTTCCGCAAAATCAAACTTTATTTTTATTAGGAAATATTGAATGAACAAGACCCAAATTAAAACTATTAATATATCAATTGAAATTTGTTAAATTAGCCTTAGTGGTGATGAGGAAATGTATTTCATTAGTTGGAAATCAGATATATTTTTAGGGATGCCAAGATGACATGCAAACATTCAAAGTTGTATTCTTTTGGAAAAAATTACATATAGCTTGAGAAATATATACTCTATGCTTTTCCAAATTTGGCACATGAATATTCCAATATTAGGCTTCAATTTGTAATAATGCCCTTTCCATGCCTCTAGACATGGGAGATTCTCCTCTAAGTTGTAAAATTTTAATTTAGATGTGTTAAATTTCCTCGGCACCGCGAACTCTAGGGAAGCGCAGGACTAGCGCAGGGCACCAGAAAACAAGAAGACCAAACCCCATCAACATCTAGAAGCAGAGGATTCAATCCACAGGTCAGTGACAATGGAAGCAGACCAGTGAGGGGTTCTGCAGCTGAAGGACCCACACAGGTGACAGGCTGTTGGTGACTTGAGGAGAGGAACCCACGCAGGCTGTGTAAAGAAGCAGTCAAGGAACTCACACCAGGTCATGGATTCCTAGAGACTGGTTGAAGACTGGCTAAAAGGGTGTCAGACCTGGGATATGAGTGGGTGCTGAAGATTCCTAATCGTGTCAGAGGTTCAAAACTGACGCTCGCATTACCAATGGCTTGGATTGATCTGTGAGCACTGAAAGAGAATCCACAGACCCTCAGTGACTTGGCCCAGGATTCGGGATGGTGGGGGTGGGGGAGAGTGACTCTCATTTCCTTCCTTCTCTGGCTGCAAGAGGCATTTCAGGCAATTTCTGCCAATGGCGAATCTGTCTGTCTTTCAGCAAGAAAAAAACAATTTTGTGTGTTATGACACATTTTAAATACATGAGAGTAAATTGTCTCCTGAAATAGAGAGAGAGGTTCAAGTTTCAAACTATTATAAACTCCACTCACCAGAGCTACCTGGATTATACCTCTTCCCACTTATTTTTTTGCAAGGACACCATTGATTTTATCACAACTCCTCTGCTGCATCTGTCCTGTGACAGATTATCTATATTTTATATTGTATGTAGATATGTTTTTGAAGGATAGATTGTAGGAGTCGTGTAGGTCACAAACAAATACAAACACTTTGCAAAACAGCTCTTACGTAAAATGCAAGAGCTTTGCCGAGAGAGAGTCATGCAGGCGCTGAGAGCCGCCGAGAGCCTTTGCAAAGACTGTTTAGCTAAATAATTTCAAAAGCAGGTGCAAAATGGAATATTGTTTTTAAAACAACATATTATTGGACTCAGAAGTTAACTGTTCTAAGAAGGTCATGTGCTTTTGCAAGCAGAGAGGAGACACCAAATAGGCCTTTTGCTAAAAGAGAGAGAGATGGCAAGCTGGCATCTTGTTGAAACCCCATTTTGAAGACGGGTTGTGAGTTCTCAGTTCAGCCTGTTGAAAAACCTTGTTCTACATACAAGAGGAAATGGCTGGCTAGAAATGGTGTTTCACCTGAAATAAGGGAAACAAAAGGAACTCAATGGTGACCTGCAGAAGAGGTTATCATTTGGAAAACTCTGATGGTGAAAGTTTCTTTGGCAAGACACCAAAGTGGCTGATCAGAGGGAATCAGTTTTTGTGTGTCCAATGAGCAAGAAATCCCTCTCTGAAACCAACAAGAGCCTTCCTGGAGGGTAAACATTTACTTTTAAGCACCAGAGCTTGGTGAAAAGTCATAAATGTTGAATGCTGTGCACAGTATAAGAATTGATAGATACCGGTGAACTTGTAGGAGTGTCAAAGAACTTTATACACATTAAATACACCTGTGCTTAGAATTAGAAAGGGTTAATGTTAGGCAGTTACATTAATAGTGATAGTTTAAAGTTTCATCCTGTTTTTTTGTTTCAAGGAAATTAAAAAGACATTTGTTGAAGTATCTGTTTGTCTTGGTGATTTTCTATTGCTGCTAGGTTTTGGGGTCCTCTGGACCTGTAACAACCCCAAGTTTAGGTCCTCATACCAGTGTACCCAAAATGTCTTATTTCTTCAATAATTGCCGACCCCCATTGATAAACCCTGCACCCATATCTCCAATTATCTTTTTGCCTTTACCCCACCTCCTTTCCGGCAGAACACGAACAGAATCCCGCAGATTTCTCACTTACCACCCATCAGCTGCCACATCTGACACGTTATCCTTGGACACTTCCAACTTCAGCACCATCCTCTAACCTGCTACATCTAAACCGCTCCACTCATATCCTTTTTTCATAGGTGCACGTCTTTCTGTGACTCCCTCGACGGCACTTCCCTCTCCACCCACCTCCACCTGACGCACTCCCCATTGGAACTGCAGAAATTGCCAAACTTGTCCCTACATCTCCTCTCACCTCCATCCAAGGCCACAATCAGGCCTTCCAGGTGAGGCAGAGTTTCACATGCACCCCATCCAACCTAATCTAATACATTTGGTCGACTCAGTTGACCTCAATATCAGCAAGACCAAATACAGACTGGGTGGCCATTTTGCTAAACACCTGTGCTCTGTGGATCTAAACTTGAGCTTCCTGTGACCTACCATATCAATTCTCGAACCCTTCCTGCAACATGTCTGTTGGCCCCATCCTTCGCCAAGGTGAGGGCAAACAATCTTAAAGAAAACACATTATATTCCTCCTGGGCAGCCTTAAACTCTATAGCATGAACACGAATGTTTCTAATTTTAAGCAGCGACTCACCTCTGACTGATTTCACTGTTTCCATCTCTTGATCCACTGCCCATTTGAATATAATTACTCCTTTAAGGCAGAAGACTTGACAGTGGTGTTTTCCCCATATAGCTTACATAGATACATAGAAGATAGGAGAAGGAGGAGGTCATTTGGCCCTTCGAGCATGCTCCGCCATTCAATGAGATCATGGCTGATCTTAAAGTGCAGTACCCCGTCCCCGCCTTCTCTCCGTAACCCCTAATTCCCTTATACTGAAGAAATATATCTAAATCCCTCTTAAATATATTCAATGAACCTGCCTCTACTGCCCTCTGTGGCAATGAATTCCACAGATTCACCACCCTCTTGGTAAATAAATTCCTCCTCATCTCAGTCATAAATGGTTTGCCTATTATCCTCGAACCATGGCCCTGGGTTCTGGACTCCCCCACCATTTGAAACATCCCTTCCGCATCCATTCTGTCCAGTCCTGCCAGAATTTTATATGTCTCTATGAGATCCCCTCTCAATCTTCTAAACTCCAGCGAGTACAATCCCAAATTGCGCAATCTTTCCTCATAAGTCATTCCTGCCATTCCAGGTATCAGCCTGGTGAATCGCCTCTGCACTCCCTCCATTGCAAGAAAATCCTTCCTTAGATAAGGTGACCAAAACTGCACACAATACTCCAGGTGGGGTCTCACCAAGGCTCTGTACAGCTGCAGTAAGGTTTCCTTATTCCTATACTCAAACCCTCTTGATATGAAGGCCAACATACCATTTGCCTTTTTAACCGCCTGCTGTACCTGCATGCTCACCTTCAGTGACTGGTGCTCAAGAACCCCCTAGGTCTCTCTGCACTTCCCCATCTCCCAATCTATTGCCATTCAAATAGTAATCTGCCCTCCGGTTTGTATTACCAAAGTGGATAACCTGACATTTATCCACATTGTAGTGCATTTGCCATGTATCTGCCCAGTCCCCCAATTTATCCAAATCACACTGGAGCTTCCTGACCCGATCTTCAGTGCACACTAGCTTAGAGTCGTCTGCAAATTTGGAGATATTACATCCAATCCCCTCATCTAGATCATTAAAGTAAATTGTGAACAGTTGGGGTCCCAATACAGATCCCTGTGGCACCCCACTGGTCACCACCTGCCACTCAGAAAATGAGCCATTTATCCCAACTCTCTGTCTTCTATCTGCCAGCCAGTTCTCAATCCACATCAATACCTTGCCCCTAATCCCATGAGCCTTGATTTTGCATGCCAGACATTTATGTGGGACCTTATCGAAGGCCTTTTGGAAGTCCAGGTACACCACATCCACTGGCTCTCCCCCATCTATATTACCTGTCACCATCTCAAAGAATTCCAATAGATTTGTCAAGCACGATTTTCCTTTTGTAAATCCATGTTGACTCTGTCCGATCCCTTCTCTGCTAGTCATAGGCTCCGCTATTACATCCTTAATAATGGATTCCATCATTTTGCCCACTACTGATGTAAGCCTCACCGGCCTATAATTCCCTGCTTTTTCTCTACCCCCCTTTTTAAATAGTGGGGTAACATTAGCTACCCTCCAATCCATGGGCACTGATCCTGAGTCTATTGAGTTCTGGAAAATAATTCAGAATGTCCACTTCCTTAAGTACACTAGGATGTAGATTATCAGGCCCTTGGGATTTATCGGCCTTCAATCCCTTCAATTTCCCCAAGACCATGTCCTTAGAGATACTGATTTCTTTCACCTCCTCCCTTACATTAGTCTCTATGTTTCCCAACATCCTTGGGAGGTTATTTGTATCCTCTCTTGTGAAAACAGAACTAAAGTAAGAATTTAATTGGTCTGCCATTTCCTTATTCCCCATTATATATTCCCCTGATTCTGACCGCAAGGGACTGTGAGAGATGAGAAAAACTGACATTGCAATATGAACATGAAGAAATGAAGAAAATAAAATTGATACATAAGTAAATGAATGAAGCCAGTGCAAACAACATGAGACATGGATATTAGAAGGCAGGAAGCTGACACTGTCTGAGTAAGATAAGAATCTCCTCCACCAGCAAGTTCACTGAATGAAGGAGAGAAGGACAGACAATTGAGAATAGAAGTAGAGTTAGTCTGAACGAGTTAAGGGTCGCCAAGCCCCAGATAGAATTAGCAAGGCTTGCATAAATAATTAGAAGACCTTAGACAGTATTAGCAAGTTATACATATATAATTAGTAAGCCATACAACAGATTTTTCAAGTATGCATATTTAACTAGTAAACCCTAGACAAGATTAACGAACCCTCCATATGAAGGGACTGTAGCCCTGAGAGTCGGGAAGGTGTGAATGGGGACAAGGGCTAGGATGTGAATAAGGACAATGGGAATAATGGCATAAGAAGACACCGACAGGATACCCCCTGGTCCTCCAAGTATACTGAAACTGCACGTAGGCAGGAAGGATTGCCTCTGCCAAACCCATCCAGGGGGCAGAAGAATGTAAGGGGGAGGGTATTCTGATACTGAAATTTACTGTATAAAAGTTGGGTGAGCCCAGTGTATGTGTGTATTCCCAGGGTAAGGGGAAGCACCCAACTTTGCATTGTTGTTGTAATAAATGTTCTTTGTTCTCAATATTTGTCTCGAGCAATTTCTTTAAAGGTACTTCTATTTCTAACAAATGGGGGCTCATCCGGGATCACACTCCCTCCACTGACAGAGTGCCCGACGACGAGAGTAGGTGCATCCCAGCTGATTCAGCTGGACTCACGGACGACGGGTGGCTGGTCAGTGGAAGAAGCGAGTGATATCCGAGAAGAAGCATTGAGAACAAACAACGGAAGAACGTTAAGGAAGCGCGCTAGAGCCTTGCTACTGGAACCCGGTAAGAGGAATTTTACTTGCCTATCAGTATGGGAAATATGGGTAGCAAGGAAGAGAGTCCTGGTAAAGGATGTGAGGATCAGATAACTACACACAGCCCGCTTGGGTTGATGTTATCTGACTGGGGCACGGGAAGGACCCGTGGAAAGGACAAACTGACCATGGTCAGGTATTGTTGTAGGGACTGGGTTAAATACCCGATAAAAGGGAGCTCCGTGTACTGGCCAAAACTCGGATCCGAGGATGACTGGATGTGTCAAGCTTTGAACATCTGGCTCTATCAAAACCAGAGAGAGAACCTAGAGAGCAAGGAATATGCAGCCTGCTGGCTTAGGGGATCGTGTGATCAATTGGTTTTGAAAGAAAAAGAGAACAGGGACAAGAGAGATGAGGAACCTTTTGTCCCTGAACCACAAGGGTGGGATGTGCTACATTCCCTCTCTCCACCTTATGTTCCTCCTATGCCAGCTCCTATCTTTCCTCCCCCTCCTATAACCTACCCTTCTGCACCTTCCCCACCTCCCCCACCACTAGAGAAGAGAGAAGAGAGCAGGAGTGGTATGATGACTCGCTCACAAAGCACTCGATTACCACCCCTGTTGACAGGAGAGAGAGGAAACTTTAATTCAGAACAGTGTGAGACTCTTCAGGAAGAAAGGGCAGAGCCCCCCAATCCATCTCCCAGGGGGCAGGAACCCAGACTTAATAAGCCAGAAACCAACTGGATGCGACCTCTGCGGGAAGTTCCCGTAGGAGAGGGTCTCGGTTTCATAAATGTGCCCCTGACCAGTACTGAAGTGTGTAACTTTAAGAAAGAACTCACCTCCCTGATAGAAGATCCCCAGGGATGTGCCGAACAGTTAGACCAATTTTTGGGACCAAATCTATATACTTGGGAGGAGTTAACATCTGTCTTTAGGACCCTGTTTACTTTGGATGAGCGTGGAATGATCCGCCAGGCAGGGATTAAAGTCTGGGATAGGGATCACCAAGGGGGACTAGATGCGGTACCCGGAGAAACTAAATTTCCCTTGGCAAGACCTAATTGGGATAAAAATACCAATGACGGTCGGGTATTGAAGGAAGAGTACAGGGTTAATTTGATAAGAGGAATCAAGGAATCTGTCCCAAAGGGACAGAATTTCAAGAAAGCCTTTGAGGTTCCCCAAGGTCCCGACGAGACCCCCTCCGCATTTCTGAATAGATTGCGCACGGCAATACAGCAATATGGGGGTCTCGACATAGAATCCCCAGCAGGGCAACAATTGGTACTAACTGGTTTTGTTACCAACTCAGCCCCAGACATTAGAAGAAAATTACAAAAAACAGAAAATTGGCATGAGCAAGGAATTACCCAGCTACTACAGATTGCACAGAAAGCATTTGTCCAGAGGTCTGAAGATAAGCAAATAGGGAAGGCAAAAACATTAATCCAAGCAGTCAGAGAGGTAGTAGATGAGCGACATAAAAAGGATAGGGACTGTGTGCCAGCTCCTGTATGCGGTGAGGGAAGCCACGGGTGGGGAAGTGCGGACCCCAGTGGATGGAGGAGTAGAGGAGGATTCCGGGGACCTTAGAAACCTAGGTAGAGATTGGGAAACGGGAACATTTGTCTGTTTCCATTGTAAAAAGGAAGGACACTTTAAAAAGGATTGCCCACTGCGAGCCAGTGACACACGATCCTATGCCCTGATGGAAGCAGATTATGAATAGGGGGGTCACGGTTCTCAGTCAATACACACTGTGGGGCTGCACGGAGAACCATTAGTTAATTTATGCATAGGACCCCACAGTGACAACATGATATTTTTAGTTGATTCTGGAGAAGCCCGATCTAGTATTTTACACCAACCAAAGGGGGTTAAAATAGAAGGGACAATGATAATTTCGGGGGTGGGAGGAAGAGACTTCACAGTCCCTGTATTAAGAGAGGTCAGAATCCAAATGGGAAATAAGGTAATAGTAGAGGATCTTCTACTACTTCCCCAGGCTGGAGTATGCTTATTAGGATGAGACTTACAGGACCAATTGGCTATCGGTACCAGACCACTAGAATCAGGCATCGGGGTTCAATTTTATATTTTAAGCGAGGAAGATCGAGAACTTATCAATCCAAGAGTATGGGCAGAAAAAGGCAATAGAGGGGTTTTAGACATTCCTCCCCTCCAAGTTACTTTAAAAGACTCGCAACAAACAATTAGAAGAAAACAGTACCCAATTCCTATGGCTGGCCGCAAAGGTCTGCAGCCCGTAATTGACCAGCTGCTTAAGGATGGTATACTCGATCCTTGTATGTCACCCTTTAATACCCCGATTTTACCTGTCCAGAAACCAGACGGTACCTATCGATTAGTACAGGACTTAAGGGAGTTGAACAAAATCATTCTTACCCGTCACCCTGTTGTACCTAATCCCTATACGATCATGAGTAAAATCGATCCCCATAGTAAATGGTTTAGTGTGATTGACCTCAAAGTTGCTTTCTGGACCTGCCCGTTAGCAACAGAAAGCAGAGACATGTTTGCCTTTGAATGGGAAAACCCTTTTACTGGACGTAAAAATCAATACCAGTGGACTGTCCTTCCTCAGGGCTTTACAGAATCTCCAAATTTATTCGGTCACGTCCTGGAACAGATACTAGATGAGTCTCCTCGGAGAGACAATTGTCAGCTAATACAATACGTAGACGACTTGTTAATTATTGGAAGAACATACGAATTGGCTAAAGAATTTACTGTTGCACTTTTAAATTTTTTAGAAAAAAAAGGTCTTAGAGTGAGCGAATCCAAATTACAATTTGTTCAATCAGAAGTTAAATACTTAGGTCATCTGGTAAGTCAGGGAACTAGGAAAATAAGTCCAGAGAGGATACGTGGTATTCTGCAGATTCCCCCTCCCAAAAATGCCAAGGAACTTAGGAAATTCCTTGGCTTAGTGGGATTCTGTAGAATCTGGATGGAAAATTATTCTAGCCTTGTCAAATTTCTTTACGATAAACTCACGATTATAGAAACCGAAGCTCTAGTCTGGACAGACGATGAGATTAAAGATTTTGACTTCGTTAAACATAGCCTTACGCGTGCCCCAGTCTTGGCACTACCCGACTTAAATAAGCCTTTTGATTTATATACTAATGCCAAAGGAGGTGTAGCCACCGGAGTACTAACCCAGGACAGGGCAGGCTATAGACAACCAGTGGCTTTTCTATCAAAGATTTTAGACCCCGTTTGTCGTGGCTGTCCAGAATGTGTACAAGCCATAGCAGCCACTGCTGTTTTAGTTGAGGAAGGACGGAAAATTACTTTCGGCACCCCTATGATAGTTCACACCCCTCACACAGTCCGCAATATTCTCTTACAACGTGCTGGGAGATGGCTCACGGACCCTAGAATTTTAAAATATGAAACGATCCTAATGGATAGGGATGATTTGACCTTGCTCACGACTAAAACCCTTAACCCAGCAGCCTTCCTCGTTGCTCCAAATTTGGACAATTCCACAAATGAATTAGAACATGAGTGCTTAGAAGTCATAGATCTACAAACCAAAATTAGGGAAGATCTTACTGATGTCCCTTTAAAAGAAGGTGAAAGATGGTTTATTGATGGCTCTTCACGATGCATTGCAGGAACTCGCTATAGTGGGTACAGTGTAGTGGATGGGAAGCAAGGACTAGTGATTGAAGCCGGTCGCCTCCCTGGTCATTGGTCAGCGCAATCCTGTGAATTATACACCCTATGTAGAGCACTCCACGGCTTAGAGAACAAAATAGAGACTATCTACACTGACTCTAAGTACGCTTTTGGTGTAGTCCACACCTTTGGGAAGATCTGGAAAGAACGAGGAATGATAACTGGTAAAGGACAGAAGTTAGCCCATGAACACTTAATTGTCCAATCCCTAGATGCTCTGATGCTCCCGACTGAAATAGCCGTAGTACATGTCCAAGGATATCAAAGTGGTGACAGTCCTGAAGCGAACGGCAACAGACAGGCTGATGCAGCTGCCAAACAGGCTGCACTTGCGGAAAAGATTCACATCCACCTATTACTGCCCACACCACTAGAGATTTAAAAAACCCCCATCTTTTCACGGGAAGAGGAGGTCTCAATGAAAGATCAGGGATTTCGCCAAACTGCCGACGGGTTGTGGTGGACAGCAGACGGACGTCAAGTCCTTAACAAAGCATTAGCCCGCCAAGTGGTAGATCAGCTACACCAACAGACACATTGGGGAACTCAGGCGCTTGTTGATGCCTTTCAACGATCTTTATACTGCTCCGGTATATATACAATTGCTAAACTTACTACTCGCAGCTGTCCGATCTGTCAGAGAATCAATAAGAAATCTATGCGCCCTGTAATGCCTGGCGGTCGCAACATCGCAGTTCGCCCGTTTCAACGCATACAAGTTGATTTTACAGAACTTCCTAAAATTGGTATTTACAAATACCTTCTAGTCATGGTAGATCATTTTACACGATGGGTTGAAGCTTTCCCCACCCCGAATGATCGAGCTATCACTGTAATCGGAATACTTATTGAATCTGTGATTCCAAGATATGGTCTGATTCAAACCATTGATTCAGACCGAGGAACACATTTTACCTCTCAGGTTCTCCAGGGTGTCTGCAAGAAACTGGGAATAGACTGGCAACTACATACCCCATGGCACCCCCAAAGTTCAGGTCGAGTTGAAAGAATGAATCAAACTTTGAAAAATCAACTTACTCGACTTCATGAAGAGACTGGCCTCTCCTGGATTAAATCTTTACCATTAGCCCTGCTTAGAATTCGCACAGCCCCTCGTAAAGACCTTGCAGTCTCACCATACGAAATGATGTTTGGACTTCCATTTATGGGATTCCACACTGATATCCCTATCCCTGAGGCTAATGATCAATACATTTCAAAATTTCTACAGGGTCTTTCTACTTCTATACATGACCTGAAACAGAAGGGATTATTAGCCCAAACTCCACCCCTGGAATTTCCTATCCATTCTATTAAACCTGGTGATTGGGTTTATGTCAAAGCATGGCAAGATAACCAACTGAAACCTGCCTGGGATAGTCCCTACTGTGTCCTTTTGATTTCTGACGCTGCCGTGCGAACAAGAGAAAAAGGCTGGACCCACATCCAACGGATTAAACCAGCTACCAAACCACAGGATCAAGACACTCAAACTCAACCCTCCACCTGGCGTGCAGTGCCTCATCCATCTGACCTGAAACTTACACTACGCCGTGAAAAAGTGCTGTAATGTTGTTTTTATTCTTTATTGTATTGTTTAATTGTTGCTTCTCCATTTCTGGGACATCACTTAATTACTCACAATGTATTAAGTCCTCCTGGAATAGGGGCAGCAGAGGTCACAATTTTTTTCCTTTAGAGTTTAGACAAGGTGTAGATTTAGTTTTTAGCCATAGTAAGATATGTTTTAATAAGGGATTCCAATACGGACCAGGGGACCAGAACAGCTGTAGAGACCATCACTTAACTTCCCACATAGATATTAAAGGTAATAGTTCTAAACCTGTAGCACAAAGAGAGCGATATGACACAGACACACTGAATGTTAGTAACCAATGCACCTGTCAGAGAGAGAGAGAGAAGACGTTTGCTAATGTACACAGACAGGCTTCGACTCACAACTTCAATTCTACTCAGACTGTTACACACATCTCTAATCGTAATGCACAATCCTCCCCAGACTGGTCTTTTCTCAAACATCCTTTGGGTTCCGCCGGCATTTACAATCCTTACTACTGCATCGTTAAGGGAAGTTCCAGTTATAAACGGCAACAGCGGCTACAGATCGCTAACGCTCCTTGCCACCTGAAACATCTAATCAGACTCCATGCAGCCTTGGGCATTATCATCCAACACAACACAATGACCCTGAGGTTACGGGCTGAAGATAAACGACGTTTAGCAGACACACTTCAACAACACCGCCTGCCTCTCGATTACAGCTTCGCTGCTGAACGCAGCACTTGTGAAAGACTCCTTAAAGACACTACTCACAATGGGCTGGCGGTTAAGAACACTTCTTCAGGACGTCAAAAAATTTCCCATGCCCAGGGACAGACTTTGCCACCTCGGTCCTCTGCAGGATCGACTGGACTTTTCACAGGTTACTGGAATCTGATACTCGCAACCCTTTTAACAGCTGGACTCATTACTCTCACCATCTTACTGCTTCCCTACATACAGACTGGTACACATCGTTTAACTCATCAACCCTTTCGTCAGAACACTTACACCCAAAGGATGTACAATTCCCAACATCTTTCTGAGGACATAGAAACTGCTATCCGTTTATTGACCAGCTGGGAAAACCGACAAGTTCCACTTTACCGCATCAGTAATATTGATCTAAAAGAAAACGGAGGATTGTGAGAGACCAGTAACACTGAGATCAGTAACACTGATCATTGTGTGAGATCAGTATTACTGATCTAAAAGAAAAGTGAGGATTGTGAGAGATGAGAAAAACTGACATTGCAATATGAACATGAAGAAATGAAGAAAATAATATTGATACATAAGTAAATGAATGAAGTCAGTGCAAACAACATGAGACATGGATATTAGAAGGCAGGAAGCTGACACTGTCTGAGTAAGATAAGAATCTCCTACACCAGCAAGTTCACTGAATGAAGGAGAGAAGGACAGACAATTGAGAATAGAAGTAGAGTTAGTCTGAACGAGATAAGGGTCGCCAAGCCCCAGATAGAATTAGCAAGGCTTGCATAAATAATTAGAAGACCTTAGACAGTATTAGCAAGTTATACATCTATAATTAGTAAGCCATACAACAGATTTTTCAAGTATGCGTATTTAACTAGTAAACCCTAGACAAGATTAACGAACCCTGCAGATGAAGGGACTGAAGCCCTGGGAGTCGGGAAGGTGTGAATGGGGACAAGGGCTATGATGTGAATAAGTACAATGGGACTAATGGCATAAGAAGACACCGACAGGATACCCCCTGGTCCTCCAAGTATACTGAAACTGCATGTAGGCAGGAAGGATTGCCTCTGCCAAACCCATCCAGGGGGAAGAAGAATGGAAGGGGGAGGGTATTCTGATACTGAAATTTACTGTATAAAAGTTGGGTGATCCCCAGTGTATGTGTGTATTTCCAGGGTAAGGAGAAGCACCCAACTTTGCATTGTTGTTGTAATAAATGTTCTTTGTTCTCAATATTTGTCTCGAGCAATTTCTTTAAAGGTACTTCTATTTCTAACAGGACCTACTCTGGATTTCACCAATCTTTTCCTCTTGACATATCTATAAAAGCTTTTGCAGTTGGTTTTTATGTTTGCCGCAAGCTTACTCTCGTAATTTATTTTTACCCTCTTGATTAATCCCTTTGTCCTCCTTTGCTGCATCTTGAACTGTTCCCAGTCTTCGGATTTGGTACTTTTTTGGCCAATTGATATGCTCTCTCTTTGGACCTAATGCTGTCTCTAATTTCCCTTGTTATAAACGGTTGAGTCACCTTTTTTGGTTTATTTTTATGCCAAACCGGTATAAACGATTTCTGCAATTCTTCCATTAGATCTGTGAATGCTTTCCATTGTCTATCCACCGTCAACCCCCCCGCCCCCCATAAACACCACCCAATCAATCTTACTCAACTCCCATCACATACCATCATAATTCCCTTTATTTAAATTCAGGACCTTAGTCTCGGTTTTAATTTCTTCACTCTCCATGTCGAGTGTGAATTCGATCATATTGTGATCGCTCCTACCCAAAGGACCTCGTACAACAAGATTGCTGATTAGCCCCTTTTCATTGCATAATACCCAGTCTAAAATGGCCTGCTCCTGAGCTGGTTCCTCGACATATTGGTCGAGATAACCGTCCCGTAAACATTCAAGGAACTCCTCCTCCTCAGTATTTTTACAAATTTGGCTTGTCCAATCAATATGTAAATTAAAGTCTCCGACAGCTGTTCTCTTATCTAATTTCTCTTTTTATGCCTTCCCTCACCTCTACATTACTATTTGGAGGCCTATATACCACCCCCACTAACGTTTTCCGCCCCTTGCTATTCCTCAGTTCTACCCATATAGATTTGGTATCTTCCGAGTTAATATCCTTTCTGTCAATCGTGTCGGTCCCTTCTCTCACCATCAATGCTACCCCACCCCCTTTTCTTTCTTGCCAATCCCTCCTAAATATCGTATACCCTGGGATGTTAAGTTTCCAGGCTTGCCCACCTTGCAGCCATATTTCTGTAATCCCAATCAAATCATATTTGTTTGTCTCAATGTCCACAGCCAATCCATCTACCTTGTTCCGAATGCTTCTTGCATTAAGATATAAAGCCTTCAAATGTGCTTTTTTTACCTTCCCTGCTCTTTCTGATTTTTTTTACTTTCGCTGCCCAACCTAACTTTTCCTATTTTATCTTTCCTGTCCTTTGCCCTATCATACAGGTTCCCATCCCCCTGCCAAATTAGTTTAAACCGCATCCGACGGCTGTACCAAACCTAGCTGCCAATATATTGACCCCTTTTGGGTCTAGGTGTAACCCATCCTTCTTGTAAACGTCATGACTTCATCAAAAGAGATCCCAATGATCCAAGAAGCCAAAACCCTGTCTTTTACACCAGCCCCTCAGCCACACATTCATTTGTCTTAACCTTCCATTTTTGTCCTCAGTTGCACTTGGCACAGGTAGCAATCCAGAGATCACCACCCTGGCGGTCCTTTTTCTGAGCTTCTATCCCAGCTCTCTGTAATCCTTTTTTAGTACCTCCTCCCTCTTTTTATCTATGTCATTGGTACCCAATGAGGCATATACCAAGACATCAGGCTGCTCACAGTCTCCTTTCAGAATACTCTGGACCCGATTTGAGATATTCCCGTACCCTTGCACCAGGGAGGCAGCACGCCATGCGGGTATACCTATCTGGTTCACAGAATCTCTTGTCTGTACCTCTGACAATGGAGTCCCCAATGACCACTGCATTCCTCCTCACCTTTTATCACCTTGATCCTGAATGTTGAATGTGTATGTTCATGTAATTTCCCCGTCTCTGTCGGTCTCTCCCTCCTAATTAGAAGTGTAGAGGCTTGCCTAACATATCAACCCTGTTGTCCTGTTTCCATCCCCGAAATAAATGTGTGCTTTGTACCTCCGCTTTGGTCTGGTTCTTAATCTGTGGGACCCACACGAATGTGACAACAATGGAAGAGGGGAAGCAAAGTATGTCAAAATGTGTTATTGCCTATGAACAGAGGCAATAGAATATTAAATTTATGTTATGACAGAGTATAAGATACTTTGAAGATGCTACATTGAAGAAATTCTTCAAACAATTAAACACAAATACGGAGAGGCAAGTGGGACCTTCTTCTGTTTTCTCCCGCTTAGATCATTCTTAAGGGAAAGATAGGGACCAACATTGACTCCACCTAAAATTAGTGAAATGGAACAAAGAGTTGGATGGGAAATACACCCAAAGTTATCAATGAAATGTACGATGCTCTCCAGAGAGAAAATCCAAAACCAGGATAGCAGACGTCAGGCGAAAGATGGGAGTCGGGCTTGGATGTAACGATTTCAGAAAAAAGCTGTTCAGAGTGGTGTGAAGATTGAAATATACAAATTCAAGAAGAAAAAGGGTCAGGATTGTGTCAAGAGTGTTACAAATATGATTAATGCCAGATATAAAAATAAAAATCTCCACATCAATTCTGCTATACTACATATAAATTAAGTGGACTTATCGCCAATTATTCCGAGAAATGTTTTCAATGTAATCAGGTGATTGAGACTTTTCTTTCCATTCGGTTTGGACCTGTGTAAAAGTGGAAGGATTTCAGTCTATTATTAGGACAAATTATGAAGATTAAAATACAAAAGAATGTGAGAATATTTGTGCTTGGTCAGAGATATGAAGCAGATACAAAACTGAAGTTGAATAAATATCAAAAACATTTTCTGAGTCCAGCCATAACTGCAGTGAAGAAATGTGCAGCATGAACGTGGAGAGCAGAGAGTTGTGTAACGAGAGATGGGACATTGAAATGAAAACTGTGTCACCATGTAACCATATAACCATTTACAGAGCAGAAACAGGCCATGTCGGCCTTTTGAGACTGCACCGGTTCACTAGAACAACTCCACTAGCTCAATCCTCCCGATTTCCGTCAATATCCCTCCAACCCCCTCACCTCCATTTACACATCCAACCTTCTCTTAAATGACAGAAGGGACCCTGCCGCAACTATCTCATTCGGAAGATCATTCCATTCTGCCTCCACTCTCTGAGTGAAGAAGCATCCTCTAAAATTTCTCCAGAAGTTTTGCCTCCTTACCATTAACTCATGGCCTCTTGTTCCAACCTTCCCTTCCCTCACGGGAAAGTGTCTGTCTATGTCTCGTCTATCTATTCCTTTCATAATTTTAAATAGCTATATTGTCCCCTCTCATTCGTCTACGTCCCAATGAATAAAGTCCCAGTCTCTTTAATCTCTCCCTGTAATCCAGATGCTGTAAGCCAGGCAACATTCTTATAAATCTCTGCACCTTCTCCACCTTATCTATATTCTTCCTATAATTTGGAGACCAGAACGGAACACAATTCTCCAAACATGGCCTCACCAATGCCTTAAACAGCTGCACTCTAGCCTATGCTATGATTTATGAAGGCCAGCATGTCATATGCCTTCTTAACCACCCTGTCTACCTGGGAACCCACCTTCAGTGAACTCTGTACCATAACTCCAAGATCCCTCTGTTCCTCTTCATTCCTCTACCCCCTCCCCTTAACTGCATATGTTCTATTTGTATTTTTTTTTCCGGAATGCAGCACCTCACACTTGTCAACATTAAATTCCATCTGCAATCTTTTCCAAACAAACCAAATCCTTTATTCCAAGAAAATCTACCTCACTGTCCACCACTCCCCCTATTTTCGTATCGTCCGCATATTTGCTTACCCAGTTAACCACACCCTCCTCTAAATCATTAATATTAATGATAAACAACAAGGGACCCAGCATCGATCCCTGAGGCACTCCACTTGTCACAGGCTTCCAACATGACATATAGTTGTCCACCATGACTCTCTGCTATCTTTCTCCCAGCCACTTCTGAACCCATCTCACTATTTATTAATCCCTAGTGACTGAACCTTCCTAACTAACCTTACATGCAGTACCTTATCAAAAGCTTTACTAAAATTTAAATAGATCTCGTCAACCGCCCTACCTTCATGCACTTTTCTTATTACCTCTTTAAAAAATCAACAAGATTCATCAAACATGATTTACACTTCACTAACCCATGCTGGGTGCCCCTGACCTATCCCTGCCTATCCAGATATTTGTACATACTATCTCGAAGTATACCATCCATAACCATCCCCACTCGGAAGTCAAACTTACTGGCTGATAATTACTTGGCCTACACCTATTGCCTTTTTTGACCAACAGAACTACATTTGCAACCCTCCAATCCCGCAGCACCACACCCTCCTCCAGTGATCTTTGAAAAGTCGCTGTCAGTGCCCCCGCTATTTGTTCCCTGACCTCCCTTAAAGTCCTGGGAAAAATCCCATCAGGACCAGGAGACTTATCCACTTTAATTGACCCAAGAAGCTCCAAACCTCTCACTTTACTAATCCCTATCCTTTCCATAACTAAGCCCTTTGCCTCTCTTATCTTGTATTGCCCAATGTCCGTTTCCCTCGTGAATACAGACGAGAAAAATTTGTTCAATATTTCTCCATCTCATACGGTTCCTTACATAGTTCACCGGTCCCATCATCCAGTGGACCTATTCTATGTTTAACCCTCCATTTACTGTTCACATATCTGAAAAAATCCTGAGGATTCACCTTCGCCTTATTAGCTATGGACACCTCATCCCTTCTTTTTGCCTTTCTAATTTCCCTCTTCAAGTTCTTAAGAGTATGTCAAAATGATCACTGGATCCAAAGTTCTCCCTAACGCTCACCTCTGTCACCTGCCCCATTGCATTCCCAAACAACAGATCGAACACTGCTCCCACTCTAGTTGAAACAGGAAGGACCACTGTGCTAGCCTGAAAGAAAGATATTATCATCTATAGAACCCTGATGGGCCAAGTTTTATCAGCGACACATTGAGCTGACTAATGGTGGAAATCCTGGAACAATGGCAGTTGTGAAAATCCTGGAACAACAAACCTCTCTCTGCAAACCCTACAAAACTTTCCTGGGTGGCAAAGTTTGGTGAACTTTATACATGTTCAATTCCGTGCACAGTATCAGAATTGCCTACAACCAATGAACTTGGAAGAATGAGAAGTGAGATTGAACTGTGAACCAAATAACTTTTATTAAATTTACACACACATCATACACGTGCACTTAGACTTAGAAGGGGATTAAGGTTAGTTAAGTTAATAGAGATAAGTTAAACTTTGATTCTGTTTTCATGTTTAAAGATAATTAGAAACAACTTATCTTTATATAACTACTCGTCCTGGTGAATGTCTATTGCTGCTGGGTTTGGGGTCCTTTGGGCTCATAACACCATAGTCTGGCGATGTACATGGATCTCCTTCCCACTCCATCCATTTTGGATCCCCACATGAAGAGGGAAACTGCTCTGGTAATAGCCAGGGCAGAGGTGTGTGGGATGGGCCACGCCTGCATCACACGCAGCAGTACCGAGAACACCTTGCACCTGATGACCAGGTTCTTCCCCATTACTGAGAGGGAATGTCATTCCCACAGACCCAATTTCTGGTGGACCTTTACAATCGGCTCTGACCATTTTTTTGTTGCATGCCTTGGCCCCTCCAAGCCAGATCCCCAACACCTTCAGGTAGTCAGATCTGACTGTGAAGAGGACAGCGGACTGATTTACCAAACTGCATTCCTCGCTTTTGTTCCAGTTTACCCTGGAACATAGATTTGTATACTTCCTGGTCCAGCCACTTACACACTTGTGTACAACTCAGCCGGTCTCCCAGAACTGGGGGGTCTCTGTGCTGCTCCCTGTCTCCTGGAGCTGGGGGTCTCTGCACTGTCCCCATCTTGCAGATCTGGGGGTCTCTACACTGCTCCCTGTCTCCTGATATTGTTGTTTTATTCTCCACCAGTCCCACAGCACAACCCTGACCCCTGGATGGAATGTAGAGGCACAGAGGGATCAGTGACAATATGGGTAGTTTTGCCAGGGTGGGGTCCATCCAGGAGCATGATAACAGCAGGGAACCTGTGGAAGGGGATGGAGGGCATTCGATGGTGCACCAACAGGACACTGCTGAGGGTGCAGATTCCCTCGGGCTCTGGAGGGTAGAAGGCGCAGGTTATTCCAATGGTTTAGGTGAGGCCAGGGTCCAAATTAGAGCTGGCGCAGGTCATCAAGGGTCGACATAACAGGTGCCTGGAACTGTCATGAGGATACTAAGGGCTGGTAGAGGTAGGTAAGGAGGGGGTAGTTGTGTTCCGACGAGGAATTGATGAGTGAGGGGCCACATGGATGGGACTTCGAGACAAGGGGCCTCTGATTGTCCAGGGATGGGGCCTGTAAATAGACCCGCAGACATCCAGCACACAGCATCTTTGACCCACTACCATCAGGAAGGAGATATGGAGGAACAAAATCAGGCTGCCAGACAGGGAAATAACTTCTTCTAACAGGCCGTGAGATTGACAATGCAATGCGAGTTGAATGGGTCCGTGGAATGAAAAGGATGAGAGGGATATGGACTGTTTGCAAGCAGCTTGGCCATCAGAAAAGAAGGGCCAAAAGGATGGTTTCGTTGTCTATCTTGTCCACACTTTTGAGTTGAATCCTTAAATAATTCATGACGGGCAGGACTATCATTTTAGATGGAGATTTTAGATTGACACATGCAGCCCGGGAACAGGCCCTTTCAGCCTCTGAGCCACAACCACTCAATTACACCAATGACCTACAAACCCCGGTACGTTTTAAATGGTGGAAGGACCAGGAGCAACTTGTGGAAATGCACGCAGACACAGGAAGAATGTACAACTCCCCAGAGACAGTGTCAAATTTTAACCCGGCTCGCTGGCCCCTTATCAGCGTTTTTCTAACCGCAGCACTAACCTTGCCACTCTCAATGATTCCCAGGGTTCTTCCTTCTACTTTCCATGAGTTGTGATTGCTTCCAATTCCAGTGCCCTTGTTTCCCTGAGACTCTGACCCCTGCCCAGTGACTCTGTTCCTAACGCCACTCCCTGGCCAGATGATCACCAGTCTCTCCTGGCTCTCACCCAAATTTTCTTACCCACTTCCACCAGCTACAACCTCCTCGTCATGGCCCACCCACTCGCCCACAGGGCCAAGGGTAGCAAGGTGGGGGAAGGTCCAGCCTGTAGTCACAAAGCTTGTCGAAGGACAAGTGAGAGCAGGAGTCCTGGGGCAAGAGGTGAAGGGCAGTGTGTACTGTAGCAGCCAGCTACACAGGGTCACAGCCTCCAGGGTGGGGGGAGAGAGAGAACTGGCTCAGATGGGACAGATGTCCCGGTGCCAAGGGTCAGGGAATTTCCCAGCTCGGTGAATGTCTGGGACACTGCCACCGGCAAGGAGACTGGACCACTGCCCTCCCCACATCTCCACCATCTGGGGGTCCCAGGAGCAGCTCAGGTTCCAAGGCCTGTCAGTGGGGGAAGGGGGAGGTTCGGGAATTGGGGAGGGGTAGTTCTGAATGGTGATCGAGAGGATCGGTCCAGTGGGAGGACAGACATGACAGACATGAGCGCTGGGGCTTCAGGACAGATCCCGTGGGGAGGCAGGAGCTTTGGGGACCAGCCGGTGGTCGACAATGGCTTTGGAAATGGAACTGGTGGGGGTCAGGGGCTTTGGGGAGAGACCAGTGGGTTTGTGGGAGGACCTGTCGGGCAAAAGAATTAGTGACAGACCAAGTTGGGAATGGCATTGGGGATTGGAGATGGGATGTTGATGGACCCGGCGGGGATGCGTTTGGGAATGGATCCGGTGGGGGATGGTATTTGGATGGATCAGGTGGGGGACGGTATTGGGGTTGGACCCAGTGGGGGACAAGATTGGGGATGGACCCAGCGGGGGGTGGGATTGGGGATGGACTCGGAGGGAGACGGGATTTTGGATGGACCTGGCGTGCACAGAATTGGGGATGGACCCGGCGGGGGACGGTATTGGGGACAGATTCAGCGGGGGACGGTTTTGGGGTTGGACCCAGCAGGGGACGGGATTGTGGATGGACCCGGCAGGGGATGATATTGAGGATGGACCTGGCGGGGTCAGTTTTGGAGATAGACATGCTGGGGGATGGACCCGGCAGGGGACTGCCCATTGACTCCGTCTTCAATGCCTCACACCGGCCGCATGATCACCGTTCTCTTTCCCAGGTCTCACCCAAACTTTCTTACCCCAATTCCACCACCTACAAACCCTTGTCATGTCCCACCCACTCACCCACAGGGCCAAGGGTAACTAAGAGGGGGAAGTTCCTGGCTGTGGGCACACAGCTCGTTGAAGGACGAGTGGGAGCAGGAGTCCTGGGGAAGAGGTGAAAGGGAGTGTGTACTGTAGCAGCTAGCTGAACTGGGCCACATTCTCCAGGATGGTGGGGGGAGAGAGAGAGAGAGAGAGAGGACTGGCTCAGATGGGATAGATATCTGTGTGCCAAGGGTCAGGGGATTCCCCAGCTTTGTGAAGGTATGGGACACTGTCAACGGGAAGGAGATGGACCACTGCCCTCCCCACATCTCCACTGTCTAGGGGTACTAGGAGCAGCTCAGATACCAAGGCCTGTGGGTGGGGGAAGGGGAAGGTTAAAGAACTTTGGTGGGGTAGTTGTGATGGGTAATCGATTGGAGAGGGTCCCAGTGAGGGAACTGGTCTGGCGGGAGGACAGACCTGATGTTGGGCCTTTGGATACAGGCGAATTGGCGTGGGGGACGGGGACAGGGACTTTTGGCTGGGCATGTTGTGGGACAGGGGCTTGTTGAAAGCCCTGGTGGGAGATAGGAGCTCTGGAGACGGTCCAAGCAATGGGTGGAGCTTTGGGGATGGGCCCAGTGGGGAATAGGGGCTTTGTTGACAGGCCTGACAGTATTTTGGGGATGATCTCAGCAGGGGGAGGGGTTTGGGGACAGGCCTGGTGGGAGATGAGGGCTTTGGGGAAGGGCCAGGTGGGTGACAGGAGACAGTATTAGGGAAGGACCCAGAGGACAAAACCACCCCTGGAGCTCTGGTTCACCTCGGGTCACTCACCCTGGCCCACGGACGTGCTTTGATCTGCGGGAAGCTGAATTCGTTGCAGTTTGGGTTCATCTCCCGGATCTGCTCCCTGGATGAGGTCCGCAACACCTGTTGGGACAGAAACCACCTTCACTACTGGCTCGGGGTGGGGGGAGCAGGAGGGTGACAAAGGGAGGGAATGCAGTGTATGTGTACCAGGTCATGGACATGGGACGAGCCCTAGAACTGGGGTGGTGGTGAAGGCTGAAACCTTAGGGGCATTTAAGAGGCTCTGAGTCACGTGGATGAAAGAAAAATGGAGGGTTATGAGGGAGGAAGGGGTTAGTTATATTTATTTTGGTATGAATACATCGGTCGGCACAACATCGCGGGCTGAAGTGCTTGTACTGTGCTCTCATGTTCTATGTTAAACGTGTCCTGTCAGTCTTTCAGCAAGCGGATATGTCGGGGAGGGACCGCTGCCGACTGGCACATTCCAGGCTGCAGGAGTCATGCTGAGGGATGCACGGAGGCTTGGCGCAGCCAACACTAAGGCACTATGGGGATGGATCATAATCCTTCCATAACCGTGCACTGAGAGGCTGAGACCAAAGGGAACTCCTCCAACAGCAGAGGGGGGCAGTAGTCACACGGTATCAAAGTGGTGGCAATGAAGGTAAACAGAGACGTATGCAGCAATGTGTAGTGAAGGGAATATCTGGATACAACAGGAGGAGGAGAAAAGACTTGGAATGGTCTTCCTCTTTGGAAATAATTTGTAAATAAAGTCAATTTTGCGGGGTTGGGGGGAGGGGAAGAGAAAAGCCCTACTCAGTCAACTTTGCTTCATGAGATACATTCTCTGATCCAGAAAATCTATTCTGCACCCGCTCCAGAGTACAAGATCAAATTTATTACCCTTGGATAGCACAAGTACGACCTGATAAAACAGAGTTCTTGGGATAAACATACGCAAACACACAACCAAGCCCTCACACAACAGACAAATGATACATGTGCAGCACGTCCAGAAAAATTACTCGATATTGTTGAATAAATAGCAGAGTCGAGGAGTATTTGTATGAGCAGCTCATCAATCGTTCCACGTTCTCCCTGCCTGGAGGAAGAGGCTGTTCCTGGGCCTGGTGGTACAGGCTCTGAAATTCCTGGATCTCTTTCCCAACGGGAATAGCTGGATGATGCTGTTGGCCGGGTGAAGGGGTCCTCGATGATTTTGTCAATGATCATAGTGGATCACATTGATATTTGGGGTGGTGGGGAGCAGGAGGGTGTCCCCAGTGTTGCTCTAGGCCTCTTTAGGTCCAGTGGATTGACCTCTGATCATTTTAAAAAAATATTATTTATAAATAAAATCCACAAAGAATTCACACAATTAATAATAACACAAATCAAATATAAATACACTTGTCATAGTTAAAAGAAAGAATAATGAAATCCACCCCCCCATTAAACCACCCCATCTCCCCTCCATCCCCTTGCCTAAAGAAAAAGAAGAAAAATGAGGACAAGGGACCCCCAAAAGGAGAACCAATTACTTTAACGTTCCTTTTCAAAAACTGAGGCCTTAAGGAGAAAGGGAATGTTAGAGCCACCCTTTGTAAATAATGGGTCCATATTCTTCCACAATATATGGTTGAGGCGGCCTGCTCACCAGGACGAAAGCCAGTACACAAGATGGACGACGAACGCGGTGACTACATAGATCGTGTGGCAACCAATCATCTTCGTCCCAGGTGACATCCCGCACAGTGGGAAGCAATGAGCAATGGCGTGAACACCCACCAATCCGAGGCTGGCTTTGCCGTCTCGAAAGACCTGTCATCAGTAGCGGGAGAGTATATAAGCAGAGCTGCCAGTTCAACGAACCAGTCTTCGACTTCGACTTCACGAGTGTGTATCATTCATTCCACACATCATGGTGAGTGTGCTGGATATCGGTGTGAAGGAAGAGACTTTCACCATTGACCACCTCAAACCAGCACATCTGGACATTAGCAAACTCAGCCCCCACGACCCAGATATAGGCGACCGAAAGCAGCGAACAGCGCTGGTTCTAGGGAGGTGGGGCATCATGCTAACTGGGATGCCACACTGTACACAAGATGGCCGACGAATGTGGCAACTGTTCAGAGTCCACGGGGACCAACAACTTTCATACCAGGGGACAACGCGCACGGCAGGAATCCACAAAGAAGGGAACACCGAACAATTGGAGGCCGGCATGGATGTGACATCACTCCAGTCGACAGCAGCAGGGAGAGAATAGAAGCAGAGCTGCGAGTGTGATAAAGGAGTCTTTGACTTTGATTTTTTGGGCGTGTGTCCGCCTTTCCACCCATCACAGTAGCGCGCATGCTCCAATTTCACATCGAGTGGTCTTGCTCATCTTACATCGGGAGTCACGTGTACAGCTTCCTTACCTGAAGCATGAGAAGTGCACAAAGATCGTCAGATTTGTTTCTGGGGTGTTTTAAGCAGGTGATAGAAGGAAAGTTTGAATGTGGATCTCTTGGTCGTTGGTAAAAAGGGAGATGACCTTACAACATTATGAGAGGACACAGCAGCACGGATCGAGAGAGGATAATGCAAAGGAGCCGAACACCAAGTGTCACAATTTCCCAATAACCGATCAGCTGCTTAGACTTTAAGAAATGTCTTCAATGAAAATGTAATATCCTTGGAATTCTTTCCGCTTTTGAAGGTGCATTTGAAATTGGGATCCATGTGTCAGAAATAAAACTTCTCACACATGAGTCTCTTTAAAACTGATGACACGACAAGCTTTATTTACAAGTCTGCAGAGTTGGACTCAACTGGCTTCTCACCAGTTAAGGCCCGATACATACAGTGCATTGATTTTTATACCCTTGTTGTTTGCCCTTCCCCTTCTTATTAATACTGTTTTAATTGGTTAGTATTGCAAAAGCATTCTAAGTACAACTGCATTTTTAATTATCACGTTCGTTACGTACGCTGTGAACTCTACATACACTAAATTCTGTTTCTCACCCTTCTTATCAATCTTTTGTCTCCTGCATGTCTCTCACTATGACCATGAAAAGATATGTTTAAAAAAACATATCCAGCTGAACTTTTTGTCCTTGGCTGCTAGTAAGCTCCCTGTCCGTTCTGGCTTCCCTTTTTATGATTAATCATCACATTTTAACTTAAGCCATTTTAACCTAAATTCTCTATCTCTAACAATCCACCCCTTTCTCTCTTTAAAATGTGTGTATTATATATATATATGAATGGGGATTTTAACTCGGGGAAGAGAAACGTCTCATGATAAATTAATTTCGTGCTGAAGTAAAATTCTAACGGGGTCTCCCAGTTCCCCTGGTTGCATAGCCTGTTGGACCATGGAAATCACCAGGCTGCGTAGACAGGGAATAATACAGGGCAAAACAAGTAGGAGGAATAAAATACCTCCGATGACCCACAATAAGGTACGCCACCAGGTTCCTCCAAACCATTTGTCCATCCAATTTAATTTTGCAAAAGGATGCCAGGTCTGAACCGGTACATGGGACAAAGTACGAATATTATCAGCGATTTTTCGAATGGCTTTTCCATTATCATCAATCTGTAAGCAGCAGTTAGTCAAATTAAGCTTGCCACATACACCTCCTTCCGTGGCTAGGAGATAGTCTAGGGCTAGACGGTTCTGATATATATAGCAGAGCGCATTTGACCGTGCTGGGATTCAAGTAATTGCAGGGCTAGAGCTGTTTGATTTGTAACAATTTCAAGGACTGCTTGCAAGCGAATAATGCAATTTAACATATAAATAGGAGTACGATAATCCCAGGATCCATCTTGAGCCCATGTAGCGGGACCATAATATTGAATTATGCATTCTGGAGGCCAATCATCTCCCCATTGTCCCAAATGTACCGTGCTAGAGCGGGGCTGACGGTGTAATGTATCAAAAATCTTCACTCCTAATTTATGACTGTGATCGTGGGGTAGGAGGAAAAATTCTGGGCGGATTATTCCTAGGAAACAAGTTCCACTCCACTGTAAGGGGAGACGAGTATAAGCTTTATTACCACATACCCAGAATAATCCATTTGGGGATACTCCATATCCCCGTTCCCAAACTCTTTTAAGAGTGGGGTTTGATTGGTATGGTCCTGTGATGGTGGAACTGGTACAATTCCAAAGCTGAATATTGCTATTAGACAGGGGTAGGCAATTAGTTTTAAAAACAGTGGATAAGAACCAAGTCAGGGGTTTAGGAAACCAAGTGAAATTACCAGGCAAAATGCGAATCCATACAGCCTTGCAGGGACTTTTTCCTACTGGGTATTTGCCGGTTCATGAGAGACAATAAAAACCAGAGGGGACGTTAGAGAGAGACCAAGTTTCTCTTGATCTCGTTCGGTTAGTTGTCCAAATTCGGGAAATCATGGTCAATGAATTGAGGGACTCCCCCCACCAAGGCTATTGTTCTGACATCCGTGGACCCCCGCAGACCCAACAATTGGTTACATTAAAAGTTCCTGCAATTCTAGTTGCAAGATCAACAAAAAGGTTATCTCCCCCAACTGCGTGACCGAAACTTTCATGGTTATTTGGATGGACTCGAACTAAGTCCGGCTGTCTTAAAGGGGCAGGCACTTTTGAGTGTAGAGTGGAATTTCTTATTGGAACAGTACGCTGGTGTATGCAAAACCAGAGTCCATCAGGGCATGGTGGGCCTGAGTCACCCTTCCAACCGTTAAGAGGGAAAGGAGTGGTATTAGGAATCTGTATATAATGACCCATATTATTTCCTTCTTTTTCCACACAAGGGGTATATGGATGTTGGGTGGTATTTTCTGCCCAGCATTTCTCAGGAACTGAGGTATGGGAAATAAAATTACCCTCCTTTCTTCCCCAAGTGCGGTCCTGAAACAGGACCACTGTGTCTCTGCATTTCTTACATTTCACACCTGATAAAGACATAGGCAAACTAAGAAAAATCAAAGAACATAACAATAACATTGTGAATCAAGTCTTTCTGCGAAATCGCAAGGTAAGAGGTTTTTCTCCAGGAACACAAGTCCAATCTGAGTTAGTATCAGGGTCCTGAGGCGCCTCTACAGGTCCCTTAAATCTGGATGCGTGTGTCCACCCCTTCTCTCTTGTTTGTGCTGCAGCCTCTGTATTTAAGAGAACTTGGTATGGACCTTCCCACTGGGGCTGGAGTTTTTCAGTTTTCCAGGTCTTGATGAGAATCCAGTCTCCTGGTTCCACTTTGTGTAAAAAAAAGGTCTAGAGGCGGTGTTTGTGCCAATAGTCCTCTCTTTCGTAAATCTGTAAGAGAGCGTGACAGTGCCTGTAAATAGTTCCTATCAAATATATCCCCTTCCCCCAAGGTGAGACACCCCTCAACTGTACTCCAGAAGGGAAGCCCAAACATCATTTCATAAGGGGACAACCCTACATCTTTTCGTGGGGCAGTACGAATTCTCAATAAAGCCAGGGGCAGACACTTTATCCAAGGCATTTTAGTTTCCACCATTAATTTTGTCAATTGCATTTTTAGGGTTCCATTCATACGTTCAACCCTCCCTGAGCTTTGTGGATGCCAAGGGGTATGCAATTTCCAAGAGACCTGTAATGCATTACAAAACAATTGCTGGATTTTTGAACAAAAATGTGGACCCCTGTCTGAGTCTATAGAATCCATTATACCATATCTGGGGATTATCTGCTCTAGGAGGAGGCGAGCTACTGTAGAGGCTGTAGCATTTACTGTTGGGAAGGCTTCCACCCATCGGGTAAAGTGATCTATTACCACCAACAGATACTTCCATCTTTGGACTTGAGGTAATTCTGTGAAGTCGATCTGGATACTTTGAAAAGGGCGTATGGCTAATGGTTGACCTCCCATGGTCCCTGTCCTCATTGTCTTCTTATTAATTTTTGTGCATAGGTGACAGTTCTGCACCTCCTGTTGGGCCAAGGTGTAGATTCCCTTACACACATATTCTCGAAGCACTGTGTCACATAAGGCTTGGGTGCCCCAGTGGCTCTGATGATGCAGGTGTTTTAAAATATTGCGAGTTATTTCTTTATTTAGAACCATTCTTCCATCTGGTGTCTTCCATGTTCCATCAGGCAGCTGGTTGCGCCCAGCTGAGCCATGTCCTTTTCTTCCTTAGCAGTGAAAATGGGAGCCTTCTTTATGTCTTGTCTTATTGGGATTAAGGTCAGCAAACGGACTTCTTGTTGCATGGCTGCCCTTTTGGCTTCTTCATCAGCCAGTCTGTTTCCAATTGCTGTCGGGGTATCTCCCCTCTGATGGCTTGGTATGTAGACCACTGCTATTTCCTGGGGTAATGTCAAGGCTTCTAAAGTTAGAGTAATCATCTGTTCGTGTGCCAATTCCTTTCCTCTTGATGTAATTAGACCACGCTCCTTCCAGATCTTACCAAAGGTATGCACTACCCCGTATGCGTATTTGGAATCAGTGTAAATCGTTCCAGTTTTCTCTGCCAGTATTCTGAGGGCTCTCTGCAAGGCATATAGTTCACAGGATTGTGCTGACCAGCTTCCGGGTAGTCTCGTGGATTCTACTACTTTCCAAGTATTTCCTTCTATTATAGCATATCCACTTCTTCTCATTCCGTCAACACATCTGGCGGAGCCGTCAATGTAGAATTCATATCCTTCTCCCAGCGGAGTATCACAAAGGTCTTCTCGGGTCTTGGTCTGAAGATCTGTCAACTCGACACAGTCGTGCTCCACCTCTCTCTCTGTTTCACTGCTGTATAAAAACTGAGCTGGGTTGCAGCTATTAATCTTTGCAAACTGTAGATCTTCTCCGACCATTAAAATGGTTTCATACTTTAATATGCGAGAATCAGTCAGCCATCGATGGGCAGTTTGTGTTAATAAAACACTCACAGAATGGGAGGTGTACACAGTCATCTTTCCTCCAAAAGGTTCAGTCCCGATTGGCACAGTTATTACACTACTTCGTTCCGCTCCTGTGTCCACCATAAACACCACCTCTTCTCCCTTGGGACCAATTTTTAGTTTTACCAGGGGTTCCCTCTTATACTTGGTCCCCAACATTTGGAACCCCTGACCCCCCTAATCTTCTTCCATAAGTTCGAGGGCACGCAATTCCCTCTTGTATCGGGGGCATTCCCTCTTAAAGTGTCCTTCCTCATTGCAGTAATAGCACTTAACGAACCTCCGGGGTCTTCCCTCTCTTGGATATCTTGGATTGTTTAGAGGAAGTTTTTGTTTTCTTTCCCCTCTGGATTCAGCATTCATCTGTCGGATAGTCTGTACCATAACCTTTGTCGCCCTCTTTTGATCTTCTTCTTCTCTCTGCACATATACTTTTTGCGCCTTTTTTAACAGGTCGCTTAGGGGTTTTTCGCTCCAGTCCTCCTCCTTTTCTAGTTTCTTTCTAATGTCCTGCCATGATTTGGAAACAAATTCAATTCGAATAAGCTGTTCACCCATTGGTGTACTAGGGTCCACGCCCGCATACTGTTGGACATTCTTTCTCACCCTCTCCAAGAAATCAGTAGGGGACTCGTCTTTCCCCTGGTGGTTCCCAAATGCCTTGGTGAAATTGTGACCCTTTGGCACAGCCTCCCATATCCCTTTAATTGTCCACTCTCTATATTGTCTCATACTTGCCAATCCCTCGGGTGTTCGTTTGTCCCACCTGGGTTCATTTAAGGGATATTTTTGTTCATGGGGTCTGGGGTCCCCAGGTTGTTCATATTCCCACATGAGGAGGGCAGCCCGTCGAATCATCTGCCTCTCCTGGGGTGAGAATAATGTTCCCATTATTGCCTGCATCTCTTCCCACGTATATGTGTTTGGTCCCAGGAATTGGTCGAGCTGTTCAGCCAGTCCTATAGGATCTTCCAATAACTTTTTCATTTCTTTCTTAAATCCCCGCACCTCTGTACTAGTTAGGGGAACATTCACATATCCCGTTCCCCCTCCCGGTCCTCCCATAGGAACTTCCCTCAGGGGATTTAGGCTTACTGAAAACTTTGATGGTCCTGGACCAGTCTGGGATCTTGTCCAGGGTCAGTTTACCGGTGGAAGTTTAGGGTCCGACTCCCTTAATTCATCCTTTTTTTCCCGGCCCCTTTCGGGGCAATCAGATTCATCACCTTTCCCCTCCGGTAATGAGCTTTCCTCATGCGCAGTAGGCACCGGGGGAATATAAGGAGGGGGAAGGTTGTCCAGAGGTTCCCACTTCTTTTCTCCCGCTACCCTCAATTTAAAACATTTTGTTAAGGATCCTGGCCAGGGAACCCAACAAAATGCATACGCTGACTCTTCTTGATTCACCTTTGGTCTCGAATTTACATATATGTTTAATGCTTGTCTAACCCAATCCTCATCAGATCCAAATTTCGGCCACCAGACCGAGGAACCTTTAATAGGTTGTTTCGACCAAAGGAGACAATATTGGACCATCTTTTTCTTGTTTTTATCTCGATATCTTTTACTATCCCAATTTTCAAACATTCTCCCCAAAGGGCTGTCAAGGGGAACTCCCAGGAATTGTCCTGAATTTTCAGACGAGCCCTTAGATTTTGATCCTCCCATTTTCCCACCTAGATCTGTTTATCGTTGCTGAGGACCCTCTCGTTCTGGACCCTACTCCCTTCTTCTCAGACGCCTCGTCGGAGGTACTGTCCCTCCTTCGGTTACCGCTGAGGTTTCCCTGGGGTTGACCCCTCGCTTCTCGGCACTTCGTCGGAGGTGCTGTCCCTCCTTCGGTTACCGCCGAGGTTTCCCTGGGGTCTATCCTAGAGTCCCACGACAGGGTCCTCACGCCACGACAAAAGCTCTATACCTGATCTATTACGTTAGGTTTTTTTTTATCCAAACAGGTGTATCCCGTTACACCTGTTACCCAATCCCCACACCACAATCGTAAGTCGTCACTTACCGGTGTCTTCCCGGGGATTGAACCGTCACCCTTCTCCTCTCCGTCTTGTCGTGTCACCTTGTCCGGATACCACTCGCTCAAGCCGCCCGAAGCGACGAGCAAGGGACTAGGAGCCGCTGAACTCAGCGGGGTGCACCGCCTCCAATGTCCCTCTTCTCGCCTCCCCTCACGGCCGGAGTGTAGATCCCGGACGAGCCCCCATTTGTCAGAAATAAAACTTCTCACACATGAGTCTCTTTAAAACTGATGACACGACAGGCTTTATTTACAAGTCTGCAGAGTTGGACTCAACTGGTTTCTCACCAGTTAAGCCCCGATACATACAGTGCATTGATTTTTATACCCTTATTGTTTGCCCTTCCCCTTCTTATTAATACTGTTTTAATTGGTTAGTATTGCAAAAGCATTCTGAGTATAACTGCATTTTTAATTATCACGTTCGTTACGTACGCTGCGAACTCTACATACACTAAATTCTGTTTCTCACCCTTCTTATCAATCTTTTGTCTCCTGCATGTCTCTCACTATGACCATGAAAAGATATGTTTTAAAAAAACATATCCAGCTGAACCTTTTGTCCTTGGCTGCTAGTAAGCTCCCTGTCCATTCTGGCTTCCCTTTTTATGATTAATCATCACATTTTAACTTAAGCCATTTTAACCTAAATTCTCTATATATAACACCTTTTGTCAGTGAGGTGGGCTCTGCGGTCTTCTTCAAAGGAGGTTGCTGCCCGCCAAACTGTGAGGTGCCAAGATGCACGGTTTGAGGCGATATCAGCCCACTGGCGGTGGTCAATGTGGCAGGCACCAAGAGATTTCTTTAGGCAGTCCTTGTACCTTTTCTTTGGTGCACCTCTGTCACGGTGGCCAGTGGAGAGCTCGCCATATAACACGATCTTGGGAAGGCGATGGTCCTCCATTCTGGAGACGTGACCCATCCAGCGCAGCTGGATCTTCAGCAGCGTGGACTAGATGCTGTCGACCTCTGCCATCTCGAGTACTTCGACGTTAGGGATGAAAGCGCTCCAATGGATGTTGAGGATGGAGCAGAGACAACGCTGGTGGAAGCGTTCTACTCTAAATCTTACCAAAATCCCAAATATTACCAAATTCTCCAAATATATTTATCCATTACAATATCACATAAAGAGCATTTAAGAGACTCTTTGACAGGCATGCATGGGTGAAAGAAAAACAGGGTTTTAGTTTTAGGTTTAGCACAGCGCAGTATTCATAGACTTACCTGACACATTGCGGGCTAACAGCAAGTTGATCAGATGAAGCCCCACCCTGAAGGCGTGGGGCGCTAATGGCTCGTGGGTTTAACCTGCTGTTCTGTGGACTAATGAGCTCATTAACAAGCAGGGAACAAAAGGTCCGTGAATGTGTGCAATAAACCAGTCTTGAGTTGATGACCTTTGTGTGTGTTTGCCTTTATTGAGTAGCATCTACCGCAGTAGCCGCTACAGGGTATTTTTATTTTCTTTTGTTAGAAAGATCAAGATCAGCACAACGTGGGCCAAAGGGCTTGTACCGTGCTGTAATATTCTGTTATTTCTGTTATTGCTTGACTTTGAATATCTGTTGTAAGCTCTGTGAGACTTCAATAATGTAGCAAATTTGCACAGCAACATTGCAGTCAGGAGTTTGTATCTCCTGGTTGACTTGAGCTTTTTACCTTTTTACACAATGCTTTATAGTTCTGGTCAGTAAGAAAATAAATATTGTGCATGTTAAATATGTCATTATATCTGCAAGTAACACTGGAAAAGAGTCAGTAACACCAAGGTAATTGGCACCCTGTAGTGGCTGGTGCAGTTTCCTGATGGGCACAAGTTATCCCTCAGTGGTAACAGTGATGTGAAAATGTGGCTAAATTATTTTGTATATGATTTATACATGGAAATATTAGTTGTTGTTTGTTCCAAATTCAGGTAGATGAGGTTGCAAAGTGGGTAAGGATAGAAAATAGTTGGGGATCAACAACTGGTGTGAAAGTTGAAATGGAAACTCAGAATAAGGCTAATCTGATTAAGCAAAACACTGGCTCTTATACTTCCACCAGACGTGAATCTAGAATTGAATTTTGAGTCATTTACGGTGGGTAACTTCAAAGTCTGTTGATTGTAAGACTAAATTAAGAGCCCTTTTGCCCCTGGCTGTGCTGAAAGATTGTTTTGTGTATTAACTAAATCTTTCTGAGAGGGAGAATAGACTGAAGCTGCTTTCATACTCGTTGGTGATGAATTTTGCAGTAAGATCTTTCAACTAATTACAGACTCTTAATTCCTCCCCATCCTTGGGCATTTTCTCCTGCAATCTGTATCAGTCACCACCATCCAGGGATTCTCATGCAGGGTAAAGTTTCACATTCACCTCCTCCAATCATGTCCGTGCCCTCTGTGGAAGGAAACCCAATGCAGAGTAAATGACAGATTGGCTGAGCACCTGCACTTTGATCACAATGGCCATCTGGGTCATGGTCACAAGGAATTTTAAATTCCCCCCACTGACCTTTGTCTTCTGCCTCCTCCATTGTCAGGGTGAGGTCAAATCCAGAGGACCATCTCTTATTGCACTTGTGTATTCTATGACTCAATGGTATGAATATGGAATTTTCCAAGTTCATGGAACCTGCCGACCACCCACCGTCCCCTCCAAGTTTCACTCTCTCTCCTGCTGATTCACCCAGTTGCCCTCGTATTCTCCCTTCCAAACCAGATGACATAAATTTGGGCAGAGAAATGGCAGATGGATTTTAATCTGGACAAGTGTCTTGCACTTTGTGAAGAGTTATAGTAGTGTTGCAAAGAGGGATCTCGGGGTCCAAGCGCGAGCTGTTAAAGAAAGTATTCTTCATTGAGCAAGGCATGAAGTATAAATGTGGTCAGGCCACATTTCGAGTGTTTTCTGCAATTCTAGTTGCTCCAAGACAAAAGGAGTTTATCAGGGGGTTGCTTGGGTTAGAGTAATGGCTCTGAGGAGAGATTGGACAAATTTGGATAGTTTTCAATGGAGCATTTGAGGCTGAGAGATGACCTGGTTGAAATCTATCCAATTATTGTAGTCCTGGAGAGGGTAGATTTCTTCTTCCCCCACCCCCATGGGAAATGTAAAAAATATTGAACATGAGAGGGATAAAGGAGAGAATTGAGGCAGGTTTTTACACAGTGCAGTGGGGGTCTGGCCCACGCTGCCAGGATAGTGGTGAAATCGCCACGATTAAGAGGCATTTGGTTGGGTACATGAACAAGAGGGAATGGGTGATGTGTTTGGACCATGTGCTGACAGATGGGATTAATTTAAATGAGCATCATGGTCACCACAGACATTGTTCGCCAAATGGCCTATTCCTGGGCTGCTCTGTTAGGTGATGATTCATCTCTTTTCAAAGTTTGTTGCCAATGGGCAGTAAACTTTTCACAGAGGTCTATCTCCAATGAATGTATTTAGAACATTTCCATGAGTTAATTCCCTGTAGAAACAGCAGTTTATCATTCAAGCTGTGTAGCCACAGCAATAATGCAACATTTGAAGGCCATCATTACTGAATCCATTTTAATCAGCCTTCAGCTTGTACAATGTTCAGTTGAGACAAGAAAAACAAAATGCAACTTTTAACCTCTAAGAAAAAAATCCTCTGTACCACAGAATTATTTCTGGAAAAAAATATTTGGAAAATTTTGTGAATTCAGCTTGCAGAGGTGATGAAGAGGAACCACAACATGATTTTTAAAAATTAAACCCAGAACATTTATTAGAAGATGTTTATCACAATAAACATGTTCAGGTTCAGTAATGATCAATTCTGGAATGGCATGTGGCAGTAATAAAATGAATGCAGGATAGATATATTCCAAGGAAAAAGAACTTAATGATTTGGATTGTGGTTTAAATGGTTTTGTAGCCAAATTTGCAGAGGTCACCAAGATAGGGGACAGAGTAGGAAGTGGAGAAACCGTAAAGTTGCAGAAGGATATAAACAGATTAGGAAACTCATTTCAAGAGAAATAGTGTACAAGAGTAAAGAGGTGTTGATGAAGCTCTATGGGGCACTGGTGAGACCTCATTTCGAGTACTGTGTGCAGTTTTGGGCCCCCTATCTGAGAAAGGATGTGATGTTGTTGGAGAGGGTGCAGAGGAGAATGACTAGGATGATTCCCAGAATGCAAAGGATAATGTACGAGGAGTGTTTGATTGATCTTGGGTTGTATTCATTGGAGTTCAGGAAATTAAAGAAGAAATCTCAAGGAGGCATTTTGTATTTTGAAAGGTTTAGACAGGGTGGATGCGGGTAAGATGGTTCCCTTGGTGGGTGAATCGAGGACAAGAAAATGAGAGGTTATCCATATAAAACAGAGATTAGGAAAAACTTCTTAAGCCAGAGGGTCGTGGATCTGTGGAACTCGCTGCCTCATACAGCAGTGGAAGGCAGATCACTGGGAGTATTTAAACAAGAAATAGACAAGGGTCTTGTTAGTGAGGGCATGAAGGGATATGGGGGAAAGGTCGGAAATTGGAAGGAGTGTAGAGTAGCTTAGTGTGTGTTTATGGAGCAGATTCGATGGGCCTGGTGGCCTGGTTTTGTCCTTTGTCTTGGGATCTTGTTCTCATTTGAGAGAGATTATTGAATGCAACTGAGAAAAATGGAGGTAAAGTTCTAGGCAGTTGATAGAATAGGTTATTAGTTTGGCATCTCTATGTAAAACTCCAAAACTATCTGTCACTTTGGAGTGGTGCCAGTCCCTCCAACCCCTGAGGAACATAGACTTTCTAATATGTCATGTATTCTTTCAGCGACAAATGATTCTCTTATTCAAACATGGCCAGAGGTCACTCGCATTTCATTTCAGTCTCACAATCATTTTGGGTGGGGTTTCAGTTGTAGATGTGGCAGATTCCATTTTGGGAGTGGATTTCTGGTCACATTTTTCAGTGATGTATTTGAAAAAAATGTTGTTGTGTGGACTGCAGCTCTTGAATGCAAGTGAACTGCCTTTGTTGTCCTTCCAATGCCATCTGCTGCCTGACAAGCCTTCAACCTGATTCCTGCCCTTTCCAAGCCTTCCTCAAGTCTTTCCCTCGCTTCGTGACCCCATCATAATGGTGTGCAGACATGCAATAAGCCAACAGAACAAGGCAGGGTCTATGAGACGCAGGCTCATAATACCCCTGGATTATCTTAAAATTGCAAGATTGGATTGGCAAGAGTTGGGCGTCGTCCACAGATCTGACAGCTGCTGGGCTTCACAGTTGCATATGGTTCTGAAAAAAACTAGGGATTTGCGGCCTTGCAGAGATTATTGTCGCCTGAACAATTCCACCGTGCCTGACTGATACAATATTCCAAATTTACAAGAATTCTCAGCAAATCTCCACAGCAAATATCCATTTGCCAAAATAGATCTAGTACGTGCTTACTATTAGATTCCATATGAGTCTCTGGATGTCACGAAGACAGCAGTGATGCTCCCGTTCGACATTTTTGAGTTTCTGAGAATACCATTCTGTCTATTGAATGCAGCTCAGACATTCCAGTGGTTCATGGACCACGAACTCACTGGCCTTGGGTTTGTTTGGTGCTTGTGTTGATCGAGGAGATTCTGGTTGTAAGTGTGGATGAAGAGGAGCACAAGAGCCACCTTATCTCATTGTTTCCGAGGCTTGAGGAATGTGGCATCGTGATCAATCCCAGGAAAGTGTTTCTGGAGCTGTTGATCTTGTATTTTTGGGACCTAGATTTATGCAACATGGTATTTTGGCTGATGAATGAGAAGTGAGTGAAATTTGAGAATATCCTCCCCCTTCCCCGCCCCCCCCCAATTACGTTTGGCCACTTGTGATGGTTTTTAGGCTCAAGGTATTTTTATTGCTGTTCACTGATGAATGCCGCAGCATCTCTATTACCTCTTGCTGAAAGACTCAAAGGATCTGATGTCTGTTTCCAAAAAGACCTTAACTTTGGAAGACGATATTTTCCATGATGTGAACACTGTTCTTACAAATGCCACTCAGCTTGTGCATCAAATGTTCTCGGCCTTGCTCTCTTATCACAGATGCATCTGTCAGTGGTGTTGGAGCAGTGTTCGAACAACGAGTCTGTGGGTAATTGGAACCACTGGCGTTTATTTTTCCAGCCAAGCGGTCACCGGCTTAGGCAAAGTATTGTACATTTGGGCAAGAACTCTTAGATATTCCTCTTGCAGTGAAACATTTCAGCTTTAAAAAAATTATTTATACTTTTGTACACAGAACAATATAATAATTGAATCGTATCCAAATGATACTTACAATTGTCAAAATAGAATAAAAAATAAATGGTTGTACTGTACATAAAAGTGAGAAGAGATAAAAAGTATAAAAGAAAAAAAATACAGATCTAGGTGCAAAGCTCCTGTGATAACTATTCCCTCCCAAAACAAAAGGCAGAATATTAATAAAATATTTGAATTAAACCAACGTGATAAGGTTCAACCATTAAGATTAAAGAAAAGTGGTGGTGGGGTGGAGAATTGAATACATTAGATATCCAAACCCATATCTAAATATTGAATTATGTATTATACCCAGTTCTAATATTATAAGTCACCTTTGCTAAGGGAATACAATTTTGCATTTCCCCACAATCAATTTTAAGATGGGATTCAGATTTCCATGGAATTGCTATACATCTCCTGGTAACTGCCAATACGACTTTTAAAAATAATTAATTGTTTTTTGGAGAACTTGAATTAGTCTTCCAAATCATATACATTTCCCAAAAGTAAAAGCTCAGGTGTTAATGGTAAACATTCTTATAATTTGTTCCAAAAACTTGTCCACATCTTTCCAAAATGATGTCACCTTGAGACATGACCAGAGATAATCTTTCAAGGTACCAATTTCTGTGCCACTCCAAAAACATACATTTGAAAAATTTGGAATAAATTAATTGATGTAGCATTAAATATAATTGATGAATAAATTTGTAATTAAATAATCTATCGAAAACATTAATTACTGTCCAACAAATGTCAAAACAGCAAAAAGGGTCAATTTCAGTTCCCAAATCCAATTCCCATGTTTCTTTTGATATATTCAAGTCTGAGTTTGGTGATTCCTCTTGAAATAGAAGATTCAATTTTGAAAAAAGTTTCTTTGTAATTCCCTCATGAATCCCAATCTCCAATCCAATATTTCAGATTTTTATTGGAAGTTCATCCTTTGACCATTTATACAGATTATGCATACTGCAAGTCCAAGCACACATCTCTACTTGCCCAGAGAAATTCAGCACTTGGACTTCATCCTTCAAGTTTCATCGGATACACATCACATCTGAGAGAAAGCGAATGCTGTGGTTGGTGCCCTATCCAGGCACGACATTACATACAACTACTGCCATCGATTTCAGTGCCATGGCTCCTGCACAGCACACTGATCCTGATTTCATCCGGTGTAACCAGATCAACTCTGGTCTCCATCTTCAAGATGTGACCCTGGATGAATCGGGTGAAAAGTTGGCCTGTGATTTTTTTTCCCCAACAGGAAGGACTAGGCCGTTTGTGTGGGCAGCTATGAGGCAGGAGATTTTCTCTTCACAATCTATCTCTTCCTGGTAGAAGAGCATCAATCAAACTGGTTAAGGAACATTTTACCTGGCTTTGTGTTAAACAGAATGTTGGATTATGGGCAAGGACTCTCTTGCTGGTTCAATGCCCTAAAGTCTCCAAGCAAATGTCATTAGATTTGGGGATAGTGCCGGAGGATTGGCGCATTGCGCATGTGGTTCCGTTATTTAAAAAGGGTTCAAGGAGGAAGCCTGGCAACTATCGGCCTGTAAGTTTGACGTCTGTGGGAGGTAAATTAATGGAGAAAATTCTTAGAGATAGTACTTATAAACATCTGGATAAACAGGGTCTGATCAGGAGCACTCAACATGGATTTGTGGGAGGAAGGTCATGTTTGACCAATCTGATTGAATTTTTTGAAGAGGTGACTAGGGTAGCGCAGTGGATGTTGTCTATATGGACTTCAGTAAGGCCTTCGATAAGGTACCACATGGAAGGTTAGTTAAGAAGGTGCAGTCTTTAGGTATAAATTTTGAGATAGTCAAATGGATTGAACATTGGCTGAAAGGGAGAGGCCAGAGAGTGGTAGTGGATAATTGTCTGTCAGGTTGGAGGCCGGTGACCAGTGGTGTGCCTCAAGGATCTGTATTGGGCCCATTGTTGTTTGTTATATACATTAATGATCTAGATGATGGGGTGGTAAATTGGATTAGTAAATATGCAGACGATACTATGATAGGTGGAATAGTGGATAATGAAGAAGGTTTTCAAGGATTGTAGAGGGATTTGGGATGCTTAGAAAAGTGGGCTGAAAAATGGCAGATGGAATTTAATGCTGATAAGTGTGAGGTGCTTCATTTTGGTAAGAAGAATCAGAACAGGACATACGTGGTAAATGGGAGAGCATTGATGAATACAGAAGAGCAGAAAGATTTAGGAGTAACGGTACATCATTCCCTGAAGGTAGAAACTCACGTGAATAGAGTGGTGAAGAAGGCTTTTAGTATGCTGGCCTTTATCAATCATTGCATGGAATATAGGAGTTGGGAGGTGATGTTGAGATTGTATAAGACGTTGGTGCGGCCTAATTTGGAGTTCTGTGTGCAGTTCTGGTCGCCTAATTATAGGAAGGATATAAACAGAGTGGAGAGAGTGCAGAGAAGATTTACCAGAATGTTACCTGGGTTTAAACATCTAGAGTATAGGGAGAGATTGGACAAATTAGGTCTTTATTCTTTGGAGCGTAGAAGGTTGAGAGGGGATTTGATAGAAGTATTTAAGATTATGAAAGGGATAGACAGAGTGGATGTGGATAGACTATTTCCGTTAAGAGGAGGAAAGATTAAAACAAGAGGACATGAGTTAAGAATTAAGGAAAAAAAGGGATTAAAAGAATAGAAAATTGTTTTTCAGGAAGTAGATTCTTATCCTTTGAACAAATGAGAGATAAGTACAATATAACTGGAGATACAGCGCTGGCATATTACCAACTGAGATCCTACTTGAAAGATAAACTAGGAAGCAATTTGAGTTTACCAGAGGGAAGTAACCTTGAATATGTGATTACAGATACAATGTTAATCAAAAGATTTATAACAAATATGTATATTAAACTGCAAGAAAAGGAGAATGAGGAAACAAATGGTAAAACTAAACAAAAATGGGAACAAGATTTAAATATAAAGTTAAAAAAGGAAACATGGGAGAAATTATGTTCTGGAACGATGAGAAATACAATAAATACGAGGCTACGTATGATACAATATAATTGGTTACACAGACTATACATTACACCGCAAAAGTTAAATAAATGGGACCCAACAGTATCTGATAGATGTTTTCGATGTAAAAAAGAAATGGGAACAACAATTCATGCAATCTGGACATGTGAGAGAGTAGAAAAGTTTTGGGATGATCTCAATCAGATATTAAATAAAATAACAGAAAACAATATACCAAAGAATCCAGAGATCTTTCTCCTAAGTAACATAAAAAACAAAGAATTTGGAATTGATTTGGAGGATGCACAAAAAAGATTTGTTAAGATAGCTCTAGCCGTAGCAAAAAAATGTATTATGTCAACCTGGAAATTGGAAGATAATCTGAAAATACAACAATGGTATATAGAAATGAATAAATGTATTCCATTAGAAAAAATAACATATAGTTTAAGAAATAATATTGAAATATTCGAACAAGTACATTAAATACAATAGTGAAAACCTACCGGGGACAAACATTACCTAAGTTGATGGAAGGAGAAGGAAAGAAAAGAATGGACTCAGTAGAATTTCTGGTGTATTTTTGTTGAATGACAACATTGTCTGACGGGTTTAATGCAACCTAGATTGTATACCTAAAATGGATGAGAGGGGGGGGTGGGGGGGTGGCTTGGGAGGAGGGAGTGGGGGGGGGGAGAAAAAGTCACTGTATATGTGTGAAAAAGAAAAAGTGTACATCATGGCTAATGTGATTTATGGTGTGAAAAAAAAAAAAAAAGAATTAAGGGGCAGATGTTTAGAGGTAACATGAGGGGGAACTTCTTTACTCAGAGAGTGGTAGACGTGTGGAATGAGCTTCCGGGAGAAATAGTGCCGGCGGAGTCAATTGTATTATTTAAGAAAAGGTTGGACAGGTATATGGATGAGAAGAAGATGGAGGGTTATGGGCATTGTGCAGGGAGATGGGACTAGAGAGAGGTGTTTGGTTCGGTGCGGACTAGAAGGGCCTAATGGCCTGTTTCCGTGCTGTAAATTGTTATGTTATGTTATGAATTTTAAGATGGGGGATTTTGTTGTTTTGGATTCCCATTTCCAGCACTTGCATCTTGTGGCTTGGAAGGTCCTCTTCTGCCATCTGGACAATGTACTTATCTGCTCATGTGTGAGGACTGGATGACCAGATGTGCAGAGGATGTGGACGTTTCTTCCAGCTGCTCCCGACTTCCATGTTGAGGCTTCAGATCCATCTCTAACTGTTCCCGAGGTTCCTTGTGGAAGGTCGTCCTTGCTTCTTCTGCACTTTTCACAGGTTGAAAACCTAGGTTTTTTAAAAGTTGTTGGTAATAAAATGGTATTCTTTGTACTGACCAGTACAGGCATGGGCTGGCCCATCCTCCTGATGACATCCTCTCCTAGACTCCTCCCTGGACTCCTCCCCTGTGATCCAGGCCATAAAGGTCGAGCCAACTCTTCCTTCATTTATCTTCCCTAGCTTGCACCCGGGCCTGCCGTCTTGTGTGTAATAAAGCCTATTGTTCCCCTCAGTCTTTGTCTCTGTGATTATTGGGCCAACTGGTCGTGCCCAACACTGCTTTTATTCCTTTCTTCATTTCCAGATTCCTACAGTAGTAAATTACTGTTCAAAACATTGATAAAATCAAAAATGTCACTACAGTTTGAGTATTGAATAGTTCAGTCAGGGAGAGGTGTCTTCTCACATCTTTTTCCAACACCATCTTGCCACGACCTCCCCCCCCCCACCCTCACATGACTCTTTGAACACCATTCAATCCACAGACTCGAGGCAGTCCTGCAGCTGTCTTCACTCCCATGACCACCTTCTGGTTGTCCTGATCTCGTAAGTCTTGTGAGCAATGTTAGGCCCCATTTCTAAGAGAGGATGTGATGGCCCAGAGGTGGTTTACAAGAAGGATCCTGTGGATTAGAGGAATAATGTTTGAGGAGCATTTGAAGGCTCTGGGCCTGTACTCACTTGAGTTTAGAAAGATGAGGCAGGACCTCATTGAAATCTGATGAATAGTGGAAGGGCTGGATAGAGAGGATTTTGCCAGAACCTCAGAATAAAAGGATGTCTGTTTAAAACGGAGAAGGAGAAACATTTTCATCAAGAACAGTGATTTTCAAACTCTTCCTCCACCCCACCCCCTGGCTCATATTCCACATAATCCTTGTGCAAGAAGTGCTCTGTTAGTAAGTGATTATTTAATGTGGTATATGATTGGAAAGAAAAAGTTTAATCGTTCGTCATTGACTTGTTCTGTGCGTGGTTTCATAACTCCAGAGGAAATGGGCCAATGACTATTTTTTTCAAGTAAAATTTTTCCTTCACAATTGGGTCTACAGCAGACTTTCTCAGCCTTTTTTCCCATTCATATTCCACTTTAAGCAATCTCTTACTCATTTATCGACACGCCAAGGAATAACGTCCCAACCTGTTCAACCTTTCCCTGCAGCTCAACTCCTGAAGACCTGGCAGCGTCTTAGTAAATCTTCTCTGCACTCTTTCAATCTTACTAATACCCTTCCTGTAGCTAGGTGACCAGAAGTGCACACACTACTCCAAATGTGGCCTCACCAACATCTTATACAACCTCACCATAACTTCCCAACTCTTATTTTCAATATGTTAATTAATGAAGACCAAGATGACAAAAGCTGTCTTTAGAACCCTGTCTTCCTGTGACACCACTTTCATGGAATTATGTAAGATCTCTTGCTGCCGATTTCTATAACTTGGCTGTTCAATTTCATAATGTTGGCTTCTGGACTATTTTATTGTGCCCCTTGATCTAGAGAGTTCTGGCAGATCAAAGCAATTTTGTTTTCTTTTCTCAGGTCAAATTTTGTCACATTGATCCAAAAACAAGTATTTTTACCATTCCTTCATTTCAGATTCTCTGCAGCTGTCGTATTGAACCTCACAGTGACGGCATCATGTTCGTCTTGTTTATCCTTTCCCCCTCCATCCAGACAGATGTGTTGATCAGCGAGTCGACTCCACTCATCCAGCACCACTGCCATTTCTGCTGCTCGGGCTTTTCATCCCACGTATTCAATTTGTTATTTCCCCTCTTCTTTTTCTCAGCAAAGAGAATCAGGTTTGTTTGATCATCTTTCTGAATCCCAGTGAAAGGTTTTCAACCTGAAGGATATAACTCCGATTATTTTTCCAGTAAATGACCTGCTGAGTACTTCCAGCATTGAGTTTTTATTTTATTGCCTTGGTGTATTACTGAGTGCTTTGAATGGGAGAAGAAATATGGGTTGGGTTAAGTGGAGATGTCTAGATTATGGAGTGGGATAAGCAAAATAGACGTAAAAGGGAAGGGTGCATGGAAATAGTTAATTCATCTTTTCAAATTGTTTTTTGAGCTATGAGTGTTTTCTGATGTACGCGCAGTGTTCAGAATAAAAAAAATTATTGTGATGAACATGTCACAAAATTTGACATTTTGTGGCAGCAATACAGGTGCAAATATTGTTCTAAATTACATTTTAAAAAAGAAATCTATTTGTTCAAATTGAAGAGTAAGTGAGGAGTGACTGTGGTTCCTTGTCCATTCAGAAATCGGATGGCAGAGGGGGAGAAGCTAAGTTTGTATCATTGGGTGTTCGTCTTCACACTCCTGGACATGTTTCCCTGGTGATAGCAGTGTGAAGAAGGCCTGGCCTGGGTGGGAAGCGGGAGGATAGAGGTTGTTTTCTTGAAACTCCGCCTCTTGCAGAAGTCCTTAATACATGGGCTAAGGATGAAAGTGGAAAAGTTTAGGGGAAACATGAGGGGGAACTTCTCCACACAAGGTGGTGGGAGAGTGGAACAAGCTGCCAGCTGCATGAGGAAATGTGAGCTCAATGTTAGTATTGAAGAACTTGGACAAGTTCAGGGATACAAGGGGGATGGAGGGCTATGGACTGGATGCTGGTCAGTGAGGTGAGGCAGAATAATACTTATTCAGTGAGTGCGTGAAACCATAAGACACAGCTGGGTACTCACCCATTTAATGGACCGTGCGTGGTGCAGCGTGCCGAGGAACAGCACGTTAATTTGTGGAGTCTCCTGCCGGAAATCACAGGATATTCACGGGTCTTAATTTAATCCTGCCGGCAGGATACTCTTAATGATGTCCCACCTTGTCCTGTGGAGCCCGCCACATATAACAGATTACAGCATGGAAATAGGCCATTTTGGGCCTTAGAGTCCGTGCTAGTTCACATGAACCACTCCACTAGTTTCCCCCTCCCACACTCTGCCTATATCCCTCCAACCCCCTCATATCAATGTACACATCCAACCTTCTCTTAAATGATAGAATCAATTCTGCCATCACTCTCTGAGTGAAGAAGCATCCTCTAACATTTCTCCTTAAGCTTTGCCCCCTTACCCTTAACTAATGCCCTCTTGTTCCAACCTCCCCTGCCCTCAGGGAAAGAGTCTACTCATGACTAGGCTATCTATTCCATTCATAATTTTAAATACCTCTATCATAACCCCCTTCAACTGTCTATGTTCTAATGAATAAAGACACAGTCTCCATAATCTTTCTCTGTACTCTAGATTTTGTAAGTCAGGGAACATTTTTGTAAATCTCTGCACCTTCTCCACCTTATCTATATCCTTCCTATAAGTGGAGATCAGATCTGAACACAATTCTCCAAACCTGGCCACACCAATGTGTTAAACAGCTCTACTCGTCGATGCTATGATTTATGAAGGGCAGCATGCCATATGCCTTCTTAACTACCCTGACTACATGGGAATCCACCTTCAGTGAAATCTGTACCATAACTCCAAGATCCCTCTGTTCCTCTCCATTCCTTGACGCCCTCCCCTTAACTGTATAGGTCCTATTTTGAATATTTTTTTCTGGAATGCAGCTCCTCACACTTGTCAACATTAAATTCCATCTGTCAACTTTCAATCCACTTTTCCAAAGAAACCAAATCCTGTAATGCAAGAAAATCTTCATCACCATCCACCACTCCCCCTATTTTCATATCGTCTGCATATTTGTTTACCCAGTTAACCACCCCCTCAACCAAATCATGAATATAAATGATAAACAACAGGGGACCCAGCACCGATCCCTGATGCACACCACTTGTCAAAAGCTTCCATCATGACAGACACTAGTGCAACATGACTCTCTGCTGTCTGTTTTACAGCCAACTCTGAACCCAACTCACTATCTATTTATCCCTAGTGACTGAACCTTCCCAAATAACCTTATCAAAAGCCTTACTAAAATTCAAATAGATCTCGTCAACCACCCAACCTTCATCCACTTTTCATGTCACCTCTTCAAAAAACTCAACAAGATTTGTCAAGCATGATTTTCCCTTCACAAACCCATGCTGGGTGTCACTGATCAATCCCTACCTATCCAGATATTTGTACATGCTATCTCGAAGAATGCCCTCCATAACCTTCCCCACCACTGAAATCAAACTTACTGGCCAATAATTACTTGGCCTATACCTACTGCCTTATTTGAACAACAGAACTACATTGCAACCCTCCAATCCGGTGGCACCATATCCTCCTCCAGTGATCTTTGAAAAATTACTGTCAATGCCCCCACTATATGTTCCCTGACCTCCCTTAAAGTCCTGGGAAAAATCGCATCATGACCAGGAGACTTATCCACCTTAATTGACCCTAGATGCTCCAAAACTCTCAATTTACTTATCCTGATCCTTTCCATAACTAAGCCCTTTGCCTCTCTTATCTTGTATTGCCCAATGTCCCTTTCCCTCGTGAATACAGACGAGAAAAAATTGTTCAATATTTCTCCATCTCATACAGTTCCTGACATAGTTCACTGGTCCCATCATCCAGTGGACCTATTCTATGTTTAAATTTCCTTTGACTGTTAACATATCTGTAAAAACCCTTTGGATTCACCTTCGCCTTATTAGCTATGGACACCTCATACCTTCTTTTTGCCTTTCCAATTTCCTTCTTAAGGTTCTTCCTGCAAACTAAGTAATGACCATACATCTCCTCAATCCCTTGTTTTTTATATTTGTTATAGGCCTCCCTCTTGTCCCAAACCAACTTCTTAATTTCACCAGAAAAGCACGGCTCCCTCGAAACTTTAGTCTTCCCCTTTGTCTTGATTGGAACATAAAGATCCTGTTCTCTCAAAATCTCACCCCTAAATGACCCCACAAATTTTCTCCACATCCTTTCCGGGAAAAAGTTCAGCCCACACAACTCTCTGCAAATCTCTTCTCATTTCTCCAAATCTGCCCTTCCCTCACTCGAAGACCTTCAACCTCGGACCCGATCTATCCCTTTCCATCATAAGCTAAAGCTAATGGACCCATGATCACAGAATCTGAAGTTCTCCCTAATGCTCACCTCTGTCACCTGCCCCATTGCATTCCCAAACAACAGATCGAACACTGCTCCCCCTCAAGTTGGTGTCTCAACATATTGCTGCAAAAAGCAATCCTGAACACAATGCATAAATTCTAAGCCATCCTGCCCTTTCACTGACTGTGTTTCCCAATCGATGTTTGGAAAATTGAAATCCCCAACCAAAACCACCCTATTTCACCTGCACAGCTCACCTTTTTCGTTGCACATTTGCTCTCCTCGTTCCCTTTCCCCATTTGGAGGCCTATAATATACCCCCATAATAGTAACCTCACCCTTCTTATTTTTCAGCTCTACCCACACTGCCTCTCTTGATCAGCCCTCCAGTCTACCTTGTCTCAGCACTGCTGTAATATCCTCCCTGACATGTAATGCCACACCTCCCCCTCTTAATCCACCAACTCTGTCACATCTAAAGCAGCGAAATCCTGGAACATTCAACTACCAGTCACAACATTCTTTCAAGCACGTCTCGCTAAAGGCCACAACATCATAATGCCACATATCAATCCACACCTTTAGCTCATCCCGCTTCCTTACTACAGTCCTCACATTAAATAAGTACATCTCAGGGATCTCCTACATCCTACCTTCTGCATATCCTCCTCTCTACCATTCTCACAATTTTCACTGCAACATCTGTTTACTTCTTCTTGCTTTTCCTCCCTCAAATTATTTAAACTTGTCTCTTTCCCTCTCTGACTAACCCTCACCTTGCCAAACTTGAAACCCTGTCCCCAACCATATTAGTTTAAATCCCCCCTGACAGCCCTAGCAAATGCCCCCGCCAGGTGACTGGTCTCTCTGGGATTAAGATGTACCCCATCATTATGGTATAGATCCCAGCTTCCCCAAAAAAGGTCCCAGTTGTCCAAGAACTTGAAACCCAGTCTCTTACTCTACCCCTTGAGCCACATGTTTAACCTCCACCTCATGCTATTTCTGCCCACACTGTCACGTAGCACAGGAAGCAATCCAGAGATTACAACCTCAGTGGTCCTCCTTTCAAGCTCCCTACCCAACTCCCTATACTCATTCATTCCAACATTATTGGTACCAATATGTTCCATAACCTCACGCTCCTTACCCTCCCCTTTTAGGATGTTCCAAACATACATAGTCACATCCCGGACTCTGGCACCAGGGAGGCAACCACCATCTGGTTTTCCTTATCGCATCTGTCCTCCTAACCATTGAATCCCTTATGACTATCGCCGTTTTCCTTTTATCCCTACAGAGTTTGGCACCACACCTCTGCCCATCATAGTCTGACTATCCCCCTCCTCAGTATTCAAGGTGGAGTACTGATTTCTGAAGATTACAGACGGGTGCTTGCACATGAACCTGACCCCTCCCTTTCCTCCTCCTAACAGTAACTCACTGCCTCTCCTCCTGTGGGCCCCTGTGCGACCACCTGCCTGTAGCTCTTCTCTATGATAGCCTCATTCTCCCTAACCAGAGTAAGGTCATCGAGTTGCAGCTCAAGTTCCTTGACCCGGTCCTTCAGGCCACACTCCTTGTCCATGATGGCCTCACTCTCCCTAACCAGAGAGAGGTTATCGAGCTCCAGCTCAAGTTTCCTGACTCGATCCCTTAGATGCTGTGGCTCAGCACACTTTGTGCACACGTGGATATCCGGGAGACATGAAGACGCCATTACTTCCCACATATAATACTGAGAGCAGAAAACTGCCCTGATACTCATCCTGCCTCCTTCTCCTCACACCTTACAAAGTAAAAAAAATAACAGATATGTATTAAATTAACTGTGAATGTCTTACCTTTAGTGCAGCATGCTCGTCCTCAGCCTCTTGAGCCAAAGCCTCAAGAACCCACTCCTTCACTGTGCCACTCACTCACTGGGCTGCTCCACATTGGCCGCTCCCCTATACTTATCCTCCTTTTATTGGCCCCTTGACCAATTAACCCCCTCACTCTCTCCAAGCTCCTCCTCCTCCAGATCGTTGCCCAAACTCCAGTCCCCGTCTCCTCTGACTCACAGCCTGAAACAAGTAGGTCCAAGCCCTGGTAAGCCCTGAAATTAACAGCTTACCTGCCCGTCACTCTCTCCAAGCTCCTCCTTCTCCAGATCGTCGCCCGAGCTCCAGTCGCCACCTCCCCTAACTCACAGCCCGAACCAAGTAGCATGTTAGAAAAACATTGACTTCTGGTTGAGGAATCAGATCAGGAATGGTACATGGATATGGCGAATAAAAGTCCATTGACATCTTCCACATCACCCACTCCTCTTAGTTCATGGTTAATAATTATTAGCTAGAAAATCAAATAACTCTGGGAATAATACCAACTGTATAGATTGAGGTGTTTTTTCTCTTTCTCTTTCTTTGGGGAGAAGGAGGGAGGCGGTGTGCAGAAAATAGACCAAATATTTGGGATCATTTTGGATTCTGTTGTTGTAAGATATTCTCTTTATTGACTTAATGCTTGTATTGATGTAAATGATAAACAAAAAAAGATGTGGGACTGAGATAGGAACTTTTTGACGTGTCACATGGTCGTGGCTGAAGGTGAGGCCATTTTGGCAAGACATCACCGAAAAATTAACCGGGGATAACAGGAGTGGCTTTCACGGGCAGCCCAAAGTGCTATCTACTAGGTAATGTTATGGACGTCAGCAACAAATTGAACAAATATACAATCTCATTGATAAAAATAGCATTGACTGGAGCAAAAAAAGTGGCGCAATCACTTGGACGTCAGACTGATAGCAGAATAGACGGCAGAAATGCACAGCTGAAAACCCATGGAAAAAGTCACATCTAACTTAAAGAATAAATATGACACTTTTGTAAATATCTGGCAGCCGGTCCTGGACCACATTGGGGCCCAAATATAGTCATGAAAAAAGAAAAGGGACTATAAATGCAACTATTATATTTATTTAAGCATGGTTTCCCCAGTTGGATACTATATATTTAAAAGACATATAAACTCTAATGGTGAGTCGATTCATTTGTTAGGGAGGGACGGAGGGAGGGATTTGCTTTTGTTCATGGTAAGAAAAAGTTTCATCTTATGATATTGAAAAATTTATCAAGTATATTTTTGAAGAAAAAGTAAATAAAATATTCAAAAACCATTTCCATCCAAGCAAACCTTCCTTAAGATCTCCTAGTGAGGGTCACGTGATGTAGTGAAGTGAGACGGATGCTGACAACTAATTCACAGAGATGGCGTTTGAACCCCACCTATCTTCAAAAACCAGATTTTGGAAAGGATATTAGCAACCAGATAAAGTTATTCTGCGAGTCAAACTGTGCCTCTTCGCCCAATAGTTTTATATTATGGGGATAATATCACATACAAAAGGGATGAAGAAGAAATACATGGCAAAAATAGAAGAGCTGGAAACAAATTTGGAAATTGGAAAAGGAGTTCCAACAGTTTGGTTCCAAGGAATTTAAAAAAATTGCTTTTAAACAAAAAGCTCCAATACGTCACATCCTTCGAGAGCTGAAAATGACATGAAGGGAGAAAGCCAAATGGTCTTGAAAGTTGAAGGACAACTGATGCAATTCAAACTGGAGCAAGTTAACTCTCATATAATCCAATAGAAATTAATGACACAGATTTATACAAATTCATATCAATCAGAGGCACTCAAAAAGAAATTGAAAAGGACCAAGGCTAATTACAGTCGAATATGTCATCAAGGGAAGATGGTTGATCTCCTGAATTTTACAGAGAATTTAAGGATTTACTTAAATAATACAACCCTCTCATCATGGATATTATTAACTTCGCATCTAAATTTCAAACTCTGCATCGCGGTGGCTGAGTGGAATACCCTGAGTTTGCTAATGTCCAGATGAGCTGGCTTTTTTTTTTTATTTTTTATTTTTCACACCATAAATCACATTAACCATGGTACGCACTTTTTACTTTTCACACATATACAGTGCCATTTTCTCCCCCCCACCCCTCCCTCCTCCCAAGCCACCTCCCCCACCCCCCCCCCTCCTGTCCATTTAAGGTATACATTCTAGGATATATTAAACCAGTCAGATAATGTTGTCATTCAATAAAAATACACCAGAGATTCTACTGAGTCCATTCTTTTCATTTCCTTTTCCTTCCGTTAACTTAGGTAATGACTGTCCCCGGTAGGTTTTCGCTATTGTATTTAATGTAAGGCTCCCAAATTTGTTCGAATATTTCAATATTATTTCTTAAACTATATGTTATTTTTTCCAATGGAATAAATTTATTCATTTCTATATACCATTGTTGTATTTTCAAATTATCTTCCAATTTCCAGGTTGACATAATACATTTTTTGCTACAGCTAGAGCTATCTTAACAAATCTTTTTTGTGCATCCTCCAAATCAATTCCAAATTCTTTGTTTTTTATGTTACTTAGGAGGAAGATCTCTGGATTCTTTGGTATATTGTTTTCTGTTATTTTATTTAATATCTGATTTAGATCTTCCCAAAATTTTTTCATTTCTCACATGTCCAGATTGCATGAATTGTTGTTCCCATTTCTTTTTTACATCGAAAACATCCATCAAATTATATAAGAAATTGAAGGAATATGGAGAAGTGTCGGGTTACAAGATAAACGTAAATAAAAGTGAAGCAATGCCTATGAATAATGCGGATTTCTCAAAATTTAAGAAGGAATCTCCATTCAGATGGCAAATGCAGGCAATAAGATACCTAGGTGTACAAATAAACAAAAATCTAGGCCAATTATATAAACTCAATTATAATCCACTAATGAAAAAATTACAGGACGATTTAGAGCATTGGAAAGATCTACCACTAACACTGATAGGAAGAATAAACTGTATTAAAATGAACATTTTTCCAAGGATATTATACTTATTTCAGGCATTGCCAATACAACTGACAGAAAAATTCTTCAAAGAGTTAAAGAAAATAATAAGGAAATTTTTATGGAGAGGGGGGAAACCGAGGATAGCACTAAATAAATTAACAGAATGGTATAAACAAGGAGGCTTACAATTGCCAAACTTTAAAAATTATTATAGAGCCGCACAATTAAGATACCTATCAGATTTTTATCAAACAAGGGAAAAACCAGACTGGACGAGATTAGAATTAGATAAAATAGGGGAAAAGATACCTGAACACATATTATATAAATGGGATGAAAAATTGGTACAACATAGAACTTCTCCAGTATTACTTCATCTCCTCAATATTTGGAAGAAGATTCATGTAGAAAGAAATAAAACAAATTATCAATTACCAAAAATAATATTGACGCAAAATAAGCTACTCCCTTTTACAATAGATAACCTTTCCTTTAGAGAATGGGAAAAAAAGGGATTAAAAGAATAGAAAATTGTTTTTCAGGAAGTAGATTCTTATCCTTTGAACAAATGAGAGATAAGTACAATATAACTGGAGATACAGCGCTGGCATATTACCAACTGAGATCCTACTTGAAGGATAAATTAGGAAGCAATTTGAGTTTACCAGAGGGAAGTAACCTTGAATATGTGATTACAGATACAATGTTAATCAAAAGATTTATAACAAATATGTATATTAAACTGCAAGAAAAGGAGAATGAGGAAACAAATGGTAAAACTAAACAAAAATGGGAACAAGATTTAAATATAAAGATAAGAAAGGAAACTTGAGAGAAATTATGTTCTGGAACGATGAGAAATACAATAAATACGAGGCTACGTATGATACAATATAATTGGTTACACAGACTATACATTACACCGCAAAAGTTAAATAAATGGGACCCAACAGTATCTGATAGATGTTTTCGATGTAAAAAAGAAATGGGAACAACAATTCATGCAATCTGGACATGTGAGAGAGTAGAAAAGTTTTGGGATGATCTCAATCAGATATTAAATAAAATAACAGAAAACAATATACCAAAGAATCCAGAGATCTTTCTCCTAAGTAACATAAAAAACAAAGAATTTGGAATTGATTTGGAGGATGCACAAAAAAGATTTGATAAGATAGCCCTAGCCGTAGCAAAAAAATGTATTATGTCAACCTGGAAATTGGAAGATAATTTGAAAATACAACAATGGTATATAGAAATGAATAAATGTATTCCATTAGAAAAAATTACATATTGGTTAAGAAATAATATTGAAATATTCGAACAAATATGGGAGCCTTACATTAAATACAATAGCGAAAACCTACCGGGGACAAACATTACCTAAGTTGATGGAAGGAGAAGGAAAGAAAAGAATGGACTCAGTAGAATTTCTGGTATATTTTTGTTGAATGACAACATTGTCTGACTGGTTTAATTCAACCTAGATTGTATACCTAAAATGGATGAGGGGGGTGGTGGGGGGTGGCTTGGGAGGAGGGAGGGGGGGGAGAAAAAGTCACTGTATATGTGTGAAAAAGAAAAAGTGCATATCATGGCTAATGTGATTTATGGTGTGAAAAATAAAAATTAAAAAAAAAGAAAACATCCATCAGATTCTGTTGGGTCCCATTTATTTAACTTTTGAGGTGTAATGTATAGCCTGTGTATCCAGATGAGCTGGCTTGAGGTGGTCAATGGTGAAGATATCTTCCTTCGCTCCGATATACAGCACACATGTCGACGCGTTGTGTTCAACTACTTTCTATAGCCACACTCCGATCAAAAATGTACACACAGGTCCCTGAAATTTTGGATCCAAGGATTTGGCCTGGCTGTACAGAGGAGGCTTCAGAGGGGCTTGAGTTCCCATCTTTCCTTTTGTTTTGTCATTGAGGCCATCAGGTCCTGTGGATTCTTGGCAGTAGCCAAAACATTCCTGGTATCACCATTCCGGCTGCTGAGGTGTTGAATTCTTCTTTGAGGTTTACAAGAATGATCCTGTGGATTTGAGCATGATGGGGCGGGGTTTGCCACTGGAGATGTCGCAGAGCAGCGTCTACTTACCAGGGTCGATGGCGACATCCTCCAGACTGAGCCAGGAAACTGCTGTCCCATTTGCCGGGATCTCAGTATCTTGCGGCTGTGCCCTGCCTAGGACTGCAGAGTCTATTCCTTGGGACAGACTCGATCGTTGGGTGGGACAGTGCGTCAGCCACCATGTTGGTTTTATCTACGATGTTTTGAATGTCTGTAATGAACTCAGACTCATATGAGAGGTGTTGCTGCTGCCTGGCTGACCGTGGGTCCAACACTTTATGGAAGGCAAAGGTTAATGGCTTCTGGTTCATGGACCCTGAATTGTCTATCTTCCAAGAAAATATACGAAGTGTCTGACTTCCAGGTACAGCACCAATTGCTGTCGGTCAAAGGCACTGTAGTTGAGTTTGGGTGGCCAGAGGTGCGTGCTAAAGAAAGTCATGGACAGCCATTGCCCTTCGATGAATTGCTCCAGTGCGCCCCCTACTGCTGAACTGGAAGCTTCTACTGAGAGAGTGGTTGGCGCATCTGGCCTGGTGTGTACCAGAAGGGTGGTGTGGGCCAGTGCATCCTTGGGCCTCTGGAATACCTCCAAAGCCTCGTTGTCCCAGCTAATGTCTTTTCATTTCTCCGCCATAAGTGCAAAAAGTGGGTGCATGATGCGGGCCGCTGTCAGTGTGAATCAGTGATAAAAGTTAATCACCAGTGAATTCTTACAGACCCTTCACTGTGGTGGTGGTGGGGTGGTTTGGGGAAGCACCAAACTGCCTCTACCTTTTAAAGCAGGGGTTTAGCTCCGTGCCTATTGATTCAACCCTCCAGGAAATCGAACGTTTCCAGCTTAAACTGGCACTTAGCAAGGTTAATCCTAAATCCAATTTCTGCAGACTGGCGCACACTCGCTCTTAGATGGGCCGCATGCTCTGTGTGAATGCGACTGGTGACGAGAATATCATCCAAATAGATGAACGTGAAGCTGAACTACCAGCCCACTGCATCCAAGAGACTCTGAAAAGTCTGTGCTGCATTTTTAAGTCCAAAGGACATTTACATGAATACAAAAATTCTAAGAGGGGTAACGATGGCAGTTTAAAGGATGCAATTGTGCTGGACCAGGATCAGGAGATAGCCCCTGACGGGGTCAACTTTGGAAAATAACCCCGCCCCTTGTAAGTTTGTGCAAAGTCTTGGATATGAGGCACGAGATCACATTCCAGTGTGGTGGTCCCGTTGGGGCAGGGATAGTCACCACATGGCCTCCACCCTCCTGCCTGCTTCGGTACCATGTGCAGGGGGGAGGCGCAGGGGCAGCTGTTCCAGGAAAATCTGCTCAAAGAGCAGCAAGGCCTGTGTCCCTCAGCAAGGGCAAGCATTTGGCTCAGTAGGGTAGATGGGACTCTGTCCACGGGAACCCAAAGATAGGGGTTCATCGCTCCTTGAGGGTATCGTATTTGCCTTGCTCAGGAGGCTGCTACAGGGGGGGTCAAAGACCCTTGCTTCCGTGTCCTAGTCGAGCGAGCTCACCACATAGTAGTCACGCATGTCATTGGCGGTGATCTGGTAGAATTGGGCCTCGGTCTGTTTAAACCACATGTATGGTTGTGATGCCCAGAATGTTGACAGCTTAAACTAAAGTGCGTGAAGAACCACCTGATCTGTCATCTTCAGGCCCAACTGGCGGTTGGACCTGTCGGGGTCACCAATGAAGCATGCACGATACACCAAAGTGTGGAAAGAACGACACACACCCAAGAAGTCGAAGACCGGTTTGTTAAACTGGCAGCTCTGCTTGTATACTCTCTCACTGCTGACGACAGAACTTACGAGACAGTAGCACCGGCCTTGGATTGGTGGGTGTTCCCACCATTGCTCATTCCTTCCCGCCATGTGGGTTGTCACCTGGGACGAAGTTTGTCTGTCCCTGCGGAATCTGCGCAGTCACCACGTTCGTCAGCCATCTTGTGTACTGGGTTGCGTCCCTGTTAGCGGGCAGCAACAACCATATATTTTGTAAGAATATGGAGCCCATATTTACAAAGGGTGGGTATGAATATTTCAATGAAGCTTAGACATTCCCTTTCTCCTGAAGGCCTCAGTTTATGAAAAGGAACGTTAAAGTTTTCATCACTCCTGCTGGGGGTCCCTTGTCCTCATTTTTCTTTTTCTTTTATCAAGGGAATGGAGGGGGGATGGGGTGGTTTATGGTGGGGGGGGGAATTTCTTTATTCTTTCTTTTAACTCTGACTCGTGTATTTGTGTTATTATCAATTGTGTGAATTCTTTGTAGTGTTTAATTTATCAATAAAATATATTTGTAAATGATCGGAGTTCAATCCAAGGGACCATGAGTAGCCGAGAGAAACACTGGTGACTCCCTCTGCCCACCCTGATCACAAATATCAATGTGATCTACTAGGATCATTTACAAAATTATCAAAATGTGTGTTTCCATGTTTTCCCCAAGAACCTGTTTCATCAGGTTGTACTTGTGTTATCCAATGGTACTAAATTTAACCTTGTACTTTGGAGCAGGTGCAGAGGAGATTTCCTGGATCGGACAATGTCTGCCTGAAACCCAGATGTGAGTAGCAAACACATCTGTATAAAGCAAAGGGAGGAAGGTTGAGGGGAGACCTCAGGGGTATTTTCTTTTACCCAGAGTTGTGGGTGTCAGGAATGCCTCACCAGGGGTGGTGGTGAAGGCTGAAACCTTAGGGGCCTTTAAGAGGCTCTGAGTCACGTGGATGAATGGAGGGTTGTGAGGGAGGAAGGGGTTAGTTAGTTTTATTTTGGTAGGAATACATTGGTCGGCACAACATCGAGGGCCAAAGTGCTTGTACTGTGCATCTTATAGTCAATGTTAAACCTGTCAGTCTTTTAGCATGCAGACATGTCGGGGACATTCCAATTGGCACATTCCAGGCTGCAGGAGTACCCGCTGAGGGATGCACGGAGGCTTGGCGCAGCCAACACGAGATAGATCATAATCCTCCCATAATCGGGCACTGAGGAGCTAAGACCAAGGGGAACCCCTCCAACAGGAGAGGGGGGCAGTAACTACATGGTATCTCAGTGGTGGCAATGAAGCTAAACAGAGGTGTATCCAGCAATGTGCAGTGAAGGGAATATGTAGATGCAACACGAGGAGGTGAAAAGACGTGGAACGGTCTTCCTCTTTGGAAATAATTTGTGAATAAAGTCAATGTTGCTGGGTGTGGTGGGGGGGTGGGGTGGAAAGAGAAAAGCCCTAACTCAGTCAACTTTGCTTCATGAGGTACATTCACCGATCTTGGAAAACTCCTCTGCACCCGCTCCAAAGTACAAGGTCATATTTATTACCATTGGATAGCACAAGTACAAACCGATGAAACAGCGTTCTTGGGGTAAACACATGCAAACTCACAACCAAGTCCTCACAACAACAGACAAATGATACATGTGCAGCACGTCCAGAAAAATAACTCAATATTTTTTCATAAATACATGTGGTATAGTTAAAAGAAAGAATAAAGAAATCCCCCCCATAGACCACCCCCATCCACCCTCCATCCCCTTGCTAAAAGAAAAAGAAGAACAATGAGGACAAGGGACCCCCAGCAGGAGCACCGATTACTTTAACGTCCCTTTTCATAAACTGAGGCCTTAAAGAGAAAGGGAATGTCTGAGCTTCATTCAAATATGGGCTCCATATTCTTACAAAATATATGGCTGTAGCGGCCTGCTAACCGAGACGCGAACCAGTACACAAGATGGCTGACGAACGCGGTGACTGCGCAGGTTCTGCGGGAACCAACAAACATTGTCCCAGGCTGGTGCTACCGTCTCATAAGTCCTGTCGTCAACAGCAGGAGAGTAAATAAGCAGAGCTCCAGTTCAACAAACCAGTCTTCGACTTCGACTTCTTGGGTGTGTATCGTTCATTCCACATTTCACGGTAAGTGTGCTGGATATCAGTGTGGAAAAGACTTTCACTATCAACCACCTCAAGCCAGCACATCTGGACATTAGAAAACCAGTCACCACTCAGCCCCCACGATGCAGATACAGGTGATCAAAAGCAGCAACCAGCTCTCCAATCACTGATTCTGAGGAGGTGGGGACTCATGCTAACTGGGATGCCACCCTGTACACAAGATGGCTGACGAATGTGGCAACTGCGCAGAGTGAATGGGGACCAACAACTTTTGTCCCAGGGGTCAAAATGCACGGCACAAATCAAAAAGGACGGGAACACCGACCAATTGGAGGCCAGCACGGCTGTGACATCACTCCAGTTGACAGCAGCGGGGAGAGAATAGAAGCAGAGCTTCCAGTGTAATAAAGGAGTCTTTGACTTGGATTTCTTGAGTGTGTGTCATTCTTTCCACACTTCACAGTAGCGCGAAAACTCCAATTTCACATCGAATGGTCTTGCTCATATTATATCGGGAGTCATGTTTACAGTTTCATTACCTGAAGCGTGAGAAGTGCACAAAGATCATCAGACTTGTTTCTGGGGTGCTTTAAGCCGGAGAAAGGAGGAAAGTTTGAAAATGGATCTCTTTGTTGTTGGAAAAAAGGGAGATGACCTGACAACATTATGAGAGGACACGGCAGCACGGATCGAGAGAGGATAATGTAAAGGAGCCGAACACCAAGTGTCACAATTTCCCAATAATCGATTGGCTGGTTGGACTTTAAGAAATGTCTGCAATAAAAATGTAATATCCTTGGAATTCTCTACCCTGTTGAAGGTTCATTTGAAATTGGGATCCATGGACTTGTGATGAGTTTATTGTCCTACACATAAGTAGAGGGATCGGATGCATCTAACTTAGATGCAGATACTTTAAAAAAAGTAGCACACATTAAATTGGAAACGGTAATAAATATGTAGCAAAGATTGATAATAAATAGTCTCCCTTGCAGTTGGGGTACAATGTATTTCTTGAGATCAGAGGAATCCTGGAGCCAGGACAAAGTGATCCTATGTTTCCCAAGGGTTTGATTGAGTTGTTGGGGTAGTTGAAAGTTGAAGGGCCGAATGGTCTCCTGCTCCTTCCACTGCCTCTGTTTTCTGTATTGCGATGTTGATTGGGTGCGCTGTGTGTTCGCTCGCTCGCTAATTGGTTGATTCGGTGAGGCCGCTATTGGATTGGATGCTGAAGTAGGGGTGGATTGATGAGCGGGTTTGCAGGCTGATTGGTTCTTGCTGTGAGGAGGTGGGACGTTGGTGGTGGCATCCTCTGCTCGGGGTCCGTCGCGTCGCCTAAGACTTCAGGGCTCCTCGCACGGGGGAAAAACTCTGACTTGCAACCAATTTGGGATCTGATTGATCCTTCGGCTCCATTACGGTCACACGTCGGGGAGGACCTGTCAGGGTCATTGGGTCACTTAGGAAGGGATGGAAAACCAATCCATTGTTCATTGCTTCCCAATGCTCATAGAATGTGTCTGATTCCATCCGTTTTTCCTGTTGTAGTATCACATTCTTCATAAAGTTAGATGTTATTTTTTAAAGTTGTGTCACTTGAACAATAATGCTCCAATCCTTCTGATCCTGACGTACCATGTGTTTAAAATGTAATGTTTCTCAGTTACTTGATCGAATGCCTTGAAAAATATAGGGACTTTGGTGTTAACAATACAGAGTAAAGATTTCACCAATTCTTTTGAATTTATGATCTCTGAGATTTCTGGTCATGTTTTCTATTTAGGTTGGTGTATCTTGCAGACCTGTTTGGTTGCAGCAAGTAAGAAGTTATCACTTTGTAGCATCCGCTGCGGCAGCGCTACCAAATAAACAGACATCCACCTAAGGTGAGTGTAAAACAAAGACTGGCTTTTCTGGTTTAAATTCCCCACGTGTTCTCGCTGGTCAGCCAAATTCTGGTGACGTACCCCCCGACTTGCAGCAGTGATGTCATTATGTCATGGCGTCACTCTCCGGCCGGCTGGCTGCTACGCGGAAGCTAGGCACTAGCTCCTTCTCAGCAGTGAAGCGGAGACCATGCCAACTTGGACTGTCTGAGTGTTGCAGCGATTTGGCCTTTTTTGCTCACCCAGTCGCTTGACGCACTACAATCTCAGCATTTATAAGGGGAAAATTCTTTCAATATTTCATTCACTTTTATTACAAAATTCTTCCTAGATTATCTGTGTAACATTGAAGGTTAAGGGTTTTCATGAACAGGGATCATGATTTTATTCATAATTTGGTGAGCCAACGTATGGGGCATTTTTTGCTAATGCTCCGTGGGATTCGAAATAAAAATGAAGTGACAAAAGTAGGAAGGTTTGTTGACTCTTGTTTTTAAGCAGGATGTCAGGATGATTTTCATCTTGCTTGCTGAATTAAAATGAGATTTGTCAGTTCTTAATGGCAGCTGCCATATTGGCATTGCAAGGAGAGATGGGAAATGGGTCAGGTCCTTGGTGGTCCCAGTAATGCAATGCAGAAAGCTGTCACGGGGCTGAATGTGGTTTAGGGAGGGAGAGGGTATTAATTTTTAGGAAAGGTATGTGGCCAGCCACCTATCAATATTTCGCTCAAATAGAAACTGCTGCTGGTAGAAGCCATTTCCTACTTTGAACAGGCTCAATGTAATTATCCAAGCAGATATTGTTATGAGCCCAAAGGATTCCAAAACCCAGCAGCAATAGACATTCACCAAGACAAGTGGTTTTTAAAACCAAAGTTATTTTTAATCAAATTTAAACATGAAAATAGAATGAAACTTTAACTTAACTCTATACTTAACTAACCCAAATTAACCCCTTCTAATTCTAAGCAAACATGTTTGTAATGTGTATAAATTTAAGAAAAGTTATTTGGTTCACAGTTCGATCTCACTTCTTCTTCCAAGTTCTCTGGAGGCAGGCAATTCTTCTGCTGTGCACAGAATTGAACATGTATAAATTTCACAAGGTTTTGGTGCTTGAAAGTTAAATGTTTATTGCTCAGGACGGTTCTTGTAGGTTTTTTTTAGAAAGAGATTTGTTGGTCCAGGATTTCCACAACTGAGGTACCACCATCAGTTACCTCAATGTCTCACTGATGAAACTTGGCCCATCAGGGTTTTTCAGAGGGCAATTTCTTTCTGCAAGCTACTACAGATTTCCATTCCTCTTAATCCAAACAACAGGAGTTCTTGCTTCTGCTCAAGCTGTTGTTAGATAAATAAAACCCAGGAGTGACTTTTCTGTAAGCACCCTGCACAAAAGTACTTGTAGCCATCCTGGCTCCATTTCCAAACAATGGTCATTCATTTTATGACATCAATTCGATTAACACCTACTTGTGAATGTGAATAACATTCTCCAGAGATCTTCAATATTTCTTCAGTCTTTCAAATAAGATCTGTTTTAAAATGTGTGTGTGTTTATGTATGTAACCTACTCTAAATCTTACCAAATACCGAAATATAACCAAATTCTCCAAGTATATTTATCGATTACAATGTCACGTAAAGAGCATTTAAGAGACTCTTAGACAGGCATGCATGGGTGAAAGAAAAACAGGGTTGGAGCGGGCGCACAGTGCGGTATTACGAACCTCCACCGTCAGTTCACAGACTTACCTGACACATCGCGGGATAACAGTGCTGGGCGCCAAAGTACAGCGAGTGGATCAGATGAAGGACCCTGCCGAAAGGCGTAGGGCACTCATGGCTCGTAGCTTTAACCTGCTGGTCCTGTGAACCAGCATCTGTTCACTAACGAGCTCATTAACAGGCAGGGAACAAAAGGTCCGTGTAGTTCTGCAATAAACCAATCTTGAGTTGACTCCCTTTGTGTTTGTTTGCCTTTATTTAGTAGCATCTACTGTAGAAGCTGCTACAAATTGCTGATCCCAAAGTTAAGATTTAACGAATTTGAATCATTATGGAAAAGGAGGAAATTACAACAGCTGCAACAACTACCGCCGCCACGGCATTTAGTGCAGTTGGGGTTCCTTTCCCTGTTTTCTGGACACATCAGCCTCAAATTTGGTTTCTTCAAGCTGAAACCCAGTTTCGTCTTCGGGGTCTAATGGTGGAAGAGACAAAATGTTGGCATGTCGTGAGTAAATTGGGCACGACCACTGCATCGCAAGTAAGCAAATTTATTGCTCATCCTCCGGCAGAAGACCAGTACACCAGGTTCCAGCAGTTTCTTCTTGACACATTGGAACTTACTAGGCATGAGTGTGGCATGCGTCATTTGAACATAGAAGGCCTAACTGACAAGAATCCATCAGACCTGATGAATGAGATTCTGGCATTGTCAGATGGTCATTCCCTTTGTCTGCTTTTTGAAACCTTATTTCTGTCAAAAATTCCAGCACACTCGGCCATACCCACTGGTATCATGGATTTTCACCATCCCTATAACGTGGCTCAAGAGGCTGACAGGCTCTATCGTACTCCTACACAAGAGTCTGCCCCAATACATCCTGTTTTTGCTGCAGAAGCATCTCCCGCATCCTACCAGCCTCCAGTATCTGCAGTCCAATTCAAGAAAGAGGAACGTGCTGATGTGCATCGAGAGTGGTGATTTTACCATCGCTGCAGGGGAAAATATGCCCATAAGTGCGTCCACCCATGTTTCTACTACAAAAAGAAGTCGGGAAACGAGAGTTGACCAGGCCTATTGTATCTTCAGGGCGCTATGGGTAAGCGCAAATTTCTTGTAGACACAGGTGTTGAACTTAGTTTGCTCCCGCTGACCTATTTTGAAAGAACACATCCAAAATAACACTTGACCCTGAGAGCGGTGAATGGAACTGCCATTCCAAGTTTCGGCACTAGACGAGTCGCAATTGGAATAGATGGAACCATGTTCTATTAGAATTGTGTCTTCGCTTGTGTCGCTCGTCCCATTTGGATGTGGATTTTTTACGTTCTCACGACTTATTGATAGACATAAAATGCTGAAAATTAGTTCATGCCACCATCTTTCAGACATATCCACTGGCGAGCATCAAGGGGAGAGTTTCACAGCTCAGAGTACATACGTTACACAAGGACGCATATACTGCTCTACTCACTGAATTTTCCCATCTTCTCACCCCTTACTTCAATGCCTCAAGAATAGTCCATGGTGGGTCTCATTACATCGACACATCAGGCCCACTGGCCCATGCCAGGACTTGACATCTGGCACCTGATAAATTGTGGCAGAAATTAAAGCAATGGAAGAATTGGGTATTATCCGATGCTCAAACAGCCCTTGGGCTTCACCTTTGCATATGGTACCCAAGGAGACAGGCGGATTGAGACCCTGCGGTGACTAGTGTAGGCTTAATGATGTCACAACACCTGACAGTTACTCAATTCCACACATACAGCATTTCGCCGCCCATCTGCATCATTGCCGCATATTTTCAAAGATTGATTTGGTTAACGGATAGCATCAGACACCGATTCATGAGAATGATATTCCCAAGACAGCAATTATTATGTCGTTTGGTCTTTATGAATTCCTCAGAATGCCTTTTGGCTAAAAGAATGCCGCACAAACTTTTCAGCTGCTTATGGACGCTCCAGGAAGAGATTTAGTCTTTGCGTATATTTACTTGGATGGCATCATCCGAAAAACCCAAAATGAGCAAGGTCACCGCCTGCATTTGCGCCGCCTTTTCCAATGGATCCAAGACTTTGGTCTGACAGTTAAACTTGACAAGTGTCAATTTGGCAAGTGAACCATAGAATTCTTAGGGCATATAATTACAGCAGATGGCATATCTCCAATATCAGGCAAGGGAGACGTCATCAATACAATATCCAGACCTGTCACCGTCAAAGGGATACAGAAGTTTTTGGGAATGTTAATTTTTTTTTCGCACAGTTTTATTTCTGGGATTTCTGAAATCCCGCAACCCCTGTTTGACATCATCTCTGCTCCAAACTAAAACATTACCTGGACCGCAGAGACAGAGACCGCATTTATGTCGACCAAAGAGGCATTAGCCAAAGCAGCAATGATTGCGCATCCAAATCCTGAAACTGCTTTGACGCTTCACACAGATGCCTCAGGAATAGCTGTGGGTGCAGTTCTGGAACAATACGTCAATGGCCATGATCAGCCCCTTGCCTTCTTGAGTCGTCATTTAAGACCAGTGGAAATGATGTACAGCATCTTTGATCGTGAACTATTAGCACTTTATCTGGCAATAAGGCACTTTCGTTATATCTTATAACCTGCATCTGTTAACTAACGAGCTCATTAACAGGCAGGGAAGAAAAGGTCTGTGTAGTTCTGCAATAAACCAGTCTTGAGTTGACTCCCTTTGTGTGTATTTGCCTTTATTGAGTAGCATCTACCTTAGGAGCCACTACAGGGTATTATTTTAATTATTATTTTGGTTAGAAATATCTTGATCAGCACAGCGTCGTGGGCCAAAGGGCTTGTACCGTGCTGTAATATTCTGTTATTTCTGTTATTGCTTGACTTTGAATATCTCTTGTAAACACTGTGAGACTTCAGTAATGTAGCAAATGTGCACAGCAACATTGCAGTCAGGAGTTTGTATCTCCTGGTTGACTTGAGCTTTTCTCTTTTTTAAACTATGCTTTATAGTTCTGGTCAGTAAGAAAAGGAATATTGTGCATGTTAAATATGTCATTATGTCTGAAAGTAACACTGGAAAAGAGTCAGTAACACCAAGGTAAATAGCACCCTGTAGCGGCTGGTGCAGTTTCCTGATGGGCACAAGTTATCACTCAGTGGTTACAGTGATGTGAAAATGTGGGTAAATTATTTTGTATATGATTTATACATGGAAAAATTAGCTGTTGTTTGTTCTAATTTCAGGTCAGTGTGGTTGCAAAGTGGGTAAGGATAGAAAATACTTGGGGATCAACAACTGGGGCTTGCATTTGATGGTGTGAAAGTCAAAATGGAAACTCAGAATAAGGCTAATCTGATTAGGCAAGACACTGGCTCTTATACTTCCACCAGAAGTGAATCTAGAATTTCATTTTGAGTCATTTACGGTGGGTAATTTCAAAGTCTGTTGATTGTAAGACTAAATTAAGAGCCCTTTTGCCCCTGGCTGTGCTGAAAGATTGTTTTGTTTATTAACTAAATCTTTCTGAGAGGGAAAATAGACTGAATCTGTTTTCCTACTCGTTGGTGATGAATTTTGCAGTAAGATCTTACAACTAATTACAGACTCCTAATTCCTCCCCACCCTCGGGCATTTTCTCCTGCAATCTACATCAGTCACCACCATCCAGGGATTCTCATGCTGGGTAAAGTTTCACATGCACATGCTCCAATCATGTCCATGCCCTCTATGGCAGGAAACCCAATGCAGAGTAAATGACAGACTGGCTGAACACCTGTACTTTGATCACAATGGCCATCTTGGCTTATGGTCACAAGCCATTTTATGTTCCATTCCATTCCCACACTGACCTTTGTCTTCTGCCTCCTCCATTGTCAGGGTGACGTCAAATCCAGAGGAACCATCTCTTATTGCATTTGTCGCTCGATGGTATGAATATGCAATTTTCCAAGTTCATGTAACCTGCCCACACCCCCCCAAGTTTTTCTCTCTCTCCTATTGATTCACCCAGTTCCCCACGTATTTTCTCTTCCAAACCAGATGACTGATAAATGTGGGCAGAGAAATGGCAGATGGAGTTTAATCTGGACAAGTGTCTTGCACTTTGAGAGGACTTGTAGTAGTGTTGCAATGAGGGATCTTGGGGTCCAATCGTGAGCTCCTTGAAAGTGGCAACACAAATGTAGGGTGTAAAAGAAAGTATTCTTCATTGAGCAGGGCATGAAGTATAAATGTGGTTAGGCCACATTTTGAGTGTTTTCTGCAATTCTAGTTACTGCGTGATAAAAGGAGTTTATCAGGTGTTTGCTTGGGTTAGAGCATTGGCTCTGAGGAGAGTTTGGACAAATTTGAATAGTTTTCTCTGGAGCATTTGAGGCTGAGTGATGACCTGGTTGAAATTTATACAATTATTGTAGTCCTTGAGAGGGTAGATTAGTTCTTCCCCCGCCCCCGTGGGAAATGTAAAAAATATCGAACATGAGAGGGATAAAGGAGAGAAGTGAGTCAGGTATTTCCACAGTGCGGTGGGGGTCTGGCCCACGCTGCCAGGATAGTGGTGAAATCACTACGATTTAAGAGGCCTTTGGTTGGGCACATGAACAAGAGAGAATGGGTGATGTGTATGGACCATGTGCTGACAGATGGGATTAATTTAAATGAGCATCATGGTCACCACAGACATTGTTCACCAAATGGCCTATTCCTGGGCTGCTCTGTTGGGTGATGATTCATCTCTTTTCAAGGATTGTTGCCAATGGTCAGTCAACTTTTCACAGAGGTCTATCTCCAATGAATGTATTTAGAACATTTCCATGAGTTAATTCCCTGTAGAAACAGCAGTTTATCATTCAAGCTGTGTAGCCACAGCAGTAATGTAAAATTTGAAGGCCATCATTACTGAATCCATTTTAATCAGTCTTCATCCTGTACAATGTTCAGTTGAGACAAGAAAATCAAAATGCAACATTTAACCTCGAGGAAAGATGAGTAATCCTCTGTACCACAGAATTATTTCTGAAAAAAATATTTGGAAAATTTTGTGAATTCAACTTGCAAAGAGGTGATGAAGAGGAACCACAACAACATTTTTAAAAATTAAACCCAGAACATTTATTAAAATATGTTTATCACAATAAACATGTTCAGATTCAGTAATGATCGATTCTGGATTGGCATGTGGCCGTAATAAAAGGAATGCAGGATAGATATATTCCAAGGAAAAAAGGAATTAATGATTTGGATTGTGGTTTAAATGGTTTTGTGCCCAAATTTGCGGAGGTCACCAAGATAGGGGACAGAGTAGGAAGTGTAGAAACCGTAAAGTTGCAGAAGGATATAAACAGATTAGGAAACTGGGCAAAATGATGGCAGATGAGATTTAACACCAAGAAATGTACAGTTGTACATTTTGGCAGTGGAAATAAACAGGAAGCATACTATTTGGATGGGATGAAAATTCAGACCTTGGATGTGGAAAGGGACCTGGGTGTCCTTGTGCAAGGAAACCTAAATGTTATTGACCAGGTGAAATCGGTAATGAAGAAAGCGAATGCTATGTTGGCATTCATTTCAAGAGGAATGGTGTACAAAAGTAAGGAGGTGTTGATGATGCTCTATGGGGCACTGGTGAGACCTCATTTTGAGTACTGTGTGCAGTTTTGGGCGCCCTATCTGAGAAAGGATGTGATGTTGTTGGAGAGGGTGCAGAGGAGAATGACTAGGATGATTCCCAGAATGCAAAGGATAATGTACGAGGAGTGTGTGACAGCTCTTGTGTTGTATTCATTGGAGTACAGGAAATTAAAGAAGAAATCTCATGGAGGCATTTTGTATTTTGAAAGGTTTAGAGAGGGTGGATGCGGGTAAGATGTTTCCCTTGGTGGGTGAATCGAGGACAAGAAAATTGGAGGTTATCCATGTAAAACAGGGATTGGGAAGAACTTCTTTAGCCAGAGGGTTGTGGATCTGTGGAACTCTCTGCCTCATACAGCAGTGGAAGACAGATCACTGAGAGTATTTAAACAAGAAATAGACAAGTATCTTGTTAGTGAGGGCATGAAGGGATATGGGGAAATGTCCGGAAATTGGATGGAGTGTAGAGTAGCCTAGTGTCTATTTACGGAGCAGACTCGATGGGCCTGGTGGCCTGGTTCTGTCATTTGTCTTGTGATCTTGTTCTCATTTGAGAGAGATTATTGAAGACAACTGAGAAAAATGGAGGTAAAATTCTAGGCAGTTATTAGAGTAGGTTATTAGTTTGGCATCTCTATGTAAAACACCAAAACTGACTGTCACTTTGGATCGGTGCCAGTCCCTCCAACCCCTGAGGAACATAGACTTTCTAATATGTCATGTGTTCTTTCAGCTACAAATGATTCTCTTATTCAAACATGGCCAGAGATTTACACTTGCTGCATTTCAGATTTGCAATCTTTTTGGGTGGTTTTTCAGTTATATATGCAGCAAATTCCATTTTGGGAGTGGATTTCTTGTCACATTTTTCCGTGATGTATTTGAAAAAATGCTGTTGTGTGGACTGCAGCTCTTGAATGCAAGTGAGCTTCATTTGTTGTCCTTCCAATGCCATCTGCTGCCTGACAAGCCTTCAACCTGATTCCTGACCTTTCCAAGCCTTGCTCAAGTGTTTCCCTCGCCTCGTGACCCCATTGTAACGGTGTACAGACATGCAATAAGCCACCATATAAAGGCAGGGTCTGAGACGCAGGCTCGTAATACCCCTGGATTGGCAAGAGTTGGGCGTAGTCCACAGATCTGACAGCTGCTGGGCTTCACGGTTGCATATGGTTCTGAAAAGAAATTAGGGATTGGCGGCCTTGCAGAGATGATCGTCCCCTGAACAATTCCACCGTGCCTGACTGAAACAATATTCCAAATTTACAAGACTTCTCAGCAAACCTCCATGGCAAATATGCATTTGCTAAAATAGATCTAGAACGTGCTTACTATTAGAATCCATTTGAGTCTCTGGATGTCACGAAGACAGCAGTGATGCTCCCGTTCGGCATGTTTGAGTTTCTGAGAATACCATTCGGTCTATGCAACGCAGCTCAGACATTCCAGTGGTTCATGGACCACGAACTCACTTGTCTTGTGTTTGATTGGTGCTTGTGTTAATCGAGGACATTCTGGTTGTAAGTGTGGATGAAGAGGAGCACAAGAGCCACCTTATCTCATTGTTTCCGAGGCTTGAGGAATGTGGCTTCGTGATCAATCCCAGGAAAGTGTTTCTGGTGCTTTTGATCTTGTATTTATGGGACCTAGAGTTATGCAACATGGTATTTTTCCTGATGAATGGGAAGTGCGTGAATTTTGAGAATTTCCTCCTCCTATTAAGGTTGGCCAGTTGTGATGGTTTTTAGGTATGAGGAATTTTTATTGCTGTTCCCTGGTGAATGCCACAGCATCTCTATTAGGACCGAAATGAGGAGGAATTTCTTTACCCAGAGGGTGGTGAATCTGTGGAATTCATTGCCACAGAGGGCAGTAGAGGCAGGTTCATTAAATATATTTAAGCGGGAATTAGATCTATTTCTTCAGTATAAGGGTATTAAAGGTTACGGAGAGAAGGCGGGGATGGGGTACTGAACTTTAAGATCAGCCATGATCTCGTTGAATGCCGGAGCGGGCTCGAAGGGTCGAATGACCTACTCCTGCTCCTATCTTCTATTATTCTATGCCACTGTTTATTACCACACGTTGTGCCGTCCTGATCTCCGCAGTCGTGGGATTATCTTTACGTAACATTTTCCAATCATTTTGATCTATTTTTCTGCCTAAAACATTTTCCCACTTTCATCTTGATTTATGCAATTGTGTGTGAGAGTCTGTGAGACCATGTGTGAGTGCATGTGCATGTGTACGTGTGTTTGTGCACATGTTCATGAGGATGGAGGCGTAGGTGCATGTGTGTGTGTGTGTGTCTGCACGCCTGTGTGTGTATCTGTTCATTTGTGTGTGTACATGAATGTGTGTGTGCATGTTTGTATGCGGGTATATGTGTGCATGCACTTGTGTGTGTGTGTGTACATAAGTCTGCATGCCTGTGTGTGAGCGTGTGCAGGAGTGGGTTAGTGTGTATGCGTGTATGCATGTGTACATCTGTATGATTGTGTGTGTGTTTGTGTGTGCGCATTTATGCATTCACGTGTGTGTGTTATGGAGAGGCAGCATCCAACACCAGGTGGCGCTGCTGCACTCATGTTCAGAGGACACACTACCTGCCAATCAAGGTCACCCCAAGCCATCAAGGTGACCCTTGCAATTGGCCTACCTAAATCACCAGGAGCTGCATTCCAGCCATCCCAGCCAGACGCAGCCCTGACCTTCACCCAATTGGCCCACCTAAATCACCAGGAGCTGCAGTGCAGGCAGTCCAGCCAGATTTAACCCTGACCTTCACCCAATTGGCCCACCTAAATCACCAGGAGCTTCAGTGCAGGCAGCCCGGCCAGACTCACGCCTCACCTTCACCCAATTGGCCCAACTAAATCACGAGGAGTTGCAGTCCAGGCAGCCCGCCCAGACTCAGACTCAACCCTGACCTTCACCCAAATGGCCCAGGTGAATCACCTCGACTGGCCCCTGTTGAGCCCCTGGACTTGGCTTCGAGCAATTGACCACAGCAGCCAATGGGGCCCAGCCTGCCCTGAGTTACTGGCCCTCCCAGTACTGCCCCCAGAATTAATAAGGACCATGTGCCCCTTTAGTCTGCCTCTTTCGAGTCCTCGTGGCTCATAAGTAGCACCTTCCACACTGGGTTGGGGTGAGACTCGAGGTCAGGTAGCAAGAGCCGTATCTGTACCGGTCAAGGGGTGGGGGCCCGTAGTATAACCTTGATCCTGTCTGTTGAATGTGTACGTTCATGTAATTTCATCCAGTCTCTGTCAGTTTTTCCCTTGTTATTGGAAGTGTATATTTACCCCCTGCGTAATGTGTATGTTGAGGTTTGTCCCGTTTCCATCCCCGAAATAAACGTGTGCTTTGTACCTTTGCTTTGGTCTGGTTCTTAACCTGTGGGACCCACACGAACCTGACAACAATGGAGGAGGGAAGCAAAGTATTTTATCAATAAATGGAGAATCAAATCACAAGAAAAAAAAGACAGATATATCCAATCAGAACATGGCAAGAAATTAATGTAGGGAAAAAAGGTAGGGATCTCAAGAAAAGTACCAGTGTGTCAAAATATGAACAAAGGCAATAAAATATTAAATTTGGGTTATGACAGGGGTATAAGATATTTTGAAGATTGCTACACGGAAGAAATTCTTCAAACAATTAAACACAAATTTGGAGTGGCCAATGGGACCTTCTTCTGTTTTCTCCCGCTTAGATTGTTCTTAATATAAAGATGGGGACCAACATTGACCCCACTTAAAATTAGTGAAATGGAACAAAGAGTCTGGATAGGGAATACACCCAAATTTATCAGTGAAATGTAAGATGCTCTCCTGAGAGAAAATTCAAAACCAGGATTGCAGAGTTCACAGGAAAAAGATGGAAGTCGGACTTGGATTTGACGATTTCAGAAAGAAGCTGGTCAGATTGGTGTAAGGACAGCACAACATCAATTAGAAAAGCAGGATATGGACTGGTTCAGTCTAATATTTTACACCAATTTTATCTTACCCCAGAGAAATGACCTAAATATCAGAAATGTGTTTCAGATGTGGGAAGGATGTTTTCTAGACATCAAATATAATATGGGGAAAAGGATTTATATAAATTGAAACAAAGGTGGAAAGAAGATTGAAATATACAAATTCAAGAATAGGGTCAAGATTGTGTCAAGAGTGTTACAAATATGATTAATGCCAGATATAAAAATAAAAATCTCCACATCAATTCTGCTATACTCCATATAAATTAAATGGACTTATCTCCAATTATTCCGAGAAATGTTTTCAATGTAATCAGGTGATTGGGACTTTTTTTTCCATTCGGTTAGGACCTGTGTAAAAGTGGAAGAATTTTGGAAGGATTTCAGTAAATTATAAGGACAAATTATGAAGATTAAAATACAAAAGAATGCGAGAATATTTGTGCTTGGTCATATATATGAAGCAGATACAAAACTGAAGTTGGATAAATATCAAACAAACTTTCTGAGTCCAGCCATAGCAGCAGTGAAGAAATGTGCAGCACTAACGTGGAGAGCAGAGAGGTTTGTAACGAGGGATGGGACATTGAAATGCAAAACGGTGTCACATTAGAAAAAAAATAACTTCTGGTTGAACGAATCAGATCAGGATCAGTACATGGATATGGAGAATAAAAGTCCATCCACATCCTCCACATCACCCACTCTTCTTAGTTCATGGTTAATAATTATTAGCTAGAAAATCAAATAACTCTGGGAATAATACCTACTGTATAGATTGAGGTGTTTTCTCTTTCTCTTTCTTTGGGGAGGAGGAGGGAGGGGGTGGGGAGAAAATAGACCAAAGGTTTTGGATCATTTTGTATTCTGTTGTTATAAGATATTCTCTTTATTGAGTTAATGCTTGTATTGATGTAAATGATAAACAAAAATAGATGTGGGACTGAGACAGGAACCTTTTGATGGGCCAAAAGGGTGAAGGTGAGGCCATTTTGGCAAGACATCACCGAATAATTAACCATGATAACAGGAGTGGCTTTCACGGGCAGTCCAGAGTGCTATCATCTAGGTAATGTTATGGACGTCAGCAACAAATTGAACAAATATACAATCTCATTGATAAAAATAGCATTGGCTGGAGCAAAAAAAAGTGGCGCGATCTCTTGGACGTCGGACTCCCCTCTACTTATAGCAGAACGGACGGTAGAAATGGATAGCTGGAAACCCATGGAAAAAATCATATCTAACTTAAAGAACAAATATGACACTTTTGTAAAGATCTGACAGCCAGACCTGGACCACATTGTGGCCCAGATATAGACATAAAAAAGAAAAGGGACTGTAAATGCAACTATTATATTTATTTAAGTGTGGTTTCCCCAATTGGATACTATAACTTTGATGGTGAGCGGATTCATTTGTTTGGAAGGAGGGAGGGACGGAGGGACCTTTTGGCTTTTGTTTATTGTTTGTAAGAAAAAGTTTCATATATTATGATATTGAAACATTTATTAAGTATATTTTTGAAAATATTCATAAATAAATGTTCATCCCCCAGGGCTGAAGCGGCTTCTGGAGGTCAAGGAGGTCCTGCGCGCCCCATAGTTGCCTGGAGATGGGGATGTACGCCCAGATGGCGTCGTCCTGGGCTGAAGGATGCAGCGTGCGGCAGTCGATGGCGGACAGAGGCATGGAGAGCATCGGCAGAGCGGCCTGGTAATTACCTGTATTGACTACGTCATTCTCATCATTATCGGGAGTCCTCCGTGTCATCCACTGCCTGACCCAATCTGGCGTCAGCACGTGGGGACCCGCTGTGTGGCTGTCCTCCTTCGCCACTCATGTTCATTGTGCCGGGAGAAGTGACGTCATTGCAGATGGTGACATCGACATCATTACATCAGCCAGAAGTGACGTCACACCATGAGCTGGAAATGACGTCGCTGTAGTTGTCGCCAAGCGGCACTGTCAGGGGCGGGGGCTGGTCCAGGTGCTCAGGGCACACACGGCAATCGTCGCTGGCGGAGCCGGATGCTGCCCCTTTGTAGTCAGGGAAGGCAGAAGTTGTAGCAGGGAGGTCATAGAGGGCCGCTGAGCTGCCGGCTGGTTTTGAGAGACATCTGCTGCAGCGACATTCTCCTCCCCAGCTCAGTCTAGGGCTGCAGCTGCAGTGTGAGAAGGCCATGAGGGAGCCTGGGGGAACCTGGAATCGAAGGCTTCGATGTGCAGGGCTGAGGTTTGCTGGGTTCGGACCACTTCCACTGTTTTAGTTAGGGTGTAAATATTATCTTCCAGCAGCTTCTGCTGGATGGCCCTCGAGTGTAGCCCTCAGATGAAGGGGTCCCGGATCAGCCTTCCCCGGGTTCAGCCAGACACGGTCAGGCCAACTCTCGCATGTGTCCCAGGTAAGACTCAGCCATCTCCCCGGGTTGCTGGGCTTGGGAGCTGAGGAGGTATCTTGCACAGAGCACATTCATGGGGGGCTTGTACAAGTTCTTGAGAGTGTCGATTGTGCTCTTGTACGTGGAGCAGCCTTTCGTGCCTGGAAGTCATGGGGACCCAGCTTTGACCGGAGTAGGTCCAGCCTCTTCTGATCTGAGTCCAGGATGCCGCCTGCGTGTGCCTCAATGATTGCCTCGACCGTGTGCTGCCAGATCTCGAAGCATGTCTGGGCTTCCGGGACGACTTCAAGGCTCCCTGCACTCAGGAGTTTTTCCATGGCAGCCATGGGAAAATTTTGTGGATTAAATTGTGGTGCGCTGTTAGCCAGAATCAGACACACACAAGACTGTACAACAAGCTTTAAGTCACAAAGACTTCCACAGAGCCAGGCTGGCTGTAGCTGTAGTAACTTTGAGTGAGCTTTGGGAGGCTGGCGCAGGCTTATATCCCATAGGGTGATTGACACCCGATTGGGTGGGGCTTGATCCATTCAGGCCGACTGATTGACAGCCGGCCAGGTGTTGTCCAGTCCCCTTACCCTCCTGCAGGTACAGAGGTTTCCCCCTGCAGTAGGCCGGTGGTGTACCTCCACAAATTTCCATCCAAGCAAACCTTCATCAAAATCTCCTCGTCAGGGTCACATGATGTAGTGAAGTGAGACGGACGCTGGCCCAGGGGCTCTCCAAACACATACATTTTACATCTTTTAAACACCCTCAACCCCACTTTTGGTCAGACAGCTGCAGTATGGACCAGAGACCAAAGTCGAAGCAACTAGATTCAGCTATTGAGCAAATTCCAACATCTGTGGAGAAAACTATTCCCGGGGCTGGCTGCCAAGAAAAAGGAGTCCAAATACTTACAAATAATGAGGGAAAGAACTTCGATCAGCAGAATGACATAAAAAGTAAATCTGCAAGCAAACACTGTAAGGAATTGAAATGGAAACCTCCAGAACAGATCGAGGTGTCTCATGGTGATGAAAATGGCAGGGTCACTTCGAGGCCTGCTGGTGAAGTCAGTGGCCAGTCCACCCGATAGGAAAAAAAACCTGCAAATTGATATTGCCTTTCTATAAGAAATCCATCTTCCCACACAGGAGCATAAGAAACTGAGGAAAGAATCGGTAGGACAGGCATCATCGTCATTCTTTCACTCCAAGGCCAGGGCGATCAATAACTACACTTGGAGAGACGATGATTGATCCACAAGGCTGAGATGTATTAGTTGATGGTCAGATTTACTCAGAATCCTGGATACTTTTAAATTTCCCTCCACCTAACAGTGATGATTCTTTATTCAGGATATTTTTCTCAGGGTATCGGGGGAACGACAAAATATACTTGGAGGGGTGGCTTTAGTTTTTGCTGGATCCTGTTCTGGCAAGTCAACCTCGACAATATCCCGAATAAAAGTAGCCAAAACTACCTTGGCTTTTCTGAAAGATTGAAATTTGATAGATGTGTGGAGGCCAATCCCCCCATTATTCCTCGACTCGGATTGGCCTTTCTTTGTTATCAACACAGTAAATTCAGAGAACATTCGTCCGAATAGTAGTCAAGAGAACTTGGAATGGACCTTCCCACTGTGGCTGGAGTCTTTCGGTTTTCCAGGTCTTGATGAGGATCCAGTCTCCTGGTTCCACCTTGTGTAGAGAGAAGTCTAAGTGCGGTGTTTGTGTCAATAGTCCCCTCTTCCGTAAATCTGTAAGAGAGCGTGACAGTGCCTGTAAATAGTTCCTAACAAAAATATCCCCTTCCCCCAAGGTGGGACACCCCTCAACTTTACTCCAGAAGGGAAGCCCAAAAATCATTTCATAAGGGGACACCCCCACATCCCTGCGTGGGGCAGTACAAATTCTCAATAAGGCCAGGGGCAGACACTTTATCCAAGGCATTTTGGTCTCCACCATTAATTTTCAAATTGCTTTTTACAGGCTCGGTCCCAGTTGGCATAGTTATTACACTACTTCGTTCCGCTCTCGTGTCCACCATAAACACCACCTCTTCTCCCTGGGGACCAATTTTCAGTTTTACCAAGGGTTCCCTCTTATACTTGGTCCCCAACACCCGGAACCCCTGATTCATCACCTTCCCCCTCCAGATTCATCACCTTCCCCCCCTCCAGCAGCAAGTTTCCCTCGGGCGCCGTGGGCTCCTGGGGAACATAAGGAGGGGGGAGGTTGTCCAAAGTTTCCCACTTCTTTTCTCCCGCTACCCCCAATTTAAAACATTTTGTTAAGGATCCTGGCCAGGGAACCCAACAAAATGCATACGCTGACTCTTCTTGATTCACCTTTGGTCTCGAGTTTACATATATGTTTAATGCTTGTCTAACCCAATCCTCGTCGGATCCGAATTTCGGCCACCAGACCGAGGAACCTTTGATAGGCTGTTTCGACCAAAGGAGACAATATTGAACCATCTTTCTCTTGTCTTTGTCTCGATATCGTCTACTATCCCAATTTTCAAACATTCTCCCCAAAGGGCTGTCAGGAGAAACCCCCGGGAAAAGTCCCGATCCCTCAGACGAGCCCTTAGACTTTCTTCCTCCCATTTTTCCCGCCTTGATCTGTTTATCGTGGCTGAGGACCCCCTTCGTTTTCGGGACCCTACTCCCTTTCGTCTCGGTCGCCTCGTCAGAGGTACTATCCCTCCGTCGGTTCCCGCCGAGGTTTCCCTGGGGTCTATCCTAAGGTCCCACGACGGGGTCCTCATGCCACCCTCTTTACACCTTATTTATATTTTTACTCCATCATGACCGTTACCTGGGTGGTCTCGTCCGTCAATCCCCACACCACAATCGTAAGTCGTCACTTACCGGTGTCTTCCTGGGGATTGAACCATCACCCCTCTCCTTTTCGTCTTGTCGTGTCACCTTGTCCGGATACCACTAGCTCAAGCCGCCCGAGGTGACGAGCAAGGGACTAGGAGCCGCTGAACTGAGCGGGGTGCACCACCTCCGACGTCCCCCTTTCTCGCCTCCCCCCACGGCCGAAGTGTAGATCCCGGACGATCCCCCAAATTGTCAGAAACACAAATTCTCACAAATGAGTCTCTTTAAGATCGGTGACACGACAAGCTTTATTCACAAGTCTGCAGAGTTGGACTCAACCGGCTTCTCGCCAAGTCAAGCCCCGATACATACAGTGCATTGTTTTTTATACAATTTGCTTGTCCTTCGGCATCTCCACTACACTGCTTTAATTGGTTAGTTTTTGCAGAATCATCCTGATTACTGTTAGTCACACACACCACGATCATTCATGACCTCTGCTCACACCAAATTCTGTTTTTCACTCTTTATCAATCTTTGGCTCCTGCATGTCTCTCTGTAGTTAAATCTGTTGCAAGTCTGTTGTAACATTTTCCAGCTAAACTCTAGTGGTTAGCCCCCTTTTATGACTAATCATCACATTTTAACTTAAACCCTTTTTAACCCAAATTCTCTATCTATAACAGCTGTGACATCACTCCAGTTGACAGCAGCGGGGAGAGAATAGAAGTAGAGCTGCCAGTGTAATAAAGGAGTCTTTGACTTTGATTTCTTGAGTGTGTGTCCTGCTTTCCACACTTCACAGTAGCGCGCATGCTCCAATTACACATCAAATGGTCTTCCTCATTTACATCGTGAGTCACTTGTATGGTTTCCTTACCTAAAGCGTGAGAAGTGCAGCAAAGATCGTCAGACTTGTTTCTGGTTTGTTTTAAGCAGGTGATAGGAGGAAACTTTGAATATGGATCTCTTTGTCGTTGGGAACGAGGGAGATGACCTGACAACATTATGAGAGGACACGGCAGCACGGATCGAGAGAGGATAATGCAAAGAAGCCGAACACCAAGTGTCACAATTTACCAATAACCGATCAGCTGCTTAGACTTGAAGAAGTGTCTTCAATGAAAATGTAATATCCTTGGAATTCTCTCCCCAGTTGAAGGTTCATTTGAAATTGGGATCCATGGACTTGTGATGAGTTTATTGCCGTACCCATACGTAGCGGGATAAAATGCAACAAACTTAGATGCAGATACTTTGAAAAAAGTAACAGGCATTAAATTGTAAGTGGTAATAAATGTGAAGGAAAGATTGATAATAAATAGTCTCCCTTGCAGTTGGGGTACAATGTATTGGTTGAGATCAGAGGAATCTTGGAGCCAGGACAAAGTGATCCTGTGTTTTCCAAGGATTTGATTGAGTTGTTGGGGTAGTTGTAAGTTGACGGGCCAAATGGTCTGCTGCTCCTTCCACTGGCTCTGCTTTCTGTCTTGCGATGCTGATTGGGTGCGCCTGTGTGTTCGCTCGCTCGCTGATTGGTTGCATCAGTTGCACGAGCCAATGGGTTGATTCGGTGAGGCCGCTATTGGATTGGACGCTGTGTCGGGTTGGATTGATGGGCGGGTTCGCGGGCTGATTGGCTTTTGCTGTGAGGAGGCGGGACGTTGGCGGCGGCCTCGCCTGCTCGGAGTCCGTCGCGTCGCCGCGAGCGCAAATTGGAACAAGTTAGTGGCGGCGCCGGGACCTTCCTCAGCCGCGCGGTCCAGCAGCTCGCCGGGCCCCAGAGCCGAGGCGTCGGTGCAAGGCCTGATGGCGCCGACAGGAAAGAAGGAGATTGGCGCATGCGTGGTAGGTTCGCGACTTGGTGATCGGCTCGCGCATGTGCGGCTGATGCGCATGTGCCAACGGACCGCCAATGAGCGAACCTTTTGCGCAAGGGCCAACCGATGACCCGCGCAAGCGCACTGAAATTAAGATGGCTGCCCCCAGCCTATGGACCCCCCAGACGCTGAGTCACAAAGTCAATCCGCACATTTTGGGTCTGACGTGTCCTGTGTCTCTGTTCTCGTTTGTAAAATCATTTGATTTTAAAAATAGGCACCAAGACTTCAGGACTCCTCACACTTGCGACCATGGTGGGATGTGACTGATCCATCGGCGTCCATTACGGTCGCAAGTCGGGAAGGACGTGTCGGGGTCATTGAGTCGCTTCGGAAGGGATGGAAAACCAATCATTTTTTCTTTGCTTCCCAATGCTCATAGAATGTGTCTGATTCCATCCGTTTTTCCTGTTGTAGCATCACATTATTCATAAAGTCAGATGTTATTTTTTAAAGTTGTGTCTCTTGAACAATAATGCTCCAATCCTTCTGATCCTGACGTACCATGTGTTTAAAATGTAATGTTTCTCAGTTACTTGTCCGAATGCCTTGAAAAATATAGGAACTTTGATGTTAACAATACAGAGTCAAGATTTCACCAATCCTTTTGAATTTATGATCTCTGGGATTTCTGGTCATGTTTTCTATTTAGGTTGGTGTATCTTGCAGGCCTGTTTGGTTGCAGCAAGTAAGAAGTTATCGATTGGTAGCGTCCACTGCGGCAGCGCTACCAAATAAAGAGACGTCCACACAAGGTAAGTGTAAAACAAAGACTGGCTTTACTGTTTTAAATTCCCCACGTCTGCTCGCTGGCCCGGCCACTTCTGGTGACGTGCCCCTGACTTCCAGCAGTGACGTTGTTGCATCACTCGCTGGCCGGCTGGCAGCTACGCAGAAGTGTAGGGCTCCTAAGCCCATACATGGTGCTAGGCATGGGGTCCTTCTCGGTAGTGAAGGGGAGTCCGTGCCAGTCTTGGACTGTCCAAGTGTTGCAGTGATTTGGCTTTTTTTCCTCGCCCGGTCACTTGGTACGCTACAATCTCAATGTTTTTAAGGGGGAAATTCTTTCAATGTTTCATTCACCTTTATTACAGAATTCTTCCTAGATTATTAGTGTAACATTGAATGTTATGGATTTTCATGAACAGGGATCATGATTTTACTCATAATTTGGTGAGCAAATGGATGGGACATCTTTTACTAAAGCCCCATGGGAATCAAAATAAAAATGAAGTGATGTAATTAGGAAGGTTTGTTGACTCTTTTTTTAAGCAAGATGTCAGGATGATTTTCATCTTGCTTGCTTAATTAAAATGTGATTTGTCAGTTCTTAATGGCAGCTGCCATATTGGCATTGCAAGGAGAGATGGGAAATGGATCAGGTCCTTGGTGGTCCCAGTAATGCAATGCAGAAAGATGTCACGGGGCTGAATGTGGTTTAGGGAGGGAGAGGGTATTAATTTTTAGGAAAAGTATGTGGCCAGCCACCTATCAATATTTTCCTCAAATAGAAACTCCTGCTGGTAGAAGCCATTTCCTACTTTGAATTGGCCCAATGTCATTATCCAAGAAGATATTGTTATGGGCCCAAAGGATCCCAAAACCTAGAAGCAATAGACATTCACCAAGACAAGTGGTTTTTAAAACAGAAATTTTTAATCAAATTTAGACATGAAAATAGAATGAAATTTTAATTTAACTCTATACTTAACTAACCCAAATTAACCCCCTTCTAATTCTTAGTGCACATGTTTGTAATGTGTATAAATTTAAGAAAAGTTCTTTGGTTCACTGTTCAACCTCACTTCTCCTTCTTCCAAGTTCTCTGGATGCATGCAATTCTTCTGCTGTGCACAGAATTTAAGATGTACAAACTTCACCAGGTTTTGGTGCTTGAAAGGTAAATGTTTACCACTCAGGATGGTTCTTGTAGGGGTTTTAGAGAGAGATTTGTTGTTCCAGGATTTCCACAACTGAGGTACCACCATTAGTCACCTCAATGTCTCGCTGATGAAACTTGCCCCGTCAGGGTTTTCCAGATGGTAACTTCTTTCTTCTCGCTACCACAGAGTTCATTGCTCACAACAGGACTTCTTTCTTCTGCTCATGCTGTTATATAAACAAAACCCAGGTGTGACTTTCCTCGAAGCACCCCGCAGAAAGGTACTTGAAGTCATCCTGGCTCCATTTCCAAACAATGGTCATTCATTTTATGACATCAGTTCGATAAACACCTACTTGTGAATGTGAATAATATTCTCCAGAGATCTTCAATATTTCTTCAGTCTTTCAAATAAGATCTGTTTTAAAATGTGTGTGTGTATTTTTGTAACCTACACTCAATCTTACCAAAATCCCAAATATTACCAACTTCTCCAAATATATTTATCAATTACAATAACGTAAAGAGCATTTAAGAGACTCTTCGACAGGCATACATGGGTGAAAGAAAAACAGGGTTGAAGCGGGCGCATAGCACGGTATTACAAACTTCCACCGTCAGTGCACAGACTTATCTGACACATCGTGGGCTAACAGTGCTGGGAGGAAAAGAACAGTGAGTGGATCAGATGAAGGCCCCTGCCTAAAAGCGTGGGGCACTCATGGCTCGTAGCCTTAACCTGCTGATCCTGTGGACCGGAAGGTATTCACTAACGAGCTAATTTACAGGCAGGGAACAAAAGGTCTGTGTATGTCTGCAATAAAGCAGTATTGCGTTGACTACCTTTGTATGTGTTTGCCTTTATTTAGTAGCTTCTACCATAGTAGCTGCTACAGTGTATTATTCTTTTGTTAGAAATATCTAGATCAGTACAACATCGTGGGCCAAAGGGCTTGTACCGTGCTGTAATATTCTGTTATTTCTGTTATTGCTTGACTTTGAATATCTGTTGTAAGCTCTGTGAGATTTCAATAATGTAGCAAATTTGCACAGCATCATTGCAGTCAGGAGTTTGTATCTCCTGGTTGACTTGAGTTTTTTACCTTTTTACACAATGCTTTATAGTTCTGGTCAGTAAGAAAAGAAATATTGTGCATGTTAAATATGTCATTATGATTGAAAGTAACACTGGAAAAGAGTCAGTAACACCAAGGTAAATAGCACCCTGTTGTGGCTGGTGCAATTTCCTGATGGGCAGAAGTTATCACTCAGTGGCTACAGTGATGTGAAAATGTGGGTAAATTATTTTGTATATGATTTATACATGGAAAAATTAGCTGTTGTTTGTTCCAATTTCAGGTAGGTGTGGTCGCAAAGTGGGTAAGGATAGAAAATAGTTGGGGATCAACAATTGGGGCTTGCATTTGATGGCGTGAAAGTCGATATGGATATTCAGAATAAGGCTAATCTGATTAGGCAAGCCACTGGCTCTTATACTTCCACCAGTGAATCTCGAATTGAATTTTGAGTCATTTACGGTGGGTAACTTCAAAGTCTGTTGATTGTAAGACTAAATTAAGAGCCCTTTTGCCCCTGGCTGTGCTGAAAGATTGTTTTGTTTATTAACTAAATCTTACTGAGAGGGAGAATAGACAAGCTACTTTCCTACTCATTGTTGATATATTTTGCAGTAAGATCTTTCAACTAATTACAGACTCCTAATTACCACATGCAATCCCCAGTCACTTTATCATTTCTGCCACCTACGACACGATGGAGTCACATCTTCCCCTCCCCCCTTTCTGCTTTTACCAGGGACTGCTTTCATCCTGTCATTCTGGTTTGCTAATCTCTCTCCACACATTCCTCCCTATCCTAGGGCACTTTCTCCTGCAACCTGCATCAGTCACCAAAATCCATGGTCCTAAGCAACCATGCTCATGCAGGGTAAAGTTTCACATTCACCTCCTCCAACCATGTCCGTGCCCTTGATGTATCCTCTGTGGCAGGAAACCCAATGCAGAGTAAATGACAGATTGGCTGAGCACCTCCACTTTGATCACAATGGCCATCTTGGCTCATGGTCACAAGCCATTTTAAGTTCAATTCCATCCCCACACTGTCCTTTGTCTTCTGCCTCCTCCATTTTCAGGGTGAGGTCAAATCCAGAGGAACCATCTTTTATTGCATTTGTGACTCGAAGGTATGAATATGGAATTTTCCAACTTCATGTAACCTGCCCACCACCCCTCCCCTCCCCCTTAGGTTTCACTCTCTCTCCTGTTGATTCACCCAGTTCTCCTTGTATTCTCCCTTCCAAACCAGATGACTTATAAATGTGGGCAGAGAAATGGCAGATGGAGTTTAATCTGGACAAGTGTCTTGCACTTTGAGAGGATTTGTAGTGTTGTTGCAAAGAGGGATCTTGGGGTACAAGCATGAGCTCCTTGAAAGAGGCAATACGTGTAGGGTGTTAAATAAAGTATTCTTCATTGAGCAGGGCATGAAGTATAAATGTGGTTAGGCCACATTTCGAGTGTTTTCTGCAATTCTAGTTGCTGCATGACAAAAGGAGTTTATCAGGGGGTTGCTTGGTTTAGAGCATTGGGTCTGAGGAGAGGTTGGACAAATTTGGAGTATTTGAGGCTGAGAGATGATCTGGTTGGAATTTATCCAATTATTTTAGTCCTGGAGAAGGTAGATTTCTTCTTCCCCCACCCCCATGGGAGATGTAAAAATACTATGATGCCTATATTGAACATGAGAGGGGAAAAGAAGAGAAGTGAGGCAGGGTTTTGCACAGTGCGGTGGAGGTTTGGCACACGCTGCCAGGATAGTGGTGAAATCACCACGATTTAAGAGGCATTTGGTTGGGCACATGAACAAGAGGGAATGGGTGATGTGTATGGACCATGTGCTGACAGATGGGATTAATTTAAATGAGCATCATGGTCACCTCAGACATTGTTCGCCAAATGGCCTATTCCTGGGCTGCTCTGTTGGGTGATGATTCATCTCTTTTCAAGAATTGTTGCCGATGGGCAGTAAACTTTTCACAGAAGTCTATCTCCAATGAATGTATTTAGAACATTTCCATGAGTTAATTCCTGGTAAAAACACCAGTTTATCATTCAAGCTGTGTAGCCACAGCAATAATGCAAAATTTGAAGGCCATCATTACTGAATCCATTTTAATCAGCCTTCACCTTGTACAATGTTCAGTTGAGACAAGAAAATCAAAATGCAACTTTTAACCTCTAGGAAAGATGAGTAATCCTCTGTACCACAGAATTATTTCTGAAAAAATATTTGGAAAATTTTGTGAATTCAGCTTCCAAAGAGGTGATGAAGAGGAACCACAACAAGATTTTAAAAGATTAAACCCAGAACATTTATTAGAAGATGTTCATCACAATAAACATGTTCAGGTTCAGTAATGATCGATTCTGGAATGGCATGTGGCAGTAATAAAAGGAATGCAGGATAGATATATTCCAAGGATAAAGAAATTAATGATTTGGATTGTGGTTTAAATGGTTTTGTGCCCAAATTTGCAGAGGTCACCAAGATAGGGGACAGAGTAGGAAGTGTAGAAACCGTAAAGTTGCAGAAGGATTTAGACAGATTAGGAAACTGGGCAAAATGATGGCAGATGAGATTTAACACCAAGAAATGTTCAGTTGTACATTTTGGCAGTGGAAATAAACAGGAAGCATACTATTTGGATGGGATGAAAATTCAGACCTTGGATGTGCAAAGGGACCTGGGTGTCCTTGTGCAAGGAAACCTAAAAGTTAATGACCAGGTGAAATTGGTCATGAAGAAAGCGAATGTTATGTTGGCATTTATTTCAAGAGGAATGGCGTACAAGAGTAAAGAGGTGTTGATGAGGCTCTATGGGGCACTGGTGAGACCTCATTTTGAATACCGGGTGCAGTTTTGGGCCCCCAATCTGAGAAAGGACATGATATTGTTTGAGAGGGTGCAGAGGAAAGTGATGAGGATGATTCCCAGAATGCAAAGTATAAAGTACGAGGAATATTTGACAGCTCTTGTGTTGTATTGATTGGAGTACAGGAAATTAAAGAAGAAAGCTCATGAAGACATTTTGCATTTTGAAAGGTTTAGATACGGTGGATGCAGGTAAGATGTTTCCCTTGGTGGGTGTATCGAGGACAAGAAAATAAGAGGTTATCCGTATAAAATAGAGATTGGGAGTAACTTCTTAGCCAGAGGGTCATGGATCTGTGGAACTCGCTGCCTGTTAACAGCAGTGGAAGGCAGATCATTGGGAGTATTTAAACAAGAAATATACAAGTATCTCGTAGTGAGAGCATGAAGGGATATGGGGAAAAGGCTGGAAATTGGAAGGAGTGTCGAGTAGCTTAGGTTTACAGAGCAGACTCAATGGGCCTGGTGGCCTGGTTCTGTTCCTTTGTCTTGGGAGCTTGTTCTCATTTGAGAGAGATTATCGAAGGCAACTGAGAAAAATGGAAACATTCGAGGCAGTTGTTGGAGTAGGTTCTTAGTTTGGCATCTCTCTGTAAAATTCCAAACCTGTCTGTCACTTTGGATCAGTGCCGGTCCCACCAACCCCTGAAGAACATAGACTTTCTAATATGTCATGTGTTCTTTCAGCTACAAATGATTCTCTTAATCAAACGTGGCCAGAGGTCACTCACATTTCATATCAGTCTTGCAATCATTTTGGGTGCGTTTTCAGTTGTAAATGTGGCAAATTCCATTTTGGGAGTGGATTTCTTGTCACATCTTTCAGTGATGTATTTGAAAAAACATTGTGTGGACTGCAGCTCTTGAATGCAAGTGAGCTGCATTTGTTGTCCTTCCAATGCCATCTGCTGCCTGACAAGCCTTCAACCTGACTCCTGCCCTTTCCGAGCCTTGCTCAAGTGTTTCGTGACCCCATTGTAACAGTGTACAGACATGCAATAAGCCACCATATAAAGGCAGGGTCGACGAAACAGGCTTGTTATACTCCCAGATTATCTTAAAATTGAAAAATTGGATTGGCAAGAGTTGGGCGTAGTCCACAGATCTGACAGCTGCTGGGCTTCACGGTTGCATATGGTTCTGAAAAACTAGGGATTGGCGGCCTTGCAGAGATGATCGTCCCCTGAACAATTCCACCGTGCCTGACTGATACAATATTCCAAATTTACAAGACTTCTCAGCAAACCTCTATGGCAAATATGCATTTGCCAAAATAGATCTAATACGTGCTTACTATTAGATTCCATTTGAGTCTTCGGATGTCACGAAGACAGCAGTGATGGTCCCGTTCGGCATGTTTGAGTTTCTCAGAATACCATTCGGTCTATGGAATGCAGCTCAGACATTCCAGTGGTTCATGGACCACGAACTCACTGGCCTTGGGTTTGTTTGGTGCTTGTGTTGATCAAGGATATTCTGGTTATAAGTGTGGATGAAGAGAAGCACAAGAGCCACCTTATCTCATTGTTTCCGAGGCTTGAGGAATGTGGCATCGTGATCAATCCCAGGAAAGTGTTTCTGGTGCTTTTGATCTTGTATTTTTGGGACGTAGAGTTATGGAACATGGTATTTTGGCTGATGAATGAGAAGTGCGTGAATTTTGAGAATTTCATCCCCCCATTAAGGTTGGCCAGTTGTGATGGTTTTTAGGTATGAGGAATTTTATTGTTGTTCCCTGGTGAATGCCGCAGCACCTCTATTACCTCTTGCTGAACGACTCAAAGGATCTGATGTCTGCTTCAAAAAGACATTATCTTTGGGAGATGATTTTTTTCCAGCCAAGCGGTCACCGGCTCAGGCAAAGTATAGTACATTTGGGCAAGAACTCGTAGCTATCTATCTCGCAGTGAAACGTTTCTGTTTTAAAAAATATATATTTATAGTTTTATATACAGTTCAATATAATAATAGAATCGTATCCAAATGATACGTTCAATGATCAAAATAGAATAAAAATTAAATGTTGTACTGTACATAAAAGTGAGAAGAGAGAAATAGTATAAAGGAAAAAATACAGATCGAGGTGCAAAGCTCCTGTGATAACTATTCCCTCCCAAAAGGAAAGGCAGGATATTAATAAAATAGTAGAATTAAACCAACTTGATAAGGTTCAACCATTAAGATTAAAGAAAAGTGGTGGTGGGGTGGAGAAGTTAAAACATTAGATATCCGAACATATCTAAATATGGTTTGCATATTTTGATGTATGTATCATAACCATTTCTAAATGACATATTAGAAAATGTCAATTTTGCTAAGGGAATACAATTTTGCATTTCCTCACAATCAATTTTAAGATGGGATTCAGATTTCCATGGAATTGCTTTTCAACTCCTGGCCACTGCCAAAGTGACTTTAAAAAATACTTAATTGATTTTTTGAGAACTTGAATTAGGCTTCTAAATCTTTTACATTTCCTAAAAGTAAAAGCTCAGGTGTTGATGGGATACATGATTATAATTTGTTCCAAAAACTTGCACACATCTTCCCAAAATGATGTCACCTTGAGACATGACCAGAGAGAATCTATAAACGTACCAATTACTGTGCCACATCTAAAACATAAATTTGAAAAATTTGGAATAAATTAATTGATGTGGAATTAAGTATAATTGATGAATAAGTTTATAATTAACTTATCTATCAAAAACATTAATTACTGTCCCAACAAATGTCAGACCAGCAAAATGGGTCAATTTCAGTTGTCAAATCCAATTTCCATCTTTCTTTTGATTTATTCAAGTCTGGATTTGGAGATACCTCTTGAAGTAGAAGATATAATTTGGAAATAATTTTATTTGTAATTCCCTCATGAATCCCAATCTCCAATTCAATATTTCAACTTTTTATTGGAAGGTCATCCTTTGACCATTTGTACAGACCACCAGCCTCTTTTGTATACTGCAAGTACAAGCACACATCTCTACTTGCCCAGATAGATTTGGCACTTGGACTTCATCCTACAATTTTCATTGGACACACAACACATCTGAGGAAAGGCGAATGCTGTGGCTGGTGCCCTATCCAGGTGTGACATTACATACAACTACTGCCATTGATTTCACTGCCATGGTTCATGCATGGCACACTGATCCCGATTTCATCCGGTGAAACCAGATCAACTCTGGTCTCCATCTTCAAGATGTGACCCTGGATGAATTGGGTGAAGAGTTGGTCTGTGATTTTTTTCCCCAACAGGAAGGACTATGCCATTTGTGTGGGTGGCTATGAGGCAGGAGATTTCTCTTCACAATCTATCTCTTCCTGGTAGAAGAGCATCTATCAAACTGGTTAAGGAACATCTTACCTGGCTTTGTGTTAAACAGAATGTTGGATTATGGGCAAGGACTCACTTGCTGGGTCAACGACCGAAAGTCTCCAGGCACATGAAATTCAAGCTGGGCGAATTTGTTGTTTTGGATTCCAATTTCCAGCACGTGCACCTTGTGGCTTGGAAGGTCCACTTCTGCCATCTTTGCAATGTACTTATCTGCTAATGGGTGAGGACAGGACAACCAGGTGGAAGGATGAAATTTCTATCATTGGCATCTCTGCAGAGACAATTGCTTGGGCTTTTGTGGATCATTGGATTCCATCTTTTGGTGTTCAGGGGACAATGACAACAGATTGAGGGTTTCAGTTCGAGTCAGCATTGGTTTGAGTTCTCACAGAGCCTCTGGGCACTACATGAATTACGGCTAAGTATTTCAGGCTAACAGCCTCTTTAAGCACTTCCATCGTGGGGTGGGGGAGGGGGCTCCGGCTTTTTCCCACTGTTCAAAAAGTATGGGGGTGTTGAAGGTAAATTGGGAGGCACAGGTTTGTGGGCCTAAAGGGTCTGTTACTGTGCTGTAACTAATCTTAAAGTATCGCATTGACTCTGATATGTCACTAATGTAAATCTTGGTAGTAATGGTGTGTATGATTCAGCTTTGTCTTGATCTCTGTGGCTATTGGTCTCGTCTCTCATGTGGAACCCTATAACTTGGGTGTTTTGGAATTACCTTGTTGTGAGCAATATATCTGAATGAATAGCTTCACTAATTGCTCACCATGTTAATATTTAAAGTCCATCTATCCTTGTTTGCCAAGTCTGGACTGGAAAATTGTAAATGTTACTCCACTCTTTAAGAAGGAAGAGAGGCAAAAGACTGTAAATTTTAGACAACATAAAAAAAATTATTATGAAAATTATGTTATCTTTTCCAAACAAATACAAGCTTTCTTTATGCCAATGATTCATATTTAAATCCACATCATTTATCCACGTAATCGCAATACATTCCCCAACCAATGCTAATGTGAACCGAATAAATTCAATATGAGATTTATCCATTCTTAAACCCATTGTTAAAGTTGTAATATACACCATTTTAAAAAAGCAGTGGATCTAACATTAAAGTAGTCTCAAATAAATCCACCAGAAACTCATTAATTTTTTTCTCCTAAAAGACTTACTTTATCACACAACCAGACAGAATTGAAAAAGAAAAGTACCAATTTGAGTCCCACAATGAATACATAAATCCAAATGACTAAATCCATATCTTTTTAACTTTTCCGACGTTTAATACAACTGATGTTGAAAATTATAGTTCACCAAATGTAGTCACACTATCTTCACACATAGTAGTCCATTCTTCTTCGGATAATTTTAAGGATAAATCTTTGATTTATCTAAATCCAGTTTAGCCATTTTCTCTTGCAACAAAGAATACATTTCTGAAATAAATCCCTTTCTGCCCCATTTACAATTAATTTTTAAATTTAGTTAACTTAGGCATGTTCGATTCCCGCCCAAAATTCTTCACTACTGGAGCACGTACTTTAAAATATGCAAACAAAGAATTTAATGGTACCTCAAATTTTCCCCAAGCCTATCAAAAGAAAGAAATATCCCATCTTCAAAACAATCTGCAAACACTTGAATACCTTTCAAATGGCACATCTTTAAATACTGAGATTATTCATCAAGAAGGGTATGAATTTATCCTGATATAATGGAATTTATAATGAAACCTTATCTCCAGTTCCTATTTCCTGATTTATTTTATACCAAATATCACATAAATGTCATAATACTGGCACATTATAATAATGCAAAAGACGAGGAGTCCATCAAAATATACATTGATGTATAATAGAATGAGAAATCTGTGCAACTGCCTCTTTCGCCCAGCGAGGAGGTTGATTAACATCAAACATCATATTAATAAATTTTAACTGATAATTAACTAATAGTTTAATGAATAATTCTGAAAATGAGACCATTGTAGTCTCGAAAGCATATTTCCCTGTCAATGTTTGCAATAATACTCTAGTCAATATACTTTTCTATAAAAATATTCTGATTGCTGCATAACTCTTTAAAAAAATATGTTTGGAAGTGAACATGGAATTGATTGAAAAAGACATTGAATACAAAGAAAAATATTCATTTTAGCACAATGCACATGTGTCATTTATGTCAAAGGAAGACCTTTCCATTTAATTAAATCAGCTTTAATTTTTGTCTTTAGTAAAACATAGTTCAATGTACACAAATATTGATAAGCCGCATCAACCAATACCCATAAATATTTAATTTTCTTAGTCCATCTAAGCTGTGTAATCTGTTTACCAGCAGTATAATCTTCCTCTGTAATTGATAATATGTTCCTCTTATCCCAATTAACCTTATAAGCAGACATTTTTCCATATTGTACCAAACAGATTTGTAGATGTCATAATGATTGCTGAGGATTTGTTAAATATATTAGTACATCATTTGCAAACAAATGAATCTTATATCCTCTTCATTTATTTTAATCCCACTAATTTTATAATTTTGTCTTTTAGCCTGGGCTACCGGTTCTATCATCAATGGCGACAAAGGACAATATTGCCTTGTGGAGCGTGTTAAATTAAATGTATCTGAAATTTGTCCATTCGTCACCATACTCGCCAAAGGATTTTTATACAAGGCTTTAACCCAAAAAAGGTAAAAATTGTCCAAACTTATACCTTTCAAGTATTTTAAATAATAAAGTACCTTACAACTCGATCAAAGGCTTTTCCCACATCTAATGCCACTATTGATTCAAACAATGTCTTGACACATTAATCAACGTCAACAGTCAAACAATATTTTCAGAAGAAAATCTATTCTTAATGAAACCTGCTTGATCAACGTATTAAACATGTCAAATACTTTGCAAGTCTATTAGCTCATGCTACCACTTTTCAAACATACCCACTGGTCTGCAGCAAAGGGAGAGTTTGCCATCTCGGGGTACATACCCTGCACAAAGATGCTCTGCTCAATGAATTTCCCGGTATTATCTCTCCGAATTTCAGTATCTCCAAAACAGTACATCGAGGGCCATTGCCAACATTTCACATTCTTTAGCCGTCCTTTATGGCCATTGGAGATGAAATAGCATGCATTGTTTCGAGCCACACGGCACTTCCAATTTGTTTTGGAGGGTCGGCATTTCACTGTGTTCACAGACCACCAGCCACTCATTTTTGCCTTCAGCAAAATAACGGATCCACGGTCAGCAAGACAGCGGGTGTTTTAGTTTCTGGTGACGGTTCTGGAGGGGGGGGGGTTATGTAGCAGTTGTCTTGTGGGCCGAGTGGGCAAGGTTCTTTGGCAGGCGCGTGAAGTCATAAGACAGACAGCTGGGAGCTCATTCATTTAATTGACTGCCCACGTGTGGTGCTGTGTGATGAGGAATGGCACATTGATCTGTGGATTCTCCTGCCGAAAGGCATGGGACACTCTCAGGGCTTAATTTAAACCTGTGGTCCTGTGGATTGGCAGCAAACTCATAATGATGTTCCACCTTGACCCATGGAGCCTGGGACATGCAGTAAATTAAAGAAGCCTGTAAAGTCTGAATAAAGCAGTCTTGTGTCGACTAGCCTGGTGTGTGTGTGTGTGTGTGTGTGTGTGTGTGTGTGTGTGTGTGTGTGTGTGTGTGTGTGTGTGTGTGTGTGTGTGTGTGTGTGTGTGTGTGTGTGTGTGTGTGTGTGTGTGTGTGTGTGTGTGTGTGTGTGTGTGTGTGTGTGTGTTGCTTTAGTAGCCCTATCGAAGTAGCCGCTACATACATGAATATTTGGGGTGATTATCACACTTAGGATACTTTTCATCCATCTCACAGCCTGTGGGAAGAAGCTATTCTCCAGCCTGTAAGTCCTGATTTTGATGATGGACGTGGTTGAAGATGCTGTTCACAAGATCAAAATGGTCTTTTTACAGTTCCTGGTGCCCTATTTGAACAACACTCCCAGTAAATGTCATCTACAGAAGAAAGAGAGACCCCAGTGATCCTCACAACTCTGCATCATTGCTGTCTGATGCTTTACAGCAACTAGACCATCCAATGATGCAGCCAGACTCAACTGCGCTCCTGTAAAATCTCAGGATGAGAGGCATTGGCCTTGACCTCCTCAGCCTCCTTGGGAAGTGTAGACCCTTCCTGACCGATATGGAGGAGTGATTGTTTTGTGATTTAATATGTGTGCGGTATGGATAAGAATTTTACGTGATTGTATTGTCTATTCTTGCTCTTTCACTATCTTTAGTGGATAGAAGTAGTCATTGTACTTTAGGATGTACAATCATGTACAGATGGTCCTTAAATAGCCATTTGGCCCAGATGTCTATTCAGTCCAAGAATACTTTCGACCACAGGCAGATTTTGAACAATAACCCCATTCATTCTGCAACAACTGCCACTTAATTTTCCCAGTTGTTCAATGGTAAACTAGATGGAGAAAACACCACTGTCAACTCTTCTACCTTAAAGGAGTAAATATATTGAAATGGGCAGTAGATCAAGAGATGGAATCAGTGAAATCAGACAGAGGTGAGTGGCTGCTTAAAATTAGAAACATTCGTGTTCATGCTATAGAGTTTAAGGCTGCCCAGGAGGAATATAATGTGTTTTCTATAAGTTTGTTTGCCCTCACCCTGGCGAAGGATGGGGCTAACGGACATGTTGCAGGAAGGGTTCGAGAATTAACATAGTGGGTCACAGGAAGCTCAACTTTAGATCCACAGAGCCCAAGTGTTTAGCACAATGGCCACCCAGTCTGTATTTAGTCTTGCTGATATTGAGGTCAACTGAGTCATCCAAATGTAGGAGATTAGGATGGATGGGGTTCATGTGAAACTCTGCCTCAAATGGAAGGTCTGATTGTGGACTTGGATGGAGGTGAGAGGAGATGTAGGGACAAGTTTGGCAATTTCTGCAGTTCCAATGGGGAGTGCATCAGGTGGTGGTGGGTGGAGAGGGTAGTGCCGTCATGGGAGTCACAGAAAGATGTGCCCCTGTGAAAAGAGGATATGAGTGGAGCGGGTTAGATGTTGCAGGTTAGATGATGGTGCTGAAGTTGGAAGTTTCCAAGGATAACGTGTCAGATGTGGCAGCTGATGGGTGGTAAGTGAGAAACCTGTGGGATTCTGTCCTTGTTGTGCCGGAGAGGAGATGGGGTAAGGGCAGAAAGAGAATTGGAGATATGGGTGCAGGCTTTTTCAATGACAGTATGGGGGAATCTACATTTATTGAAGAAATAAGACATTTTGGGTGTCCTGGAGTAGAAGACCTCATCTTGGGACTGTTACAGGCCCAGAGGACCCCAAAACCTAGCAGCAATAGAAAATCACCAAGACAAATGCATACTTAAGCAAACGTAATTTTTAATTTTCTTTAAACAAAAAATAATCAACCTTTAACTTATCACTATTAATGTAACTCCTAATTCTAAACGCAGGTGTATTTAAAGTGTATAAAGTTCTTTGACACTCCTACAAGTTCACCGGTATCTATCAATTCTTATACTGTGTACAGAATTCAACATTTATGACTTTTCACCAAGATTTGGTGCTTAAAAGTAAATGGTTACCCTCCAGGAAGGCTCTTGTTGGTTTCAGAGATGGATTTCTTGCTCATTGCACACACAAAACTGATTCCCTCTGATCAGCCACTTTGGTGTCTTGCCAAAGAAACTTTCCCCATCAGGGTTTTCCAAATGATAACCTCTTCTGCAGGTCACCATTGAGTTCCTTTTGTTTCCCTTATTTCAAGTGAAACGCCATTTCTAGCCAGCCATTTCCTCTTGTATGGACAACAAGGTTTTTCAACAGGCTGAACTGAGAACTCACAATCCTTCTTCAAAATGGGGTTTCAACAACATGCCAGCTTGCCATCTCACTCTCTCTCTCTTTTAGAAAAAAACCTATTTGGTGTCTCCTCTCTGCTTGCAAAAGCACATGACCTTCTTAGAACAGAAAACTTCTGAGTCCATGTATTTGTTGCTTTAAAAACAATAATCCATTTACACCTGCTTTTTAAATTATTTAGCAAAACACACAGTCTCCTTGTTTTGTTTTTGCAAAGGCTCTCGGCGCCTGCATGACTCACTCTCAACAAAGCTCTTGCATTTTAAGTAAGAGATGTTTTGCGAATTGTTAGTGTTTGTTTGTGACCTACACGACTCCTACAATCTATCCATCAAAAACATATCTATATACAATATAAAATATATAATCTGTCACAGGACAGATGCAGTAGAAGAGTTGTGATAAAATCAATGGTGTCCTTGCAAAAACAAAAGTGGGAAGAGATATAATCCAGGTAGCTCTGGTGAGTGGAGTTTGTAATAGTTTGAAACTTGAACCTCTCTATTTCAGGAGACAATTTACTGTCATGTAATTAAAAAGTGTCATATCACACAAAATTGCTTTTTTTCTGCTGTAAGACAGACAGATTAGCCATTGGCAGAAGTTGCCTGAAATGCCTCTTGCACTCAGAGAAGGAAGCAAAACAGAGTCGTGCTCCCCGGCCCCCCCCACCACCACCCCAAACCCTGGGCCAAGTCACTGAGGGTCTGTGGATTCTATTTCAGTGCTCACAGACCAATCCAAGTCATTGGCAATGTGAGCTCCAGTTTTTAAACTCTGGCATGATTAGGAACCATTTAGCACTCACTCGTATCCCAAGTCTGATACCTGACACCCTTTTAGCCAGTTTTGAACCAGTCTCTAGAAGTCCACGACCTGGTGTTAGTTCCTTGACTGCTTTGTACAGAGGCCCACAGCCTGCATGGGTTCCTCTCCTCAAGACACCAACAGCCTGCCACCTATGTGGGTCCTTCAGCTGCAGAACCCCTCATCGGTCTGCTTCCTTGGTCACTGACCTGTGGATTGAATTCTCTGCTCCTCAGATGTTGGTGGGGTGTGGTCTTTCTGTTTTCTGGTGCCCCGCACTAGTCCTCCGATTTCCCAGCGTTCGCGGTGGCGAAGAAATCTAACAAATCTAAATAACAAATTTTCAATGTAGAGGAGAATCTCACATGTATGGAGGGATGGAAAGGGCATTATTACACTCTTATCCCAGGTCTGATACCTGACACCCTTTTAGCCAATTTCCAACCAGTATTTAGCAATGCACGGTGTAGTGTAAGTTCCTTGATTTCTTTGTCCAGAAGCCCACAGCCTGTGTAGATTCTTTTCCTCAAGTTACCAACAGCCTGTCACCTATGTTGGTCCTTCAGCTGCAGAACCCCTCATTGGTCTGCTTCCATGGTCACTGATCCGTGTATTGAATCCTGTGCTTCTCAGATGTTGATGGGGTGTGGTCTTCATGTTTTCTTGTGCCCTGTGCTGGTCCTTTACTTCCCCAGAGTTCGCGGTGGCGAGGAAATCTAACACACCTAATTAAAATTTTACATCTTAGAGGAGAATCTCACATGTGTGGAGGCATGGAAAGGACATTATTACAAATTGAAGCCTAATATTTGAATATTCATGCGCCAAATTTGCAAAAGCATAGAGTATATATTTCTCAAGCTATATGTAATTTTTTATAAAGAAAGACAATTTTGAAATTTTGCATGACATCTTGGCAACCCTAAAATTTTATCTGATTTCTGAGTACGTGCAATACAATTCCACATCTCTGCTAATGCTAATTTAACAAATTTCAATTGATATATTAATAGTTTTAATTTGGGCCTTATTCCCTCAATATTTACTAATAAAAATAAAGTTGGATTTTGTGGATAAACAACTGTAACTTGTTCCAAAAAATTTGTAATTCTCCCCAAAAAGACCTTGCATTAGGACAAAGCTATGTTGAGTGCAAGAAAGTTGCTACATGTTCACCACACCTCAAACATCGATCTGATAATTCTGATTTTATTCTGTTCAATTTCTCTGGTGTAAGAAGTAACTGAAGAAGAAAAACGAGTTGTGAATTCGTTCCTCACTGCTGCAGTGTGGAACTCTGGTCAATAGTTCAAGTCTGCTGAGTTGAAGTGAATTAATACAACTCCCCTGGATCACGTGATCTCTGTTGCCAAATCAGCTTCCTGTCGAACTTTTCAAATCCAACTGCCTGAGTCACCTGACTCCAGATGCAGCTTTCAGATAAAATCCTTGCTGACATCTGCTACATTACTAATGTAAAAACAATTATGCTGAACTAATTTGTATCATACGTTGAGAAACTTATATGGATCTGCCCATATTTGCCAATCAATTACAATATTCAGATCCATTTCCCACGTTTGTCTAGACTTATGAACTCCGCATTTAAAAGTTCCTACTTGTAATCAAGAGGACATCATGGAAGTAAACTTTTTAACAATTCCTCTTTATAAGGAATTTCTATTTCAGTACAACATGGTTGGTCCTAACTTATCCTTCAAATATGCTCTTAGTTGGAAATACCAAAAAAGATTGCAATGAGTTATACAATATTTATTTCCCAGTTGCTCAAATAACATTAATTGACTCCTTTCATAACAATCTTCAACATTTATAATCCCCTCACGAAACCCACTATCCAGAAATTGATGATCCTTTGAAAAAGAGACGAAGATTTTGAATCAAATACACTCTGGATGATGTACATCCACTTATACCAATTCTATCATTTATTTTATTCCATATATTAATCAAATGTTTAAACAATTGTGTATCTTTATTACCAACCATTAATTTAAATTCCCACTTGTATATAAATTCTTCTGCTTTTCTCTCTCCTATTTTATACATTTTAAAGGCAATTTTTCCCTTTCACAAAAAGAAGCAAGAAATCTCATTTGAGCTGCTCGATAACAATGTTTAAAATGAGGAAGCTGCAATCCTCTGAATGCAGAATTTGTTTTGGGTCACATGTAACATGGGATTCAATCAGAAATGGGTTCACGTGACGTAAACTCATGATGCAGACTGTTTTCTGAAAATGGAATACAAGAGGAGGGTTGTCTAGGTCTTTCGCAGGATATAGATTACAAGATATAGGGGAAAAGTAGGCATATTGAGTCTGCTCCACCATTCTTCCACTCACCCCCACTCCCCAGCTCTCTCCCCATTACCCTTGATTCCTTGACTAATCAACTACCTGTCAATCTCTGCCTTAAATGCACCCAATGACCTCAGTTCCACAGATTCATGACCCACTGACAAAATCAATTTTGCCACATCTGTTTTAAATTGACACCCTTTTATCCTGAAATTATGCTCTCCTGTCCTAGAATCCCCGACCATCGGAAACATCTTTGCCATATGTACACTGTCCAGGCCTTCCAGCATTTGAAATGCCTCTGAGGTCCCCCGTATCCTTCTGTACTCCAACTAGTACAGTCGAAGAGTCGACAATTGTTCCACGTACACTAACCCTTTCATTCCTGATATCATTCCAGTAAATCATCTCTGACCTTCTCCAACACCAGCACATCTTTTCTCAAATACAGCACCCAAAACTCTAATTCTGATTGAATGTTTACATCCGGTACCGCACGGATGGCAGTCTCTTCAATCTGAGGCGCCTGCAAGCTCACACCAAGACACAAGAGAAACTTGTCCGTGAACTACTCTTTGCAGACGATGCCGCTTTAGTTGCCCATTCAGAGCCAGCTCTTCAGCGCTTGACGTCCTGCTTTGCGGAAACTGCCAAAATGTTTGGCCTGGAAGTCAGCCTGAAGAAAACTGAGGTCCTCCATCAGCCAGCTCCCCACCATGACTACCAGCCCCCCCACATCTCCATCGGGCACACAAAACTCAAAACGGTCAACCAGTTTACCTATCTCGGCTGCACCATTTCATCAGATGCAAGGATCGACAATGAGATAGACAACAGACTCGCCAAGGCAAATAGCGCCTTTGGAAGACTACACAAAAGAGTCTGGAAAAACAACCAACTGAAAAACCTCACAAAGATAAGCGTATACAGAGCCGTTGTCATACCCACACTCCTGTTCGGCTCCGAATCATGGGTCCTCTACCGGCACCACCTACGGCTCCTAGAACGCTTCCACCAGCGTTGTCTCCGCTCCATCCTCAACATCCATTGGAGCGTTACATTCCTAACGTCGAAGTACTCGAGATGGCAGAGGTCGACAGCATCGAGTCCACGCTGCTGAAGATCCAGCTGCGCTGGATGGGTCACGTCTCCAGAATGGAGGACCATCGCCTTCCCAAGATCGTGTTATATGGCGAGCTCTCCACTGACCACTGTGACAGAGGTGCACCAAAGAAAAGGTACAAGGACTGCCTAAAGAAATCTCTTGGTGCCTGCCACATTGACCACCGCCAGTGAGCTGATAACGCCTCAAACCGTGCATCTTGGCGCCTCACAGTTTGGCGGGCAGCAACCTCCTTTGAAGAAGACCGCAGAGCCCACCTCACTGACAAAAGGCAAAGGAGGAAAAACCCAACACCCAACCCCAACCAACCAATTTTCCCCTGCAGCCGCTGCAATCGTGTCTGCCTGTCCCGCATCGGACTTGTCAGCCACAAACGAGCCTGCAGCTGACGTGGACTTTTTACCCCCTCCATAAATCTTCGTCCGCGAAGCCAAGCCAAAAAGAAACAATAAATTCTGGCCTATAATTCTAGCCCATTAATGGACTATTATCATAACCTAAAGAATGTGGGTTGTTCTGAAGCTTGGTGCTGTGTTACGAGACCAGAGGATCCCAAAACCCAGCAGCAATAGATATTCACCAAGACAAATGCTTACTTAAACAAAAGCTGATTTTAATTATCTTTAAACATAAAAACAGATAACACTTTAACTTATCACTATTTTACTGCTTTAACTTACTTTACCTAACTTACCCCCCTTCTAATTCTAAGTGCACGTGTGTGTAATGTGTGTGTAAGTTCAAAAAAGTTCTTTGGTTCACAGTCCAATCTCACTTCTCATTCCTCCAAGTCCACTGTTTGCAGGCCATTCTTATACTGTGCACAAAATTTAACATATATCAAGTTCACCAGATTTTGGTGCTCAAAAGGTGAATAATACCACTCGGGAAGGTTTTTGTTGGTTTTCAGAGAGAGGTGTGTTGTTCAGGGAAGCATTAGTGTTTTTGTGACACAACGTACCAGCATCTGAAGTCCGCTATCTCTTCAGAAAAGCTCTGATAGCTTTAGCATGGAGCAGAGCTGAACCAGGACTTTGCAGGTATTTAAGGGAGTGTGTGGGCAGGGTTTGTTCTAGACCAACAATCTCACCAAATGACTCTGCTTGAAATCAAGATTCAAACCATTTTGAGGAATACAACAGGAATTGTTCAACAAGAGCCTGGTGTTCCCTGAGGAGTTTTCTTTCAATAGTGGAAATGATTTTTTTTTTAAAAAAGCCCATTAATCTTCCTGATACAGGTCTTTGTATTTAACTTTCAGGTTGCTATCTGTTGTTAACTTGGAGGCCTTTAATGGGGTGACTGGGTGGAATCTTTGCTTTAACCAAGCAGTTCTCTTGCAATTTTCCAGCTGTAGGATGCGATGCAGTTGCTTGCAAGTTTAGCAAGTGGGATTATGACGTGAAACTGCAAGTCACAGCGTCATTTTTGTGTTTGAAAATGCCAATGTGAACATTTTAACTTATGTCTCTTTGGTTTGTTTAAGTTTATAGAGGAGACGTTGGGTCAAGCTGAGAAGACAGAGGTTGGATGCCCATTAGGCGAATCGGCTGGGCAAAGCAGAAAGCACAAAACGAGGGACTGAAAAAATAATGAAGGAGACTGAAGTGACATTGAACCAAACCCAGGTAAAGAATTTAATTTTGTGCAGCGTACTTAAGAGACCAAACGATTTGGGCTTTTAGTGGTGACCTATTTAAATGAACAAAATCTGACTAGAATAGAAATTTATGGAATGTTTGGAAGTTGCCACAAAAAAATGGAGCATATAAATTAGATGTTGTAATTAAGATAAATGAACAATACAATGAGTCTGGTCTCACAGTATCTGCCTCCCTCTACCGTATATCACCGTTAAACCTTCTCCCCAATATGAACCTGATGTCACAGTATAGGCCAGAATTTATTGTACATCACTGTTAAACCTTCTCACGACAGTGAATCCGGTGTCAGCAGTATCTGTCCCAGTCTACTGTACATCACCATTAAACGTTCTTCGCACTGTGAACTTGTTATCACAGAATCTGCCACAGTTTAATGTACATCTCGTTAAACATTCTCCCCACTGTGAACCTGGTGTCAAAGTATCTGCCACAGTTTATTGTACATCACGTTAAACATTCTCCCCACTGTGAACCTGGTGCCACAGTTTATCGTACATCACTTTTAAACCTTCTCAGTACTGTAAACCTGGGGTCACAGTACCTGCCACAGTTCATTGAACCTGACTGTTAAACCTTCTCACGAATCTGAATCTTGTCTCATAGTTTCTGTCTCTGTCTATCGGACATCAGCGTTAAACTTTCTCCCCCCTGTGAACCTGGTGTAATAGTATTTGCCTCAGTCTACCGTCCATCACCGTTTAACATTCTCCCCACTGTAAACCTGGTGTCACAGCATCTACCTCAGTCTCCCATACATCACCCTTAAATCTCCTCCCTACTGTGAACCTGGTGTAAATGTATCTGCAATAGTGTTATATGCATCACTTTTAAACATTCTTCCCACTGTGAACCTGGTTTCACAATATCTGCCACAGTTTATCGTACATCACTTTTAAACCTTCTCAGTACTGTAAACCGGGTGTTACAGTACCTGCCACAGTTCATTGAACCTGACTGTTAAACCTTCTCATAATGTAAAACGGTGTCACATTATCCTTGTCACACCTCCATACATCACCGTTAAAACTTCAACCCACTGTGAACCCGTTGTCCACAGTATCTACCACAGTTTATCGTACATCACTGACACAACTCCCCACTGTGAACATAGTGTCACAGTATATGCCTCTGTCTACCGAACATCACCATTAAACCTTCTCTCAACTGAGAAACTGGTGTCACCCGATCTGCCACAATTTATCCTCCATCAATGTTAAACATTCTCCCCACTTTGAACGCAGTGTCACAGTATCTGCCTCAGTCTCCCGTACAGGACACTTAAACCTTCTCCCCACTGTGAACCTGGAGTCACAATATCCGCCTCAATAGACCTTACATCACCCATAGACTTTCTCCCCAATGTGAACCTAATGTAACAGTATCTGCCTCAGTCTCCCATATATCACCATTAAACATACTCTCCACTGTGATCCTGTATATGCCAGAGTTTTTTTATACATCACTGTTAAACCTTCTCACTGCTCTGAACCCGGTGTCACAGTTTCTGTCCCAGTCTACTGTACATCAGCATTAAACGTTCTCCACACTGTGAACTCGGTGTCACATTATATGCCACAGTTTATTGTACATCTCGTTAAACATTCTCCTCACTGTTAACCTGGTGTCACAGTATCTGACACAGTTTATTGTACATTAATGTTAAACGTTTTCACTCCCATGAACCCATTGTCTCAGTATCTATCTCAGTCCACCGTACATCACCGATAAACATACTCCCCCCTGTGAAGCTGATGTCAGAGTATCTGCATATGTCTATCGCACATCACCATTAAACATTCTCCCAACAGTGAAACCAGTGTCACTTTCTCTGCCACAGTTTATCATACAGAACTGTTAAACGTTCTCCCCACCGTCAACCCGGTCCATGTCACAGCATCTGCCTCAGTTTCTCGTACATCACCAGTAAACCTGTGAGGCTGGTTTTACTGTACCTACCACAGTTTATTGTACATCACATTAAACCTTCTCCTCACTGTGCACTTAGAGTCATGGTATCTACCTCAATTCACCGTATATCATCATTAAATCTTCTCCCCACTGTGAACACAGTGTCACAGTATCTGTCTCAGTCTACCGTACATCATTGTTAAACCTTATTCCCCATTGTGCACCTGGTGTCACAGTATTTATCTCAATTTACCATACATCACCGTTAAACCTTATCCCCAATGTGAACCACTTGTCAAAGTTTCTGCCAGCGTTTATCGTACATCACAGTTAAACCTTCTCCCCACTGTGAACATGATATCATAGTATCTGCCTCAGTTTACCGTACATCACTTTTAAAACTTATCCCTACTGTGTACCTGGAGTCATGGTATCTACCTCAATTTACCATACATCACCGTTAAACCTTCTCCTCACTGTGAACACGGTGTCACAGTATCTGCCTCAGTCTACCGTATATCTCCTGTATATCTCAATTAACCCTTTTCCCATTGTGAACCTGGTTTCACAGTATCTGACACAATTTATCGTACACTGTTAAACATTCTCAAAACTGCTAACCTGGCATCAAAGAATCTGCCTTACTCTATCGAACATCACTGACAAAACTTCTGCCCACTACAAACCCAGTGTCACCGTATCTGCATCAGTCTACAGTATATCACCATTAAAACTTGTCTCCACTGTTAATCTAGTGCCACAGCATCTGCTATATTGTTCATCAATGTTAAACCTTCTCACGACTGCTGGAAACCAGGTGTCACAGTATCTGCCTCAGTCTGCTGTACCTCACCGTTAAACCATCTCACTACTGTGATCTCGGTATCTGATTACATGCCTCAATCTTCTGTACATCACCATTAAACATTCTCCTCACTGTGAACCTGGTGTCACATTATCCACCACAGTTTATTGTCCATCACTGATAAACTTTCTCATTGCTGTGAACCTGGTGTTACAGTATCTTCCACAGTCTACCGTACATCACTGTTGATCTATCTCTCAACTGTTAATCCAGTGTCACAGTATTTACCACATTATATTGTACATCACTGTTAAACCTTTTCCCCACTGATGACCTGATGCCACAGCATCTGCTGTAATTTATTGTACATCACTGTTAATCCTACTAACTACTGCTATGAAACCGGTCACACAGTATCTTCCTCATTCTTCCGTAGAGCACCGTTTATCGCACATCTGTTTTGAACCTTCTCTCTTCTGTGAACTAATTTTCATGGTATCTGTCAAAGTTTACCATACATCACTGTTAATCCATCTCACTACTGTGAACGCGGTGTCACTTTATCTGACCCAGTTTAATGTACGTCACTTTTAGACCTTCTCCCTACTGTGAACCCAGTGTCACAGTATCTGCCTCAGTCTCCCGTGTATCACCATTAAACCTTCTCACCTCTGGGAACCTGTGTCACAATTTTTGCCAAAGTTCGTTTTACATCACTGATAAACCTCCCCACTGTGAACCGGGTGTTATAACAACTGTCTCCATGCACTGTACATCACCATTAAAGCTTATCCCCACTGTGAACCTAGTGAAACATTTTCTGACACATTTTATCATACAACACTGTTAAACCTCTCATTGCTATATAACCATATAACCATATACAGCACAGAACAGGCCAGTTTGGCCCCATTAGTTCATGCTGGAACAAATCCCCACCCTCCAAGTTCCATGGAGCAGCATCTGGTCCATACCCCTCCAATCCTCTCTCCTCCATGTCATTATCCAGTCTTTCCTTAAATGTAAATAACGTCCCTGCTTCAACCACCTCCGCCGAAAGCTTATTCCACATCCCAACCACCCTTTGCGTGAAGAAGTTTCCCCCTCATATTCCCCATAAAATTTTCCCCATTCAACTCAAACTATGGCCTCTGGTTCGAAAACCCCCACTCTTAATTGAAAAAGCCTAACCACGTTGACTCTGTCCCTTTTAAAATCTTTAACACCTCCATCAAATCCCCCCTCAATCTTCTACGCTCCAGAGAAAAAATCCCCAGGCTGCTCAACCTTTCTCTGGAACTCAAACCCTGACATCCTGTCAACATTCTCGTGAACCTTCTCTGCACTCTCTCTATTTTGTTTATATCTTTCCTATAATTCGGTGACCAAAACTGCACAAAGTACTCCAAATTTGGCCTCACCGATGCCTTGTACAATTTCATCATAACATCCCAACTCTTGAATTCAATACTCCGATTTATGAAGGCCAACATTCCAAATGCCTTCTTCACCACTCTATCTACCCGAGTATCAACTTTGAGGCTACTATTTACCATAACTCCCAAATCCCTTTGTTGCTCTGCTCTCCTCAATTGTCTACCATTCAATGTATATGACCTATTTAGATTTGCCTTTCCAAAATGCAACACTTCACACTTATTCGTATTAAATGGCATCAGCCATTTCTCAGCTCACTCCTCTAGCTTTCCTATATCTCTTTTTAAGCTATGGTAATCTTCCTCACTGTCCACAATACCACCAATATTTGTATCATCTGCAAACTTACTTATCCAATTCACCACCCCTTCTTCCAGATCATTAATATATATAACAAACAACAGTGGACCCAGGACCGATCCCTGAGGAACTCCACTAGTCACCGGCCTCCAATTTGACAAACAATTTTCTACCACTACTCTCTGACACCTCCCATCCAACCATTGCTGAATCCATTTCACTACCTCCTTATTTATATCTAATGCCTCTACCTTTTTACCTAACCTCCTGTGGGCAACTTTGTCAAAAGCTTTACTCATCTAAATAGACAACATCCACAGTCTTCCCTCAATCAATCTTTTTTGTGAGCCCCTAGAAAAACTCCATAATGTTTGTTAAGCATGATCTACCCCTGACAAAACCATGCTGACTACTACCTATCAATCCCTGTTCTTCCAAATATTTGTAAATGCCATCCCTCAGAACACTTACCATTAACTTCCCCACCACAGACGTCAGACTCACAGGTCTATAATTTCCAGGCTTACATTTGGACTCTTTCTTAAACAGCGGAACAACATGAGCCACCCACCCTCCAATCCTCTGGCATTACCCCCATGACCAGTGACATCCTAAATATCTCTGTTAATGGCCCCACTATCTGTACACTAGCCTCCCTGAGTGTCCTTGGGAATACTTTGTCCAGACCCAGAGATTTGTCCACCTTTATCTTTTTTAACACTGCCATCACTGCCTCCTCGGTTATCCTTATATGATTCATGACCTCCCCACTATTTTTCTTTATTTCAACTGGTACAATATTTTTTTCCCTAGTGAATACCGAGGTAAATAAATCATTTAAAATTTCCCTCATCTCCTCTGAATTCTCACTCAGCCTACCCTCCCTATCTACAAGGGGTCCAATTCTATCCCTCACTAATCTTTTACTTTTAATGTACCTATAGAAACCCTTTGAATTTATTCTTACTCTGCCTGCCAAAGCCTCTTTGTGCCTCTTTTTTGCCTTTCTAATTTCTTTCTTAAGATTTTTTCTACACTCCTTGTCGTCCTCTTTCAATTTCTCATCACCCTGCTGTTTATACCTCTTGTACACCTTCCTCTTTCTCCTAACCAAATTTCTAATATTCCTCGAAAACCAAAGCTCCCTATGACTTCCAGCCTTTCCTTTGATCCTCACTGAGACACATCTACTCTGTACTCTCAAAATTTCTTCTTTGAATATTCTCCATTTTTCATTTACATCCTTTCCTGAAAGAATCATGTCCCACTCAATACTCCCCAAATCCATTCTTATTCCTTTGAAATTTGCTTTTCTCCTATCCAGAACCTCAACTTTAGGCCCTTCTTTGCTCTTCCCTAAAACTACCCTAAAACTAATAGAGTTGTGATCACTAGACCCAATTTGTTCTCCAACATTAACCTCAGACACCTGACCTATCTCGTTGCCTAACAGGAGAACCGTCCTGAGTCAGTTCCTCTACGTATTGATAAAGAAATCTATCTTGTACACATTTGACAAACTCAAGCCCATCTAGCCCTCTTACTGTATGGGTATCCCAATCAATGTGAGGGAAGTTAAAAGGTCCCATGATCACTTTCTTTCTTTGGCTTGGCTTCACGGATGAAGATTTATGGAGGGGTATGTCCACGTCTGCTGCAGGCTTGTTGGTGACTGACAAGTCTGATGAGGGACAGGCAGGGACAGTGTATTGGCAATGCCTGAAATAGGTATTGTATCCTTGGGAAAATGTTCATTTTAATACAGTTTATCCTTCCTATTAGTGTTAGTGGTAAGTCTTTCCAATGCTCTAAGTCGTCCTGTAATTTTTTCATTAGTGGATAATAATTGAGTTTATATAGATGGCCGAGGTTTTTATTTATTTGTATACCTAGGTATCATATTGTTTGCATTTGCCATCTGAATGGTGATTCTTTCTTAAATTTTGAGAAATCCGCATTATTCATTGGCATTGCTTCACTTTTATTTGCGTTAATCTTGTAACCTGACACTTCTCCATATTCCTTCAATTTCTTATGTAATTCTTTTATTGATATTTCTGGTTCTGTTAAGTATACTATAACGTCATCTGCAAATAAACTGATTTTATATTCCTTATCTTTTATTTTTATCCCTTTTATTTTATTTTCTGTTCTTATCAATTCTGCTAGTGGTTCTATAGCTAACGCGAACAATAAGGGTGATAATGGGCATCCCTGCCTCATTGATCTGCTTAAGTTAAATTGCTTTGATATATATCCATTTACTGTCACTTTCGCCAATGGCCCCTTATATAGTGCTTTAATCCAATTAATATACTTCTCTGGTAAACTGAATTTTTGTAGTACTTTGAATAAATAATTCCATTCTACTCTGTCAAAGGCCTTCTTTGCGTCTAAAGCAACTGCTACTTTTGGAGCTTTATTCCCTTCTACTGCATGAATTAAGTTAATAAATTTACAAATATTGTCTGTTGTTCGTCTTTTTTTAATAAATCCAGTTTGGTCTAGATTTACTATTTTTGGTACATAGTCGGCTAATCTGTTTGCTAATAGCTTAGCTATTATCTTATAATCTGTGTTAAGTAAAGATATTTGTCTATATGACGCTGGTGCGAGTGGATCTTTCCCTGTCTTTGGTATTACTGTAATTATTGCTGTTTTGCATGAATCTGGTAAGCTTTGTGTTTTATCAATCTGGTTGATTACTTTCAGGAGGGGAGGAATTAATAAATCTTTAAATGTTTTGTAGAATTCTATTGGGAATCCATCCTCTCCTGGTGTTTTATTATTCGGTAGTTTTTTTTATTATCTCTTGTATTTCTCCTATTTCAAATGGTTCTGTTAATTTTTTTTTTTTACTTGATGCCAATACCATTCTCTTAGTTTGTTCTGTCTTAAGCTGCCATGGTAGAATTTTGTGCGTTTTTTTCTCCTAGTTCATAATATTTCTGTTTTGTCTTCATTATGTTCTTCTCCACCTTATATGTTTGAGTGTTTCATATTTTATTTTTTTATATGCCAATTCTCTTCTTTTAGTTGTATCTTCCTTCATTGCTAATTCTTTTTCTATATTTACTATTTCCCTTTCCAACTGCTCTGTTTCCTGATTGTAGTCCTTCTTCAACTTGGTTACATAACTTATTATTTGCCCTCTAATGAACGCTTTCTTTGTGTCCCATAGTATAAACTATCTTTCACTGATTCTGTATTTATTTCAAAGTACATTTTAATTGGTCTTTCAATGAATTCTCTAAAATCCTGCCTTTTAAGTAGCATGGAGTTTAAACTCCATCTATTCATTCTTGGAGGGATGTCCTCTAACTCTATTGTCAATATCAAGGGTGAATGATCCGATAATATTCTAGCTTTATATTCTGTTTTTCTAACTCTGTCTTGCATGTGAACTGATAATAGGAATAGGTCTATTCTTGAGTATGTTTTACGTCTACCCGAATAATATGAATATTCCTTTTCCTTTGGGTGTTGTTTCCTCCATATATCCAAAAGTTGCATTTTTGCATCGATTTAATAATAAATTTGGTTACTTTGTTCTTTCTGGTAATTTTTTTTCCCAGTTTTATCCATGTTTGAATCCAAATTAAGGTTGAAATCCCCTCCTATTAATATGTTCCCTTGCGTGTCTGCTATCTTCAAAAAATATCTTGCATAAATTTTTGATCTTCTTCGTTAGGTGAATATTCATTGAGTAAATTCCAAAACTCCGAATATATCTGACATTTTATCATTACATATCTCCCTGCTGGATCTATTATTTCCTCTTCTATTTTAATTGGTACATTTTTACTGATTAATATAGCTACTCCTCTAGCTTTTGAATTATATGACGCTGCTGTTACATGTCCTACCCAATCTCTCTTTAATTTCTTGTGCTCCATTTCAGTTAAATGTGTTTCTTGCACAAATGCTATATCAATTTTTTCTTTTTTCAGTAAATTTAGCAGTTTCTTCCTTTTGATTTGGTTATGTATTCCGTTAATATTTAAAATCTTATAGTTTAACGTAGCCATTTCATACTTTGTTTATCTTTCCTTTCCATTTCCTCATCATCACCTTTCCTTCTTATCCATTTCTGCTTTCTTGTTTTGAACACTTTATAAGACAACATTTCTAAAACATCAAACATTTCCCTTATTCTCCTATCTAAAATTTCTTTAACCCCACTATCTCCTCTCCTTCCTGAGTTGCCCTTTATCCCTTGTCGGGCAACCACATCTCCCCTCTCCATTTGGATTTGCGAATTTACTCGCAAGCATCAACTGATTTTGCAGTGACCTTAACTCCTCCCCATCCAGCCCCCCCGAAAAGATTTTAATTTTCATATATAACAAAGGTCACTCTCTTAATTCCCTCCTTACTTCCTCTCTTCCCATTCTTTCTACATGTCTTCATCTCTCTGTCTTGTAGTTGTTCTGCAAATTTTTGTGCTTCCTCCGGATCCAAGAATACTCTGTTTTGCTGCCCTGGAATAACTATTTTAAGTACCGCTGGGTACTTTAGCATAAATTTATATCCTTTTTTCCATAGGATCGCTTTTGCTGTATTAAACTCTTTTCTCTACTTCAGGAGTTCAAAACTTATGTCTGGATAGAAAAAAAAAATTTTGACCTTTGTATTCCAGTGGCTTTTTGTCTTCTCTTATTTTCTTCATTGCTTTCTCCAATATATTTTCTCTTGTTGTATATCTTAGGAATTTTACTAAAATGGATCTTGGTTTTTGTTGTGGTTGTGGTTTAGGGGCTAGTGTTCTATGTGCCCTCTCTATTTCCATTTCTTCCTGTAATTCTGGTCTTCCTAGGACCCTGGGGATCCAATCTTTTATAAATTCTTTCATATTCTTGCCTTCTTCATCTTCCTTAAGGCCCACTATCTTTATATTATTTCTTCTATTATAATTTTCCATTATATCTATCTTCTGAGCTAACAGCTCTTGTGTCTCTTTAACTTTTTTATTAGATTCTTCTAATTTATTTTTTAAGTCCTCTACTTCCATTTCCACGGCTGTTTCTCGTTCTTCCACCTTGTCCACACTTTTTCCTATATCTGACATGACCATCTCTATTCTATTCATTTTTTCTTCTGCACTTTTAATTCTTATTTTTATTTCACTAAATTCTTGTAATTGCCATTTTTTTACTGATACCATATATTCTTTAAAAAAATATATATCCATTGTCTTGCCTTTCCCTTCTTCTTCCATTTCTCTGTGTTCTTCTTCTTCTTCTTCTTCCTCTGGGTTGGTCATCTGTTGTTTTCTTGTTTTCTTTTTACTCACTTTTTTCTTGTTCTCGTTGTTTTCTGTGTTCTCTTCCTGTTGCTGTGTTGCAGCTGTCATCCTCAGCTGTGGAGATCGACTCTTCAGCTGGTCCCCCCTCCCTTCAGTGTGTTTTTTTACATGCGCAGTTGCGCACTTTTACTTGGCTCCGCGAGGCATTTTTGTAGTCCCGAGCTCGGGACTTCCACCGACCTGATGGAGCGGGCTTCTCTCTCCGCGGCGGGCCTCCTCGGACAGGTAAGGCCTTCACCTTCTTCTTCTGAAGTCTTTTCTTCTTCTCTTCTTCCCGTTGCTTTCGACTTTTCTTTCTTCGCTGCCATTTTCTTCCCAACTTTGCTTTCACTTTGTTTTAATTTTTATGTTTGTGCCTTTGTGTTTTGTGTGTTTTTTTAAAACTTTTCCGGAGAGGGCTGGAGTTCCCTGACCAGCCACTACTCCATCACATGACTCCTCCCAAGTGATTTCTTTAAGCAGTCCTTATACCTCTTCTTTGGTGCACCTCTGTCTCGGTGGCCAGTGAAGAGCTCACCATAGAACACGATCTTGGGAAGGCGATGGTCTTCCATTCTGGATCACTACCTTATGTTTATTACACAATTATGCTATCTCCTTACAAATTTGTTCCTCCAATTTTCTTGACCCATTTGGTGGTCTATAATATGCTCCTATTAGTGCCCTCATGCCTCCTCCACCCCTCAATTCTACCCAAACAGCCTCACTGGACGATCCCTCCAAACCATCCTGCCTCATCACGGCAGTAATGTCCTCCCTCACAAGCAGAGCAACTCCTCCCCCTTTTTTTTACCCCCTGTTCTTCACATCTAAAACATTTGTATTCTGGAATATTGAGTTGCCAGGCCTGTCCCTCCCGTAACCAGGTCTCACTAATTGCCCCCACATCATAATTCCAAGTGCCAATCCAGGCTCTAAGCTCATCTACCTGTCACTCTGCTTTTTGCATTGAAGAACATGCATTTCAGTATCTGTCTCAGCCCACTGGACAACAACATTAAACCTTCTCCCCACTGTGAAACTGATGTCACAGTATCTGACACATTTATTGGACATCAGTATTAAACATTCTCACTACTGTGAAACAGGTATCACTGGATCTGCAACATTGAATCGTGTATCACTGTTTAACCTCCTTCCCACTGTGAACCTGGAGTCAAATTATCTGTCTCAGTCTACCATACATCACTGTTGATCTATCTCTCAACTCTGAATCCATTGTCACAGTATTTGCCACATTATAACATATATCACCATGAAACCTTTTCCCCATTGTTGACCTGATGCCACACCATCTGCTGTAGTTTATTGTACATCACTGTTAAACCTTATCTCCACTGGAAACCTGTTTTCAGTGTTCCTGCCCCAGTTTAACATACATCACTGATAAACCTTCTCCCCACTGAGAACCCGGTGTAACTGTGTCTGCTTTAGTCTGCCGTACATCACCATTAAACCTTCTCCCAAATGATAACCTGGTGTCACAGTATCAGCCAGAGTTAATCGTACATCAATATTAAACCTTCTCATTTCGGTGAACTCATTTTCATGGTATCTGCCAACATTTACCGGACATCACTGTTAAACCTTCTCACTACTGTGAACCATGTGTCATAGTATCAGTCTCAATCTACCGAAAATCACCGTTAAACCTTCTCCCTAATGTGAACCCACTGTCACAAAATCTGCCTAATTCTACTGTACATTAATGTTAAACCTTCTACCTACTGTGAAACCGGTATCACTGTATCTGCAACATTGAATCGTATATCACCATTAAACCTCTTTTCCACTGTGAACCTGGTGTCACAGTATCTTCCCCAGTTTATTTGACTTCACTGATAAACCTTCTCCCAACTATGAACCCGGTGTCACAATATCTACCTCCGTCTACCATATATCACCGCAAAATCCTCTCCCCACTGTTTACCCAGTTTCACAGTATCTATCTCAGTCAACCGTACATCAGCATTAAACCTTCTCCCCACTGTGAACCCAGTGAAATAGTATCTGTCTCAGTCTCCCGAAAATCACCATTAAAATTTCTCCCCACTGTTAAATCTGTGACTCTGTATCTGCAACAATGTATCACATGTCACCTTTACACCTCCTCCACACTGTGAACCCGGTGTCACAGTACCTGCCACAGTTCATTGAACCTCACTATTAAACTGTCTCACTAATGTGTACCCGGTTTCACAGTATCCATCACAGTCCACCGTACATCTCCGTTAAACCTCCTCACTACTGTGATCTCATTGTCACAATATCTGCCATATCTACCGTACATTACGTTAAACGTTCTCCCCAATGTGAACCATTTGTCACTGCTTCTACCATAGTTTATCGTACATCACTGTTAAACCTTTTCATTGATGTGAACCTATTGTCTCAGTATCTATCTCATTATCATTAAACCTTCTCCCGACTGTGAACCTGGTGTCACATTATCTGACACAGTTTATCGTACATTAGTGTTAAACCTTCTCACTGCTGTTAACCCAGTGTCACAGTGTTTGTGACAGTTTTTCGTACATCTCCGTGAAACATTCTCCCCACTGTGAAGCTGGGGTCAGATTACCTGCCTCAGTCTGCCAGATACAGCACCGATTGCTCTCAGCTAAAGGTGCTGTAGTTGAGTTCGGGTAAGCATAGGTGTCTGCTTAAGGAGGCTAGCGGTTGCCTTTGCCTTTCAATGAATTGCTCCAGTGCGCCCCCTACTGCTGTGCTGGAAGCATCTATTGTGAGAGTGGTGGGTGTCTCTGGCCTGATGTGTGTCAAAAGGGTGGTGTTGGTCAGTGCGTCCTTGGCCCTCTGGAACACCTCCAAATCCTCATTGTCCCAGGTAATGTCTTTACCTTTCTCCGCATGATGTGGGCCACTACCAGTATGAATTGGTTATAAAAATTAATTGTTCTGGTGAATTCTTGCAGCTCCTTCATTATGGGGGGTTTGGGGAAGCGCTGAACAGCCTCTACCTTTTCAAGCAGGGGCTTAGTTCTGTGCCTGTTGATTTGATGCCCAGGAAGTCAAACGTTTCCAGCCTGAACAGGCACTAAGTAAGGTTTATAGTAAGTCCAAATTCTTGCAGCCGGGCACACAGTCGCCTTAGGTGGCCTCTGTTTAGCTTCAATGCCACCACTTTGATATCTTGTGGTTACTGCCACCCTCTGCTGTTGGAGAATATATTCCTTGGTCTCAGCCCCTCAATGTGACTAAGAGCCCCTTAAATGCTCCTAATGTTTTGGCCTTCACCCCTGGCAAGGCATTCCTGACACCCACAACTCTGTGTAGAAACAAGTACCTCTCATATTGCCCAAATCCTTCCTCCCTTTGCTTTTGTCAGATGCCTTCTAGTGTTTGCAACTCCCATCTGGGTTTCAGGCAGACCGAAGGACATCTTTCACTGAGTTTCTGGTCTTCCAGCAGTTCTGGATGTCTGTCTCTGGATGCTCTGCTCCGTGGACCACCCCGCAGTATCCCATCAAGTCCTGGAGTCTCTGTGTCAGCAATTCTCTACTGACCACTGCCTGACAGACTTGTGGTCAAAAGTGTTTGTCTATGAAACCATTCCCAGGAAGGTGATCGGGTAAAGTCCTGCTGACTGGGTCATTGAGCGGCACCAGGGCCAGACCACTCTTTCGCAATACCTGAGCCAGGTAGAACCTCAGCACATAGCGCCATTTGGTGCCCTTGCACTTTGGTTCCACGCACAGCCACACACAATGATGGCCATGCTGGTTACACCCTTGTCCACATTGATTGAACATACATGGTCCTTCTCCAGACTCTATCCATTTTGGACCCCCACATGAATAGGAAATCTGCTTTGGGAATTGCTAGGGTGGAGGTGTGGGGATGGGCCACACCTGCCCCACGTGCAGCAGTACCGAGAGTTCCTTGCACCTTGCAACTGATGATCAGATTTTATCCGATTGACAGAGTTGGGGATCTCTGTGGTTCTCCCTGTCTCCTGGAGCTGGGGGTCTCTGTACTGCTCCCCATCTCCTTGAGTTGGTGCTTTGTTCTCCACCAGCCCCACAAGACAACCAAGATCTTTGGATGGAGGGCAGAGGTGCAGAGAGATCAGTGAGAACACGGGTAGTTTCAACAGTGTGGGGTCCATCCAGGTGCCTGATAACAGGAGGAAACCAAGGGGGAAGGGGAATGCAGGACATTCATTAGCAAGACATTGTGAGAGAGTGGATTCCTCGAACTTTTGAGGGGAGAAGGTGCTGATCGATCCATTGGTTTAGGTGGGGCAGGGTATAGACATGGCAGCTGACTGGAATTGTCAGCGGGATACTGAGACTTGGGAGAGGAGGGGAAGGAGGGTGCAGGAGTGTTCTGACGAGAGAGTGCTGAGGGAGAGGCAACATGGGTGGAACCGCAAGGCAAGGGACCCCTGATTGTTTGCAGGGATGGGGGTTTGTAAATAGATATCTAGCACAGAGCCTCTTTGTCCCCCTGCCATCAGGAAGAAGATATAGAGGAATAAAAGCAGGACAGCCAGGCAGCTTCTTCCCACAGGCCATGAGATTGACAAGGCAACATGAGCTGGTTGGGAGCAAAGAATGAAAAGGGGGAGAGCAGGAGCCTGTTTCAGTATTGTCTATCTGGACCAGCCTTTTGAGTTCAAGCTTAAAAAAACCCAACCATTTTTTAATTTAATCATAACGGTACAGAATGAATCAAGAGACAAGATGTCTGTCCAGCAGCGAGCATCGAAGGCTCTTCCTGAAACGGAGGTTCTGAAACCACAGGGAGGTTCTGGCCGGAATGAGGCCCGACTACTGCTAGAAGGAGGAGAGAAGAAACAGGGATAATGTAGGGGAAGGGGTGGGGAAGGGAGGGGGTAGAGATACCTTCCTCCATTCACCTCCCCTTTCCTCCACCCCTTTCCCTGTCCTGGGTAAACTTGTACCTCTCACTTTGTTCGTTTTAGATTGGTCACAGTGTTCGAGCTACCGAAAGAAAACAGACATCCACACCGAGAGCAGTTCAGTTTAAATAAATGTTTATTACAAATTCAAAAGCTGATTTCAAACTAAATTATGCAAGCCCTTCCCAATTATACTCATCAATGCCTGGACTGGTCCCAACTGCCGAAGCAAGGCAATGACTGCACACTTGTAATAGGTTGTCGGGGCGCTGGTTGCAGCTTCTCCACCTCCCTCGACCGGGACGTTAGCTGGACTCTAGAAGTTCTTCTTGCTGAAAGATGTTGTCACCTCTCGGAGAGTCTCAAACTTCAGCAGCGGGACCATGGCTTATATTACCCAAAAACTGCTTACCCAAGCATCAATTCCCAGCGCAGTAAGAAAGATAAGCAAGCAAGCTTGCAAGTTAGGCTTCTAACAAATAACATAATTTTCAGCTTATCACTTTGAATACAATGGTTTATTTTGCATCAAAGCTAGGCCTCTGACAGTCTGTGACCAAAACAAGCAGGAAGATTAAATGTTCTTGGTACACAGATGTCCTTTTGTCAGATAACTGCATCTCTGGCCCCTTGGTGGAATTTAGCTTAAGTCTGCTGATTCTAAAAAAACAAGCAGGTTCTCAGTCTTGCAGAAGCAATGGTTGCAAAAGTAAAAAAAAACACGGTTTTAATCTTCCATTACATTCCCCTCCCCATTCCCCTGCCCATTATCCTCCCCATTTCCTTCCCCCACTCGCCTCCCGCTTCCCCTCCCCCTTCCCATTCCTCTACTCCTATCTCTAACCCCTAACAAACCCTAATCCTAATCCCAGCACATGTCTCATAACCCTAACCATGATGTTAACTCAATCCCGGCCCTAACCCTTACTCTCACCCAACCCAAGCCTAAACCCTACCCCTATCCCCTACACCTATCTCTTTCCCCAAACCATACCCCTTACCACTATCCCATACCCACACCTCCAAGCCTACCCCTTACTCCTACCGTTACCCCCTTCCATTACCCCCTTTCTCCTACCCCCTTCCCCTACCACTCCTTCCCCTAGGTTAGGGTAGGAAGGGGAAAGGGGGAGGGGAAGGGGAGGTGAAGGGAGGAGGGCTGGGGTTAGGGCATAGGTGTGAGGGAAGGGGAAGATAAGCAGGAGGGGTTTGGGATGGATAAGGGGTAGGGGAGAAAGGGGGCGTGGGTGAAGGGACATGGAAGATGCAGGGAATGGGGTTGGCAGGGCCAGAGGGAGAAGAAGGGGAGAGATTCAGGCCATCATGATGTTGTCCGTCCTCTATTCAGCTGGGATGCGAGGTTCTTCTGGACTCGTGTCTTGTCTCTGAGATCGCTCCTTCTCCTGGGAAGAGAAATACGAGTGATAGAGATGCTGTCTCCGAGGCCTGATCATAATGATTTTGGAGGGTCCCAACTCTTCCCACATCACCCTCTCCCTACCCCTACATACTAGGGCCTTTCCACTTCCCCTGCTTTACCTGAGGAAGTGTGTTTTGGAGAAAACCACGATCTATCTCTGCAGAGCTCAGAGCACCGTGTCCCCATCAGGCAACACCCTGGTTCACACTACATGGCACCAAGATCCTGGACAAATCATGGATGGATCAGTCGAGTCCCTTCAGCTGACCCATCTGAACCTACCCCACAACAATATTACCCTTCCCTCCCTCACACCAGTACCCTCTGTTTTTCTTTTATTCCTGTCCCCATATTAAAATATTTTTTATGCCTTTTTAGACCAGCCTCCTTTAAATCAAATATTATAACAATTAATATCAAATCACAATGTTCCAGTGTTTACAAATATATGTTGATAACATATAAAAAAGAAAAGAAAGGAAAAGAAACTAAAATACAACTGTAGCGGCGGCTACTCTGTTACTGAATGACCTCACAACCAGACGGGTTGAGTTTAGTGAGCAAAAACTCCTTTATTCAGGTCTGCCTGGCTGGTCTTATGCTCCCAGCCCGGACCTGGCTGAGAAGCACACCGGGGGCCGCAGGTTGAGGGCTTCTGAGTCTGGTGCCGAGGTCGGGGAGAAACCCCCGACAGTGCCATTTTGGCTTGATGCTGCACTACGTGCGTAACATGAGGGGCTGGATCGTCTGCCTCAAGGCTTGCTGCCTCACATCCCCCACAGAACCAGCGCCAACAGCCTTTTTTGCCGGGAGGCCTCGCTTCTTGGGTTGAGCCGCGACCACTGGCTCGTTGGGGTCGAGGTGTGCTGTCTTTAATCTGTCCACAGTAAACAGTTCCCTCTTATCACTGATGTCTGGTGTGAAAGTGGATCCCGAATGCTGGATGACTCTGTACGGCCCTTCATATGGTCTTTGAAGGAGTCACTGGGGATGTAAGAGGCCTGTGTGTTATGTCTGGGCAGTGGTGGGGGTGTGAAGGAGTCCAATTGGGCCCATAGGCGGAGAAGTAAACTGTGTGGTAAGTGTTGCAGGTTGTGAGGTTCATTGAAAAAACTCACCAGGCAGGGCTAGTGGTTTACCGTAGACCAGATCAGCAGATGACAACTGCAGGTCTTCTTTGGGTGTCGAGCGTTCTGCCACCATATGAACCTTGGACCTGATGGAAGGATGGAAAAGGTCGTGGATATGGTGAAGACTTGCCTGCACCACTGCTGGGGAACCACTGGTCGCAGGGTGCTCATCACTGAGAGGATTCGGGAGGATCCCTGTACCTCCAAATATCGCAGGCCCATGATGGTAGTCCTGAAGGCCTGCATCTCCTCGTCAGACTTCTGATCCGGGAAAAGCTGGTTGTAGTCTAGTCTGGGTATCAGCGAGCAAATGGCCGGTTGGGAGAGCGCTTCAGTCACCACATTGTCTTTCCCTGCCTTGTGCTGAATGTGGGTGGTGAACTCCAATACAAAGGACAGGTGACGGTGTAAGTGGGCCGACCAGGGATCTCTAGCTATAGCGAGAGCCTGAGTGAGGGGTTTGTGGTCGGTATAAATTGTGAAAGGCCTCCCCTCCAAGAAATAGCGAAAATGAGGCACACCAAGGTACATGCCCAGCAACTCAAGGTTGAAAGCACTATACTTGCGGTCTAGCGGATGAAGAAGTTGGCTAAAGAATTCCAGTGGTTTCCACTGTCCATTAACCTGCTGCTCCAAGACAGCACCAATGGTAGTGGCAGAGGCATCGATGGAGAGCACCATTGGATGGTCGGTACGTGGGTGGAGGAGCAGGGTAGCCTTCATGAAGGCAACCTTCGTGGCTTTGAATGCCCTGGAGTCCAGGCGAGTATCTTGTCCTTGGCGAAGAGTGGCTGCATGATGTGTGCAGCTCCAGGAATGAATCGGTTATAGAAGCTGACCATACCTGCAAACTCTTGTAGCCCCTTGAGGTTGTCCGGGCATGGAAAATCTCTGATTGCAGTGACCTTCATAGCAGCTGGTGTAGCTCCTTCGGCCATGATGATGTGGGCCAGAAACTGCATGGACTCTTTCCGGAACTGGCATTTGGCCAGGTTGATTGTTTGGCCAAATTCAGCCAGTCGGGAGAAGAGGGTTTGCAGGTGAGACTTGATTTGTGCCCAGTCTCTGCTGGCGACAAGAATGTCATCCAGATAAATGAACATGAAATTCAAATCCCTGCGCACCGTATCCATGAAGTGCTGGAAGGTCTGGGTGATGTTTTTGAGCTCCAAAGGCATGCATAGAAATTCGAACAAGCCGAAGGGGGTGATGATAGCCATTTTGGGGATGTCCTCAGGCTACAATGGGATTTGATGATACACGCGCACAAGATCGACCTTGGAGAATAACCTCGCGCCATGCAGATTGGGCGTAAAATCCTGAATGAGAGGGATGGGGTAACGGTCAGGTACTGTCGTGTCATTAAGCCATCGCTAATCTCTGCAGGGGCGCAAGCCACCGGAGGCTCTGGACCAGGTGGAGCGGCGAGGCCCCAGTTCCTGCAGATGCGAGAACGCCTCTTTCGCTATCTGGAGCTTATCTGGCAGGTTTAACAGTAATGTACAATAAACTGTGTTAGTTACTGTTACACGAGGTTCACAATGGGGAGAATATTTAACAGTGATATATGGTAGCGTTTGGCAGATACTGTGACATCAAGTTCACAGTAGTGAGAAGGTTTAACAGTAATGCATGATAAGCTGTGGTAGATACCGTGATACCAGGTACACAGTTGGAACAAGGTTTTATGGTGATGTAATATTAACTGTGGCAGATAAAGTGACACCAAGTTCACATTGGGGAGAGGTTTATGGTGATGTACGGAAGACTGACGCAGATACGGTGACACCACATTCACAATGAGGAGAAGTTATATCAGTGATGTACAATAAACTGTGGAATATACTGTGACTCCAAGTTTACAGTGTGGAGAAGGTTGAACTGTGATGTATGATAAATGGTGGGAAAAACAGTGAAAAATGGGTCAACGTGGGGACAATGTTTAACGGTGATGTACAGTCGACTTTGGCAGAAACTGTGACACCGTCTTCACGGTATTGAGAAGGGTTAACAGAGATGTGCGTTAGAATAAGGCAGATTATATGACTCCTGGTTTACAGTCATGAGAAGATTTTAAAATGATGTACAATAAACTGTGGCAGCTACTGTGAAATTTGGTTCACAATGGGGAGGAGGTTAATGGTGATGTACAGGAGACTATGTAGATATGTTGATACTGGGCTCAGAGAAGGAAAGAAAAGCTTTATTGGTGATGTATGGGAAACTGAGGCAGTTACTGTGACACTGGGTTCATAGTGGGGAAAATGTTTAACAGAGCTGTCCGATAACCTTTGGCGAACACAGTGACACCAGGTTCACATGGAGGAGAATGTTTAACGGTGATGAACAATAAATTGTGGCAGATACAATAACACCAGGCTCACATTGGGGAGAAGGTTTACTGATGATGTACGGTAGACTTTGGCAGACTCTGTAACACCAAGTTCACAGTAGTGAGAAGGTATAATGGTGATTTACGATAAACTATGGCAGATACAGTAAAACCGGTCTCACACTGGGGAGAAGGTTTAATGGTGATGTGTGGTAAACTTAGGCTGATACTTTAACACCAAGTTAACAGGGGGAGAATATTTAATCTTGATTAAAGGTAGACTGAGGCAGAAACTAAGAGACAGGATTCAGAGGAATGTGAAGGTTTAACAGTGATTTACTATAAACTGTGTCAGATACTGTGACAAGATGGCGCAGAGGGTAGACGTGTGGTTCGACCCTTCCCCAGTTAGACTATTAAATGCTCAATTTTAAAAGTTGTAAAAGTGATTAAAAATACTGTTTTTAGACTTTGGAATAGTGGAGGAATGAAATAGCTGCAAATGTGAAAAAAAGTGAAAACTCAGTTACACAAAAAATAACCTTAGAAAAGTATTGAAGAATCGAGGCCTAGTTCAAGTTGAAGCAACGGAGTAGTTGACTGGAGTCCCCAAGCCTCAGAAGACTCCTGCCCGGCTTAGTATTACAGCGCCGCCATCTTGTGCAATCACAAGATGGTGCAGGCTCAGCGATGAGTTCAGTCGGTTTCAACTCACGTGCTCGTTAACTCAGGCACGAGGGCGGGCCAGCTGAGTGAGGACAGGCCTGCGTGCCTGCAGCATTGCCTGGTGGTCTGGGGGTGTACAGTGTAGCGTCGGAATACGCACCTGCGCGGTGGGTGGCCCTACCAGGCATGCGCCACGCATCGAGGGTCCACGAACCTTTGGAGAAGGTGTGGGCTATGGGGAAGCCCGAGCGATGGCCAGCTGACGAGGTAGGCATGCTGTTGTCGGGTGTCCAGACCCGCAGCCGCACTGGAAGAGGACCTACTGCTTTGGAGGAAGAAGAGAGCTCAACTTCATTTGAGTTTGAAGAACTGGGGACTGAGGCAAAAGACGGTCGGTCTCAAAGGGAGGTGATGGATCATGGACTGGATCCTGTGTTTCCAATTCTGGAAGGGATTGCTCAGCTCATGGAAGATATGGCAAATATATCAGTGCAGATGACTCATCAGATGACTCAAGGATTTTTGGAAATGAAAACTCAAATGAACACTGTGTGTGAAGAAATAACTTTTATGAAGCAAGATATTAATGTAGTTAAGAGTGATGTTACGAGATGGACACGATCAGTGGATACTGTGCAAGATCATTTTAAAAAGATTGAGGAGGCTTTCTTGAATGCAAGAGTCAAGTGGAGCATAATAGAGATAAAATGGAAATAGTGGAAGATCCTTTTGTAGATTGGTGGATTCAGAAGAATGAATTATTGAAGAAGTTTGGCTCATTAGAAAACCAAATTCGTAGAAATAATGTTAAGATAGTAGGTCTTCCGGAAGATATGCAAGGTTCGGATTCGCTGAAGGTTTTGAAGAAATGGATCCCAGAAGTGTAGGGCAGGTAATTCATTCCAGATGGACTGGAATTAGATCGAGCGAACAGAGCGTTAAGGAATAAACCGTTTCCAGGCCAACTACCACGAGCAGTTTTGATTCGCTGTTTTAAATATCAAGACAGAGAGGTGATACTCCGATTGGAGGTGCAGAAAACACGGCAAAATCAGGCTCCACTGATGGTTCAAAATAATAGGGTTTTTTTAATTGCAGATCTGAGTCAAGAAATTATCAGAAGAGACTGAGAATTTAATTCAGCCTAAGAAGTATTGTGGCGAAAGGGATATAAATTTGCTTTTCGTTATTCGGCAGTATTGAAAGATTTTTATGGGAATTTTCAATCTCAGTTTTTTGAGAATGACCATGATGCTTTAATATTTGCTAATTCATTGCCAGAAGTACGAGGAAATGGGCAATCGTCACCATTGTCACTGAAGGGAAGGGTCAATGGGAATGGAAATGGGAAGATTGGAAAATATGGAAAGAATGGGAAAAAAGTTGAATTGACGCAAAGTCTTCTCGATATTGAAGATCCGGAACAATCAGTGGGACTGGAATCACTGGGTTGAATGTTTTGTTTCAGGATTTTGTGAAAGTCCGACTGGGGGTGGGTGACACTGAGTCCTTTAGTCACCTGCCACTTGTGGACTTTACCACACCCAGATTTTTAGGGGGCTACTACTTTTGAGTAGTTTATTTTGGGATTGATTTTTCTCTTTTTTTTTGAATTTTTAAAATAGGTGGGGATTAGAATACTGCGAGACTTAGAAGGGGAGTATTATTTTATAGTAGGATTCACATTTGTGATTATGTTTAACAGTGATATACTATGAACTGCGTCAGATACTGTGACACCAGGTTCACAGGGGGATCAGATTTAACGGTGATGAGCGGTATGTTGAGGGAGATAATGTGACACCAGGTGCACAGTGGGGATAAGGTTTAATGGTGATGTACTGTCGACTGAGACAGATACTGTGACACTGGGTTCAAAGCAGTGAAAATGTTGAATAGTAATGTCCGATATATTCTGTCAGATACTGTAACACCAGGTTCGCAGTGGGGAGAAAGTTTAACGGTCATGTACGGTAGACTGAGGTAGATATTGTGACATCATTGGGTTTATTTAAGGCAGAGATTGACAGGTATTTGATTAGTCAAGGAATCAAGGGTAATGGGGAGAGAGCTGGGCAGTGGGGCTGAGTGGAAGAATAATGGAATAGACTCAAAGGGCGTACCTCTACTCCTATATCTTGTGATCTATATCCTGCTGGAGACCTAGACAACCTTCCTCTTGTATTCCATTCTTAGAAAACAGTCTGCGTCATGAGTTTATGCCATGTGAATCCATTTCCGATTGAATCGCATGTTACAAGTGACCCACACTCCTCCGGGACGTTTGCTCTCATGTTATGCCATTTTAGCCAATTCAATAAGATAGCTAAAGACAGATGCGTTTCTCTCAATGCAAATTCTACATTGACAGGACTACAGCTTCCTCATTTTGAAAATTAGTATCGAGCAGCTCAAATGAGATTTCTTGCTTCTTTTTTTTAAAGGGAAAAAATTTCCATGGGTTAAAATTGAATCAAATAAAATAGGAGAGAGGAAAAGCAGAAGAATTTATATCCAAGTGGGAATCAAAATTAATGGTTGGTGATATAGATAAACCATTGTTGAAACATTTGATTAATATATGGAATCAAATAAATGATGAAATTGGTGTAAGTGGATATACAAATCCTCGTCTCTTTTTCGAAGGATCATCAATTTCTGAATAGCTGGTTTCGTAAGGGGATTATAAATGTTGAAAATTGTTATGAAAGGGGTCAATTAATGTCATTTGAGCAACTGAGAAATACATATCGTATAACTCATCGCAATCTTTTTTGCTATTTCCAACTAAGGACATATTTGAAGGACAAGTTAGGACCAACCATGTTGTACTGAAATAGAAATTCCTTATAAAGAGGTATTGTTAAAATGTTTACTTCGATAATGTATTCTTTATTACAAGTAGGAACTTTTAAATGAGGAGTTCATAAGTCTTGACAAACATGGGAAATGGATCTGAATATTGTAATAATGTATGATATAAATTAGTTCAGTATAATTCTTTTTACATCAGTCATGTCAGCAAGGATTTTATCTGAAAGCTACACCTGGAATCAGGTGACTCAGGCAGTTGGATATGAAAAGCACGACAGGAAGCTGATTTGGCAATAGAGATCACGTGATCCAGGGGAGTTGTATGAATTCACTTCAACTCAGCAGTCTGGAACTATTGACCAGAGATCCACACTGCAGCAGTGAGGAAGGAATTCACAACTAGTGTTTCTTCTACAGTCATGAAGCATATAAGGATAACCGAAGAGGTAGTGATGGCTGTGTTGAAACAGATAAAGGTGGATAAATCTCCGGGACCAGACAAAATATTCCCAAGGACACTCAGGGAGGCTTGTGTACAGATAGTGGGGCCATTACCAGAGATAATTAGGATGTCACTGGACACAGGGGTAGTGCCAAAGGATTGGAGGATTGCGCATGGGGTTCCGCTGTTTAAGAAAGGGTCCAAATGTAAACCTGGGAATTATAGGCCTGTGAGTCTGACGTCTGTGGTGGGTAAGTTGACGGAAAGTGTTCTGAGAGATGGTATTTACAAATATTTGGAGGTACAGGGATTGATAGGGAGTAATCAGCATGGTTTTGTCAGGGGTAGATCATGCTTGACAAAACTTATTGAATTTTTCGAGGGGGTTACAAAAAAGGTTGATGAAGGGAAAGCTGTGGATGTTGTCTATTTAGACTTTAGTAAAGCTTTTGACAAAGTTCCCCACAGGAGGTTAGGAAAAAAGGTGGAAGCATTAGGTATAAATAAGGAGGTAGTGAAATGGATTCAGCAATGGTTGGATGGGAGGTGTCAGAGAGTCGTGGTAGAAAATTGTTTGTCCAATTGGAGGCCGGTGACTAGTGGAGTTCCTCAGGGATCAGTCCTGGGTCCACTATTGTTTGTTATATATATTAACGATCTGGAAATAGGGGTGGAGAATTGGATAAGCAAGTTTGCGGATGATTCAAAGATTGGTGGTGTTGTGGACAGTGAGGAAGATTACCGTAGATTAAAAGGTGATTTAGGAAGGCTGGAGGTGTGGGCTGAGAAATGGCTGATGGAATTTAATACAGATTAGTGTGAGGTGTTACATTTTGGAAAGGCAAATCTAAATAGGTCATATGCATTAAATGGTAGGCTATTGAGATGTGAAGAGCAACAAAGGGATTTAGGAGTGATGGTAAATAGTACCCTCAAGGCTGATACTCAGGTAGATGGTGTGGTGAAGAAGGCATTTGGAATGTTGGCCTTCATAAATCGGAGTATTGAATTCAAGAGTAAGAAGGTTATGATGAAATTGTACAAGGCATTGGTGAGGCCAAATTTGGAGTACTGTGTACAGTTTTGGTCACCAAATTATAGGAAAGATATAAACAAAATAGAGAGAGTGCAGAGAAGGTTCACGAGATTGTTGACAGGATTTCAAGGTTTGAGTTACAGGGAAAGGTTGTGCAGTCTGGGGCTTTTTTCTCTGGAGCGTATAAGATTGAGGGGGGACTTGATAGAGGTGTTTAAGATTTTAAAAGGGACAGACAGAGTAAATGTGGATAGGCTTTTTCAATTAAGAGTGGGGGAGATTGAAACTAGAGGGTATGGTTTAAGGGGTATTGAAGGGGTAAAATTATAAAGGGAATATGAGGGGAAATTTCTTTACGCAAAGGGTAGTAGGGATGTGGAATGAGCTTCCGGCAGACGTAGTTGAGGCGGGATCATTGGTTACATTTAAGGAAAGACTGGATAGTTACATGGAGAGGAGAGGACTGGAGGGGTATGGACCAGGGGCTGGTCAGTGGGACTAGGAGGGTGGGGATTTGTTACGGCATGGACTAATAGGGCCGAACTGGCCTGTTCTGTGCTCTAAGTGGTTATATTGTACCTTAGGATGTACAATCATGTACAGATTGTCTTTAAATAGTCATTTGGCCCAGATGTCTATTCAGTCCAAGAATACTTTCGATTACAGGCAGATTTTGAACAATAATGCCATTGATTCTTAAACAAACATCGTTTTTAATTTTCTTTAAACAAAAAAAAACAGGATCAAACTTTAACTTATCACTATTAACAGCCTTCCATTACCCCATTCTAATTCTAAGCACAGGTGTATTTAATGTACATAAAGTTCTTTGACACAACTCCAAGTTCACCGGTGTCTATCAATTCTTATACTGTGCACAGAATTCAAAATTTATGAATTTGCACCAAACTCTGGTGCTTAAAAGTAAATGTGTACCCTCCAGGAAGGCTCTTATTGGTTTCAGAGAGGGATTGTTTGCTCATTGGACACACATAAACTGATTCCCTCTGATCAGCCACTTTGGTATCTTGCCAAAGAAACTTGACCCATCAGGGTTTTCCAAATGATTACCTCATCTGCAGGTCACCATAGAGTTCCTTTTGTTTCCCTTTTTTCAAGTGAAACATCATTTCTATCCAGCTATTTCCTCTTATATGGACAACAAAGTTTTTCAACACGCTGAACTGAGAACTCACACCCCGTCTTCAAAACAAGATGCCAGCTTGCCATCTCTCTCTCTCTCTCTCTCTCTCTCTCTCTCTCTCTCTCTCTCTCTCTCTCTCTCTCTCTCTCTCTCTCTCTCTCTCTCTATCTCTCTCTATCTCTCTCTCTCTCTCTCTCTCTTTTAGAAAAAGCCTATTTGGTCTCTCCTCTCTGCTTGCAAAACCACATGAACTTCTTAGAACAGCAAACTGGAACCAGCCAGATTACTGCACCGGACCCAAACTTCTGAGTCCATTCATCTGTTCCTTTAAAAGCAATAATCAATTTACACCTGCTTTTGAAATTCTTTAGTAAAACAGTCTCCTTGTTTTGTCTTTGCAAAGGCTCTTGGTGCCTGAATGACTCACTCTCAGCCAAGCTCTTGCATTTTAAATAAGAGCTGTATTGTGAAGTGTATGTCTTTGTTTGTGACCTAAACGACTCCTCCAATCCATCTCTTTCAAAAACATCTCTATATACAATATAAAATATATAATCTGTCACAGGACAGACGCAGCAGAGGATTTGTGATAAAATCAACGGTGTCCTTGCAAAAATAAAAAGTGGGAAGAGGTATAATCTGGTGAGTAGAGTTTGTAATAGTTTGAAACTTGAACCTCTCTCTATTTCAGGAGACAATTTATTGTCATGTAATTAAAAAGTGTCATATCACAAAAAATTGCTTTTTTCCTGCTGTAAGACAGACAGACTCACCTCTGGCAGAAATTGCCTGAAATGCCTCTTGCACCCACCATTCCCTGCCACCCTGAACCCTGGGCCAAGTCACTGAGGGTCTGTGGATTCTCTTTCAATGCTCACAGACCATCCAAGTCATTGGCAATGTGAGCTCCAGTTTTGAACCTCTGACATAATTAGGAACTATTTAGCACTCACTCATATCCTAGGTCTGATACCTGACACCCTTTTAGCCAGTTCTGACCCACTCTAGCATCCACAGCCTGGTGTGAGTTCCTTGACTGCTTTGTCCAGAAGCCTGCAGCCTGCGTGGGTTCCTCTCCTCAAGTCACCAACAGCCTGCCACCTATGTGGGTCTTTCAGTTGCAGAACCCCTCACTGGTCTGCTTCCTTGGTCACTAACCCATGGATTGAATCCTCTGCTTCTGATATGTTGGAGGGGTGTGGTCTTCATGTTTTCTGTTGCCCTGCACTAGTCCTCCACTTCCACAGAGTTCGCGGTGGTGAGGAAATCTAACAAATCTAAATAAAAAATTTTGAACTTAGAGGAGAATCTCACATGTCTAGAGGGATGGAAAGGGCATTATTACAAATTGAAGCCTAATATTTAAATATTCAGTTGCCAAATTTGCAAAAGCATAGAGTATATATTTCTCAAGCTATATGTAATTCTTTCCAAAGGAATACAATTTTGAATATTTGCATGTCACCTTGGCATCCCTAAAAAAAAATCTATATATATCTGATTTCCAAGTAAATGCAATACATGTCCTCATCACCGCTAACGTTAATTTAACAAATTTCAATTGATATATTAATAGATTTAATTTGTGCCTTGTTCCTTCAATATTTCCTAATAAAATTAAGGTCAGATTCTGCAGAAAATCACATCCTATAACTTGTTCCATTAATATTGTAATTCTCCCCAAAAAGATCTCACATTAGGACAAAGATAAGTTGAATGCAAGAAAGTTGCAACATCTTCAACACACCTAAAACATTTATCTGATAATTCTGATTTTATTCTATTCAATTTCACTGGTGTAAGAAGTAACTGTAGAAGAAAAACTAGTTGTGAATTCCTTCCTCACTGCTGCAGTGTGGAACTCTGGTCAATAGTTCCAGACTGCTGAGTTGAAGTGAATTAATACATCTCCCCTGGATCACGTGATCTCTATTGCCAAATCATCTTCCTGTAGAGCTTTTCAAATCCAACAGCCTGAGTCACCTGACTCCAGGGGCAGCTTTCAGATAAAATCCTTTCTGACATCTGCTACATGACTGATGTCAAAACAATTATACTGAACTAATTTGTATCTTACATTGAGATCCTTATATGGATCTGCCCATATTTGCCAATCAATGACAATATTCAGATCCATTTCCCACCTTTGTCTCAACTTATGAACTCCTCATTTAAAAGTTCCTACTTGTAATAATGAGGACATCATCAAATAATTTTTTTTAACAATTCCTCTTATAAGGAATTTCTATTTCAGTACAACATAGTTGGTCCTAACTTATCCTTCAAATATGCACTAAGTTGGAAATAGCAAAAAGATTGTAATGAGTTATACGATATTTATTTCTCAGTTGCTCAAATGACATTAATTGACACCTTTCATAACAATCTTCAACATTTATTATCCCCTTACGAAACCCGCTATCCAGGAATTGATGATCCTTTAAAAAAGATACGAGGATTTTGAATCAAAGCCATTCTGGGTGATGTACATCCACTTACACCAATTTCATCATTTATTTTATTCCATATATTAATCAAATGTTTCAACAATTGTGTATCTTTATCACCAACCATTAATTTTGATTCCCACTTGTACATAAATTCTTCTGCTTTTCCCTCTCCTATTTTATTTGATTCTATTTTAACCCTTTCAAAAAAAGAAGCAAGAAATCTCATTTCAGCTGCTCCATAACAATTTTTAAAATGAGGAAGCTGCAGTCCTCTCAATGCAGAATTTGCATTGGATTATTTGTAACATGGGATTCAATCGGAAATGTGTTCACGTGACATAAAACCACGATGCAGAATGTTTTCTAAGAATGGAATACAAGAGGAGGGTTGTCTCGGTCTCCAGCAGGATATAGATCACAAGATATAGGAGCAGAAGTAGGCCCGTCGAGTCTGTTCCACCATTCTTCCACTCACCCCCACTCCTCATCTTTCTCCCCATAACCCTTGATTCCTTGTCAATCTCTGCCTTTAATACACCCAATGACCTCACGTGGGTTTCACGACCCACTGACACAATCAATTTTTCCACATTTGTTTTAAATTCACACACTTTTATCCTGAAATTATGCTCTCCTGTCCTAGAATCCCCTACCATGGGAATCATCTTTGCCATATTTACTCTGCCCAAGCCTTCCAGCATTTGAAATGCCTCTGAGGTCCCCCTTATCCTTCTGTACTCCAACTAGTACAATCGAAGAGTTGACAATTATTCCTCATACACTAACCCTTTCATTCTTGATATCATTCCAGTAAACCATCTCTGACCTTCTCCAACATCAGCACATCTTTTCTCAAATACGGCACCCAAAATTCTAATTCTGATTGAGTGGAAAGGGAATTCTCCAACGACACAAACACAACAGTGAAATGATATTATGTCTTGTTGATATTTACCACTCGAGAAGGTTCTTGTTGTGTTGTTCAGAGAAACATTAATGTTTTTGTGACTCAACGTCCCAGCATCTGAAGTCCATTATCTCTTCAGAAAAGCTTTATAGCTTTAGCATGGAGCAGAGCTGAGCCACAACTTTGCAGGTATTTAAGGGAGTGTGTGGGCAGGGTTTGTTCTGGACCAACAATTTCACCAAATGACTGCTTGAAATCAAGATTCAAACCATTTTGAGGAATACAACAGGAATTGTTCAACAAGAGCCTGGTGTTCCCTGAGGAGTTTTCTTTCAATAGTGGAAATTGTTTTTTTTAAAGCCCGTTAATCTTCCTGATACAGATCTTTGTATTTAACTTTCCGGTTGCTATCTGTTGTTAACTTGGAGGCCTTTAATGGGGTGACTGGGTGGAATCTTTGCTTTAACCAAGCAGTTCTCTTGCAATTTTCCAGCTGTAGGATGCGGTGCAGTTGCTTGCAAGTTTAGCAAGTGGGATTATGATATGAAACTGCAAGTCACAGCGTGATTTTTGTTTTTGAAAATGCCAAGGTGAAAATTTTAACTTTAGTCTTCTTGGTTTGCTTAAGTTTACAGAGGAGATGTTGGGTCAAGCTGAGAAGACAGCGTTGGATGCCCATTTGGCGAATCGGCTGGGCAAAGCAGAAAGCACAAAACGAGGGGCTGAAAAATTAATGAAGCAAACTGAAGTGCCGTTGAACCCAAACCCAGGTAAAGAATTTAATTTGAGCAGCAATACTTAAGAGATCAAACGATTTGGGCTTTTAGTGGTGTCCTATTTAAATGAACAACATCTGATTAGAATAGAAGTTTATCTAATGTTTGGAAGTTGCCACAAAAAAATGGAGCATATAAATTAGATGTTGTAATTAAGATAAATTAACAATACAATGAGCCTGGTGTCACAGTATCTGCTTTAGTCTACAGTACATCACCATTAAACCTGATCCCCACTTTACTCCTGGTGTCAAATTATCTACCTCAACATACCGTAAATCACTGTTAAATCTGATCCCCCTGTGAACATGGTGTCACAGTATCTGACACAGTTCATAGTATATCACTGCTAAACCACACAAATGTGAATCCTACTATAAAATAATGCACCCCTTCTAAGTCTCGCTGTATTCTAATCCCCGACCTATTTTAAAAATTCCAAAAAAGAGAGAAAAATCAATCCCAAAACAAGCTACTCAAAAGTAGCAGCCCCCTAAAAATTTGGGTGTGGTAAAGTCCACAAGTGGCAGGTGACTAAAGGACTCAGTGTCACTCACCCCCAGTCAGACTTTCACAAAGGACTGAAACAAAAACATTCAACCCAGTGATTCCAGTCCCACTGATTGTTCCGGATTTTCAATATCGAGAAGACTGCGTCAATTCAATTTTTCCCATTCTTTCCATATTTTCCAATCTTCCCATTTCCATTCCCATTGACCCTTCCCTTTGGTGACAATGGTGACGATCACCCATTTCCTCGTCCATCTGGCAATGAATTAGCAAATATTAAAGCATCATGGTCATTCTCAAAAAACTGAGATTGAAAATTCCCATAAAAATCTTTCAATACTGCCGCATGACGAAAAGCAAATTTATATCCCTTTCGCCACAATACTTCTTAGGCTGAATTAAATTCTCAGTCTCTTCTGATAATTTCTTGACTCAGATCTGCATTAAAAAAAACCCTATTATTTTGAACCATCAGTGGATCCTGATTTTGCCGTGTTTTCTGCACCACCAATCGGAGGATCATCTCTCTGTCTTGATATTTAAAAGAGTGAATCAAAACTGCTTGTGGTAGTTGGCCTGGAAACCGTTTCTTCCTTAACGCTCTGTTCGCTCAATCTAATTCCAGTCCATCTGGAATGAATTACCTGCCCTACACTTCTGGGATCCATTTCTTCAAAACCTTCACCGGATCCGAACCTTCCATATCTTCCGGAAGACCTACTATCTTAACATTATTTCTATGACTTTGGTTTTCTAATGAGTCAAACTTCATCAATAATTCCTTCTTCTGAATCCCCCAATCTACAAAAGGATCTTCCACTATTTCCATTTTTTCTCTATTACGCTCCACTTGACTCTTGCATTCAAGAAAGCCTCCTCAATCTTTTTAAAATGATCTTGCACAGTATCCACTGATCGTGTCCATCTCGTAACTTCACTCTTAACTACATTAATATCTTGCTTCATAAAAGTTATTTCTTCACACACAGTGTTCATTTTAGATTTCATTTCGAAAATCCTTGAGTCATCTGATGAGTCGTCTGCATTGATATATTTGCCATATCTTCCATGAGTTGAGCAATCCCTTCCAGAATTGGAAACACAGAATCCAGTCCAGGATCCATCACCTCCCTTTGAGGCCGACCTTCTTTTGCTGCAGTCCCCGGTTCTTCAAAGTCTAATGAAGTTGAGCATCCTCTTCCTCCATAGCAATAGGTCCTCTACCGGTGCTGCTGCGGGTCTGGACACCCGACAACAGTGTGCCGACCTCGTCAGTTCATCGTCGCTCAGGCTCCCCCACAGCCCACACCTTCTCCAAAGGTTTGTGAACCCTCGACACACTGCGCATGCCCGGTAGGGCCACCGACTGTGCAGGTGCGTCATCTGATGCTACACTGCGCCTCCCCGGACCACCAGGCAATGCTGCAGGCTACCGTGCCTGTCCTCGCTCAGCTGGCCCACCCTCACGCCTGTGTTCATGAGTGCACGAGTCGAAACCGCTCAACACATCACTGAACTGGCGCCATCTTGCGATAGCGCAAGTGATACCGACGAAATACTTCGCCGGGCAGGAGTCCTCTGAGGCTTGGAGACTCCAGTCGACGACTCCGTTGCTTCAACTTGAACTCGGCCACAATTCTTCAACACTTTTGTAAGGTAATTTCTTCTGGAACTGAGTTTTCGATTTTTTCACATTTGTAGCTATTTTGATCCTCCACAATTCCAAAGTCTATAAACAGTATTTTTAATCACTTTTACAACTTTTAAAATCGAGCATTTAATAGTCTAACTGGGGAAGGGTGGAACCACATGTCTACCCTCTGCACCATCTTGTCACAGTATCTGACACAGTTTATAGTAAACCACTGTTAAACCTTCACATTACTGTGAATGCTGACTCTCAGTTTCTGCCTCAATATACCGTTCATCAACGTTAAACCTTCTCCCCCTGTTAACTTGATGTTAAAGTATCAGCCTAAGTTTACCACACATCACCATTAAACCTTCTCCCCATTGGGAGACCGGTTTTACTGTATCTGCCACAATTTATCGTACATCACTATTATACCTTCTCACTACTGTGAACTCGGTGTTACAGAGCCTGCCACTCTACTGTACATCACCAGTAAACCTTCTCCCAAAGTGAGCCTGGTGTTACTGTATCTGCCACAGTTTAGTGTACATCATCATTAAAAATTCTCTCCAATATGAAGCTGGTGTCACTTTATTTGCCAAAGGTTATCGTATAGCTCTGTTAAACATTTTCCCCACTATGAACCCGGTGTCACAGTAACTGCCTCATTTTCCCATACAACACCAATAAAGCTTTTTTTCCCCACTCTGAGCCCAGTATCAATGTATCTACATAGTCTCCTGTACATCACCATTAACCTCCTCCCCACAGTGAACCAGATTTCATAGTATCTGCCTCAGTTTATTGTACATCATTTTAAAACCTTCTTACTACTGTAAACCTGGAGTCACAGATTCTGCCTTATTCTACCATACTTCTCTGTTAAACCTTCTCAGTACTGTGAGCACAGTGTCACAGTATCTGCCAAAGTCGTCGACTGTACATCACCGTTAAATATTCTCCCAACTGTGAACCTGGGGTCACAGTGTCTGATACAATTTATCATACATTACTGTTAAACCCGCCAGATAAGCTCCAGATAACGAAAGAGGAGTTCTCGCATCTGCAGGAACTGGGGATCATTCGTCGCTCTGACAGCCCTGGGGCTCACCGCTCCAGCTGGTCCCAAAAGCCTCCGATGGCTGGCACCCCTGCGGAGATTATCTACGGCTTAATGACATGACAGTATCTGACTGTTACCCCATCCCTCACATTCAGGACTTTATGGCCAATCTGCATGATATGAGCGTATTCTCCAAGGTCAATCTGGTGTGCGTGTATCATCAGATCCCATTGCACCCCAAGGACATCCCCAAAACGGCCATCATCACCCCCTTCGTCTTGTTCGAATTTTTATGCATGCCTTTCAGGCTCAAGAACACCGCCCAGACCTTCCAGCACCTCATGGATACAGTGCGCAGGGATTTGAATTTCGTGTTCATTTATCTGGATGACATTCTTGTCGCCAGCAGAGACTGGGCACAACACAAGTCTCACCTGCACACCCTCTTCTCCCGACTGGCCGAATTCAGCCTAATGATCAGCCCGGCCAAATACCAGTTTTGTGCAGAAGAAATTTGGATGGGATGAAACTAATCCAGAATCCATTGCACAAGATTGGAAAACTTAGATTGAGCGTCTTCAAATACTTGGAAGTTTTGACGTCAACAGACTTTGGAGTGGCCACATTTGCTCAGTTACACCATTTTTCTGATGTAAGTGAAGGTGGTTTTGATCCTGTCAGTTACTGAGTCCTGTGAAATAACCAAGTGCGAGTAGATGGTGGATTTGTATTGGGAAAAGCCAGAGTGGCTCCATTAAAGTCAGTCACCAGACCTTGAATGGAATTGACTGCTGCTATTATGGCGAGCAAAATGGACGCTATGTTAAGAAGAGAATTACAGATGGAGTTAGCAGATCCTGTGTTTTGGACTGATAGAACATCAGTGCTTAAATATATTAATAATGAAATCATGAGGTTTCATCTCTTTGTGACTGACAGAGAGAATGAAAACCTGGACAACAACAAATGGCAGATTTACCACAGGACAGAGTTTCACCTGATGAATTCCAATTTACATCCGTGGAAGTTGATTATTTTGGTCCTTTGCAAGTAAAGTGAGGACGAAGTGTTGAAAAACGATATGGAGTTATTTTCACTTGTTTGACTATGAGAGCAATTCATATTGAAGCAGCGTCATTGCTTGATACAGACTCTTTTATTAATGTTCTTTGGTGTTTTATTCCTAGACGTGGTCAAGTAAAAGAATTATGTTCTGATAATGGATCTAACTTTAAAGGAGCTGAACGAGAATTATGAAAAGTTATTCAAAATTGGAATCAACATCAAATTCCTGATACATTACTTCAGAAAGAAGTTAATTGGATATTTAATCCACCCATAGTTATGGGTGTGGTACGGGTAAGGGTTAGTTGGTTGTGGAGAACGTTTACAAAGGTCTGTACTGGGCAGGACTGGGCAGCAATGCTTAATGTTGTAATGGATGCGGAAGCTCTGGGAAGGGGTAAGGGAGTTACTGGCCAGGAAGTCTGCAGATGCTGGGGCCGAGGGCAATGCACAAACATGCTGGGGAAACTCATGGATAGTTTTGTGAGGAGCAGGTCCTGCATCACGAGTCAAATTGAGTATTTCGAGGAGGTGTCAAAGGAAATAGATGAAGGTCAAGGTCTGTATGTGCTGCACGTGGATTTTAGTAAGGTGCTTGACAAGGTCCCCACGGTGGCCTCATTCAGAACGTCGGGAGGCATGGGATCCATGGAGCCTTGGCTGTGTGAATTCAGAATTGGCTTGTCTGCAGTAAACAGAGGGTAGTAGTAGATGGAACAATGACTAGTGGCTCTCCAAAGGGATCTGCTCTGGGACACCTTCTCTTTGTGATTTTTATGAATTATGATGGGAGTGGAAGGGTGGGTACGTCAGGGGATTTCACAGAGGTAGAAATGTTGTAGACAGTGTAGAAGGTTGTCATAGGTCATCCAGTTTGCAGAGAAGTGACAGATGGAGTTGAATCCTGTAAATACAGATGTACTTAAACAAGCCACTGGTACAGGTTTATTTCCAGAGTAATTTTCAAGGGCACCAATAACAGTTATTTCAAAGAAGGTTGGAGACCCATTAAAATTAGCTTCATATAGACCAATATCTTTATTGAATGCGGATTACAAGAACGTGAGGGCAGTGCACTTGGTTAATGGCAGGATGATGAACAGTGTGCAGGACAGAGATATATTTAGATCCTGCTCCATAAATCGCTCAAGGTTGCTGGGCAAATTGAGAGGGAATTTAAGATGGTGTATTGTGTGCTGGCCTTCAGGAGTCAGGGATTGAGTTCAAGAACTGAGAGGTAACGTTGCAGATGTATAAAATTCTAGTCAAACCACACTTGGAATATTGTGTGCATTCCTGGGGCGAGAATACCAGTGGACGTCTAAATAAGATGAGATGAGGGAACTTTAGACAAGATGTGAGGGGGATATTTTGTTGACACAGAATGTAGTGGGTGGCTGGAATGCATTGCCAGGGGTAGTAGTGGAGGCTGGTCCAAAAAAGGCATGAAAAAGATTTTAATTTCGGGACAGAAATAAAAGAAAAGCAGAAGGTACTGGTGAGAGGGAGGGAAGAGTAATATTGTTGTGGAGTACGTTCAGATGGGTCAGATGAAGGGACTTGACTGATTCATCCATGATTTGTCCAGCATCTTGCTGCCATGTCGTGGTGAACCAGGGTGTTGCCTGATGGAGACATGGTACTCTGAGCTCTGCAGATATAGATTGTGTTTTTCTCCATAACACATTTCCTCAGGTAAAGCAGAGGAAGGGAAAGGCCCTAGTGTGCAGGGTTAGGGAGGGCGGTGACGGGGGAAGAGTTGGGGCCCTCCAAAGTCATCGTGATCAGGCCTCGAAGACGGCATCTCTATCACTCGTATTTCTCTTCCCAGGAGAAGGAGCGATCTCAGAGACAAGACACGAGTCCAGAAGAACATTGCAGCCCAGCTGAACAGAGGACGGACAACATCATGATGGCCTCAACCCCTCCCCTTCTCCCTCTGGCCCTGCCAACTCCATTCCCCACTTCTTCCATATCCCTTCACCCACTTCCCCCACCCATTTCTCCCCTACCTCTCCTCCATTCCAACCCCCTCCCACTCACCTTCCCCTTCACCTACCCTCACACCTATGCCCTAAACTCAGCCCTCCTCCCTTCACCTCCCCTTCCCCTCTCCTTTGCCCCTCCCCTTCTCCTCCTACCCTTCCCCTCCTTCCATTCCCCTCCCCTTCCTACCCCTAACTTAGGGGAAGGAGGGATAGGGGAAGGGGGTAGGAGAAAGGAGGTAGTGAGAGGGTAGGGGTAGGTAATGGGGTAGTGGTAGGGGGTGCAGGTATGGCGTAGGATTGGGGGAAGGGGGTAGGTGTAGAGGATAGGGGTAGGGTTTAGGTTAGGGTTGGGGAAGGTGGGTAGAATTAAGATAAGGGTCAGGGACGGGTAGAGGTACAGTTAGGTTTAGGGTTAGGAGATGTGGGCTCGGGTTAGGTCGAGGTTTAGGGTTAGGTTTAGAGTTCGGGGAAGTGGGCTTGTGTTAGGTTTAGGGGAAGGGGGTAGGAGGTAGGGGTGGGGTGTGAGTTGGGGTTTGGGGAAGGTGGGTAGGATTAGGGTTGGGTTTAGAGGACACCATAGGGATAGGGTTATGGGACAGAGTAGAAATAAGAGTTAGGGTTGGGGACGTGGTGTAGTATTTAAGGGTATTGGTAGTGTTAACGTTAAGGATAGAGTTTGTTAGGGTTTAGGGTTAGGTTGGGGAGGGGAGCGGGGGATTGGAGCAGGGCACGGGAAATGGGGCGGTGATGGGGGAGGGGAATGGGCATGGGAATGAGGAGGGGTACGGTGTAGAGTAAATGGGAGATGAATGGAGGAAGGCATCGCTACCCCCTCCCCTCCCCACCCCTTCCCCCACATTATCCCTGCCTCCTCTCCTCCTTCCAGAGGAAGCCGGGCCTCATACAGGCCAGAACCTCCCTGTAATTTCAGAGCCTCCGTTTCAGGAAGTGCCTTCGACGCTTGCCGCTGGACAGACATCTTGTCTCTTGATTCATTCTATACCGTTGATGTTAAATTTAAAAATGGTTTGGTCTTTTAAAGCTTGAACTCAAAAGGCTGGTCCAGATAGACAACACAGAAACAGGCCCTTAGGCCCCACTCTCCTGCTGGCTGTGCTGTTGTAATCAGTCCATATTCCTCTCCACCTTTTCATTCTTAGCTCCCATCCAGCTCATGTTGCCTTGTCAATCTCACGGTCTGTGGGAAGAAGCTATTTTCCTCCCTGGCTTCTCTGCTTTTATTCCTCCATATCTCCTTCCTGATGGCAGGGGGACAAAGATGCTCTTTGCTGGATATCTGGGAGTCTATTTACAGAGCCCATGCCTGCAAAAAATTCAGGGGTCCTTTGCCTTGAGGTTCCACCCATGTTGCCTCTCCCTCAGCACTCTCTCGTCAGAACACAACTGCACCTTCCTTCCCCTCCTCTATCAGGTCTCAGTATCCCCCTGACAATTCCAGTCAGCTGCTATGTCTACACCCTGCCCCACCTGCTATCGAATGACCTGCATCCTCCTTCCCCGTTGGTTTCCTCCTGTTATCAGGCATCAGAATGGACCCCACCCTGTTGAAACTACCCGTATTCTCACTGATCTCTCTGCACCACTGCCCTCCATCCAGGGGTCTTGGTTGTCTTGTGGTGATGGTGGAGAACAAAGTACCAACTCAAGGAGATGGGGGGCAGTAAGGAGACCCCCAGTTCCAGGAGACAGGGAGAACCACAGAAATGACCAACTCTGTCAATCTGGTAGAACCTGGTCATCAGGTGCAAGGAGCTCTCGGCTACTGCTGCACGTCAGGCAGGTGTGGCCCATCCCCACACCTCCACCCTGTCAATTCCCAAAACACATTTCCTATTCATGTGGGGGTCCAAAATGGATAGAGTCTGGAGGACCATGTACATCGTCAATCAATGGGGGTATAACCCTAACCAGCATGGTTATTGTGTATGGCTGTGCTTGGAAACAAAGTGCAAGGGCACCAAAAGCCGCTATGTGCTGAAGTTCTACCTGGCTCAGGTGTTGCGAAAGATTGGTCTGGCACTGATGCCACACAATGTCCTAGTCAGCAGGACTTTGCCCCATCACCTTCATGGGAAAGGTTGCATAGACAAACACTGTTGACCACAGGGCCATCAGGCAGTGGTCAGCATGGAATTCCTGCTGACACAGAGACTAGGACTTGATGAGATACTGCGGGGTGGTCCCCTGAGCAGAGGATCCAGAGACAGACATCCAGAACTGCTGGAAGACAAGAATCTCAGTGAAAGATGCCCTTTGGTCTGCCTGAAACCCAGATAAGAGAAGCAAACACAAGAAGCCCAAAGCAAAGGGAGGAAGGTTTAGGGGCAATATCAGGGGTACTTGTTTTAACACAGAGTTGTGGGTGCCAGGAATGTCTTGCCAGGTGTGGTGATGAAGGCTGAAATATTAGCGGCATTTAAGGGCTTCTTGGACACATGAATGAAGGAAACATAGAAGATAGGAGCAGGAGTAGGTCATTCGACCCTTCGAGCCTGCTCCGCCATTCAACGAGATCATGGCTGATCTTAAAGTTCAGTACCCCATCCCCACCTTCTCTCCGTAACCTTTAATATCCTTATACTGAAGAAATAGATCTAATTCCCTCTTAAATAAATTTAATGAACCTGCCTCTACTGCCCTCTGTGGCAATGAATTCCACAGATTCACCACCCTCTGGGTAAAGAAATTCCTCCTCCTCTTGGTCCTAAATGGTTTGCCTATTATCCTTAAACCATGGCTCCGGGTTCTGGACTCCCCCACCATTGGAAACATCCCATCTGCATCCATTCTGTCCAGTCCTGCCAGAATTTTATGTCTCTATGAGATCCCCTCTCAATCTTCTAAACTCCAGCGAGTACAATCCCAATTTGCGCAATCTTTCCTCATAAGTCATTCCTGCCATTCCAGGTATCAGCCTGGTGAATCACCTCTGCACTCCCTCCATTGCAAGAATGGAGGGTTATGAAGGAGGAAGGGTCTAGTTTTTATTTTGCTTGGAATTGATAGGTCAGCACAACATCGAGGTCCGAAGGGCATAACTGTTCGACGTTAACCTGCTGGTCCTTTAGCACACGGAGATGTGCGTGAGGGAACGCTGCCCACCGGCCTATTCCAGGTTGCTGAGAGATGCACTGAGGCTTGGTGCAGCCAAGACGAGGGTGCTGTGGGGAAGGACTCTTATCCTCCGGGTCTTGAGGGGTGGAGACTAAGGGGAACCCCTTCAACCACAGAGTGCAGGGAGTAACCACGAGGTGTCAAAGTGGTGGAATGATGTTAAACAGAGAACGTGTGCAGTGAAGGGAATATAGGCATGCAACACGAGGATGAGAAAAGACATGGAACAGTTGTCCTCTTGGTCAATAATTTTAGAATAAAGTTAATTTTGGGGTGAAAAAGAGAAAAGCCCGAACTCATTTAACTTTGTTTCATGAGATACATTCTCCAATCCAGGAAAGCTCCTCTGTACCCGTTCAAATTGAACCCGAGGAAACTGTGTTCATGGTGGAAACCTCTGCAAACACACAACCGGACCTACGCACAGAGAGACAAATGATACACGTGCAGTCCCTCCCAAAAAAGAAATAAATTCTGTTGAATCAAGAGCAGAGTCATGGAGTCTTTGTCTGAGCCGGTCATCCATCATTCTCCATTCTCACTGCTCGCAGGAAGAATCTGTTTCTGGGCCTGGTGCTACTGGCTCCGATATTCCTCGACCTCTTTCCTGATGAGAAGAGCTGCCAAATGCTGTGGGCAGGTGGAAGGGATCCTCGACGACATTGACAATAAACCTGGTTTATCCCATTGATATTTGGGGTGGGTGGGTTGGGGGTTAGAGTCCCCATGATCCTATCTGCCACTCGTGGTCCTGCCGATAATTTTAAAAAAATATTTATATACTTAAATCCACAAAAAATTCACACAATTAATAATAATGCTCATCTAATGTGTGGCATCTATAAAAGAAAGAATTAAGAAACCACCTCCCACCTTCATCCCCAATATCCTAACCTCTCCCCTTCTCGCCTCAACAGAAGTGTCTGTTACTTTAAAGTTTCATTGAATAAACGGAGGCCTTCAGGTGAAAGGGAGTGTCAGGGTTTCATGTAAATATCCACACCCACCCTTGGTAAATATGGGCTCCATATTCTTCTGACATATCGAGTTGGAGTGGCCTGTTAACCGAGACACGAGTCACTACACTAGAGAGCCGACAAACACGCTGACAGCGCAGACCCCGTTGGGGCCAATGCCCTTCATCCCAGGGGATGACCCACATCTTGGGAATCAATGAGCAACGGGAGGATCGCCTTCCAACCGGAGGCTGGAGCTGCCTGTTCAAGCAACTTATCTTCCACTTCCACTTCTTGGGTGCATGTCATTCTTTCCAGACTTCGCGGGAGCGCGCCTGCTACAGTGGTGACCTCAGCAGGACCCAGCCCTTCAATTGGATGTGAAGATCACGGTCCAGGCGGCGCTTCAGATGGTTTGGTTGAAGCTGTCAACGTTCTGGATGTCGCAGCCACACGTGGGGTTCAAACAGGTCAAGGACCAGTTCCACCTCCAAGAGATCACCGCTGATGACATCCATTACTCCTCCATGATGTTCTTGCTCATCAGGACATGGCAGCAAGGCTCATCGACTTCCGACATCAGCCTCCCGAGCAAGGCAAATAGGATGCCCTCAAGGAGCTCTTTACCCGCACCTTCAGGCCACGCCTTTATCCTCCACCTCATTCTGTTCCTGCTCTCACTGTCGCATGGCCCAGACAGTCATCCCAACATGACTCCCTTCATGCTATTTCTTTTCAGCTCTCACCAAACGCCCTGGACCCACTTTTCAGGAACTCTTCCCTCTTCCTCCCTATGTCATTGGTATCTCCATGTACCACAACCTCTGGCCCACTTTAGGATGTCTTGGACACCAGCAGCAACACCCCAGATACTGGCACCAGGGAGGCACCACCTGGAAAAGGTCCAGGGTCCTAGTCCAACAGTCCTTTTCCTGAGAATCCAGGCAGCATTGAAATATCAATGGTTGCTCAAAGCAAAATCCTCATTGCGGTGCCCACCAACAAGTTGAGGCACAAAGGTTTGTGGGTCTTTTGGGTTACTGGTGCCAAAATATTCCCCATCTCACCCTGCCCCTCCATCTACTGTACAATGTTGCCCAGAAAAAAAAACTCTCCGCTTCATTGATGACCTGAACAACAAATGGCTTCTTTAATGGCAAAACACGCTGTTGAACACCACTGCCACTGACCACAAGTATCCCCAACCCCTCAAAACTGGAAGACTCTTTGAATGACTTGTCTCTGCCATGAAGACAATGGCCAAGTAGAGCGTCAAGCAAAAGAGGCAAGGTCGCCGAGACCCACACAGCTTCTGGTTCAATTCCCTCCTGGAAGCTGCCTCCCGCGACTCCCCATCTGAGTGTCAGATGCTCGCCTGCTCACCACAGAGAACCAGATGGCAGCAGAGACAGTCACACTCCAGCCACACCTCCCCAACATGTGATGGGTTAAATCTGCGGATGCCACTCACAGCGGACCGAAGAAGTGGTACATGGCAGACCGCACAGAGGCCGGGATCGAAGGGCTGAGCCACTTGCAAGAACAAATCATGTCCTGCCCGAAAGTGACAGCCTCCCACCTGAATGACCCCGAGAAGAGCTTGGCACCATGGCCTGGGGCAAACCGTTCAACACCCTCGATGCTGGACAGCAGAGAAAAAGCTTGGTTTACTGACGGCTCCGGCTGGTGGAGGTGCGAAAAACAGTGGTGTAAGGTGGGAGCGCTCCAGCCCACCACAGATAAAGTACTGACACAAGAGGGTGAGGTGGAGGGGAGAGCCAACTGTCCAAGCTGGCAGCTGTGGCACTGATCCGAAAAGGGACAACCAGGCGGGCCCAGGAGCCTCTTTTCCGATCAGTGCAACTGGATTTCTGGGCTGTGCCAAACAGCACGTCAGTGTGGATGGGTCGGCGTCAGGAGACAGGGAGGCAGATCCATGGCTGCCTGCTCTGAGGACAACAGCACTGGCAGATCTTCTGAGAGGTGGAACAACAAAAGAATAGTCAGGGTCCACCACGTGGATGGACACACCTCCAGGAAAACCGCTGAAGCTGACGCAATGCCACTGTGGATTGAGCTGCTCAAATATGCTCTGCCACTTTTTTCCCCAAGCAGAGAGACCCCGGAGCCTTGGCAGCATTGGTGCATCATAAATGTGGGCATATGGGGGCACTATGATGGACAGAGGATCTGGGGGTCTCATGATGTTGCAAGAACTGTGATGGCCAAATGCCCTATTTGTCAGCAATTAAAACCAAGGGCCGCATTCGCTGGGGTTCGGGAGCTGGCCAAGTCTGATAAATTGACCATATCAGGCCTCTCCCCTGCCAAAATAAAAAGTGATATGTTCTCACGATGGTCAGCACATACTCAGATGTCCTGCCAGCGGGCCGACCAAGCACCATTTTAGCGTGCTCCATATGTGGAATACCCTATCGGATAACGTCCGACCAGCAATGGGTGGTGATGCCAAGTATTTGGGGCCACCTGCATATCCCCTACCACCCACAGGCATCCAAGATCAATGAGTGAATGAATGACCTGTTCAAGGTATCATATGTGACAAGTTGATTGTCAAGTCTTCTATCCACGAGTGGTTGCAAGTGTATCGATTAATCCGGCGAGTTTGTGTCTGTGTGTGTCTTTTACTCCTCATGCGACTTCACTACATGTGTCAATAAAAGACAACTGTGTTCAAATTCGCCACCCTTGGGACCCCTCGAATCAGTTTCACACACATAATAATTGGTGCAGTGAGCAGGGTCCTTCGAGTTCCGACTGAACACAGCTGCAGTGGAGATGCTTTGGAATTGGGGCAGGAAATCGAGTGCAGGCAGGGAGAACAAGATCTGCGGGTGGACTGACGAGAGTGCAGGGTTCGGGAGCTTGGCAAGCATGCTGGCGGACCACGGCAAACTGGTAGACTGGTCCAAGCTCCTGTATCCACATCTTGAGAAAATAGGTCACCACGTGTGGTCCCACTTCAAGAAGTCGGGGTTCCCAAAATCTAAGGGGAATCAGAGGGTGCCTTTTGGCTGCCAGTGTTTCTCCTGAGAAACCAATGTGAGATCATAGAAAGGAAAGATTTGCAGAGGGCCCAGGAAAATAAGGAGATAAAGGTGGTCCAGCAGTGCTGCTCTGCACTGCAGGAGCCAGCACAGACTCCCCCAACCTGAGCCACTGATGTCGAGATGAGAGGGACAGAGGAAGCCAACAGACATGCCAATCAAGGTCTGACTCCTCCCCCACACTCCCAGTGAGTGAGTTTGTACTGGCCATGGAGCGATTAGCCGAGGCCATTTGCCAGGATTCAGGCATGAAAGGTTTCAGAACAGGCCAGGAAGAGCATGAAATCAATTTATTTGCAGAAGTTGTTCTGATATATCTGACAGACCCGACACACTCATTGCCCAAGTTGTGCTCCACCCTGGAGGACTATGGGGACATCTCTGGGTATAAGTTCTTTTGGGATATGTGCAAAATCATGTCACTTAGGAAGGGGGATTAGAGCCAATGTCAAGAAAATAGTCAACAAATGTGGCGGCAAAATGGGATCAAATATCTAGGAGTTAGAATAGATAACAACGAGTAATTTAGACCAGCTGAATTATTCTCCCCTTGCTTGGGGAAATTGAGGAGGATTTAAATGGTTGGATGTCCCTGCCCATTACACTAGGGGTGTCACAGAGAGGGGAGGTGTCACAGAGGGGGGAGATGATGACACAGAGGGGGTGATGATGTCACTGCATGGGGCAGCCATAGCTGAGTCGTGCCATGGCACAGCAACACGAGAAAGATGCATCTCCTGGAAGGGGATTCTGGCCCACGTGTCGGAGTAGGACGCTGTCTCATCCCAGGGACCCTCTGATCAACAGGGTTGTGTTTGGAAGCACCCTGCACCCATGGGTGAGATAAAGAGCCTGTTACATGCTCCCCTACTGGGACAGAGACTCCTCTGGCACGATCCTTTACCCAGTGTGGGCGGAGAGAATGGAGGCTACATTTAATCCCCTCTCCCCATCCTGAGTGCAGGGCACTTTATGAGGCAGCTGGAGGGGACTGGGGAGGGGAGAACAATGGCATGTGAGGGGATAAAGGGATGGGGTCTGTAGGACAGGAGGGGAGAACAAAGGAACGGGGTAGCACCACAGGCTAATGTCAAGGGAGATTGGATCAGAGATAGGGGACATAGGGTTGAGCTGGGGGGATGGGGTGCGAGGGGACAGAAAGCACTGGGGAAACCATGGGGGTGGTGTTGGGTGGGGGATGAGAGTGTGGTAGAAGATTCGGGGCAGGGGAGAGTGTGAGGTGTCTGAGGGAGAAGAGAAGTTGCGAGGGGGATGGAAGGCAGACCTTTCAACAGAAATGGGACAGAGCTCCCCCTCCACCTGGAATGGGATCTGTCCACTGAGAGACACGACCGCTCCTCCACCCGCCATGCCCCCCCCCCCCACCGTGGTTACAAGATCCCTTCCACCCTTGCATACACCCCCACACACCCCCAACCGGGATAGGATTCTTTCCCCCAGTGGACCTGGATCAAGGTGCTAGAAAGTGTTTCTGCTGCGGCAGACCCAACAGAGTTGAGCGGTGAAGCGTGGGGCTCTCTCCGCACCACCTGCTCCCTCAGGCGACGAGGTCTCGCTTGCATCAAGGAAGATCACGGTGTTGCTGAGCTTCTGGGAATGTGGAGGGCTTCTGCTAAACCCGTGGTAGGGTTCAGAGTGGTTCATCTCCCCGGGACGTGCTGAAGGTCAAGGATGACCCGATCCTCTCATGGAGGGAGGGTTGTAAATAAAGTGAATGGCTGCGGAACTGGCCTCATTCTGAGGAGAGTGATCAAAGAGGGACCTGGGGTGGCAATATTTCTACTGAGAGGCTGGAACGAACCACCAGAGGATCAATTCTGACATTTTGGAGACCCTTGGAAGGGAGGTAGAGGGAGGGGTAGAGACTAACTCGGACAACAAGGCTGGGCTGGGATAAATGACCTGTTGTGTACCCTCTGGGTGTGTAAATGCTGCTGCTTCTGCCCCAGAGGACATGGCAATAAGGCCACAACAGAGGCGGCCACACCGTGTCATGGACCCAACGTCCCCAAGGTGGTGTCCTGCACAGATGTTAAAATCATCGACAATGGATCTTTCGGTGTGGTGTAACAGGCAAGGCTGGTGGACTCCGGAGAGCTGATTGCCATCAAGAAGATCTTGCAAGACAAGAGATTCAAGGTGAGGGGGAGGAGCAGTTGTGTGGAAATGAAAAACCCTGATATTTAAATTTAGGGCCTACAGCACGTTCACAGGCCCTTGCGACACATGAGCCCGTTTCACACAATTACACCCAATTGACAAACAACACCCCAAACACATTTTTGAAGGGGGGTGGAAAGAGGAGCATCTGACAGAGACCAAAGCAGCCATGGGGTTTGGAAACAGAGAAAGTCACACAAACCCACAACAGCAGCCCCCCTCCCCACACACAACCCCCCACCCCACACACACACACACACACACACACACACACACACACACACACACACACACACACACACACACACACACACACACACACACACACACACACACACACACTCACCTGGCAAATATCAAAGATTTTCTGCAAATTCATTGTTTAGTAGAAGCTGGGAAAACAATCATAAAAACTGAAATGATACTTCATTGAACCCCCTGACGAGTCCCCACTCCAGCGACACGAAAAGCCCCCCCCACTGACTCTCGAAAAGTCCCCCACTTCGGCCTCCCTTGGAGTTCCCCACCTCTGACCTCTTGACAAATCTCCTCCCCGCCTCCCCCCTCAACTTGGACAAGTTGCCCCTCAGGGCCCCGACCCATCGCCCAGCCTTGCTGATGTTCTTCTCTCGCCATAGAACCGCAAACTGCAGATCGTGCGAAAGTTGGATCACACCATCATTGTCCCTCTTCTCAACTTCTCCTCTGTAGTCAAGGTAAGATCCACCTGCACCCACCCCACCCTCACTCTGATGCATATCATTTGCTGCTACCTTCCCCATTCCTTCAATCGATCTGTCTCGCTGCAGCCTCTCTTTTGCCTCCATCCTGCCCCTCTGTCCAGTGCTGACTCTTTGACGTTGGCTGCCCTGCTCCTCACCCATTAACTCATGACCTCTTGCCATTTCAACTCCAGACAGCAGCAGCCAAGACCACAAGACAAGGTCGCCAAATTCGGCCACTCAGCCCCTCCAGTCTGTTTCCCCAATTCATTTCACGAATGTACTTTCCCCCATAACTCACTTTTGGCACCTTTTGGTGCGCTTCCAAATCAACGCCTGCTCTGAATCGTCCCAACAACTCAGCCTCCACATGTTCGACCCCAGCCAACACCCGGCTGCAAACATTTCTCATCTCGAAACGTCAATGGTTTTTCTCCCCCGGTGAATCCTTGCCTCACGAGGGAGGGCGGTCAGAGCTGCACATTTTGTGCAGTCTCACCAGAAGCCGAATGATGGGGCAGCGGACGGGTCCACTACGGCCTGTTGACGCTCTGCTCGCTGAGCCCTTGGATTCATGCCATGTTGTGTTGAGCAGTGGGGGCATCAGGCCTACAGAGAGCAGGAGGGGCTGGCACTCCTGTTGGGAGAGGCACGGGGTTTTGGAGGGTAAATCCAGCTGACATGTTTGTATTGTGTCCAAGAGGAAGAGCAGGTTTATTTGAATCTGGGTCTGGACTATGTTCCCAAGACGGTTCACTGCATGGTCCAGCACTTCAACAAGGCCAAGCAGCCCATTCCCATGATCTACATCAAGGTGGTTGTGGGTCTGGGTGGTCAAGTTGTCCACTGGGGCAAGCTTGGATGGTGGGGTTGGAGGATATGAAGGAGTTTACTGGCTGAGTCTCGCTGGGGACTGGATATCGATGAAGGGTGCATGAGGGTCTCAATGGGTATTGGTGAGGAGAGAAAGGGTAGTGAGGGGAGAGGGGTGGAGAGGATGATGAGGATGGATGTTGATTGGCAGGGAGGGGCCCTTCACCCACCTCCCCTTACCCTCAGGATCCAGACCCGGCCAGTGTGGAGGCAGAGTGGGTCATGTTATATCGTTGTGTTGCCAGATGTTCATGTACCAGCTGTAGCAGAGCATGGCCTACTTCCATCCTCAGGGGGTTTTCCATTGAGACATCAAGCCCCAGAAGATGCTGGTAGATCCCGAGATGGCCTTCTTATTGCTCCTTTATTTCGGCAGGTAGATCCACCCATGTCTGTCCGTTCACCACTTCAACGCGGTCCTGATCCCTCTCCACAACACGGCCTTGTCCCCTCCCCACCAGCTCTCACCCCTCCCCCACCAGCTCTCTCCCCTCCTCCCTCTCCCAACGCCCCTTCCACAGCTTAATAACTTATTCTAAATAAGATTGTGGGGGCCTTAGATGGAATGAACAGCCAGAAACCTTTCCTAAAGTGTCAGGTGCAAATCTCAGAGAGCATCCGCTTCAGGTGAGGGGAGATTTTTTTTATGCAGAGAGTTGTGAGAGCTTTGAATGCGTCACCAGAGAAAGTGGTAGCGGTTGGTAGAATAGGTACATATAAAAGTCTCTGAGACGAGCATGTGGATGTAAGGGAACAGAATTTTTACATGATAGAGGAATTTGGGGATATGGCGAGAAGGCAGGGTAGGTCGAGTTTGGTCATAAATTAGATCAGCCATGATCGTATTGAATGGCGGAGCAGGCTCGATAGGCCATTTTTGTCCTATTCCTGTTCCCACTTCCTATGTTCCTATGGGTGTGGTACAGGTAAAGGTTGTGGAGAACATTTATAAAGGTCAGTACAGCCTTTATGGGCCAAAGGGCCTGTACTGGGCAGCAATGCTTGATGTTCTAATGGATGCGGAAGCTCTGGGAAGGGGTAAGGGAGGGATTCGCCAGGAAGTCTGCAGATGCTGGGGCCGAGGGCAATGCCCAAACATGCTGGGGAAACTCATGGATAGTTTTGTGAGGAGCAGGTCCTGCTTCACGAGTCAAATTGAGTTTTTAGAGGAGGTGTCAAAGGAGATAGATGAAGGTCAAGGTCTGTATGTGCTGCACGAGGATTTTAGTAAGGTGCTTGACAAGGTCCCCACGGTGACCTCATTCAGAATGTCTGGAGGCATGGGATCCATGGAGCCTTGGCTGTGTGGATTCAGAATTGGCTTGTCTGCAGAAAACAGAGGGTCGTAGTAGATGGAACAATGACTAGTGGCGCTGCAAAGGGATCTGCTCTGGGACCCCTGCTCTTTGTGATTTTTATGAATGATGATGGGAGTGGAAGGGTGGGTACGTCAGGGGATCACACAGAGGTAGAGATGTTGTAGACAGTGTAGAAGGTTGTCATAGGTCATCCAGTTTGCAGAGAAGTGACAGATGGAGTTCAATCCTGTAAATCAGATGTACTTAAATAAGCAACTGGTACAGGTTTATTTCCAGAGTCATTTTCAAGGGCACAAATAACAGTTATTCCAAAGAAGGTTGGAGACCCATTAAAAGTAGCTTCATATAGACCAATATCTTCATTGAATGCGGATTACAAGAATGTGTGGGCAGAGCACTTGGTTAATGGCAGGATTATGAACAGTGTGCAGGACAGAGAAATATTTAGATCCTGCTCCATATATCACTCAAGGTTGCTGTGCAAATTGAGAGGGAGTTTAAGATTGTGTATTGTGTGCTGGCCTTCAGGAGTCAGGGGATTGAGTTCAAAAACCGAGAGGTATCGTTGCAGATGTATAAAATTCTCGTCAGACCACACTTGGAATATTGTGTGCATTCCTGGGGCGAGAATACCAGAGGACGTCTAAATAAGGTGAGCTGAGGGAAATTTAGGCAAGACGTGAGGGGTACATTTTATTCACACAGGGGACGTGGAGTGGAATGCATTGTCGGGGTAGTAGCGGAGGCTTGTCCAAAAAAGGCATGAAAAGGATTTTAATATGGACAGGAATTCAAGAAAAATGGAGAGTACTGGTGTGAGGGAGGGGAGGGTTCAGGGGTAGGGGGGATGATGGGGGAAGTGTTGGGACCCTCCAAAGTCATTGTGTTCAGGCCTCAGAGACAGTATCTCTATCACTCGTATTTCTCTTCCCAGGAGAAGGAGCGATCTCAGAGACAAGACACGAGTCCAGAAGAACCTCGCATCCCAGCTGAACAGAGGACGGACAACATCATGATGGCCTGAACCCCTCCCCGTCGTATCCCTCTGGCCCTGCCAACCCCATTCCCTGCCTCTTCCATGTCCCTTCACCCACTTCCCCTCTTCTCCTCTACCCCTCCTCCATCCCAACCCCCTCCCGCTCATCTTCCCCTTCCCCTGCACTCACACCTATGCCCTAACCCCAGCCCTCCACTCTTCACCTCCCTCTTCCCCTCCGCCCTTCCCTTCCCCTTTCCCCCTCCCCTTCCCCTCCCCCATCCCCTCCCCTAACCCTCCCCCTTCCCCTCCCTTTCTCCTCCTCCCCTTCCCCTCCCTCTTCCCTTTCCCCTTCCTACCCCAAACCTAGGGGAAGGAGGGGGAGGGGAAGGGGGTAGGAGAAAGGGGGTAGTGGAAGGGGGTAAGGGTAGGGGTTGTGGTAAGGGGCAGGGTAGGGGGTAGTGGTAGGGGGTGCGGGGATGGGGAAGGGGTAGGAGGTAGGGTTAGGGGAAGTGGGTAGGTTGTAAGGGATAGGGTAGGGATAGTGGTAGGGGGTGCGGGTATGGGGAAGGGGTAGGGTTAGGGGAAGGGGGTAGGTTGTAAGGGATAGGGTAGGGGGTAGTTGTAGGGGGTGTGGGTATGGGGAAGGTGTAGGAGGTATGGTTAGGGGAAGGGGATAGTTGTAGGGGGTGCGGGTATGGGGAAGGGGTAGGAGGGAGGGTTAGGGGAAGGAGGTAGGTTGTAAGGGATAGGGATAGGGTTTAGTTTAGGGTTGGGGAAGTTGGGTAGAGTTAGGGTTAGTGTTAGGAGACATGGGGTATGGCTATATCTTGGTTTATGGTTAGGTCTATAGTTCGGGGAAGTGGGCTTGTGTTAGGTATAGGGGAAGGGGGTAGGAGCAGGGGGGTAGAGGAGGAGTGAAGTTTGGGGTTAGGGGATGGTGGGTAGCATTAGGGTTGGGGTTAGGGGGTGGCATAGGCGTAGGAATAAAGTTAGGGTTAGTGGATGGGGTGGGGGTAGAGTTAGGGGACGTGGAGTGGTGGTAGGGGGTATCGGTAGTGTTAAGGTTAGGTTTAGGATTTTGTTAGGGGTTAGGGTTAGGAGTAGGAGGAAGGGAAGGGGGAGGGGAATGGGGGAGGCGAGCGGGGGACGGGAACTGGGGACTGGAAGGGGGAGGGGATGTGGGAGGGGAACGGGCAGTGGAAAGGGGAGGGGAACGGGGTAGAGGAAAGGGGAGGTGAACGGTGGACGGCATCCCTAGCCCCTCCCCTCCCCTTCCCTTCCCCTGCATTTCCCCTGCCTCTCCTCTCCTCCTTCCAGAAGAAGCTGGGCCTCTTTCCGTCCAGAACCTCCCTGTGGTTTCAGAGCCTCCGTTTCAGGAAGTGCCTTCGACGCTTGCTGCTGGACAGACATCTTGTCTCTTGATTCATTCTGTACCATTGATATTAAATTTAAAAATGATTGGGTTTTTTAAAGCTTGAACTCAAAAGCTGGTCCAGATAGAGAAAACATAAACAGGCCCTTCAGCCCCTCTCTCCTGCTAGCTGAGCTGTTGTAATCAGTCCATATTCCACTCACCCTTTTCATTCTTAGCTCCCATCCAGCTCATGTTGCCTTGTTAATCTCATGGCCTGTGGGAAGAAGCTATTTCCCTCCCTGGCTGCTCTGATTTTATTCCTCCATATCTCCTTCCTGATGGCAGGGGGACAAAGATGCTCCGTGCTGGATATCTATGAGTCTATTTACAGAGCCCATACCAGCAAACAATGAGGGGACCGTTGCCTTGAGGTGGCACCCATGTTGCCTCTCCCTCAGCACTCTCAGAACACTCCTGCACCCTCCTTCCCCTCCTTTCCCAGGTCTCAGTAACCCGCTGACAATTCCAGTCAGCTGCCATGTCTATACCCTGCCCCACCTAAACCGATGGATCGACCAGCGCCTTCTCCCCTGAAGAGTTCGAGGAATCCACTCTCTTGCAATGTCCTGCTATCGAATGCCCTGCATCCTCCTTCCCACTTGGTTCCTCCTGTTATCAGGCGCCTGGATGGACCCCACCCTGTTGAAACTACCCATGTTCTCACTGATCTCTCTGCGCCTCTGCCCTCCATCCAGGGGTCTTGGATTTCTTGTGGGGGTGGTGGAGAACAAAGCACCAACTTAAGGAGATGGGGAGCAGTACAAAGACCCCCAGGTCCAGGAGACAGGGAGAACCACACAGATACCCATCTCTGTCATTCGGGTAAAACCTGATTATCAGGTGCAATGTGCAAGGAACTTTCGGTCCTGCTGCACGTGGGCCAGGTTTGGCCCATCCCCACACCACCACCCTGTCAATTCCCAAAACAAATTTCAATTCATGTGGGGGTCCAAAATGGATAGAGTCTGGAGAAGGACCGTGTACATCATCAATCAATGGGGACAAGGGTGTAACCAGCATGACCATAATTGTGTGTGGCTGTGCTTGTAACCAAAGTGCAAGGGCACCAAATGCTGCTCTGTGCTGAGGTTCTACCTGGCTCAGGTGTTGCAAAAGATTGGCCTGGCCCTGGTGCTGCACAATGTTCCAGTCAGCAGGACTTTGCCCCTTTACCTTCCTGGGAACGGTTTCATAGACAAACACATTTGACCACAAAGCCATCAGGCAGTGGTCAGCAGAGCATTGCTGACACAGAGACTCTAGGACTAGATGGGATACTGCGGGGTGGTCCACGGAGCAGAGCATCCAGAGATAGACATCCAGAACTGCTGGAAAACCAGAAACTCGGTGAAAGATGCCCTTCAGTTTGCCTGAAACCCAGATGGGAGTAGCAAACACTAGAAGACATCTGTCTAAAGCAAAGGGAGGAAGATTTAGGGGAGATATCAGGGGTATTTTCTTTTACCCAGATTGTGGGTGTCAAGAATGCCTTGCCAGGAGTAGTGATGAAGGCCAAAACATTAGGGACATTTTAGGGGTTCTTAGTTACATTGAGGGGCTGAGATCAAGGAGGATATTCTCCAACAGCAGAGGGTGGCAGTAACCGCAAGATGTCAAAGTGGTGGCAATGAAGCTAAACAGAGACCGTCTAATGTGACTGTGCGCCTGGCTGCGGGAATTTGGACTTACGATATAAACCTTGCTAAGTGCTAGTTCAGGTTGGAAACGTTCGACTTCCTTGGGGGTCAAATCAACAGGCACGGAACTAAACCCTGCTTGAAAAGATAGAGTTTGTTAAGTTCTTCCTCAAACCCCACATAATGAAGGGGCTGCAAGAATTCACTGGTACGATTAATTTTTATCACCGATTCATACCGGTTGTGGCCGACATCATTTTTTTGTTTTTAAACTTTATTTAAGATTTTATAACATGAATAACATATAGAATTACATTTAAAAATTAAGAACAAAATAATAAAATTACAATACAGTATCAGTAATCTAAATAAACTATACCCTCCCCAATAATTATTACACATTAATAACCCAACTCAAATTAGTCCAACCCCCCCTTCCCCCCCAAAATAAAGAGTGAAGAATTAATAAAGTTAATAATATATGTGAGAAAAAAACCCACTTACAAAAAAAACAAAAACATAACCAATTAAAATACTAACAAAAAGAAAAGTAATTAATACTAAGATATCAGACTTAAAAAACATATTTAAATCAAACTTAAATGCATATATTTAACAGTTAAGATGAAACATATAATTAACAAACTTAATATAAAAAATTAGTAAAATCAGTAACATTGTCTATCAAAAATTCTGAAACAATAATCAATTCTTTAAAAAAAATTGTAGCATGAGAAAAAAAAAGATGAAAAATAAAACTTTCTCAATAGAGATAAACCTTCACCAAATATCAACTAACTTCACATCTATCATCATATTAGTCACATAAACCGCCATCTTAAAACAAAATTCCAACCTCATTAAACATTGTACAATTCAAATTTGGTACTCTTCCACCATTTTTCCCTTTTAACCTTGAATAATTACCCAATAAAAGCTCCAAAACCACATTTAAATATCCCCAATCATTACGTTAAAATTCAGATATCCAAATATAAAAATACATCTGCAACAAAATCTATATCTTCAACAAATGGAGCATAAGCCAAAAACAAAATTCAAGCCTCATTAAGAATTGTACAATTCAATTTATAACTTTCACCATTATTCCCTTCGTTCTATAACTAAAATAGCAAAATAATATACACCAGAATTACCACTCCTTTCACCTTAAAGTTAAAGAAAAAATATTAAAAAAAAACTTATCCATCCCATTCACATTTAAATTTCAAATATTCCTTATCTACTGAATAAACTTTACAAAAAAAACCACATGAATTTTTAGTTTTTTAAACAATCAAATACTTTCTTATGCTTTTTTTTATAAACACAAAAGAAAACCCTTAACTCTTTAATCTAATAATACAAAAAAAGGAAAAAAAAACAGGTAGGAGGTTAAAAATACCCCCTCCCGTCTAATCCGCGCAATGCGGTAACTCCCAAAAAAATGGGTGTGAGATAACTCACACGTAGCAGATGACTTTCAGGAAATAGTGCCCATCCAGTTCTCTCCCCCAACTCTCACTTCATCTTAAACTAACATCATCATTATTTAATATTTAAAAAAAAATTTAAAAAAAAGAACAACTCTTCTTTTAATCAGCTCCAACTGCCGAGTCACCATTACAACCATTCCTTCTTGTAGCACGGCTCTTTTCTTCCATCTCTTGTCTCCTTAGAGATCGCGGCGGACTACGTCTCTGTTGAAACCGAGTAATTGGCAGCTCTTGAGCAAATGCTATAGCTTCCTTTGGAGAATCAAAGAACTTTGGTTGGCAACCATCTTGAAAAACCTTCAAAACAGCTGGATATCTAAAGGTTGCTTTATAACCTTTCTTCCACAACAACTCTTTAGCAGAATTGAATTCCCGTCATTGGAACATAACTTCTTGACTCAAATCCGCATAGAAGAAAACTCGATTATTTTGAATCATCAAGGGTGATTTTCTCTGTTGTGCATTTGTAATAGCCACTCGTAAAATTATTTCTTGTCGTAATAATTCAAGCAACGAACCAAAACAGGTCTTGGACTTTGACCTGAAATAGGTCTTCTACACGCAAGGCTCTGTGAGCACGTTCCAGTATTATACCTTCCGGGAAATGTTCTTTACCCAGCACCTGCGGAATCCATTCAGTAAAAAATTTTCTTGGGTCTGGTCCCTCCATTCCTTCCGGCAAACCAATAATCTTTATATTGTTCCGTCTGGATTGGTTTTCCAAATAATCAATCTTTTTCACCAAATTTTTATTTTGAGTTTGTAAGTCTTTGACCATTTTGGTCACATCTGAAACATGATCTCGTATTTCGTCTATATCTTCTTCACACAAATTAAATTTATCTCTCACTTCAAGCTTAAAAGCTCCAAACTCAGCCATCTGTTGAGAATGTATTTTCACCACAGAGTATTAAACCTAGTACCAAGTTCAATCATAATCTTGGATAATCCCTGCATTGTATAAGATCATTTAGATTCAAGATTCACAAGAATCTTTTCAATTGGAAGAGATTCTGGCTCAACAGATTCCTGCTTCTTCTGCATAACCAAAGGGTCTTCTGTTGCTTCCTTCATTCTGGTTGCCTTCCTTGTAGTATAGCTGCGTGTGGAAACCCCAGCCACAGCCTCTCCAGCAATGACTCGAGGACGCTGGCCGGGGTTTTCCCCAGTCCATCAAGTTGTATAGGTTCTTTTATCTCAAAAGGTGCAGTTTGCAGTGCCACCGCTACAGTTGACAAATGCCGGTACTTCAACTGATGTTACTACAAGTGGTTCATTCATAACATTGTCATCAGATGGTACTGCACATGTGCGAACCTGAGTAACTCTTTCTTCTAAAGGCTGTTTGGTGCCCACTTTAGAGGGCTCTACCGATGTAATATTGAACTCTACATCCGAAAGCTGTACCTTTCTCCTGGGATCCATTTCAGGCTGAGTCTCGATGTCTTTCCTGTAGGTAGGCTCCAAAACTTGAACTTTTGGAAAATGTAGTTTTTTGATAATCTGTTGTCGTTTTTTTTTGCTCTTTTCCACCAATTTTACCATCATAAGTTAAATTAACAGCACTGAAGTTATCTAAACTTTTAAAGAATTTTAACAGGCATTTCTAGACAAAACATTAAGATAGAGTCAGGAGAGGACTGGAAGGCACGTCTGATCCTTACACCATCTTGCCACGTTCCCCCGTGGCCCACATCATGTGGAGAAAGATAAAGACATTACCTGGGACAAAAGTATTTGGAGGCGTTCCAGAAGGCCAAGGACGCACTGGCCAACACAACCCTTGTGGTACACGCCAGGCCAGAGACACCCACCACTCTCACAGTAGATGCTTCCTGCACAGCAGTAGGGGGTGCACTGGAGCAATTCATCAAAGGGGAATGGCAGCCCCTGTCCTTCTTTAGCAGACATCTCTGGCCACCTGAACTCAAATACAGCGTCTTTGACTGAGAGCAATTGGTGCTGTACCTGGCAGTCAGGCACTTAAGGTATTTTTGGAAGGTAGACAATTCAGTGTCTTCATGGACCAGAAGCCATTAACTTTTGCCTTCCATAAAGTGTTGGACCTGTGGTCGGCCAAGCAGCAGCGACTCCTCTCATATGAGTCTGAGTTCACTACCGACATTCAACACATCATGGGTGACGCACTGCCCCATCCCCGCAATCAAGTCTATCCAGGCCCTGTCCCAGTGAATAGACTACTTAGCCCTCGGCAGGGGACAGCAGGATGACCCTGAGATCCTTGCAAGCAAGACAGCAATGTCCAGGCTCAGGCTGGAGGATGTTAACATCGATCCTGGTAAGTAGACGCTCCTCTGCGACATTCCAACGGCAAACCCCACCTCATCGTGCCGACAGCATTGAGATGGCAGTTTTATGATGAGGTGCACAATCTGACGCACCCAGCCATCAGTACTGTCAAAATGGTGGTCAATCGGTTGGTCTTGCTGAGCCTTCAAAAACAGGTTGTCAGTGGGCCAAGGCCTGCACACTCTGCCAGATGACCAAAATACAGACATACGTGAAGGCACCATGCCAGACATTCGAGCCAGCACCACATAGGTTCAGCCACATCTACAATGACATTGTAGGGTCATTACCGGCCTCCCGCGGGATGAGTTACCTTCTCACCAAGATTGCCTGCTCCATGAGGTTCCCCGAGGCGGTCCAGCTGGCTAACACAACCACTTGTGTCCTCCATTAAATTGGAAGCGGTAATAAATATAAAGGAAAGTTTGATAATAAATAGTCTCCCTTGCAGTTGGGGTACAATGTATTTCTTGAGATCAGAGGAATCCTGGAGCCAAGACAAAGTGATCCTGTGTTTCCCAAGGATTAGATTGAGTTGTTGGGGTAGTTGTAAGTGGAAGGGCCGAAAGGTCTCCTGCTCCTTCCACTGCCTTTGATTTCTGTCTTGCGATGCTGATTGAGTTCACCTGTGTGTTCGCTCGCTTGCTGATTGGTTGCTTCAGTTGCGCGAGCCAATGGGTTGATTGGGTGAGGCCGCTATGGGATTGGACGCTAAAGTCGGGTTGGATTGATGGGCGGTTTCGCGGGCTGATTGGCTCTCGGGGTCCGTCGCGTCGCCGCGGGCGCGAATGGGATGAAGTTGGCGGCAGCGCCGGGACCTTCCTCAGCCGCGCAAGCGGGCGACCCGCAGCCCGCTGGGCCCCACCCAGGAGTGGCCGGTACCAGCGGGGTGTTTGGGTGGAGTCGAGGGGTCGGTGCAGGGGGCGGGGAGGGGATGGGGATAAGGGAGAGGGAGGAGGATGGGAGGGGCGGGATCCCGGAGGGGGCAGGGCAGGTGAATGAGGGGAGGGGGCGGGGCGGTGAATGAGGGGAGGGGGCGGGGCCAGGCAGGGGTAAGTGGGAGGGTGAAGGGGGAGTTGTAGGGCGAGGGGGAGGCTGGGCATCCAGAGAACTTGGAAGAAGGAGAAGTGAGATTGAACCTTGAACCAAAGAACTTTTCTTAAATTTATACACATTACAAACATGTGCGCTTAGAATTAGAAGGGGGTTCATTTGGATTAGTTAAGTATAGAGTTAATTTAAAGTTTCATTCTAATTTCATGTTTAAATTTGATTAAAAATAACTTCTGTTTTAAAAACCACTTGTCTTGGTGAATGTCTCTTGCTGCTGGGTTTTGGGATCCTATGGGCTCTTAACAATATGTGCTTGGATATTGACATTGGGCCTGTTCAAAGTAGGAAATGGCTTCTACCAGCAGCAGTTTCTGTTTGACAAAAAATATTGATAGGTGGCTGACCACATACGTTTCCTAAAAATTAATACCCTCACCCTCCCTAAACCACATTCAGCCCCGTGACATCTTTCTACGTTGCATTACTGGGACCACCAAGGACCTGACCCATTTCCCATCTCTCCTTGCAATGCCAATATGTCAGCTGCCATTAAGAACTGACAAATCACATTTTAATTCAGCAAGCAAGATGAAAATCATCCTGACATCCTGCTTAAAAACAAGGGTCAACAAACCTTCCAAATTTTGTCACTTCATTTTTATTTCGATTCCCATGGGGCATTAGTAAAAATGTCCCATCCATTTGCTCACCAAATTATGAGTAAAATCATGATCCCTGTTCATGAAAACCCATAACATTCAATGTTACACAGATAATCTAGGAAGAATTCTGTAATAAAAGTGAATGAAACATTGAAAGTATTTCCCCCTTATAAATGCTGAGATTATGGTGCGTCAAGAGACCAGGTGAGCAAAAAGAGGCCAAATCGCTGCAACACTTGGATAATCCAAGATGGCACAGACTCCCCTTCACTGCCGAGAAGGAGCCCACTCCTTGCACCATGTATGGGCTGAGGAGCCCTACACTTCCACATAGCGGCAGCCAGCTGGAGAGTGACTCCACGACACAATGACGTAAAGATGGAAGTCAGGGAGTACGTCACCAGAAGTGGGTTGGCCAGCGAGCACACGTGGGGAATTTAAAACAGTATGTGGTAGCGCTGCCACAGCGGATGCTACAAGGCGATAACTTCTTACTTGCTGCAACCAAACAGGTCTGCAAGATACATCAACCTAAATAGAAAACTTGACGAGAAATCCCAGAGATCATAAATTCAAAAGGATTAGTGAAATATTGACTCTGTATTGTTAACACCAAAGTCCCTATATTTTTAAGGCATTTGGACAAGTAACTGAGAAACATTGCATTTTAAACACTTGGTACATCAGGATCAGAAGGATTGGAGCAATTATTGTTCAAGTGACACTACTTTAAAAAATAACATCTAACTTTATGAAGAATGTGATACAACAACAGGAAAAACGGATGGAATCAGACACATTCTATAAGCATTGGGAAGCAAAGAAAAATGGATTTGTGAGAAGTGGCATCACGTTCACAAAATCTGCTCGAGACAAAAGTTGAGAACAAAGAACATTTATTTACATTTACAACATTGCAAGGTTGGATACTCTCCCCCTACCTCGGGAAAGTACACCGAGGGCGGAAAGCTTCTTTGTTTTTATACATTTTTCAATTCACCTCCCCTTACATTGTTCCTACATTTATCCTTCTTGGATTGGTTTGGCACTTTTCCCTATTCGCCTGACTCTTGACTGAGTCCGACTTTCTCCTATCCCGTACTCACACCTCCTTTCCCCACCCCCTATTAAACAAGCTCTTTGTGTGTGTACGTGCATATTTCTTAAATTCCTCTGTTATCTTGTTTACTCTGTTCTGCTGTTTTTCATGCGCCATTTTACACAAAGAAAATTTTAGCTTTTTTCTTGCTTTTTCTTTCTACCTTCTATAACTGTTTCAGAACTCCTAACATTAAAATAATAACTGTTTCTAAACTCCTGCAATTAAAATAATAACTATTTCTAAACTCCTTCAGATTTGTTTTCCATCCTTTCCTAAGCGACCCAATGACCCCCGACAGGTCCTCCCCGACTTGCGACCGTAATGAAACCCGAAAGGTCCCACAATGGACGCAAGTCGGAGATTTGCCCCTGTGTGAGGAGCCCTGAAGTCTTAGAGACTATTTTTAAAATCAAACGAGAACAGAGACACAGGGCACGTACGACCCAAAATGTGCAGATTGATTTTGTGACTCAGTTTCTCAGGGTCCATCGGCTGGGGGCAGCCACCTTAATTTCAGTGCGCATGCGCGACTTGTTAGTTGGCGCTTCCACAAAGACTTTGCTGAGTGGCCCTCAGTCGGCACGTGCGTATCAGCCGCACAGGCGCGACCCCAACTCCAAGTCGCAAATCCACAGTGCATGCGCCAACCAGACTTCCAAAACTTCACCATTATGGAGGAACATAATCAGGTTGCCAGGCAGGGAAATAACTTATTCCCACAGGCCCACTGATATTATATATTCCCCTGATTCTGACTGCAAGGGACTGTGAGAGATGAGAAAAACTGACATTGCAATATTAACATGAAGAAATGAAGAAAATAAAATTGATACATAAGTAAATGAATGAAGCCAGTACAAACAACATGAGACATGGATATTAGAAGGCAGGAAGCTGACACTGTCTGAGTAAGATAAGAATCTCCTACACCAGCAAGTTCACTGAATGAAGGAGAGAAGGACAGACAATTGAGAATAGAAGTAGAGTTAGTCTGAACGAGATAAGGGTCGCCATGCCCCAGATAGAATTAGCAAGGCTTGCATAAATAATTAGAAGACCTTAGACAGTATTAGCAAGTTATACATATATAATTAGTAAGCCATACAACAGATTTTACAAGTATGCATATTTAACTAGTAAACCCTAGACAAGATTAACGAACCCTGCAGATGAAGGGACTGTAGCCCTGAGAGTCGGGAAGGTGTGAATGGGGACAAGGGCTAGGATGTGAATAAGGACAATGGGAATAATGGCATAAGAAGACACCGACAGGATACCCCCTGGTCCTCCAAGTATACTGAAACTGCACGTAGGCAGGAAGGATTGCCTCTGCCAAACCCATCCAGGGGGCAGAAGAATGTAAGGGGGAGGGTATTCTGATACTGAAATTTACTGTATAAAAGTTGGGTGAGCCCCAGTGTATGTGTGTATTCCCAGGGTAAGGGGAAGCACCCAACTTTGCATTGTTGTTGTAATAAATGTTCTTTGTTCTCAATATTTGTCTCGAGCAATTTCTTTAAAGTTACTTCTATTTCTAACAAATGGGGTCTTATCCGGGATCACACTCCCTCCACTGACAGAGTGCCCGACGACGAGAGTAGGTGCATCCCAGCTGATTCAGCTGGACTCACGGACGACGGGTGGCTGGTCAGTGGAAGAAGCGAGTGATATCCGAGAAGAGGCATTGAGAACAAACAACGGAAGAACGTTAAGGAAGCGCGCTAGAGCCTTGCTACTGGAACCCGGTAAGAGGAATTTTACTTGCCTATCAGTATGGGAAATATGGGTAGCAAGGAAGAGAGTCCTGGTAAAGGATGTGAGGATCAGATAACTACACACAGCCCGCTTGGGTTGATGTTATCTTACTGGGGCACGGGAAGGACCCGTGGAAAGGACAAACTGACCATGGTCAGGTATTGTTGTAGGGACTGGGTTAAATACCCGATAAAAGGGAGCTCCGTGTACTGGCCAAAACTCGGATCCGAGGATGACTGGATGTGTCAAGCTTTGAACATCTGGCTCTATCAAAACCAGGGAGAGAACCTAGAGAGCAAGGAATATGCAGCCTGCTGGCTTAGGGGATCGTGTGATCAATTGGTTTTGAAAGAAAAAGAGTACAGGGTCAAGAGAGATGAGGAACCTTTTGTCCCTGAACCACAAGGGTGGGATGTGCTACATTCCCTCCCTCCACCTTATGTTCCTCCTATGCCGGCTCCTATCTTTCCTCCCCCTCCTATAACCTACCCTTCTGCACCTTTCCCACCTCCCCCACCACTAGAGAAGAGAGAAGAGAGCAGGAGTGGTATGATGACTCGCTCACAAAACACTCGATTACCACCCCTGTTGACAGGAGAGAGAGGAAACTTTAATTCAGAACAGTGTGAGACTCTTCAGGAAGAAAGGGCAGAGCCCCCCAATCCATCTCCCAGGGGGCAGGAACCCAGACCTAATAAGCCAGAAACCAACTGGATGCGACCCCTGCGGGAAGTTCCCGTAGGATAGGGTCTCGGTTTCGTAAATGTGCCCCTGACCAGTAATGAAGTCCGTAACTTTAAGAAAGAACTCACCTCCCTGATAGAAGATCCCCAGGGATGTGCCGAACAGTTAGACCAATTTTTGGGACCAAATCTATATACTTGGGAGGAGTTAACATCTATCTTTAGGACCCTGTTTACTTTGGATGAGCGTGGAATGATCCGCCAGGCATGGATTAAAGTCTGGGATAGGGATCACCAAGGGGGACTAGATGCGGTACCAGGAGAAACTAAATTCCCCTTGGCAAGACCTAATTGGGATAAAAATACCAATGACGGTCGGGTATTGATGGAAGAGTACAGGGTTAATTTGATAAGAGGAATCAAGGAATCTGTCCCAAAGGGACAGAATTTCAAGAAAGCCTTTGAGGTTCCCCAAGGTCCCGACGAGACCCCCTCCGCATTTCTGAATAGATTGCGCACGGCAATACAGCAATATGGGGGTCTCGACATAGAATCCCCAGCAGGGCAACAATTGGTACAAACTGGTTTTGTTACCAACTCAGCCCCAGACATTAGAAGAAAATTACAAAAAACAGAAAATTGGCATGAGCAAGGAATTACCCAGCTACTACAGATTGCACAGAAAGCATTTGTCCAGAGGTCTGAAGATAAGCAAATAGGGAAGGCAAAAACATTAATCCAAGCAGTCAGAGAGGTAGTAGATGAGCGACATAAAAAGGAGAGGGACTGTGTGCCAGCTCCTGTATGCGGTGAGGGAAGCCACGGGTGGGGAAGTGCGGACCCCAGTGGAGGGAGGAGTAGAGGAGGATTCCGGGGACGAAGACCCTTCCCGGGGCACCTTAGAAACCCAGGTAAAGATTGGGGAAACGGGAACATTTGTCTGTTTCCATTGTAAAAAGGAAGGACACTTTAAAAAGGATTGCCCACTGCGAGCCAGGGACACACGATCCTATGCCCTGATAGAAGCAGATTATGAATAGGGGGGTCACGGTTCTCAGTCAATACACACTGTGGGGCTGCACGGAAAACCATTAGTTAATTTATGCATAGGACCCCACAGTGACAACATGATATTTTTAGTTGATTCTGGAGCAGCCTGATCTAGTATTTTACACACAACCAAAGGGGGTTAAAATAGAAGGGACAATGATAGTTTCGGGGGTGGGAGGAAGAGACTTCACAGTCCCTGTATTAAGAGAGGTCAGAATCCAAATGGGAAATAAGGTAATAGTAGAGGATCTTCTACTACTTCCCCAGGCTGGAGTATGCTTATTAGGACGAGACTTACAGGACCAATTGGCTATCGGTACCAGACCACTAGAATCAGGCATCGGGTTCAATTTTATATTTTAAGCGAGGAAGATCAAGAACTTATCAATCCAAGAGTATGGGCAGAAAAAGGCAATAGAGGAGTTTTAGACATTCCTCCCCTCCAAGTTACTTTAAAAGACTCGCAACAAACAATTAGAAGAAAACAGTACCCAATTCCTATGGCTGGCCGCAAAGGTCTGCAGCCCGTAATTGACCAGCTGCTTAAGGATGGTATACTCGAACCTCGTATGTCACCCTTTAATACCCCGATTTAACCTGTCCAGAAACCAGACGGTACCTATCGATTAGTACAGGACTTAAGGGAGTTGAACAAAATCATTCTCACCCGTCACCCTGTTGTACCTAATCCCTATACGATCATGAGTAAAATCGATCCCCATAGTAAATGGTTTAGTGTGATTGACCTCAAAGATGCTTTCTGGACCTGTCCGTTAGCAACAGAAAGCAGAGACATGTTTGCCTTTGAATGGGAAAACCCTTTTACTGGACGTAAAAATCAATACCAGTGGACTGTCCTTCCTCAGGGCTTTGCAGAATCTCCAAATTTATTCGGTCAGGTCCTGGAACAGATACTAGATGAGGCTCCTCGGAGAGACAATTGTCAGCTAATACAATACGTAGACGACTTGTTAATTATTGGAAGAACATACGAATTGGCTAAAGAATTTACTGTTGCACTTTTAAATTTTTTAGATAAAAAAGGTCTCAGGGTGAGCGAATCCAAATTACAATTTGTTCAATCAGAAGTTAAATACTTAGGTCATCTGGTAAGTCAGGGAACTAGGAAAATAAGTCCAGAGAGGATACGTGGTATTCTGCAGATTCCCCCTCCCAAAAATGCCAAGGAACTTAGGAAATTTCTTGGCTTAGTGGGATTCTGTAGAATCTGGATGGAAAATTATTCTAGCCTTGTCAAATTTCTTTACGATAAACTCACGATTATAGAAACCGAAGCTCTATTCTGGACAGACGATGAGATTAAAGATTTTGACTTCGTTAAACATAGCCTTACGCGTGCCCCAGTCTTGGCACTACCCGACTTAAATAAGCCTTTTGATTTATATACTAATGCCAAAGGAGGTGTAGCCACCGGAGTACTAACCCAGGACAGGGCAGGCTATAGACAACCAGTGGCTTTTCTATCAAAGATTTTAGACCCCATTTGTCATGGCTGGCAAGAATGTGTACAAGCCATCGCAGCCACTGCTGTTTTAGTTGAGGAAGGACGGAAAATTACTTTCGGCGCCCCTATGATAGTTCACACCCCTCACACAGTCCGCAATATTCTCTTATAGCGTGCTGGGAGATGGCTCACGGACCCTAGAATTTTAAAATATGAAACGATCCAAATGGATAGGGATGATTTGACCTTGCTCACGACTAAAACCCTTAACCCAGCAGCCTTCCTCATTGCTCCAAATTTGGACAATTCCACAAATGAATTAGAACATGAGTGCTTAGAAGTCATAGATCTACAAACCAAAATTAGGGAAGATCTAACTGATGTCCCTTTAAAAGAAGGTGAAAGGTGGTTTATTGACGGCTCTTCACGATGCATTGCAGGAACTCGCTATAGTGGGTACAGTGTAGTGGATGGGAAGCAAGGACTAGTGATTGAAGCCGGTCGCCTCCCTGGTCATTGGTCAGTGCAATCCTGTGAATTATACGCCCTATGTAGAGCACTCCACGGCTTAGAGAACAAAATAGACGCTATCTACACTGACTCTAAGTACGTTTTTGGTGTAGTGCACACCTTTGGGAAGATCTGGAAAGAACGGGGAATGATAACTGGTAAAGGACAGAAGTTAGCCCATGAACACTTAATTGTCCAATCCCTAGATGCTCTGACGCTCCCGACTGAAATAGCCGTAGTGCATGTCCGAGGATATCAAAGTGGTGACAGTCCTGAAGCTAACGGCAACAGACAGGCTGATGCAGCTGCCAAACAGGCTGCACTTGTGGAAAATATTCACATCCACCTATTACTGCCCACACCACTAGAGATTAAAAAAACCTCCATATTTTCACGGGAAGAGGAGGTCTCAATGAAAGATCAGGGATTTCGCCAAACTGCCGACGGGTTGTGGTGGACAGCAGACGGACGTCAAGTCCTTAACAAAGCATTAGCCCGACAAGTGGTAGATCAGCTACACCAACAGTCACATTGGGGAACTCAGGCGCTTGTTGATGCCTTTCAACGATCTTTATACTGCTCCGGTATATATACAATTGCTAAACTCACTATTCGCGGTTGTCCGATCTGTCAGAGAATCAATAAGAAATCTATGCGCCCTGTACTGCCTGGCGGTCGCGACATCGCAGTCCGCCCGTTTCAACGCATACAAGTTGATTTTACAGAACTTCCTAAAATTGGTATTTACAAATACCTTCTAGTCATGGTAGATCATTTTACACGATGGGTTGAAGCTTTCCCCACCCCGAATGATCGAGCTACCAATGTAATCGGAATACTTATTGAATCTGTGATTCCAAGATATGGTCTGATTCAAACCATTGATTCAGACCGAGGAACACATTTTACCTCTCAGGTTCTCCAGGGTGTCTGCAAGAAACTGGGAATAGACTGGCAACTACATACCCCATGGCACCCCCAAAGTTCAGGTCGAGTTGAAAGAATGAATCAAACTTTGAAAAATCAACTCACTCGACTTCATGAAGAGACTGGCCTCTCCTGGATTAAATCTTTACCATTAACCCTGCTTCGAATTCGCACAGCCCCTCGTAAAGACCTTGCAGTCTCACCATACGAAATGATGTTTGGACTTCCATTTATGGGATTCCATACTGATACCCCTATCCCTGAGGCTAATGATCAATACATTTCAAAATTTCTACAGGGTCTTTCTACTTCTATACACGACCTGAAACAGAAGGGATTATTAGCCCAAACTCCACCCCTGGAATTTCCTATCCATTCTATTAAACCTGGTGATTGGGTTTATGTCAAAGCATGGCAAGATAACCAACTGAAACCTGCCTGGGATGGTCCCTACTGTGTCCTTTTGATTTCAGACGCTGCCGTGCAAACAAGAGAAAACATTACAAACTCCACTCACCAGAGCCAAGTGGATTATACCTCTTCCCACTTTTTTCTTTTGCAAGGACACCATTGATTTGATCACAACTCCTCTGCTGCATCTGTCCTGTGACAGATTATATATTTTACATTGTATATAGATAGGTTTTTGAAAGAGATGGATTATAGGAGTTGTGTAGGTTACAAACAAACATAAACACGTCACAAAACAGCTTTTATTTAAAATGCAGGAGCTTTGTTGAGAGTGAGTCATGCAGGCGCCAAGAGCCTTTGCAAAGACAAAACAAGGAGACTGTTTTGCTAAATAATTTCAAAGGCAGGTGTAAATGGATTATTGTTTTTAAAGCAAGAGATGGTTGGATTCAAAAGTTTGGGTCCAGTGCAGTCATCTGGTTTGTACCTGTTTGCTGTTCGAAGAAGGTCATGTGGTTTTGCAAGCAGAGAGATCAAATAGGCTTTTTCTAAAAGAGAGAGAGAGAGAGAGATAGAGAGAGAGAGAGCGAGAGAGAGAAATGGCAAGCTGGCATCTTGTTGAAACCCCATTTTGAAGATTGGTTGTGAGTTCTCAGTTCAGCCTGTTGAAAAACTTTGTTGTCCATACAAGAGGAAATGGCTGGCTAGAAATGGTATTTCACCTGAAATAAAGGAAACAAAAGGAACTCAATGGTGACCTGCAGAAGAGGTTATCATTTGGAAAACCCTGATGGGTCAAATTTCTTTGGCAAGACACCAAAGTGGCTGATCAGAGGGAATCAGTTTTTGTGTGTCCAATGAGCAAGAAATCCCTCTCTGAAACCAACAAGCGCCTTCCTGGAGGGTAAACATTTACTTTTAAGTACCAGAGCTTGGTGAAAATTCATAAATGTTGAATTCTGTGCACAGTATAAGAATTGATAGACACCGGTGAACTTGGAGTTGTTATTTATTGTGGTTTTTATTTCAAAATAGGTTGGCAGGAGCAAACCGACCTCAGCACTTGTGTCTACAAGAAACTTGTGCCTACAAGAAACTTGTGCTTACCAGCATCATCTTGTAGATACAATAGGCCCATACTTGTCCCAGCTGCCGAGGCCATTAATGGTAGCCGGCTTTTTTGTTTCCTGCCTTTTTGCTGTAATAGGTAAATGGTGGGCCACATTTATGGGCATTTTTAACCCAACGGCCATGGTAAAAACACCATGCTCACCGCCTGTCAGTGAGAGTACAGGATCTTTATGTTCCAGATCGGACGAAAGGCAAGACTAAAAGTTCAAGGGAGCCGTGGTTTTCTAGAAAAATTAGGAACGATTCAGGATAAAAGGGAGGCCCATGCTAAATATAAGAAACAAAAGATTGATGAGATATATGATCCTTACTTAGATTGCAGAAAGAACCTCAAGAGGGAAATTAGAAAGGCAAAAAGAGGTATGTGGTGTCCATAGCAAATAAGGTGAAAGTGAATCCTTGGGGTTTTTACATATATGTGAACAGTAAAAGGAGGGTTAAAGATAGGGTAGGTTCACTGGAAAATGGGAACGGTGGACAATGTGTATGTGAGGAGCTGCATGAGATGGGGGAGATATTGAACAATTTTTTGCTCTTCTGTATTCACAAGGGAAAGGGACACTGGACTATGTGAGATAAATGAGGTGAATAGCTTAGTTATGGAAATAATAGGGACTAGTAAAGAGAGGGTTTTGGAGCTTCCAGGGTCAATAGCGGAGGATAAGTCTCCTGGTCCTGATTGGATTTTTCCCAGGACGTTAAGGGAGGTCAGGGAGCAAATAGCGGGGTCTCAGACAGTAATTTTTCAAAGATCACTGGAGGAGGGTGTGGTGTCGCAGGATTGAAGGGTTGCAAAAGTAGTTCCGCTGTTTAAAAAAGCACAAGGGGCAGGCCAAGTAATTATTGGCCAGTAAGTTTGACTTTGGTGGTGGCGAAAGATATGGAGGGTATTCTTAGAGATAGTATGTACAAATATCTGGATAGACAGGGATTGATCAGTGGCACTCAGCATGGGTTTGTGAAGGGAAAATCATTTTAACGAATCTTGTTGAATTTTTTTGAAGAGGTGACAAGAAAAGTGGATGAAGGTAGGGCAGTTGACGAGATCCATTTGAATTTTAGTAAGGCTTTTGATAAGGTTCTGCATGTAATGTTAGTTAGCAAGGTTCAGTCACTAGGGATTAATAGATAGTGAGATGGGTTCAGAGGTGGCTGGGACATAGACAGCAGAGAGTCATGGTGGACAACTGTCTGTCAGCATGGAAGCCTGTGACGAGCGGTGTGTCTCAGGGATCGGTGCTGGGTCCCCTGTTGTTTATTATTTATATTCATGATTTGGATGAGGGTTGGTTAACTGGGTAAACAAATATTCAGACGATATGAAAATAGGAGGACTGGTGGATAGTGAGGAAGGTTTTCTTGGATTACAGGATTTGGTTTGTTTGTAAAAGTGGACTGAAAGATGGCAGATGGAATTTAATGTAGACAAGTGTGAGGTGCTGCATTCCGGAAAAAATAATATAAATAGAACCTATGCAGTTAAGGGGAGGGGGTCGAGGAATGAAGAGGAACAGAGGGATCTTGGAGTTATGGTACAGAGTTCACTGAAGGTGGATTCCCAGGTAGTCAGGGTTGTTAAGAAGGCATATGGCATGCTGGCCTTCATAAATCATAGCATAGACTAGCGTTTAAGGCATTGGTGAGGCCAGGTTTGGAGAATTGTGTTCAGCTCTGGTTTCCAAATTATAGGAATGATATAGATAAGGTGGAGAGGGTGCAGAGAAGATTTACAAAAATGTTGCCTGACTTACAACATCTAGAGTACAAAGAAAGATTAAGGAGACTGCGACTTTATTCATTGGAACGTCGATGGTTGAAGGGAGTTATGATCGAAGTATTTAAAATTATAAAGGGAATAGATAGACTCGACATGAGTAGACTCTTTCCCCTGAGGGTGGGGGGGGGGGGTGGGGTTTGAACAAGAGGGCATGAGTTAAGGGTAAGGGGGCAAAACTTTAGGAGAAATGTTATAAGATGCTTATGTGGTGGTGGCAGAATGGAATGATCTTCCAGAAGAGATAGTTGCGGCAGGGTCCTTTCTGTCATTGAAGAGAATGTTGGATGTGTACATGGATATGAGGGGGTTGGAGGATATGGGCAGAGTGTGGGAAGGGGCTGGGGAATGGTTAGGGAGTGGAGTGGTTCATGTGAAATGGCATGCACTCGAAAGGCTGATATGGCTTGTTTCCGTGCTGTAAATTGTCATATGGTTATATGTGCAGGGCTCCACAAGACAAGGTGGGACATAATGAAGTGTTTGCTGCCGGCAGGTTTAAACTAAGTCCCGTGAGTATCCCACACTTTCTAGCAGGAGTCTCCACAGATCAACGTGCCATTCCTTGGCCCGCTGCACCGTGCACAGTCCATTAAATGGGTGAGAACACAGCTGTCTGTCTTATGTTTTCGTGCACCCACTGAACAACTCTTATTCTGCCTTGTCTCACTGACGAGCATCCAGTCCAGAGACCTCCATCCCCCTCGTATCCCTGAACTTTTCAATGCTAACATTGAGCTCATATTTCCTCATGCAGCTGGCAGCTTGTTCCACTCTCCCACCACCTTGTGTGGAGAACTTCCCCCTCATGTTTCCACTAAACTTTTCCCCTTTCATCCTTAGCCCATGTATTAAGGACTTGTCCAAGTGGCAGAGTCTCAAGAAAACAACCTCTATCCTCCCCCTTACCACCCAGGCCAGGCCTTCTTCACCCTGCTATCACCAGGGAAACAGGTCCAGGAGCCTGAAGACGAACACCCAATGGTACAAACACAGCTTCTCCCCCTCTGCCATCAGATTTCTGAATGGACAAGGAACCACAGTCACTCTCTTACTTACTCTTCATTTTGCACAAATAGATTTCTTTTTTAAAAATGTAATTTAGAGCAATATTTGCACCTGTATTTTTGCCACAAAATGACAAATATTGTGACATGTTCATCACAATAAATTTTTAATTCTGAACACTGCGCGTACATCAAAAAACAATCATAGCTCAAAAAACAATTTCAAAAGATGAATTAACTATTTCCATGCACCCTTCCCTTTTATGTCTATTTTTCTAAATCCACTCCATAATCAAGACATCTCCACTTAACCCAACCCACATTTCTTCTACTATTTAAAGCACTCAGTAATACACCAAGGCAGTAAAATAAAAATTCAATGCTGGAAATACTCGGCAAGCCATCTACTGGAAAAATAATCGGCTTTAAAACCTTCAGGTTGTTAACCTTTCACTGGGATTCAAGAAGATGATCAGACAAACCTGATTCTCTTTTTGAGAAAAAGAAGAGGAGAGATAACAAACTGAATAAGTGGGATGAAAAGCCCAAGCAGCAGAAATGGCAGTGGTGCTGGATGAGTGAAATCGACTCGTTGATCAACACATCTGTCTGGATGGAGGGGTAAAGGATAAACAAGACAAACATGATGCCATCACTGTGAGGTACAATACGACAGCTGCAGAGAATCTGAAATGAAGGAATGGTGAAAATACTTGTTTTTGGATCAATGTGACAAAATTTGACCTGACAAAAGAAAACAAAATTCCTTTGCTCTGCCAGAACTCTCCAGATCAAGGGACACAATAAAATAATCCAAAAGCCAACGATATGAAATTGAACAGCAAGTTATAGAAATTGGTAGCAAGAGATAAAACACAGTTACATAATTCCATGAAAGTGGTGTCACAGGAAGACAGGGTTCTAAAGACAGCTTTTGTCATCTTAGCCTTCATTAATTAAAATGTTAAAAATAGGAGTTGGGAAGTTATGGTGAGGTTGTATAAGATGTTGGTGAGGCCAAATTTGGAGTATTGTGTGCAGTTCTGGTCACCTAGCTACAGGAAGGGTATTAGTAAGATTGATAGAGTGCAGAGAAGATTTACTTGGACGCTGCCAGGTCTTCCTGAGTTAAGCTCCAGGGAAAGGTTGAACAGGATTGGACTTTATTCCTTGGAGTCTCGAAAAATGAGTAAGAGATTGCTTAAAGTGGCATATGAATGGGAAAATAGGGTGAGAAAGACTGCCAAAGACCCAATTGTGAAGGAAATATTTGCTTGAGATAAATTGGCATTGGCCCATTTCCTCTGGAGTTATGAAACCACGCACAGAACAAGTAAATGTCATACGATTAAAACAGTGGTTTTCAAAATTTTTTCCCCAATCACATAGCTCATTAAGTAATTCCTTACTAACAGAGCACTTCTGGCAAAGGGATTAAGTGGAATATGATACAGGGGGTGGGGGTGTGGAGGAGGAGTTTGAAAATCACTGCTCTAGATGAAAAGATTTCTCCATCTCCGTTTTAAGCAGACATCCTTTTATTCTGAGGTTGTGCCCACTGATCCTAAACTCTCGCAGGACTGGCAAAATCCTCTCTCTCCATCTCTTTCACTATTCATCAGATTTCAATGAGGTCCTTCCTCATCCTAATAAACTCGGGCGAGTCCAGGCCCAGAACCATCAAATGCTCCTCAAACATTGTTCCTCTCATCCCCAGGATCATTCTTGTAAACCACCTCTGGGCCATCACATCCTCTCTTAGAAATGGGGCCTAAAATTGCTCACAACCCTTACGAGATCAGGACAACCAGAAGGTGGTCACGGGAGGGAAGACAGCTGCAGGTCTGCCTAGAGTCCATGGATTGGATGGTGTTCAAGGAGTCAGCTGAGGGGGGTGGGGGGGAGGGTGGTGTGGCAAGATGGCGTAGGAAAAAGAAGTTCGAAGACACCTCTCGCTGACTGAACTGTTCAATACTCAAACTGTAATGTCTTGTTTTTCTTTATCAATGTTTTGAATAATAATTTTCTACTGTAGAATTCTGGAAATGAAGAAAGGAAAAAAAACAGTGTTGGGCATGATCAGTTGCCCCAATTATCACAGAGACAAAGGCTGAGGGGAACGATAGGCTTTATTACACACAAGACTGCAGGCCCGGGTCCAAGTGAGGGAAGTGAAGGCCTGGATCACAGGGGAGGAGTCCAGGGAGGAGTCCAGGAGAGGATGTCATCAGGAGGCGGGGGGGGGGGGGGGTGCCAGCCCGTGCCTGTACTGGTCAGTACATACAATACCATTTCATTACAAGCAACTTAGAACAAACCTAGGTTGTCAACCTGTGAAAAGTGCAGAAGAAGCAAGGACGACCTTCCAGAAGGAACCTCAGGACAAGTTAGACATGGATCTGAATCCTCAACGTGCAAGTCGGGAGCAGCTGGAAGAAATGTCTGCAACCTCTGCACATCTGGAGATGAAAGATGGTGCCAAGATCTTTGGCCGGGCCAGGAGGAGCGCAAGTAAGGAATTCGACACGAGCCGGGCTTGACTAAGGAGAGTGGGGGTGGGTGAATGCCCGAATGCGAGCTCTAGATACCGGGAAGGGGACTGCCTGTATGCAGCGGAGCATCTGGAGATGTTCTCACTTTCAGGAAATTCTGGATCCGATCTACAGTCCGGCTGCCAGGTATGATGTGGAAGAGAAGAGGTGGAGGAGGACAACTCAGAGGTTCAAGAAGAAGAAGAACAAGAATTACTACTTGCTGCAGTTGGACTCAATGAAGGGAGGCCTAAGGCTTGAAGAACATCTCCTTCTCCAATGAAAGCTGTTGTTTCACCAGATACCTTCCCCAGAATTCAAGGCCCCTCTACAGAACTGATCCATCAAAATGAAAATATGATGTCTTCTGTGAACTAAGGTTTTGAAACTTTAAATGATCAATTTGCTGGTATGAAGGAAATAAATGGCTGGTATGTGTGAAGAAATTACATCTATTGAAGTTGATATTAATAAGAGTTTAACAGCAGTGGACACTGGACAAGATCAATTTAAGAGGATAGAAGAAGTTTTTATTGATTGTAAGGACCGTGTGGACCATTATGCAGAGAGAATGGATCATATTGAGGATTTATTTACAGGCTGGGATGTCCAGAAGAGAGATTTGTTACAAAACATTGATTCGTTGGAAAATCAAAGTTGTCATAATAATATTAAGATAGTTGGTCTGCTGGAAGATATTGAAGATTCAGATCCTGTAAAATTATTTTTGGAAATGGATTCCAGAGATGTTGGGAGTTGAGTTTTTTTAGATCGGGCTCAGAGGGCGTTAAGGACAAAATCTTTTCCGGGTCAAATGCCAAGTGCGGTTCTTTTAAGATGTTTGCGATATCAGAATAGAGAAATGATTTTGCGGCTTGCGGTTCAGAAAGCTCGCCTTGATCAAAGCCCTATGATGGTTCAAGGCAATATGGTTTTATTTTATGCTGATTTAAGTCAGGAGATTATTAAGTGACGGAAAGAGATTAATCTGGCCAAAGCAGTTCTGTGGATGAAAGGGTATAAGTTTACTTTACTTTATGGGCCAGATCAGTCTCAATGTTTTGAGAGTCCTTATGGTGCATTAACTTTTGTGAATTCCTTCCCAGATTTGAAGGAATCAATGGGGAAAATGTCCGAGGATAAGATTGGGATGGGTATGGGGAAAAGAAGTTGGAATCAGAATTGGTGAGTGATGTTGAAGATGAAGCTCAAGCTCAATGTGGGTGTTTTCACTGGGATGACTGATGGGTTTTAATGTTCAGTTGGGGGGTGGTGGTTGACTCGACTACTTCTAAAGTCATCTGCCACTTGTGGTATTAGCTGCACCTGGTCCACAGAGGGGGATCCGACTCTTATACTCGTAGGTTTTTTTTTTACAGGATTTTCTTCTTTGAAAAGAGGGGTTTGGGTTTTTTTATAGATATATAATTGTAATTGCTGTGTTAAGTGTCAATCTCAGGAGGAAATTAAGTTTTGGCTCATTTCAATTTTGTGATCTTTAATGTTAAAGGACAATAATCCGATTGAAAGAAAGTGAATATTGGCATATATAAAGAAAATGAAGGTTGATCTTGCTTTTTTGCAAGGAACTCATTTGTCTGAGAAAGAACATATGAAATTGAAAAGAGATTGGGTCGGACATGTTTTTCATCTCCATTTAATTCGAAAGCTCGAGGTGTTGCTACTTTGGTTCATAAGAAGGTACCGTTTCAGTTGGAATCATTCTCTGCCACATCATTTTCTCGAAGACAATCAAGATAACTGACCTGTTCATGGAGCACTGTGTCTGGACTCAGATTCACAAACTCACCTGGCAAGGTCAGCATACAGCCATTGACTAGCTCTACCACTAAACATCCATGATCTGCCCTAACAGCAGTAGGCATGCAAAGGAGAACCATGGGCAAATGTTTGCTCCATGTCGATGCATCGCCACCTGTTTTCGATTGTCAATGGAAACGCTCAAAGAAGCTGTTGGCCTGAAATGCTTAGCCATAATTCAGGTCATGCCCAGAGGATCAGTGAGAGCTCGGACCAATGCTGACTCGAACTGAGACCCTTGATCAGTTGTAATAGTGCCCAAAACACCAAAAGATGGAATCCAATGATCCACAAAAGCCCAAGCAATTGTCTCTGCAGAGATGCCGCTGATAGGAATTTCATCCTGCCACCTGGTCGTCCAGTCCTCACATGTGAGCAGATAAGTACATTGCTGAGATGGCGGAAGTGGACCTTCCAAGCCACAAGGTGCACGTGCTGGAAATGGGAATCCAAAACAACAAAATCCCCCAGCTTGAATTTCATGTGCCTGGAGACTTAGGGCATTGAACCAGCAAGCGATTCCTTGCCCATAATCCAACATTCTGTTCAACATGAAACCAGATAAAAATCTTCCTTAACCAGTTTGATTGATGCTCTTCTACCAGGAAGAGATAGATTGTGAAGAGAAAATCTCCTGCCTCATAGCCACCACACAAACGGCAGAGTCCTTCCTGTTGGGGGAAAAAAAAATCACAAACCAACTTTTCACCTGATTCATCCAGGGGCACATCTTGAAGATGGAGACCAGAGTTGATCTGGTTTCACCTGATGAAATCAGCATCAGTGTGCCGTGCATGAGCCATGGCAGTGAAATCGATGGCAATTGTTGGATGTAATGTCGCGCCTGGATAGGGCACCAGCCACAGCATTCGCTTTTGCTCAGATATGCTGTGTGTCCGATGAAAATTGTAGGATGAACTCCAAGTGCCAAATCTCTCTGCGCAAATAGAGATGTGTGCTTCTACTTTCAGTATGCAGAAGAGGCTGGTGGTCTGTACAAATTGTGTAAGAATGACCTTCCAATAAAAAGCTGAAATATTGAATTGGAAATTTAGATTCATGAGAGAATTACAAATAAATTTATTTCAAAATTGTATCTACTATTTCAAGAGGAATCTCCAAACCCAGACTTGAATAAATCAAAAGAAAGATGGGAATTGCATTTGGGAACTGAAATTGACCCTTTTTGCTTGTCTGACATTTGTTGAGACAGTAATTAATGATTTTAATAGATTAGTTAATTACAAATTTATTCATCAATTATATTTAATGCTATATCAATTAATTTATTGCAATTTTTTCAAATTTATGTCTTAGATGTGGCACAGAAATTGGTACGTTTATACATTCTCTCTGGTCATGTCTCAAGGTGACATCATTTTGGAAAGATGTGGGCAAGTTTTTGGAACAAATTATAATAATGTTTACCATCAACACCTGAGCATTTACTTTTGGGAAATGTATATGATTTGGAAGCCTAATTCAATTTCTCAAAGAACAATTAATTATTTTTATAAGTTGCATTGACAGTGGCCAGGAGATGTATAGCAATTCCATGGAAATCTGAATCCCATCTTAAAATTGATTGTGGGGAAATGCAAAATTGTATTCCCTTAGCAAAGGTGACGTATAATATTAACTGGGTATGATACATTATTCAAAATATGGAAACCATATTTAGATATGGGTTTGGATATCTAATGTATTTACTTCTCCACCCCACCACCACTTTTCATTAATCTTAATGGTTGAACCTTATCATGTTGGTTTAATTCTAATATTTTTTTAATGTCCTGCCTTTCCTTTTGGGAGGAAATAGTTATCACAGGAGCTTTGAACCAAGATCTGTTTTTTTTTCATTATACTTTTCTTCTCTTCTCACTTTTATGGACAGTACAACCATTTATTTGTTATTCTATTTTAATCAATGTATAATTTGGATACGATTCTGGTATTATATTGTACTGTATACAAAACTATAAATTAAAAAAAAAACTTAAATGTTTCACTGCGCGATAGATAGCTAAGAGTTCTTGCCCAAATGTACTATACTTTGCCTGAGCCGGTGACCGCTTGGCTGAAAAAAAACACCGGAGGTTCCAATTGCCCACAGACTCATTGTTCGAACACTGCTCCCACAGCACTGACAGATGCATCTGTGGTAAGAGAGCAAGATCTTGAGCATTTGATGTACAACCTTAGTGACATTTGTCAGAACAGTGTTCACATCATGGAAAGCATAAACAGGATGGTCTCCCAAAGATAATGTCTTTTTGAAGCAGAGATCAGATCCTTTGAGTCGTACAGCAAGAGGTGTAGTGGCATTCACCAGGAAACAGCAATAAAAATCCCTCATACCTCAAAACCATCACAACTGGCCAAACGTAACAGAGGGAGGAAATTCTCAAATTTCACGCACTTTCCATTCATCAGGCAAAATACCATGTGGCATAACTCTAGCTCCCAAAAATACAAGATCAGAAACACCAGAAACACTTTCCTGGGATTGATCACGGTACCACATTCCTCAAGCGTTAGAAACAATGAGATAGGGTGGCTCTTGTGCTCCGCTTCATCCACACTTACAACCAGATCTCCTCAATCAACACAATCACCAAACAAACCCATGGACAGTGAGTTCGTGTTCCATGAACCACTGGAATTTCTGAGCTGCATTCCATAGACCGAATGGTTTTCTCAGAAACACAAACATGCCGAACGGGAGCATCACTGCTGTCTTTGTGACATCCAAAGACTCAAATGGAATATAATAGTAAGCACGTTCTAGATCTATTTTGGCAAATGCAGATTTGCCATGGAGGTTTGCTGAGAAGTCTTGTCAATTTGGAATATTGTATCAGTCAGGCATGGTGGAATTGTTCAGGGGACGATCATCTCTGCAAGGCTGCCAATCTCTAGTTTGTTCAGAACCACATACAATCGTGAAGCCCAGCAGCTGTCAGATCTGTGGGCTAGGCACAATTCTTGCCATTCCAATTTTGAGATTTTAAGATAATCCGGGGTATTACAAGCCTGCATCTCATAGACCCTGCCTTTATATGGTGGCTTATTTTGCTCATTATGATGGGGACACGAGGCGAGGAAAAGACTTGAGGAAGGCTTGGAAAGGGCAGGAACCAGGTTAAAGGCTTGTCAGGCAGCAGATGGCATTGGAAAGACAATAAATGTAGCTCACTTGCATTCAAGAGCTGCAGTCCACACAACGGCATTTTGACAAATACATCACTGAAAAATGTGACAAGAAATTCTCTCCCAAAGTGGAACTGGCCACATTTACAACTGAAAACCCACCCAAAACGATGTGAAGCTGAAATGAAATGCAAGTGACCTCTGGGCATATTTGAATAAGAGAATCATTTGTAGCTGAATGAACACATGACATATTAGCAAATCTATGTTCCTCAGGAGTTGGAGGGACAGGCACCGCTCCAAAGTGACAGATAGTTTTGGAGTTTTACATAGAGATGCCAAACTAATAACCTATTCTAACAACTGCCTAGAATTGTTCCATTTTTCTCAGTTGCCTTCGATAATCTCTCCCAAATGAGGACAAAGGAACATCGAATCTGCTCCGTAAACTGAAACAAAACTATTTCTTGATTTAATACTCAGTGATCTGGCTTCCACTACTGTATGTGACAGCGGTTCCACAGATCCACGACCCTCTGGCGAAACAAGTTCTTCCTAATCTCTGTTTTATAGGATAACCTCTAATTTTCTTGTCCTCGATTCACCCACCAAGGGAACCATCTTACCCGCATCCACCCTATCTAAACCTTTCAATACACAAAATCCCTCCATGAGATTTCTTCTTTAATTTCCTGTACTCCAATGAATACAACCCAAAAGCTGTCAAACACTCCTTGTACGTTATCCTTTGCATTTTTGGAATCATCCTAGTCATTCTCCTCTGCACCCTCTCCAACAACATCACATCCTTTCTCACATAGGGGGCCCAAAACTGCACACACTACTCGAAATGAGGTCTCACCAGTGCCCCATAGAGCCTCATCAACACCTCTTTACTCTTGTACACCATTCCTCTTGAAATGAATGCCAACATAGCATTCGCTTTCTTCATTACCAATTTCACCTGGTTATTAACTTTTAGGTTTCCTTGCACAAGGACACCCAGGTCCCTTTCCACATCCAAGGTCTGAATTTTCATCCCATCCAAATAGTATGCTTCCTGTTTATTTCCACTGCCAAAATGTACAACAGTAAATTTCTTGGTGTTAAATCTCATCTGCCATCATTTTGCCCAGTTTCCTAATCTGTTTATATCCTTCTGCAACTTTACGGTTTCTCCACTTCCTACTCTGTCCCCTATCTTGGTGACCTCCGCAAATTTGGCCACAAAACCATTTAAATCACAATCCAAATCATTAATTTCTTTTTCCTTGGAATATATCTATCCTGCATTCCTTTTATTACTGCCACATGCCATTCCAGAATCGATCATTACTGAACCTGAACATGTTTATTGTGATGAACTTCTTCTAATAAATGTTCTGGGTTTAATTTTTTTAAATCTCGTTGTGGCTCCTCTTCATCAACTCTTTGGAAGCTGAATTCACAAAATTTTCCAAATATTCTTTCAGCAATAATTCTGTGGTACAGAGGATTACTCATCTTTCCTTGAGGTTAAAAGTTGCATTTTGATTTTCTTCTCTCAACTGAACATTGTACTCAACTAGAATCGCAGAAAACACTCGAAATGTGGCCAAAATAACACCAAAGTCCCTATATTTTTCAAGGAATTTGGACAAGTAACTGAGAAAAATTACATTTTAGACACATGGTACGTCAAGATCAGAAGGATTGGAGCATTATTGTTCAAGTGACACAACTTTAAAAAATAACATCTAACTTGATGAAGAATGTGATGCTACAACGGGAACAACGGATGGAATCAGACACATTCTATGAGCATTGGGAAGCAAAGAAAAACGAATTGGTTTTCCATCTCTTCCAAGGCGACCCAATGACACCGACAGGTCCTCACCGACCTGCGACCGTAGTACCACAATGGTCGCGTCCTGGGAGGGTGCCCACGATGGTCGCAAGTCGGGGTTTTGACCGCGTGTGAGGACCCCTGAAGTCTTAGAGCCTATTTTTAAAATCAAATGATTTGACAAACGAGAACAGAGACACAGGGCACAAAAGACCCAAAATGTACGGATTGACTTTGTGACTCAGGGTCCATTGGCTGGGGCAGCCATCTTAATTTCTGTACGCATGCGCCAGACGTCAGTTGGCGCTTGCGCAAACAGTTCACTTCGTGGCCCTCAATCGGCACATGCGTATCTGCAAGATATGTGCAAACTCATCAAGCATGCGCCAACTAGACTTGCCAATCACGTTCCGCGCCCCCTCCCGCTGCAAGTAACACCGCAGCCTCCAGCCTCGCCCTATCGACACCATCAGGCCTCGCACCGACGCCTCGGTTTCACCCAAACACCCCGCCGGTACCGGCCGCTCCCGGGTATGGCCCAGCGGGCTGCTCGTCACCCGTTTTCCCTGGACCACGCGGCTGTGGATCCCGGCGCCGCCGCCAACTTCTTCCCGTTGGGCCAGCGGGGACACGACGGACCCTGAGCAGACGATGCCGCCGCAAACGTCCCGCCTCCCCACAGCACAAGCCAATCAGCCTGCGAATCCGCCCATCAATCCAACCCGACTTCAGCGTCCAATCAAATAGCAGCCTCACCGAATCAACCCATTGGCTCGCGCAACTGAAGCAACCAATCAGCGAGCGATTGAGCGAACACACAGGTGAACCCAATCAGCATCGCAAGACAGAACACATAGGCAGTGGAAGGAGCAGGAGACCTTTCGGACCTTTCACTTTCAACTACCCCAACAACTCAATCAAATCCTTGGGAAACACAGGATCACTTTGTCTTGGCTCCAGGATTCCTCTGATCTTAAGAAATACATTGTACCCCAACTGCAAGGGAGACTATTTATTATCAAACTTTCGTTCATATTTATTACCGCTTCCAATTTAATGGAGGACACAAGTGATTGTGTCAGCCAGCTGGACCGCCTCGGGGAACCTCATGGAGCAGTCAATCATGGTGAGAAGGTAACTCATCCCGCGGGAGGCCAGAAGTGACCCCACAATGTCATTGTAGATGTGGCTGAACCTATGTGATGCTGGCTCGAATGTCTGGGGTGGTGCCTTCACGTATGTCTGCATTTTGGTCATCTGGCAGAGTGTACAGGCCTTGGCCCACTGACAACCTGTTTCTGAAGGCTCAGCAAGACAAACCTATTGACCACCATTTTGACAGTACTGATGGCCGGGTGCGTCAGGTTGTGCACCTCATCATAAAACTGCCATCTCCATGCTGTCGGCACGATGAGGTGGGATTTGCCATTGGAATGCCGCAGAGGAGTGTCTACTTACCAGGGTCGATGTTAACATCCTCCAGCCTGAGCCTGGACACTGCTGTCTTGCTTGCAAGAATATCAGGGTCATCCTGCTGTCCCCTGCCGAGGGCTAAATAGTCTATTCACTGGGACAGGGCCTGGTCAGACTTGATTGCGGGGGTGGGGCAGTGCATCACCCACGATGTGTTGAATGTCTGTAGTGAACTCAGACTCATATGAGAGGAGTCGCTGCTGCTTGGCCGACCACAGGTCCAACACTTTATGGAAGGCAAAAGTTAATGGCTTCTAGTCCATGAAGACACTGAATTGTCTACCTTCCAAAAATACTTTAAGTGCCTGACTGCCAGGTACAGCACCAATTGTTCTCAGTCAAAGACACTGTATTTGAGTTCAGGTGGCCAGAGGTGTCTGCTAAAGAAGGACAGAGGCTGCCATTCCCCTTCGATGAATTGCTCCAGTGCACCCCCTACTGCTGTGCTGGAAGCATCTACTGTGAGAGTGGTGGGTGTCTCTGGCCTGGCGTGTACCACAAGGGTTGTGTTGGCCAGTGCATCCTTGGCCTTCTGGAACGCCTCCAAATCATCATTGTCCCAGGTAATGTTTTTACCTTTCTCCGCATGATGTGGGCCACTACCGGTATGAATCGGTGATAAAAATTAATGGTACCAGTGAATTCTTGCAGCCCCTTCATTATGTGGGGTTTGGGGAAGCACTGAACAACCTCTACCTTTTCAAGCAGGGTTTAGTTCCATGCCTGTTGATTTGACCCCCAAGGAAGTCAAACGTTTCCAACCTGCACTGGTACTTAGCAAGGTTTATATAGTATGTCCAAATACCTCCAGCCAGGTGCACAGTCACATTCAATAGGGTAGAGAATTCCAAGGATATTTCATTTTCATTGAAGACATTTCTTAAAGTCTAAGCAGCCGATCGGTTATTGGGAAATTGTGACACTTGGTGAGCCTTTTAAATGCCCCTAAGATTTCAGCCTTCACCACCACTCCAGTTCTTGGGCTCGTCCCATGTCCCTGACCTGGTACGCATACATTGCATCCCCTCCCCTTGTCACCCTCCTGTTGCTCCACCCCGAGCCAGTGGTGAAAGTGGTTTCTGTCCCAACAGGTGTTGGGGACCTCAACCAGGGAGCAGACCCGGGAGATGAACCTCAACTGCATCTAATTCACATTCCCGCAGATCAACGCACGACCGTGGGCCAAGGTGAGTGACCCATTGGTGAACCGGAGCTCCGGGGGTGGTCTCCATCCTCTGGGTTCATCCCCAATACTGTCCCCTGTCACCTACCAGGCCCATCTCCAAACCCCCATCTCCCACCAGGCCCATCTCACACACCTCTGCCCTGGCAGTTACCAGAGCAGTTTCCCTCTTCATGTGGGGGTCCAAAATGGATGGAGTGGGAAGGAAGTCCATGTACGTCGTCAGACTATGGTGTTATGAGCCCAAAGGACCCCAAAACCCAGCAGCAATGGACATTCACCAGGACAAGTAGTTGCGCGAGTCAAGGGTTGATTCGGTGAGGCCGCTATTGGATGAGACGCTGGGGTCGGGTTGGATTGATGGGTGGGTTCGCGGGCTGATTGGCTCTTGCTGTGAGAAGGCGGGACGTTGGCGGCGACGTCGTCTGCTCGGGGTCCGTCGCGTCGCCGCGGGCGCGAATGGGAGGAAGTTGGCGGAGGCGCCGGGACCTTCCTCAGCCGCGCGGTCCAGGGAAAACGGGCGACCCGCAGCCCGCCGGGCCCCACCCGGGAGTGTGAGAGATGACCTGGTTGAAATTTATCCAATTGTAGTCCTGGAGAAGACAGATTTCTTCTTTCCCGGCCCCCGTGGGAGATGTAAAAATACTACGATCCCTATATTGAACATGAGAGGGGAAAAGGAGACAAGTGAGGCAGGGTTTTGCACAATGCGGTGGGGGTCTGGCCCACATGGCCAGGATAGTGGTAAAATCACCACGATTTAAGAGGCATGTGGTTGGGCACATGAACAAGAGGGAATGGGTGATGTGTATGGACCATGTGCTGACAGATGGGATTAATTTAAATGAGCATCATGGTCACCACAGACATTGTTCACCAAATGTCCTATTCCTGGGCTGCTCTGTTGGGTGATGATTCATCTCTTTTCAAGGATTGTTGTCGATGGGCAGTAAACATTTCACAGAGGTCTATCTCCAATGAATGTATTTAGAACATTTCCATGAGTTAATTCCCTGTAGAAACAGCAGTTTATCATTCAAGCTGTGTAGCCACAGCAATAATGCAAAGTTGAAGGCCATCATTACTGAATCCATTTTAATCAGCCTTCACCTTGTACAATGTTCAGTTGAGACAACAAAATCAAAATGCAACTTTTAACCTCTAGGAAAGATGAGTAATCTTCTGTACCACAGAATTATTGCTGAAAAAATATTTGGAAAATTTTGTGAATTCAGCTTCCAAAAAGGTGATGAAAAGGAACCACAACATGATTTAAAAAAATTAAACCCAGAACATTTATTCGAAGATGTTAATGACCAGGTGAAATTAGTAATGAAAAAAGCGAATGCTATGTTGGCATTCATTTCAAGAGAAATATGTACAAGAGTAAAGAGGTGTTAATGAGGCTCTATGGGGCACAGGTGAGACCTCATTTTGAGTCTTGGTGCAGTTTTGGGCCCCCTATCTGAGAAAGGATGTGATGTTGTTGGGGAGGGTGCAGAGGAGAATGACGAGAATGATTCCCAGAATGCAAAATATAATGTATGAGGAGTGTTTGACAGCTCTTGGGTTATATTCATTGGGATATCGGAAATTAAAGAAGAAATCTCATGGAGACATTTTTTATTTTGAAAGGTTTAGATAGGGTGGATGCGGGTAAGATGTTTCCCTTGGTGGGTGAATCGATGACAAGAAAATTAGAGGTTATCCATCCAAAACAGAGATTGGGAAGAACTTCTTTTGCCAGAGGGTCATGGAGCTGTGGAACTTAATGCCTCATACAGTAGTGGAAGCCAGATCACTGGGAGTATTCAAACAAGAAATAGACAAGTATCTCGTTAGTGAGGGCATGAAGGGATATGGGGAAAAGTGTGGAAATTGGAAGGAGTGTAGAGTAGCTCAGTGTGTATTTATGGAGCAGGCTCAATGGGCCTGGTGGCATGGTTCTCCTCCTTTGTTTTGGGATCTTGTTCTCATTTGAGAGAGATTATCGAAGGCAACTGAGAAAAATGGAAACATTGGAGGAAATTGTTGGAGGAGGTTATTTGTTTGCCATCTCTATGTAAAAGTTCAAAATTTTCTGTCAGTTTCGATTGGTGCCGGTCCCTCCAATCCTTGAGGAACATAGTCTTTCTAATATGTCATGTGTTCTTTCAGCTACAAATGATTCTCTTATTCAAACATGGCCAGAGGTTACTCATGCTTCATTTTAGTCTTGCCATCTTTTTGGGTAGTTTTTCAGTTGTAAATGTGGCAAATTCCATTTTGGGAGTGAATTTCTTGTCACATTTTTCCGTGATGTATTTGAAAAAACGTTGTGTGGACTGCAGCTCTTGAATGCAAGTGAGCTGCATTTGTTGTCCTTCCAATGCCACCTGCTGCCTGACAAACCTTCAACCTGATTCCTGCCCTTTCCAAGCCTTTCTCGTGTTTTCCTTGCCTCATGACCCCATCGTAACGGTGTACAGACATGCAATAAGCCACCATATAAAGGCAGGGTCTGAGACGCAGGCTTGTAATACCCCCAGATTATCTTAAAATCGCAAGATTGGATTGGCAAGAGTTGGGCGTATTCCACAGATCTGACAGCTGCTGGGCTTCACGGTTCTGAAAAAAACTAGGGATTGGCGGCCTTGCAGAGATGATCGTCCCCTGAACAATTCCACCAAGCCTGACTGATAAAATATTCCAAATTTACAAGACTTCTCAGCAAACCTCCACAGCAAATATGCATTTGCCAAAATAGATCTAGTACCTACTTACTATTAGATTCAATTTGAGTCTCCGGATGTCACGAAGACAGCAGTGATGCTCCCGTTCGGCATTCAGTCTATGAAATGCAGCTCAGACATTCCAGTGGTTCATGGACCACTAATTCACTGGCCTTGGGTTTTTTTGGTGCTTGTGTTGATCGATCAGATTCTGGTTGTAAGTGTGGATGAAGAGGAGCACAAGAGCCACCTTATCTCATTGTTTCCAAGACCTGAGGAATGTGGCATCGTGATCAATCCCAGGAAAGTGTTTCTGGTGCGTCTGATCTTGTATTTTTGGGACCTAGAGTTATGCAACATGGTATTTTGCCTGATGAATGAGAAATGTGTGAATTTTGAGAATTTCTTCCCGCCATTAAGGTTGGCCAGTTGTGATGGTTTTTAAGTTGGAGGAATTTTTATTGCTGTTCCCTGGTGAATGCCACAGCATCTCTATTACCTCTTGCTGAATGACTCAAAGGATCTGATGCCTATTTCAAAAAGACCTTAACTTTGAAAGACGATGCCGTGTATGCTTTCCATGATGTGAACACTGTTCTTACAAAGGCCACTAAGCTTGTACATCAAATGCCCAAGGCCTTGCTCTCTTACCACAGATGCATCTGTCAGTGCTGTGGGACCAGTGTTCGAACAACGAGTCTGTGGGCAATTGGAAACTTTGACATTTTTTTTCCAGCCAAGTGGTCACCAGCTCAGGAAAATATAGTACATTTCGGCAAGAACTCTTAGCTATCTATCTCGCAGTGAAATATTTCAGTTTTTAAAAAAAATATATGTATAGTTTTCTATACAGTTCAATATAATTATAGAATCGTATCCAAATGAAACTTACAATTATGAAAATAGAATAAAAAAAATAAATGGTTGAACTGTATAGAAAAGTGAGAAGAGAAAAAAGTATAAAAGATAAAAAATACAGATCTAGGTGCAAAGCTACTGTGATAACTATTCCCTCCCAAAAGGAAAGGCAGGATATTAATAAAATAGTAGAATGAAACCAACATGATAAGTTTCAACCATTAAGATTAAAGAAAAGTGGTGGTGGGGTGGAGAAGTGAATACATTAGATATCCAAACCCATATCTAAATATGGTTTCCAAACTTTGAAGTATGTATCATACCCAGTTCGAATATTATAAGTCACCTTTGCTAAGGGAATACAATTTTGCATTTCCCCACAATCAATTTTAAGATGGGATTCAGATTTCCATGGAATTGTTATACATATCCTGGTAACTGCCAAAGCGACATAAAAATAATTAATTGTTCTTTGAGAAATTGAATTAGGCTTCCAAATCATATACATTTCCCAAAAGTAAAAGCTCAGGTGTTAATGGTAAACATTATGATAATTTGTTCCAAAAACCTGCCCACATTTTTCCAAAATGATGTCACCTTGAGATATCTCCAGATACAATGTATAAATGTACCAGTTTATGTGCCACATCTAAAATATGAATTTGAAAAATTAGGAATAAATTAATTGTTGTAGCTTTAAATATAATTGATGAATAAAGCTATAATTAACTAATCTATCAAAAACAATAATTATTGTCCCAACAAACGTCAGACCAGCAAAAAGGGTCAATTTCAGTTCCCAAATCCAATTCCCATCCTTCTTTTGATTTATTCAAGTTTGGATTTGGAGATTCCTCTTGATATAGTAGATACAATTTTGAAATAAATTTCTTTGTAATTCTCTCATGAATCCCATTTTCTAATTCGATATTTCAGTTTTTTTATTGGAAGGTCATTCTTTGACCATTTGTACAGACCACCAGCCTCTTCTGCATACTGCAAGTAGAAGCACACATCTCTATTTGCCCAGAGAGATTCGGCACTTGGACTTCATCCTACAATTTTCATCGGACACACAGCACATCTGAGGAAAAGTGAATGCTGTGGCTGGTGCCCTATTCAGGCTCGACATTACATAAAACTACTGCCATCGATTTCAGTGCCATGGCTCATGCACGGCACACTGATGCCGATTTCATCCGGTGAAACCAGATCAACTCTGGTCTCCATTTTCAAGATGTGATGCTGGATTAATCAGGTGAAAAGTTGGTTTGTGATTTTTTTTCCCCCAACAGAAAGGACGAGGCTGTTTGTGTGGGTGGCTATGAGGCAGGAGATTTTCTCTTCACAATCTATCTCTTCCTGGTAGAAGAGCATCAATCAAACTGGTTAAGGAACATCTTACCTGGCTTCGTGTTAAACAGAATGTTGGATTATGGGCAAGGACTTGCTTGCTAAGTCAACGCCCTAAAGTCTCCAGGCACATGAAATTCAAGCTGGGGGATTTTGTTGTTTTGGATTCCCATTTCCAGCACATGCACCTTGTGGCTTGGAAGGTCCACTTCCGCCATCTCGGCAATGTACTTCTCTGCTCACGGGTGAGGACAGGACTACCAGGTGGAAGGACGAAATTCCTATCATCGGCATCTCTGCAGAGACAATTGCTTGGGCTTTTGTGGATCATTGGATTCCATCTTTTGGTGTTCTGGGCACAATTACAACAGATCGAGGGTCTCAGTTCGAGTCAGCATTGTTCTGAGCTCTCACTGATCCTCTGGTCACTACCTGAATTACGGCTAAGCATTTCAGGCCAACAGCTTCTTTGAGCAGTTTCATTGACGATCGAAAGCACCATTGACAGCAGGTGGCAAATCATCTACATGAAGCGAACGTTTGCCCATGGTTCTCCTTTGCGTGACTACAGCTCTGAGGGCAGATCATAGATGTTTAGTGGTAGAGCTTGTCTATGACTGTATGCTGACCTTGCCAGGTGAGTTTGTGAATCTGAGTCCAAACACAGTGCTCCATGAACAGGTCAGTTTTCTTGATTTTCTTTGAGAAAATGAGATAACTCTGATGTTCTCCTATGTGGCAGCATCTTCTGCAGTGGATGTGCCAAATGATTGTCAACACTGTACTCGTGTGTTTCTTTGACATGATGTTGTTCGTAAACCACTTTAGCTCATTTACGATGGTTCTTTCCAGGTCTTATGACACCATTCATAGTGTTTTGTTATTGACAGGAATGGAAAAGGTAACACTGTTTCCATCAACAGGTTGAAGCCAGTGTATTTCGAATGTCCACATTCTGCATCAGGGCCATAGCAAAAGGACCAGTCGTACCCCTGCATCGCCTGTCTTCCAGTATCATACGAGATCAGGTGAACTGTCAACCCTCCAGACCATTACACTGGGGACAGTTCCATTCAGTCGCCTCCTTGCATGGCTCGGAGGCTGGAGGTGGGGGGGGGAAGGGGGCTGTCACGGTGATGCATCTGCCTGCTTTGGGAACGGTGCCATTTGCCGCTGATGATGTATTTGAAGCATCGCGCTGGAGGAATAGCCCATGTGTCCGAGTGTGTTAAACATCAGTGTATGGGTGATGGATCTCCGATGCAGGAGGAGTAGAGAGAGAGGGTCAGGATTACAATGTGGCAATGAGCCAATGAGAAGGTCAAAGGGGTTTGGCTGGGTGGTCTTTCGAGAGTTGAAGAATGCAATGTTGTGTCTTTGGAGGATAAAGAAGGTCGACTCCATTGTCTTCTGGAAGAAACGAGTGAGGGTATTCAGGTAAAAAAGTTCCAAACTTAAATCTTTCAAGTATTTTAAATAAAAAGTACCTTTCAACTCGATCAAAGGCTCGATTAAACGTGTTAAATACTTCGCAAGTCTATTGGCCAATACCTTAGTTACTAACTTATAAACTACATTTAATAAAGATATTGGTCGATATGAGGCAACTTTCAATGGGGCTCTTTCTTTTTTGCAATAACTAAGTCTAGGTCTAGAAAAGGATTCTGGAAATGCTTTTGCTCTTCTGTAGCTTATTTAAGAACATCCACCAAAACAGGAGACAAGACTTCATAAAATTCTTTATAAAACCCTCCTGTAAACCCATCTTCTCCAGGTGATATTCAATATCGCTTCTTCAATTTCTAAATCACTGAAAGGAACTTGCAATTCTGTCCTATCTTTATCGTCCAAAATTGATACGTTCAAACTACCTAAAAAAGACTCAACACGTTTCTCATCCTGACTTACTTCAAAAGGATATAAATTCTGGTAAAATGAGTGAAACTCATCATTCATTTCCTGAGGTTTAAAAGTAACTCCTGATTTAGTTCTTATCACATTTATTATCCTTGATGCCTGTTCAGTCTTTAATTGCTGAGCGAAAACCTTATGTTCTCTTTCTCCTAACTCATAATAATGCTATTTGGATCATTGTATTAATTTTTCATATTTATATGTTTGCATTATATTATAACGGTTTCAACTGAATCAAAAAAGTCTTTTTATCCACAGTCGAATTTCGTTGGAATTCCTTCTCTCAAATTGTTATTTCCTTCTCCAAATTTTGCCTCTCTGCCAAATGCTGTGTCTTAATTCTTGCAGTATAATTGATTATCAGACCTCTTAAATAACCTTTTAAAACATCCCACAAAACTAATTTACTTTGTACTGAATCTGTATTAATTTGCAAATAAGACTGAATATGGTCTTTGATATAACTTAGAAATTTTGGTTGCTTCAATAACATCCCATTAAACATTCACCGATAAGGGGTGTGTACATTATGCAAACCAGAACATGTGCAGGTGCACAATCCTTTATCCAGAACCCTTAGGGGGGGGTGGGGGGTCACTGTGTTCAGAATTTCAGATTTTTCTAGATTTCAGAAACCCAGATTTAAGCCCACCCAAATTGTGCTGCTGTATCCACCCCCACTCCCTTCCAGTCATGCTGCCATTTTCCCCCCACCCCTCTCCCTCCTGCCTCGCACTGCCGTCTCTCTCCCTACTTGCTGGTGTTTGGAACTTTCCGGATTTTAGATGTCCAGATAAAGGATTGTGTACTTCTACTTAACAATGAGGAATGATCAGACAAAATCCTACTCTTATTCTCTGCATGTATAAATCTACCCTGTAATTGTACTAACATTAAGCAAAAGTCAATTCTCAAAAAAGGATATTGTCTGGGTGAATAAAGAGAAAAGTTATTCTGTCAGATTTAATTTCCTCCATATTTCTACCAAATTCAAATCTTTCATTGAGTCTAACATCCATTTAGCTATTTTGGTTCTTTGTACAGTTTTGGAAATTTATCCAACACACAATTAAAATCCCCACCAACCAAAATATTTTCATTAGCTTGACCCAGATTCCAAAAAGTTTCAGAAATAGCGTCTTCATCATTTTCATTGGGTGGATAAACATTCATCAAAGTCCATGCTTCAGCAACAAATTTACATTTCACCAACAGCTCTCGACCCAATGTGGCAGAGAATGATTCCAACTGTAACGGAATCTTCTTATGAACCAAAGTAGCAACTCACCTCGAGCTTTCGAATTAAATGGAGATGCAAAATCATGTCCGACCCAATCTCTCATCAATTTCATATGTTCTTTCTCAGACAAATGAGTTTCTTGCAAAAAAGCAAGATCAACCTTCATTTTCTTTATATATGCCAATATTACCTTCCTTTTCATCAGATTATTAAGTCATTTAACATTAAAGGTCACATAATTTAAATGAGCCATAACTTAATTTCCTCCTGAGATTGACACTTCACACAGCAATTACAATTAGATATAAATTTTTTAAAAACCCAAACCCCCCTTTCAAACAATAAGAAACCACTGTAAAAAAATGTAAAAACCTAAGAGCCCAAGAGTTGGACCCCCCCTCTGTGAACCAGGTGCAGTCAATACCACAAGTGGCAGATGACTTTAGAAGTAGTAGAGTCAACCACCACCCCCCAACCGACCATTAAAACCCATCAGTCATCCCAGTGATAACACCCACATTGAGCTTGAGCTTCATCTTCAACATCATTCACCGATTCCCATTCCCTTCCCAATCTTATCCTCGGGCATTTTCCCCATCAATTCCTTCAAATCTGGGAAGGAATTTGCAAAAGATAATGCACCATAAGGACTCTCAAAACATTGAGACTGATCTCGCCCATAAATCACCTTAAATATAATCGGATACCAAAAAGTAAACTTATACCCTTTCTTCCACAGCACTGCTTTGACCAGATTAAACTCTTTCCATCACTTAATAATCTCCTGACTTAAATCAGCTTAAAATAAAACCCTATTGCCTTGATACATCGTAGGGCTTTGATCAAGGCGACTTTCTGATCCGCAAGCCACAATATAATTTCTCTATCCTGATATCACAAACATCTTAAAAGAACCGCTCTTGACATTTGACCCAGAAAAGGTTTTCTCCTTCACGCCCTATGAGCCCGATCTCAAAAGACTCGACTCCCAACATCTCTGGAATCCATTTCCAAAAATAATTTTACAGGATCTGAACCTTCAATATCTTCCGGCAGACCTCGCACTCCTCCTGACCCGCCGCCAGGCCAAACAACTTGAGGACATCTTGCGTCACTGGATGCGCAGAGGATGTGGATGTTTCTTCCAGCTTCTCCCGAGTTCCACATTGAGGATTCGGATCTATCTCTAACTGCTCCCGAGGTTCCTTCTGGAAGGTCGGCCTTGCTTCTTCTGCACTTTTTACAGGTTGAAAACCTAGGTTTTTTCTAAGTTGCTGGTAATGAAATGGTATTGTATGTACTTATCAGTACAGGCATGGGATGGCCCACCCTCCTGATGTCATCCTCTCCTCGACTCCTCCCTAAACTCCTCCACTGTGACCCGGCCATAAAGGTCGAGCCACCTCTTCCATCCCTTCACTTCCCTCACTTGGACCCGGGCCTGCAGTCTTGTGATTAATAAAGCCTATCGTTCCCCTCATTCTTTGTCTCTGTGATTATTGGGGCAACTGGCAGTGCCCAACACTGCTTTTTTCCTTTCTTCATTTCCAGAATCCTACTGTAGTAAATTACTGTTCAAAACATTGATAAAAATCAAAAAAGTCACTACAGTTCGAGTATTGAACAGTTTAGTCAGGGAGAGGTGTCTTCTCACGTCATTTTCCGATGCCATTCTTCCACGACAATCCCCCCTCCCCTCAGCTGACTCCTTGAACACCATCAAATCCGTGGACTCTAGGCAGCCCTGCAGCTGTCTTCCCTCCCGTGACCACCTTCTTGTTGTCCTGATCTAATAAGTGTTGTGAGCAATTTTAGGACCCATTTCTAAGAGAGGATGTGATGGCCCAGAGGTGATTAACAAAAATGATCCTGGGGATGAGAGGAATAATGTTGGAGGAGCATTTGATGGTTCTGGGTCTGGACTCGCATGAGTTTAGAAGGATGAGGCAGGACCTTATTGAAATCTGATGAATAGTGAAAGGGCTTGATAGAGAGGATTTTGCCAGTCGTGGGACAGTTTAGGACCAGTGGGCACAACCTCAGAATAAAAGGATGTCTGCTTAAAACGGAGATGGAGAAACATTTTCATCAAGAAACTCCTCCTTCACACCCTCCCCCACCCCCCGGATCATATTCCACTTAATCCCTGTGCCAGAAGTGCTCTGTTAGTAAGGGATTACTTAATGTGGTATGTGATTGGAAAGAAAAAGTTTGAAAACCAATGTTTTAATTTTCAATTTACGTCATTGACTTGTTCTGTGCGTGGTTTCATAACTCCAGAGGAAATGGGCCACTGACAGTTTTTCTAAAGCAAAATATTTCCTTCACAATTGGGTCCACTGCAGTCTTTCTCAGCCTTTTTTCCCATTCATGTGCCACTTGAAGAAATCTCTTACTCATTTTTCGACACTCCAAGGAATAAAGTCCCAACCTGTTCAACCTTTCCCTGTAGATCAACTCCTGAAGATCTGGCAGCGTCTTAGTAAATCTTCTCTGCACTCTTTCAATCTTACTAATAACCCTTCCTGTAGCTAGGTGACCAGAACTGCACACAATACTCCAAATGTGGCCTCACCAACATCTTATCCAACCTCACCATAACTTCCCAACTCTTATTTTCAATATGTTAATTAATGAAGGCCAAGATGACAAAAGCTGTCTTTAGAACCCTGTCGTCCTGTGACACCACTTTCATGGAATTATGTAACTATGTTTTATCTCTTGTTGGAGATTTGTATAACTTCTCTGTTCAATTTCATAATGTTGACTTCTGGACTATTTTATTGTGCCCCTTGATCTAGAGAGTTCTGGCAGAGCAAAACAATTTTGTTTTCTTTTCTCAGGTCAAATTTTGTCACATTGATCCAAAAACAAGTATTTTTACCATTCCTTCATTTCAGATTCTCTGCAGCTGTCGTATTGAACCTCACAGTGACGGCATTGTGTTTGTCTTGTTTATCCTTTCCCCCTCCATGCAGACAGATGTGTTGATCAAAGAGTGGACTCCACTCATCCAGCACCACTGCCATTTCTGCTGCTCGGGCTTTTCATCCCACGTATTCAATTTGTTATTTCCCCTCTTCTTTTTCTCAGCAAAGAGAATCAGGTTTATTTGATCATCTTTCTGAATCCCAGTGAAAGATTATCGACCTGAAGATTTTATCTCCGATTATTTTTTCCAGTAGATGATCTGCTGAGTATTCTCAGCATCAAGTTTTTATTTTACTGCCTTGGTGTATTACTGAGTGCTTTTAGAAAAATAGACGTAAAAGGGGAGGGCTCATGGAAATAGTTAATTCATCTTTTCGATTTTTGGAGTCTCCTGCCGGAAAGCGCGGGATACTCACGGGGCTTCATTCAAACCCGCTGGCAGCAAACTCTTAATGATGTCCCACCTTGTCCCGTGGAGCCCAGCACATATAACCATATGACAGTTTACAGCATGGAAACAGGCCATATCGGCCCTTTGAGTCTGTGCCAGTTCACATGAACAACTCCACTAGTTTTCCCCTCCAATACTCTGGCCATATCCCTCCAACCCCCTCATATCCATGTACACATCCAACCTTCTCTTAAATGACAGAAAGGACCCTGCCGCAATTATCTCTTCTGGAAGATCATTCCATTCTGCCACCATTCTCTGAGTGAAGAAGCATCCTCTCACATTCCTCCTAAAATTTGCCCCTTACCTTGAACTCATGCCCTCTTGTTCCAACCTCTCCTGCCCTCAGGGGAAAGAGTCTACTCACGTGCAGTCTATCTATTCCTTTCATAATTTTGAATACCTCTATCATAACCCCATTCATCCGTCTACGTTCCAATGAATAAAGTCGCTGTCTCCTTAATCTTTCTCTATACTCGAGATGTTGTAAGCCACATAACATTTTTGTAAATCTTTTCTGCACTCTCTCCACCTTATCTATTTCATTCCTATATATGGAGACCGGAACGGAAAACAATTCTCCAAACCTGGCCTCACCAATGCCTTAAATAGTTGCAGCATCACTTTCCAGCTATACTCTAGTCTATGCTATGATTTATGAAGGCCAGCAGACCATATCTCAAGATAAGACCCACTGTCTTAACGTCCCTCATATGCAAGATTTTGCCTCCCATCTGCACAATTTCTGTGCTTTCTCCATGGTTGATCTTGTCATGAGATACCATCAGATTCCATCCATAAGGAAGATATTCCTAAAATGGTGATTATTACCCCTTCTGGGCTTTTTGAATGTCTTAGGATGCCTCTTGAGTTGCAGAATGCTGTTCAAACCTGCCAGCGGGTTATAGACACTTTGGGCAGAGATTTAGAGTTCCCTTAGATCTACTTGGATAACATCTGGTAAAAACAATCTCGTCATGAATATTCTGTCCAGACCGACTGTATATCATACTCAGTGTGACATTGATATTCCTGAATTAGCCAGTGTCCAGGCAATGGACCCCGATGTTCAGGCATACAGTATGGCCATTACTAACCTGGACATACCGCAGGGGGCAGCACAACTGGGTGACCAACCTTACTTTGTGACATGTTTTTGGGCTACATTAGACCAATGTTTCCTGCATCTTGGAGGAAACACCTTATTGACCAGATACACAGCTTATCTCATCTGTCCATCAGAACATCTGTCATGCTCATGTCAAATAAATATGTATAGCATGGACTGAGAAAAGGCGTCATGCAATGGGTTTGGATGACTATCTCCTGCCTGACTGCCAAAATTCAGTGCCACACTAAGGCACCTCTTCAACATTTACTGACAGTATGCAGGCAGTTGGAACATGTGCATGTGGACCTGCTGGGACCATTGCCAGAATCTCAAAACATGAGATACATTCTAACAGTTGTAGAACATTTCACGCGAGGCCAGAGGTCATCCCATTGCCATCCAGTGACACTGAGACAAGGGCCAGAGCATTCATCGTCAACTGGATGGCCAGATTTGGTTTTCCCACATTAATTCAGTCACGTTCCCACCGGCAACTGAAGTCTACTTTTAAGGCCCGACTCACTTGTCCCAATTAGGTTGATGAGTTGCCATGCACTCTTTTGGGAGTGCGCACAGCTTCAAAGCAAGATATATCTGCATTGTCCGCAGAGATGGTTTATGGTCTGGTCTTTAAAATTTCATGGGACATTCATTTTACCACCAACTCTGATCTGAACATCCTTCAGCAGTTTCGACATGGTATCGTGATCAGCAAAGCTTTCCTACCCATTGGCTTGGATCCCCTTAACAGAACGTGCCCCACCACTCCTGGACGCTGATTTTGTTTTGTGCGCAGACAGGACCCAGGAGTGCTGTTACAATGACCGTATGAGGGCTTTTTCGGCGTGGTGAAGAAGGATGGGTTTGAGTATACTTTGGACATTGTGGGATATTCACAGCTGTTTAGTTTGGACAGACACAACGCTGCCCATGTGGATCCCGCTTCACCCATTCAATGCCCCCAGCCCAGACAATGAGGGTGTCCACCTAAGGTGCATGCAGCTGCTGTTTTACTTTCTGGCGACGGTTCTGGGGGAGGTGTAGCGGGCCGAGAGGGCAAGGTTCTTTGGCAGGCACATGAAATCATCAGGCAGACAGCTGGGAACTCATCCATTTAATTGACCGCATGCACGTGGTGCTGCGTGCCGAGGAACGGCACGTTGATCTGTGATTTCCCCTGCCGGAAGGTACGGGACACTCACAGGGCTTAATTTAAACCTGTGGTCCTGTGGATCTGCAGCAAACTCATAAATGATGTCGCACCTTGACCCATGGAGCCCGGGACACGCTGTAAATAGAAGAAGCCTGTAAAGAATGAATAAAGCAGTCTTGTGTTGACTACCCTGGTATGTGTGTGTTACTTTAGTAGCTCTATTGAAGTAGCCGCTACATATATAAATATTTGGAGGATTATTGCACTTGGAGGATACTTTTCATCCATCTCACAGCCTGTGGGAAGAAGCTATTCCCCAGCCTGTAAGTCCAGATTTTGATGATGGACGTGGTGAAGGATGCTGTTCACTAGATCAAAATGGTCTTTGCACTATTCCTTGAGCCTAATTTGAACAACACTCCTAGTGAATGTCATCTACAGAAAAAGGGAGGCCCCAGTGATCCTCACTACTCTGCATCATTGCTGTCTGATGCTTTACAGCAACTAGATCATCCAATGGTGCAGCCAGACAGGAGACTCAACAGCGCTCCTATAAAATCTCAGGATGAGAGCCATTGGCCTTGACCTCCTCAGCCACCTTGGGAAGTATAGGCACTTCCTGACCGATAAGGAGGTGTGATTGTTTTGTGCTGTATGGATGGGAATTTTACGTGATTGTATTGTCTATTCTTGCTCTTTAACAATCTTTAGAGGATAGAAGTAGTCATTGTACTTTAGGATGTACAATCATGTACAGATTGTCCTTAAATAGCCATTTGGCCCAGATGTCTATTTAGTCCAAGAATACTTTCGATCTCAGGAAGATTTTGAACAATAACACCATTCATTCTTAAACAAACATTGTTTTTAATTTTCTTTAAACAAAAAAAAAACAGGATCAAACTTTAACTTATCACTATTAACAGCCTTCCATTACCGCCTTCTAATTTTAAGTGCAGGTGTATTTAATGTGTATAAAGTTCTTTGACACAACTCCAAGTTCACCAGTGTCTATCAGTTCTTATACTGTGCATAGAATTCAACATTTATGAATTTTCACCAAGCTCTGGTGCTTAAAAGTAAATGTTTACCCTCCAGGAAGGTTCTTGTTGGTTTCAGAGAGGGATTTCATGCACATTGGACACACATAAACTGATTCCCTCTGATCAGCCACTTTGGTGTCTTGCCAAAGAAACTTGACCAATCAGGATATTCCAGATGATAACCTCTTCTGCAAGTCACCATTGATCACCTTTTGTTTCCCTTATTTCAGGTAAAACATAATTTCTAGCCCGCCATTTCCTCTTGTATGGACAACAAAGTTTTTCAACAGGCTGAACTAAGAACTCACAACCTGTCTTCAAAACAAGATGCCATCTTGCCATCTCTCTCTCTCTCATTTTTTTTAGAAAAAGCCTATTTGGTCTCTCCTCTCTGCTTGCAAAACCTTAGAACAGCAAACTGGTACCAGCCAGATGACTGCACTGGACCCATACTTCTGAGTCCATTCATCTGTTGCTTTAAAAACAATAATCCATTTACACCTGCTTTTGAAATTCTTTAGCAAAACAGTCTCCTTGTTTTGTCTTTGCAAAGGCTCTCGGTGCCTGAATGACTCACTCTCAGCAAAGCTCTTGCATTTTAAATAAGAGCTGTTTTGTGAAGTGTATGTGTTTGTTTGTGACCTTAACGACTCCTACAATCCATCTCTTTCAAAAACATCTCTATATAAAATGTTAAATATATAATCTGTCACAGGACAGATGCAGCAGAGGAGTTGTGATAAAATCAACGGTGTCCTTGCAAAAAAAAAGTGGGAAGAGGTATAATCTGGTGAGTGAAGTTTGTAATAGATTGAAACTTGAACCTCTCTCTATTTCAGGAGACAATTTACTGTCATGTAATTAAAAAGTGTCATAAAAGTGAAAATTGCTTTTTTCCTGCTATAAGGCAGACAGACGCACCCTCTGGCAGAAATTGCCTGAAATGCCTCTTGCAGTCAGAGAAAGACTGAGTGCTTTCCCCCACCTCCCCCCAACCACCCAAAACCCTGGGCGAAGTCACTGAGTGTGTGTGAATTCTCTTTCAATGCTCACAGACCATCCAAGTCATTGGCAATGTGAGCTCCACTTTTGAACCTCTGACATAATTAGGAACCATTTAGCACTCGCTCGTATCCCAGGTCTGATACCTGACACCCTTTTAGCCAGTTTAGACCCAGTCTCTAACATTTCACAGCCTGGTGTGAGTTCCTTGACTGCTATGTCCAGAAGCCCGCAGCCTGCGTGGGTTCCTCTCCTCAAGTCACCAACACCCTGCCACCTATGTGGGTCTTTCAGTTGCAGAACCCCTCACTGGTCTGCTTCCTTGGTCACTGACCTGTGGATTGAATCCTCTGCTTCTGAGATGTTGGTGGGATGTGGTCTTTCTGTTTTCTGGTGCCCTGCACTAGTTGTCCGCTTCCCCAGAGTTCACGGTGGCAAGGAAATCTATAAAATCTAAATAAAAAAAATTAACTAAGAGGAGAATCTCACATGTCTAGAGGGATGGAAAGGGCATTATTACAAATTGAAGCCTGATATTTGAATATTCATGTGCCAAATTTGCAAAAGCATGGAGTATATATTTCTCAAGCTATTTGTAATTTTTTCCAAAGGAATACAACCTTGAATATTTGCATGTCATCTTGGCATCCCTAAAAATATATGTATATCTGATTTCCAAGTAAGTGCAATACATGTCCTCATCACCGCTAACATTAATTTAACAAATTTCAATTGATATATTAATAGATTTAATTTGGGCCTTGTTCATTCAATGTTTCCTAATAAAAATAAGGTCAGATTCTGTGGAAAAACATCTCCTCTAACTTGTTCCATTAATATTGTAATTCTCCCCCAAAAACATCTTGCATTAGGACAAAGATAAGTTGAATGCAAGAAAGTTGCGACATCTTCATCACACGTAAAACAATGATCTGATAATTCTGATTTTATTCTATTCAATTTCACTGCTGGAAGAAATAACTCTAGAAGAAAAACTAGTTGTGAATTCCTTCCTCACTGCTGCAGTGTGGAACTCTGGTCAATAGTTCCAGACTGCTGAGTTGAAGTGAAATAATACAACTCCCCTGGATCACGTGATCTCTGTTGCCAAATCAGCTTCCTGAGGAGCTTTTCATATCCAACAGCCTGAGTCACCTGACTCCAGGTGCAGCATTCAAATAAAATCCTTGCTGACATCTACTACATGACTGATGTAAAAACAATTATACTGAACTAATTTATATCTTGCATTGAGATCCTTATATAGATCTGCCCATATTTGCCAATCAATTACAATATTCAGATCCATTTCCCACCTTTGTCTCAACTTATGAACTCCTCATTTAAAGGTTCCTACTTGTAATAAAGAGGACATTATCAAATATTTTTTTTTAACAATTCCTATTATAAGGAATTTCTATTTCAGTACAACATGGTTGGTCCTAACTTATCCTTCAAATATGCTCTAAGTTGGAAATAGCAAAAAAAGATTGCTATGAGTTATATAATATTTATTTCTCAGTTGGTCAAATGACATTAATTGACCCCTTTCATCACAATCTTCAACATTTATTATCCCCTTACGAAACCCGCTGTCCAGAAATTGATGATCCTTTGAAAAAGATACGAGGATTTTGAATCCAAGCCATTCTAGGTGATGTACATCCACTTACACCAATTACATCATTTATTTTATTCCATATATTAATCAAATGTTTCAACAATTGTGTATCTTTATCACCAACCATTAATTTTGATTCCCAGTTGTACATAAATTCTTCTGCTTTTCCCTTTCCTATTTTATTTGATTCTATTTTAACCCTTTCAAAAAAAGAAGCAAGAAATCTCATTTGAGCTGCTCCATAACAATTTTTAAAATGAGGAAGCTGCAGTCCTCTCAATGCAGAATTTGCAATGGGTTATTTGTAACATGGGATTCAATCTGAAATGGGTTCATGTGACATAAAACCACGATGCAGAATGTTTTCTAAGAATGGAATACAAGAGGAGGGTTGTCTAGTTCTTCAGCAGGATATAGATCACAAGATATAGGAGCAGAAGTAGGCCCGTCAAGTCTGTTCCACCATTCACCCACTCAGCCCCACTGCCCAGCTCTCTCCCCATTACCCTTAATTCCTTGATGTATCAAATACCTGTTAATCTCTGCCTTAAATACAGCCAATGACCTCACGTGGGTTTCAGGACCCACTGACAAAATCAATTTTTCCACATTTGTTTTAAATTGACACCCTTTTATCCTGAAATTATGCTCTCCTGTCCTAGAATCCCCTACCATGGGAAACATCTTTGCCATATGTACTCTGTCCAGGCCTTCTAGCATTTGAAATGCCTCTGAGGACACCCTTATCCTTCTGTACTCCAACTAGTACAGTCGAAGAGTCGACAATTGTTCCTCATACACTAACCCTTTCATTCCTGATATCATTCCAGTAAATCATCTCTGACCTTCTCCAACAACAGCACATCTTTTCTCAAATACGGCACCCAAAACTCTAATTCTGATTGAATGGAAATGCAATTCTCAAACGACACAAACACAATGGTTACATGATATTATGTCTTGTTGATATTTACCACTCGGGAAGGTTCTTGTTGGTTTTCAGATAGAGGTGTGTTGTTCAGGGAATCATTAATGTTTTTGTGACTCAACGTCCAAGCATCTGAAGTCCATTATCTCTTCCGAAAAGCTTTATAGCTTTAGCATGGAGCAGAGCTGAGCCACGACTTTGCAGGTATTTAAGGGAGTGTGTGGGCAGGGTTTGTTCTGGACCAACAATTTCACCAAGTGACTCTGCTTGAAATCAAGATTCAAACCATTTTGAGGAATACAACAGGAATTGTTCAACAAGAACTTGGTGTTCCCTGAGGAGTTTTCTTTCAATAGTGGAAATGATTTTTTTTAAAAAGCCCGTTAATATTCCTGATACAGATCTTTGTACTTAACTTTCAGGTTGCTATCTGTTTTTAACTTGGAGGCCTTTAATGGAGTGACTGGGTGGAATTTTTGCTTTAACCAAGCAGCTCTCTTGCAATTTTCCAGCTGTTGGATGCGATTCAGTTGTTTGCAAGTTTAGTAAGTGGGATTTTGATGTGAAATTGCAACTCACAGCGTCATTTTTGTGTTTGAAAATGCCAATGTGAAAATTTTAACTTCAGTCTTCTTGGTTTGCTTAAGTTTACAGAGGAGACGTTGCGTCAAGCTGAGAAGACAGAGTTGGATGCCCATTTGGCGAATCGGCTGGGCAAAGCAGAAAGCACAAAACGAGGGGCTGAAAAAATAATGAAGCAGACTGAAATGCCGTTGAACCAAACCCAGGTAAAGAATTTAATTTTGTGCAGCGTACTTAAGAGACCAAACAATTTGGGCTTTTAGTGGTGACCTATTTAAATGAACAAAATCTGATTAGAATAGAAGTTTATGGAATGTTTGGAAGTTGCCACAAAAAAATGGAGCATATAAATTAGATAAATGAACAATACAATGAGCCTGGTGTCACAGTATCTGCCTCCCTCTACCGTACATCACTGTTGAACCTTCTCCCCAATATGAACCTGATGTCACAGTATAGGTCAGAGTTTATTGTACATCACTGTTAAACCTTCTGACTACAGTGAATCCAGCGTCAGTATATCTGTCCCAGTCTACTGTACATCACCATTAAACATTCTCCGCACTGTGAACTTGTTGTCACAGAATCTGCCACAGTTTATCATACATCTCATTAAACATTCTCCCCACTGTGAACCTGGTGTCACAGTACCTGACACAGTGTATTGTACATTACTGTTAAACCTTCTCACTGCTGTGAAGCCAATGTCACAGTAATGATCTCAGTCGTCCATACATCAGCATTAAACCTCTCTCCACTCTGAATCTGGTGTCACTTTGCCTGCCACCCCAATATGAAACTGATGTCAAAGTATCTGACACTGTTAATCGTACATCAATGTTAAACTTTCTCCCCTCTGTGACCCTGGTGTAATAGAATCTGCCTCAGTGTACAGTCCATAACCATTAAACCTTCTCCCCACTGTGAACCTGGTGTCACGGTGTATATCCCAATTTACAGTATATCACCGTTAAACCTTCTCCCCCCCCCCTGTGAACCTGGTGTAATAGAATCTGCCTTAGTCTACCGTCCATCACCGTTAAACCTTCTCCCCACTGTGAACCTGGTGTCACGGTATATATCTCAATTTACAGTATATCACCATTAAACCTTCTCCCCAAAGTGAACCTGGTGTCACAGTATCTGCCTCAGTCTACCGTACATCACCGTTAAACCTTCTCACTACTGTGAACTTGGTGTCACGGGATTGATCTCAGTCTATCGTACATCACTGATAAACCTCTTCCCCACTGTTCACCCGGTGTCACGGTATCCATCTCAATTTACCGTACATCACTGTTAAACATTCTCCCCAATGTGAACATGATGTCACAGTATCTGACACAGTTTAAAGTAAATCACTGTTAAACCTTCTTACTACTGTGGAATCCATCTCACATTTTCTGCCTCAGTCTACCGTTCATAAACATTAAACCTTTTCCTCCTGTGAACCTGGTGTTAAAGTATCTGCCTCAGTTTAACGCACATCACCATTAAGCCTTCTTACTGCCCTGAACTCAGCGTCACAGTATATGCCAACATCTACTGTACTTTACCGTTAAAACATCTCCCCACTCTGAACCTGGTGTCGCAGTATCTCACACAGTTAATTGTACATGACTGTTAAACTGTGTTAATGTTGTGAACCCATTGTCTCAGTATCTCTTATCAGTCTACCATACATCATCGTTAAACCTTTACACATCTGTGAATGGGTGTCACTGTATCTGATACAGTTTATCGGACATTACTTTTCAACTTCCTCACTTCTGTGAACCCAGTGTCACAATAACTGTCTCAGTCTACCCTACCTCATTGTTGAACCTTCTCCAACTGTGAACCTGGTGGCACAGTTCTGCCTCAGTCTCCCGTATATCACCATTAAACCTCCTCCCCACTGTGAACCTGGTGTCACTGTATCTGCCTCAGTCTACCATACATCACCATTAAACATTATCCCCATTGTGCACCTGGTATCACTTTATCTACCTCAACATACCGCACATCACCATTAAACGTTATTCTCATGTGAATCTGGTGTCACAGTATCTGCCTCAGTCTACAGTACATCACCGTTAAACCTGATCCCCACTTTACTCCTGGTGTCAAATTATCTACCTCAACATACCATACATGACTGTTAAACCTTCTCGCTCTGTGAACCTAGTGTCACAGTATCTGACACAGTTCATATTATATCACTCTAAAACCTTCTCACAAATGTGAATCCTACTATAAAATAATACTCCCCTTCTAAGTCTCACTGTATTCGAATCCCACCTATTTTAAAAATTCCAAAAAAAAGAGAAACATCAATCCCAAAACAAGATACTCAAAAGTAGTAGCCCCCTAAAAATCTGGGTGTGGTAAAGTCCACAAGTAGCAGGTGACTAAAGGACTCAGTGTCACCCACCCCCAGGCAGACTTTCACAAAGTCCTGAAACAAAAACATTCAACCCAGTGATTCCAGTCCCAATGATTGTTCCGGATCGTCAATATCGAGAAGACTTTGCATCCATTCAACTTTTTTCCCATTCTTTCCATATTTTCCAATCTTCCCATTTCCATTCCCATTGACCCTTCCCTTTGGTGACAATGGTGACGATCACCCATTTCCTCGTACATCTGGCAATGAATTAGCAAATATTAAAGCATCATGGTCATTCTCAAAAAACTGATATTGAAAATTCCCATAAAAATCTTTCAATACTGCCGCATAACGAAAAGCAAATTTATATCCCTTTCGCCACAATACTTCTTAGGCTGAATTAAATTCTCGGTCTCTTCTGATAATTTCTTGACTCAGATCTGCATTAAAAAACCCCTATTATTTTGAACCATCAGTGGAGTCTGATTTTGCCATGTTTTCTGCACCACCAATCGGAGTATCACCTCTCTGTCTTGTTATTTAAAACAGCGAATCAAAACTGCTCGTGGTAATTGGCCTGGAAACGGTTTATTCCTTAACGCTCTGTTCACTCGATCTAATTCCAGTCCATCTGGAACGAATTACCTGCCCTTCACTTCTGGGATCCATTTCTTCAAAACCTTCACCGGATCCGAACCTTCCATATCTTCCGGAAGACCTACTATCTTAACATTATTTCTACGACATTGGTTTTCTAATGAGTCAAACTTCTTCAATAATTCCTTCTTCTGAATCCCCCAATCTACAAAAGGATCTTCCACTATTTCCATTTTTTCTCTATTACGCTCCACTTGACTCTTGCATTCAAGAAAGCCTCCTCAATCTTTTTAAAATGATCTTGCACAGTATCCACTGATCGTGTCCATCTCGTAACATCACTCTTAACTACATTAATATCTTGCTTCATAAAAGTTATTTCTTCACACACAGTGTTCATTTTAGTTTTCATTTCGAAAATCCTTGAGTCATCTGATGAGTCATCTGCATTGACATATTTGCCATATCTTCCATGAGTTGAGCAATCCCTTCCAGAATTGGAAACACAGAATCCAGTCCAGGATCCATCACCTGCCTTTGAGGCTGACCTTCTTTTGCCGCAGTCCCCAGTTCTTCAAATTCTAATGAAGTTGAGCTCTCTTCTTGTTCCAAAGCAGTAGGTCCTCTTCCAGTGCGGCTGCAGGTCTGGACACTCAACAACAGCATGCCTACCTCAACAGTGAGCGACCTCGTCAGTTCACCGTCGCTCAGGCTCCCCCACAGCCCACACCTTCTCCAAAGGTTTGTATACCCTTGACGCACTGCACATGCCCGGTAGGGCCACCGACTGCGCAGGTGCGTCATCTGATGCTACACTGTACCTCTCCTGACCACCAGGCAATGCTGCAGGCTCACGTGCCTGTCCTCGTTCAGCTGGCTCGCCCTCACGCCTGTGTTCACGAGTGCACGAGTCGAAACCGCTGAATTCATCGCTAAGCTAGCGCCGACGAAATACTTAGCCGGGCAGGAATCCTCTGAGGCTTGGAGACTCCAGTCGACAACTCTGTTACTTCAACTTGAACTTGGCCTCAGTTCTTCAACACTTTTGTAAGGTAATTTCTTCTGTAACTGAGTTTTCGATTTTTTCACATTTGCAGCCATTTCGATCCTCCACTATTCCAAAGTCTATAAACAGTATTTTTAATCACTTTTACAACTTTTAAAATCGAGCATTTAATAGTCTAACTGCGAAAGGGTGGAACCACACGTCTACCCTCTGCACCATCTTGTCACAGTATCTGACATAGTTTATGACACTTTTAAACCTTCACATTACTGTGAATGTTGTCTCTCAGTTTCTGTCTCAGTCTACCGTTAATCAACGTTAAACCTTCTCACCCTGTTAACTTGGTGTTAAAGTATCAGCCTAAGTTTACCACACATCACCATTAAACCTTCTCCCCATTGTGAAACCGGTTTTACTGTATCTGCCACAGTTTATCGTACATCACTATTATACCTTCTCACTACTGTGAACTCGGTGTTACAGAGCCTGCCAGTCTACCGTACATCACCAGTAAACCTTCTCGTCAGTGTGAGCCTGGTGTTACTGTATCTGCCACAGTTTAGTGTACATCATCATTAAAAATTCTCCCCAATATGAAGCTGGTGTCCCTTTATTCGCCAAAGGTTATCGTACAGCTCTGTCAAACATTTTCCCCACTATGAACCCAGTGTCACAGTAACTGCCTCAGTTTCCCATACATCACCAATAAAGCTTTTTTTTCCTACTCTGAGCCCAGTATCAACGTATCTACATAGTCTCCTATACATCACCATTAACCTCCTCCCCACTGTGAACCAAGTATCAGTATCTGCCAGTTTATTGTACATCATTTTTAAACCTTCTCACCACTGTAAACCTGGAGTCACAGAATCTGCCTTATTCTACCATACATATCTGTTAAACCTTCTCAGTACTGTGAACACAGTGTCACAGTATCTGCCAAAGTCGTCGACTGTACATCACCGTTAAACATTCTCCCCAAGTTGACCCATTCATCACTGTTTTTTCCACCATTTATCGTACATCACAGTTCAACCTCCCCACTGTAAACTTGGAGTCACAGTATATTCCACAGTTTATTGCACATCACTGATATTCTTTCTCCTCGTTGTGAATGCGGTGTCACCATATCTGCATCAGTCTTCCGTACATCACCATAAACTTTGCACCAATGTGAACCTGGTGTCACTTTATCTGCCACAGTTAATATTACATTACCGTAAAAACTTCTTCCAACTGTGAACCTGGTATCACAGTATCTACCACAGCTTATCATGCATTACTGTTAAACCTTCTCACTACTGAAAACTTGGTGTCAAAGTATCTGCCAAAGTCTACTGTATCTCACCGTTAAATATCCTCCCAACTGTGAACCTGGTGTCACAGTGTCTGATACAGTTTATCGTACATTACTGTTAAACCCACCAGATAAGCTCCAGATAGCGAAAGAGAAGTTCTCGCATCTGCAGGAACTGGGGATCATTCGTCCATCCGACAGTCCTTGGGACTCGCTGCTCCACCTGGTCCCAAAAGCCTCCGATGGCTGGCGCCCCTGCGGAGATTATCGACGGTTTAATGACATGACAGTACCTGACCGTTACCCCATCCCTCACATTCAGGACTTTATGGCCAATCTGCATGGTGTGAGAGTATTCTCCAAGGTCGATCTGGTGTGCGTGTACCATCAAATCCCATTGCACCCAGATGACATCCCCAAAACATCCATCATCTCCCCCTTCGGCATGTTCGAATTTTTATGCATGCCTTTCAGGCTCACGAACACCGCCCAGACATAATGCACCTCATGGATACGGTGCGCAGGGATTTGAATTTCGTGTTCATTTATCTGGATGACATTCTTGTCGCCAGCAGAGACTGGACACAACACAAGTCTCACCTGCACACCCTCTTCTCCCGACTGGCCGAATTCAACCTAATGATCAGCCCGGCCAAATACCAGTTTTGTGCAGAAGAAAATTTGGATGGGATGAAACTAATCCAGAATCCATTGCACAAGATTGGAAAAATTAGATTGAGCGTCTTCAAATACTTGGAAGTTTTGACGTCAACAGACTTTGGAGTGGCCACATTTGCTCATTTACACCATTTTTCTGATGTAAGTGAAGGTGGTTTTGATCCTGTCAGTTACTGAGTCCTGTGAAATAATAAATAAATAAGTGCGAGTAGATGGTGGATTTGTAATGGGAAAAGCCAGAGTGGCTCCATTAAAGTCAGTCATCAGACCTTGAATGGAATTGACTGCTGCTATTATGGCGAGCAAAATGGACGCTATGTTAAGAAGAGAATTACAGATGGAGTTAGCAGATCCTGTGTTTTGGACTGATAGAATATCAGTGCTTAAATATATTAATAATGAAATCATGAGGTTTCATCTCTTTGTGACTAACAGAGAGAATGAAAACCTGGACAACAACAAATGGCAGATTTACCACAGGACAGAGTTTCACCTGATGAATTCCCATTTACATCCGTGGAAGTTGATTATTTTGGTCCTTTGCAAGTAAAGTGAGGACGAAGTGTTGAAAAACGATATGGAGTTATTTTCACTTGTTTAACTATGAGAGCAATTCATATTGAAGTAGCGTCATTGCTTGACAGAGACTCTTTTATTAATGTTCTTTAGCGTTTTATTCCTAGACATGGTCAAGTAAAAAAATTATGTTCTGATAATGGATCTAACTTTAAAGGAGCTGAACGAGAATTATGAAAAGTTATTCAAAATTGGAATCAACATCAAATTCATGATACATTACTTCAGAAAGAAATTAATTGGATATTTAATCCACCCATAGTTATGGGTGTGGTACGGGTAAGGGTTAGTTGGTTGTGGAGAACGTTTACAAAGGTCTGTACTGGGCAGTACTGGGCAGCAATGCTTAATGTTGTAATGGATGCGGAAGCTCTGGGAAGGGGTAAGGGAGGGACTGGCCAGGAAGTCTGCAGATTCTGGGTCCGAGGGCAATGCACAAACATGCTGGGGAAACTCATGGATAGTTTTGTGAGGAGCAGGTCCTGCATCACCAGTCAAATTGAGTATTTCGAGGAGGTGTCAAAGGAAATAGATGAAGGTCAAGGTGTGTATGCGCTGCACGTGGATTTTAGTAAGGTGCTTGACAAGGTCCTCACAGTGGCCTCATTCAGAATGTCAGGAGGCATGGAGCCTTGGCTGTGTGGATTCAGAATTGGCTTGTCTGCAGTAAACAGAGGGTAGTAGTAGATGGAACAATGACTAGTGGCGCTCGAAAGGGATCTGCTCTGGGACCCCTGCTCTTTGTGATTTTTATGAATGATGATGGGAGTGGAAGGGTGGGTACGTCAGGGGATGACACAGAGGTAGAGATGTTGTAGACAGTATAGAAGGTTGTCATAGGTCATCCAGTTTGCAGAGAAGTGACAGATGGAGTTCAATCCTGTAAATCAGATGTACTTAAACAAGCAACTGGTACAGGTTTATTTCCAGAGTCAGTTTCAAGGGCACGAATAACAGTTATTCCAAAGAAGATTGGAGACCCATTAAAAGTAGCTTCATATAGACCAATTTCTTTATTAAATGCGAATTACAAGAACGTGAGGGCAGAGCACTTGATTAATGGCAGGATTATGAACAGTGTGCAGGACAGAGAAATATTTAGATCCTGCTACATAAATCGCTCAATGTTGCTGTGAAAATTGAGAGGGAGTTTAAGATGGTGTATTGTGTGCTGGCTTTCAGGAGTCAGGGGATAAGTTCAAGAACTGAGAGGTAATGTTGCAGATGTATAAAATTCGAGTCAGACCACACTTGGCATATTGTGTGCATTCCTGGGGCGAGAATACCAGAAGTCGTCTAAATAAGGTGAGAGGAGGGAACTTTAGGAAAGATGTGAGGGGTACATTTTATTCACACAGAAAGTAGTGGGTGCCTGGAATGCATTGCCAGGGGTAGTAGCGGAGGCTGGTCCATAAAAGGCATGAAAATTATTTTAATATGGGGACAGGAATAAAAGAAAAACAGAAGGTACTGGTGTGAGGGAGGGAAGGGTAATATCGTTGTGGGGTAGGTTCATATGGGTCAGCTGAAGGGATTCGACCAATCCATCCATGATTTGTCCAGCATCTTGCTGCCATGTCGTGGTGAACCAGGGTGTTGCCTGATGGAGACACGGTGCTCTGAGCTCTGCAGAGATAGATCGTGCTTTTCTCCAAAACACACTTCCTCAGGTAAAGCAGAGGAAGGGGAAAGGCCCTAGTGTGCAGGGGTAGGGAGGGGGGTGAAGGGGGAAGAGTTGGGACCCTCCAAAGTCATCGTGATCAGGCATCGCAGACAGCATCTCTATCACCCATATTTCTCTTCCCAGGAGAAGGAGCGTTCTCAGAGACAAGACACGAGTCCAGAAGAACATTGCAACCCAGCTGATCAGAGGTCGGACAACATCATGATGTCCTGAATCCCTCCCCTTCTTCTCCCTCTGGCCCTGCCAACCCCATTCCCTGCATCTCCCATGTCCCGTCACCCACTCCCCCCCTTCCCCTCTACCCCTCCTCGATCCCAACCCCCTCCTGCTCACCTTGCCCTTCCCTCACACCTATGCCCTAACCCCAGCTCTCCTCCCTTCACCTCCCCTTCCCCCTCCCCCTTTCCCCTTCCAACCTTAACCTAGGGGAAGGAGGGGTCGGGGAAGGGGGTAGGAGAAAGGGGGTAATGGAAGCGGGTAAGGGTAGGAGTAAGGGGTAGGGTTGTGGGTGTGTAGGATTAGGGTGGGGTTAGGGGACAGCATAGGGGAAGAGATAGAGTTAGGGGACGTGGAGAATAGGGGGTATCAGTAGTGTTAAGGTTAGGGTTTGTTAGGGGTTAGAGTTAGGAGTAGGGGAATGGGAAGGGGGAGGGGAGCTGGGAGGCGAGCGGGGGAAGGAAATGGGGAGGGGAATGTAATGGAAGATTTAAACCGTGTTTTATACTCTTGCAGACTTTGCTTCTGCAAGGCTGAGAACCTGCTTGTTTTTTACAATCAGCAGACATAAGCTAAATTCCACCAAGGGGCCAGAGATGCAGTTATCTGACAAGAGGACATCTGTGTACCAAGAACATGTAATCTTTCTACTTGTTTTGGTCACAGACTGTCAGAGGCCTAGCCTTGATGCAAAATAACCATTGTATTCAAAGTGATAAGCTTATATTATTCAATCGAAGCCTAATATGCTAGCTTGCTCGCTTATCTTTCTTACTGTGCTGGGAATTGGTGCTTGGGTAAGCAGTTTTTGGGTAATATAAGCCATGGTCCCGCTGCTGAAGTTTGAGACTCTCTGAGAGGTGGCAACATCTGTCAGCAAGAAGAAGAATTTCTGGAGTCCAGCTAACATCCTGGTCGAGGGAGGTGGAGAAGCTGCTACCGGCGCCCGACAACCTACTACAAGTGTGCAGTCGTTGCCTCGCTTCGGCAGTTGGGACCAGTGCAGGCGTTGATAAGTATAATTGGGAAGGGCTTGCATATTGTAGTTTGAAATCAGCTTTTGAATTTGTAATAAACCTTTGTATAAACTGAACTGCTCTCAGTGCGGGTGTCTATTTTCTTTCGGTAGCTTAAACACTGTGACCAATCTCAAACGAACAAAGTGAGAAGTACAAGTTTATGCAGGACAGGGAACGGGGTGGAGGAAAGGGGAGGTGAACGGAGGAAGCCATCCCTACCCCCTCCCCTCTCCACCCCTTCCCCCACATTATCCCTGCTTATTTTCTCCTCCTTCTAGCAGAAGTCGGGCCTCAGTCCGGCCAGAACCTCCCATGGTTTCAGATCCTCCATTTCAGGAAGTGCCTTAGACGCTCGCTGCATGACAGACATCTTGTCTCTTCATTCATTCTGTACCGTTATTATTAAATTTAAAAATGGTTGGGTTTTTTAAAGCTAGAATCCAAAAGGCTGGTCCAGATAGACAACACAGAATCAGGCCCTTCGGCCCCTCTCTTCTGCTGGCTGAGTTGTAATCAGTCCATATTCCTCTCCCCGTTTTCATTCTTTGCTCCCATCCAGTTCAGGTTGCCTTGTCAATCTCATGGCCTGTGGGAAGAAGCTGCCTGGCTGTCCTGCTTTTATTCCATATCTCCTTCATGATGGCAGGGGGACAGAGATGCTCTGTGCTGGATATCTATGAGTCTATTTACAAATCCCATCCCTGCAAACAATCAGGGGTCGCTTGCCTTGAGGTTCCACCCATGTTACCTCTCCCTCAGCACTCTCTCATCAGAACACTACTGCACCCTCCTTCCCCTCCTCTACCAAGTCTCAGTATCCCGCTGACAATTCCAGTCAGCTGCCATATCAAGACTCTGGCCCATCTAAACCAATGGATCGATCAGCGCCTTCTCCCCTCAAGTGTTCGAGGAATCCACTCTCTCGCAATGTCTTGCTAATGAATGACCTGCATCCTCCTTCCCACTTGGTTCCTCCTGTTATCAGGCACCTGGATAGACCCCACCCTGTTGAAACTACCTGTGTTCTCACTGATCTCTCTGCGCCTCTACCCTCCATCCAAGGGTCTTGGTTGTCTTGTGGGGCTGGTGGAGAACAAAGCACCAACTCAAGGAGATGGGGAGCAGTACAGAGACCCCCAGCTCTAGGAGACAGGGAGAAGCACAAAGATGCCCAACTCTTTCAATCGGATAAAACCTGATCATCAGTTGCAAGGTGAAAGGAACTCTCAGTACTGCTGCACGTGGGGCAGGTTTGGCCCATCCCCACACCTCCACCCTGGCAATTCCCAAAACAGTTTTCCTATTCTTGTGGGGGTCCATGTACGTGGTCAATCAATGGGGACAAGGGTGTAACCAGCATGGCCATCATTGTGTGTGGCTGTGCATGGAACCAAAGTGCAAGGGCACCAAATGGCGCTCTGTGCTGAGGTTCTACCTGGCTCAGGTGTTGCGAAAGATTGGTCTGGCCCTGGTGCCGCACAATGTCCCAGTCAGCAGGGCTTTGCCCCATCACCTTCCAGGGAATGGTTTCATAAACAAACACATTTGACCACAAAGCCATCAGCCAGTGGTCAGCAGAAAATTGCTGACACAGAGACTCTAGGCTTGATGGGATACTGTGGGGTGGTCCACTGAGCAGAGCATCCAGAGACATCCAGGAGGTGTTCCAGAGGGCCAAGGACTCACTGGCCAACACCACCCTTCTGGTACACGCGAGGCCAGAGACACCCACCACTCTCACAGTAGATGCTTCCAGCACAGCAGTAGGGGGCGCACTGGAGCAATTCATTGAAGGGCAATGGCAGCCCCTGGCCTTCTTGAGCAGACACCTCTGGCCACCCGAACTCAACTACAGCACCTTTGGCTGAGAGCAATCGGTGCTGTATCTGGCAGACTGAGGCAGGTAATCTGACCTCAGCTTCACAGTGGGGAGAATGTTTCACGGAGATGTACGAAAAACTGTCACAAACATTGTGACACTGGGTTAACAGCAGTGAGAAGGTTTAACACTAATGTACGATAAACTGTATAAGATAATGTGACACCAGGTTCACAGTCGGGAGACGATTTAATGATAATGAGATAGATACTGTGACAATGGGTTCACAGCAGTGAAAAGGTTTAACTGTGATGTACGATAAACTATGGCAGAAGCAGTGACAAATGCTTCACATTGGGGAGAACTTTTAACTTAATGTATGCTAGATATGGCAGATATTGTGACAATGAGTTCACAGTAGTGAGAAGGATTAACGGAGATGTACGGTGGACTGTGCTGGATACTGTGAAACCGGGTACACATTAGTGAGACAGTTTAATAGTGAGGTTCAATGAACTGTGGCAGGTACTGCGACACCGGGTTCACAGTGTGGAGGAGGTGTAAAGGTGACACGTGATAGATATATTGTTGCAGATACAGAGACACAGATTTAACAGTGGGGAGAAATTTTAATGGTGATTTTTGGGAGACTGAAGCAGATACTATTTCACCGGGTTCACTGTGGGGAGAAGGTTTAACGCTGATGTATGGCTGACCGAGATAGATACTGTGAAACTGGGTAAACAGTGGGGAGAGGATTTAGCGGTGATATATGATAGACTGAGGTAGATATTGTGACACCGGGTTCACAGTTGGGAGAAGGTTTATCAGTGATATAAGATAAACTGGGGCAGATACTGTGACACCAGGTTCACAGTGGGAAGGGGGTTTAATGGTGATATACGATTCAATTTTGCAGATACAGTGATACCGGTTTCACAGTAGGTTGAAAATTTATCATTAATGTACAGTAGACTTAGGCAGATTCTGTGACAGTGGGTTCACATTAGGGAGAAGGTTTAACGGTGATTTTCGGTAGATTGAGACTGATACTATGACACAGGGTTCACAGTAGTGAGAAGGTTTAACAGTGATGTCCGGTAAATGTTGGCAGATACCATGAAAATGAGTTCACCGAAGTGAGAAGGTTTAATATTGATGTACGATTAACTCTGGCTGATACTGTGACACCAGGTTATCAGTTGGGAGAAGGTTTAATGGTGATGTACAGCAGACTGAGGCAGACACAGTTACTCTGGGTTCTCAGTGGGGAGAAGGTTTATCAGTGATGTATGTTAAACTGTGGCAGAAAATCTGACAACAGGTTTCCAGTGGAGATAAGGTTTATCAGTGATGTATGATAAACTGTGGCAGAAAATCTGACAACAGGTTTCCAGTGGGGATAAGGTTTTACGGTGATATAAGATAAACTGTGGCAAATACTGAGACACAAAGTTAACGGAGGTGAGAATGTTTAACAGCGCTGTACGGCAGACTGAGGAAGATACTGTTACACCGAGTTCACAGTCGGGAGAAAGTTTAACGGTGATATACGGAGGAATGAGGAAGATACTGTGTGACCGGGTTCACAGCAGTAGTTAGAAGGTTTAACAGTGATGTACAATAAACTACAGCAGATGGTGTGGCATCAGGTCAACAGTGGGGAAAAGGTTTCATGGTGATGTATGTTATAATGTGGAAAATACTGTGACAATGGATTCAGAGTTGAGAGATAGATCAACGGTGATGTATGGTAGACTGAGACAGATAATTTGACAACAGGTTCACAGTGGGAAGGAGGTTAAACAGTGATACACGATTCAATGTTGCAGATACAGTGATACCTGTTTCACAGTAGTGAGAATGTTTAATACTGATATCCAATAAACTGTGTCAGATACTGTGACATCAGTTTCACAGTAGGGAGAAGGTTTAATGTTGTTGTCCAGTGGCTGAGACAGATACTAAAATGCATGTCCTTCAATGCAAAAAGCAGAGTGACGAGGTAGATGAGCTTAGAGCCTGGATTGGCACTTGGAATTATGATGTGGGGGCAATTAGTGAGACCTGGTTACGGGAGGGACAGGACTGGCAACTCAATATTCCAGAATACAAATGTTTTAGATGTGATAGAATAGGGGGTATAAAAGGGGGAGGAGTTGCTCTACTTGTGAAGGAGGACATTACTGCCGTGAGGTGGCAGGATGGTTTGGAGGGATCGTCCAGTGAGGCAGTTTGGGTGGAATTGAGGGGTGGAGGAGGCATGAGGGCATGAATAGGAGTGTATTATAGACCACCAAATGGGTCAAGAAAGTTGGAGGAACAAATTTGTAAGGAGATAGCATATATGTGTAATAAACATCAGGTAGTGATCATGGGAGATTTTAACTTCCCTCACATTGATTGGGATACCCATACAGTAAGAGGGCTGGAAGGGCTATAGTTTGTCAAATGTGTACAAGATAGTTTTCTTAATCAATACGTAGAGGAACCAATTCAGGACGGTGTAATACTGGATCTCCTGTTAGGGAACGAGATAGGTCAGGTGTCTGAGGTTAATGTTAGAGAACAAATTGAGTCTAGTGATCACAACTCTATTAATTTTAGGGTAGTTTTAGGGAAGAGGAAGGAGGGGCCTAAAGTTGAGGTTCTGGATTGGAGAAAAGCAAATTTCAAAGGAATAAGAATGGATTTGGAGAGTATTGAGTGGGACATGATTTTTTCAGGAAAGGAAATAAATGAAAAATGGAGAATATTCAAAGAAGAAATGTAGAGAGTACAGAGTAGATGTGTCTCAGTGAGGATGAAAGGAAAGGCTGGAAGTCAGACGGAGCCTTGGTTTTCGAGGAATATTAGAAATTTGGTTAGGAGAAAGAGGGAGGTGTACAAGAGGTATAAACAGCAGGGTGATGAGAAATTGAAAGAGGACTTCAAGGAGTGTAGAAAAAAATCTTCAGAAAGAAATTAGAAAGGCCAAAAAGAGGCATGAAGAGGCTTTGGCAGGCAGAGTAAAAATAAATCCAAAGGGTTTCTATAGGTACATTAAAAGTAAAAGATTAGTGAGGGATAGAATTGGACCCCTTGTAGATAGAATTGGACCCCTTGTTAGAAGTCAGAGGAGATGGGGGAAATTTTAAATGATTTATTTTCCTCGGTATTCACTCGGGAAAAAAATATTGTACCAGTTGAAGTAAAGAAAAATAGTGGAGAGGTCATGAATCATATAAGGATAACCGAGGAGGTAGTGATGGCAGTGTTAAAAAAGATAAAGGTGGAAAAATCTCTGGGTCTGGACAAAGTATTCCCAAGGACACTCAGGGAGGCTAGTGTACAGATAGTGGGGCCATTAACAGAGATATTTAGGATGTCACTGGTCATGGTGGTAATGCCAGAGGATTGGAGGGTGGCTCATGTTTTTCCGCTGTTTAAGAAAGAGTCCAAATGTTAGCCTGGAAATTATAGACCTGTGAGTCTGACGTCTGTGGTGGGTAAGTTAATGGTAAGTGTTCTGAGGGATGGCATTTACAAATATTTGGAAGAACAGGGATTGATCGGTAGTAGTCAGCATGGTTTTGTCAGGGGTAGATCATGCTTAACAAACATTATAGAGTTTTTCTTGGGGGTTACAAAAAAGATTGATGAATCGAAGACTGTGGATGTTGTCTATTTAGTCTTTAGTCAAGCTTTTGACAAAGTTCGCCATAGGAGGTTAGGCAAAAAGGTAGAGGCATTAGATATAAATAAGGAGGTAGTGAAATGGATTCAGCAATGGTTGGATGGGAGGTATCAGAGAGTAGTGGTAGAAAATTGTTTGTCAAATTGGAGGCCAGTGACTAGTGGAGTTCCTCAGGGATGAGTCCTGGGTCCACTATTGTTTGTTATATATATTAACGATCTGGAAGAAGGGGTAGTGATGTGGATAAGTAAGTTTGCAGATGATACAAAGATTGGTGGTATTATGGACAGTGAAGAAGATTACCATAGCTTAAAAAGAGATATAGGAAAGCTAGAGGAGTGGGCTGAGAAATGGCTGATGGAATTTAATACGGATAAGTGTGAAGTGTTGCATTTTGGAAAGGCAAATCTAATTAGGTCATTTACATTGAATGGTAGACAATTGAGGAGAGCAGAGCAACAAAGGGATTTAGGAGTTATGGTAAATAGTACCCTCAAAGTTGATACTCGGGTAGATAGAGTGGTGAAGAAGGCATTTGGAATGTTGGCCTTCATAAATCGGAGTATTGAATTCAAGAGTTGGGATGTTATGATGAAATTGTACAAGGCATCGGTGAGGCCAAATTTGGAGTACTTTGTGCAGTTTTGGTCACCGAATTATAGGAAAGATATAAACAAAATAGAGAGAGTGCAGAGAAGGTTCACGAGAATGTTGACAGGATTTCAGGGTTTGAGTTACAGAGAAAAGTTGAGCAGCCTGGGGATTTTTTCTCTGGAGCGTAGAAAATAAAGGGGGGATTTGATGGAGGTGTTCAAGATGTTAAAAGGGACAGACAGAGTAAACGTTGATAGGCTTTTTCAATTAAGAGTGGGGGATATTCAAAGCAGAGGCCATGGTTTGAGTTGAAGGGGGAAAATTATAAAGGGAACATGAGGGGGAATTTCTTGACGCAAAGGGTGTTTGGGATGTGGAATAAGCTTCAAACAGAGGTGATTGAAGCAGGGACGTTATTTACATTAAATATAAGACTGGATAATTACATGGAAGGGAGAGGATTGGAGGGGTATGGACCAGGTGCTGGTCAGTGGAACTTGGAGGGTGGGAATTTGTTCAGGCATGAACCAGTGGGGCCACACTGGCCTGTTCTGTGCTGTATATGGTTATATAGCAATGAGAGGTTTAACAGTGTTGTATGATAAAATGTGTCAGATAATGTTTCACTAGGTTCAGAGTGGGGGGAAGCTTTAATGGTGATGTATAGTGCATGGAGACAGATAATATGACACCTGGTTCAAAGTGGGGAGGTTTACCAGTGATGTATAATAAACTCTGGCATATACTGTTATACCCAATTCACAGAGGGGATGGGAGACTGAGAGGGATACTGTGAAACCGGGTTCACATTAGTGAGAAGGTTTAACAGTCAGGTTCAGTTAACTGTGGCAGGTAGTGTGACACCAGGTTCACAGTGCGGAAGAGGTTTAAAGGTGACACGCTATACAATGTTGCAGATACAGAGACACAGAGTTAACAGTGGGGAGAAATTTTAATGTTTATTTTCAAAAGACTGAGGCAGATATTATTTCACTGGGTTCACAGTGGGGAGAAGGTCTATGGGCTATATAACTTATATTGAGGTGGATACTGTCACATCAGGTTCACAGTGGGGAGAAGGTTTAACGGTGATGTACGGTAAATTGAGATAGATACTGTGACACCAGGTGCACAGTGGGGAATAAGGTTTAACAGTGATGTACGGTAGCCTGAGACAGATACTGTGACACTGTATTCACAGTGGGGAGAAGATTTAATGATGATATACAGTGAATTGAGGTAAATACCATGACTCTAGGTGCACAGTGCGGAGAAGGTTTAATGGTGATCTACGATAAACTGTGGTAGGTACAGTAAAACCGGCCTCACAGTGGGGAAAAGATTTCCTGGTGATTCACGAGAAACTGAGATGCTGGGACATGGACAGGGTTGACGGTGGGGAGAATGTTTAACAGTTCTGTTTGATAAACTGTGACAGAGAAAGTGACACTGTTTTCACTGCTGGGAGAATGTTTAACGGTGATGTACGATAGATGTACGCAGATACTCTGACACCAGCTTCACAGGGGGGAGAATGTTTATCGGTGATGTACGGTGAACTGAGATAGATACTGAGATAATGGGTTCACGGGAGTGAAAATGTTTAACATTAATGTACGATAAACTGTGTCAGATACTGTGACACCAGGTTCGCAGTGGGGAGAATGTTTAACAAGATGTACAATAAACTGTGGCAGATACTGTGACACTAGATTCACAGTGGGTAGGTTTTAACGGTGATGAACAGTAGACTTAGGTAGGTATTGTAACACCAGGTTCACAGGGGGGAGAAGGTTTAACATTGATGTACATTTGAATGAGGCAGAATCTGTGAGACAGGATTCACAGTCATGAGAAAGTTTAACAGTGATGTTCTATAAACTGTGTCAGATACTGTGACAACATGTTCACAGTGCGAAGAACGTTTAATGGTGATGTACAGTAGACTGGGACAGAAACTGTGACACCGGGCTCAGAGTAGGAAGAATGCTGAAGGTGATGTACAGTTAACTTTGACAGATACTGCTGACACCGGATTCACTGTAGTGAGAATGTTTAACAGTGATGTACAATAAATTCTGGCCTATACTGTGACATCAGGTTCATATTGGGGAGAAGGTTTAATGGCGATGTATGGTAGAGGGAGGCAGATACTGTGACACCAGGCTCATTGTATTGTTCATTTACCTTAATTACAACATCTAATTTATATGCTCCATTTTTTTGTGGTAACTTCCAAACATTCCATAAACTTCAATTCTAATCAGATTTTGTTAATTTAAATAGGTCACCACTAAAAGCCTAAATCGTTTGGTCTCTTAAGTACACAGCACAAAATTAAATTCTTTACCTGGGTTTGGTTCAACGGCACTTCAGTCTGCTTCATTATTTTTTCAGTCCCTTGTTTTGTACTTTCTGCTTTGCCCAGTCGATTCGCCTAATGGGCATCCAACTCTATCTTCTCAGCTTGACCCAACGTCTCCTCTGTAAACTTAAGCAAACCAAGGAGACCAAAGTTAAAATTTTCACATTTGCATTTTCAAAAACAAAAATCACGCTGTGACTTGCAGTGTCACATCATAATCCCACTTGCTAAACTTGCAAGCAACTGCACCGCATCCTACAGCTGGAAAATTGCAAGAGAACTGCTTGGTTAAAGCAAAGATTCCACCCAGACACCCCATTAAAGGCCTCCAAGTTAACAACAGATAGCAACCTGAAAGTTAAATACAAAGACCTGTATCAGGAAGATTAACGGGCTTTTTAAAAAAATTATTTCCACGATTGAAAGAAAACTCCTCAGGGAACACCAGGCTCTTGTTGAACAACTCCTCAAAATGGATTGAATCTTGATTTCAAGAGGTGTCATTTGGTGAGATTTTTTGTCCAGAACAAAGCCTGCCCACACATTCCCTTAAATACCTGCGCAATGCTGGCTCAACTCTGCTCCATGCTAAAGCTATCTGAACTTTTCTGAAGAGATAACGGACTTCAGATGCTGGTATGTTGAGTAAAAAACACCCTAATACTTCACTGAACAACACAGCTCTCTCTGAAAATCAACAAGAACATTTCTGAACAGTAATTATTTACCTTTCAAGCACCAAACCTGGTGAACTTTATATATGTTAAATTCTGTGCACAGTATAAGAATGGCCTGCAACCAGTGAACTTGGAGGAATGAGAAGTGAGATTAGACTGTGAACCAAAGAACTTTTCTGAACTTACACACAGGTGCACTTAGAATTAGAAGGGGGGTAAGTTAGGTAAAGTAAGTAAGTTAAAGTGTAATTCCATTTTCATGTTAAAAGATAATTAAAATCAACTTTTGTTTAAATAACCATTTGTCTTGGTGAATATCTATTGCTGTGGGTTTTGGGATCTTCTGCTCTCATAACACAGCAGAACAACCCGAATTCTTTCGCTTATGATAATGGTCCATAAATGAGCCCCGGCATCTTTTGAAATTTTTATTTGACTCTTTAATAATTTTTTGTAATTTTCAACAAGACATAATATCATTTAACTGTTGTGTTTGTGTTATTAGAGAATTCCCTTTCCATTCAAACTGAATTAGAGTTTTGGGTGCCGTATTTGAGAAAAGATGTGCTGGTGTTGGAGAAGGCCAGAGATGATTTACTGGAATGATATCAGGAATGAAAGGGTTAGTGTATGAGGAACAATTGTCGACTCTTCGACTGTACTAGTTGGAGTACAGAAGGATAAGGGGGACCTCAGAGCCATTTCAAATGCTGGAAGGCCTGTTCAGAGTCCATTTGGCAAAGATGTTTCCCATGGTGGAGGATGCTTGGACAAGAGAGCATAATTCAGGATAAAAGGGTGTCAATTTAAAACTGATGTGGTAGAATTGATTTTGTCAGTGGGTCATGAATCTGTGGAAATGAGGTAATTGGGTGTATTTAAGACAGAGATTGACAAGTATTTGATTCATCAAAGAATCAAGGGTTAAGGGGAGAAAGTTGGGCCGTGGGCCGACTTCTGCTCCTATATCTTGTAATCTATATCCTGCTGGAGACCTAGTCAACCTTCCTCTTGTATTCCATTCTTAGAAAACAGTCTGCATCATGAGTTTATGTCATGTGAACACATTTCCGAATGAATCCCACGTTATAAGTGACCCACACTCCTCCGGGACATTTGCTCTCATGTTCTGCCATTTTAGCCAATTCAATGAGGTAGATAAAGACAGCTGCGTTTCTCTCAATGCAAATTCTACATTGACACGACTACAGCTTCCTCATTTTAAAAATTAGTGTGCAGCTGCTCAAATGAAATTTCTTGCTTCTTTGTTTGAAAGGGAATAATTGCCATGGGTTAAAATTATATCAAATAAAATAAAAGAGAGGAAAAGCAGAAGAATTTATATCTAGGTGGGAATCGAAATTAATGGTTGGTGATAAAGATACACCATTGTTGAAACATTTGATTAATATATGGAATAAAATAAATGATGAAATTGGTTTAAGTGGATGTACATCACCCAGAATGGCTTTGATTCAAAATCTTCGCCTCTTTTTCAAAGGATCATCAATTTCTGGATAGCTGGTTTCGTAAGGGGATTATAAATGTTGAAGATTGTTATGAAAGGGGTCAATTAATGTTATTTGAGCAACTGAGAAATAAATATCATATAACTCAAAGCAATTTTTTTTGCTATTTCCACCCAAGAGCATATTTGAAGGATAAGTTAGGACCAACCATGTTGTACTGAAATAGAAATTCCTTATAAAGAGGAATTGTTAAAAAATTTACTTCGATGTGTTCATAAGTCCAGACAAAGGTGGGAAATGGATCTGAATATTGTAATTGATTGGCAGATATGGGTAAATCCATATAAGGATCTCAATGTAAGATATAAATTAGTTTAGTATAATTGTTTTTACAACAGTCATGTAGCAAATGTCAGCAAGGAATTTATCTGAAAGCTGCACCTAGAGTCAAGTAACTCGCACTTGGATTTGAAAAGCTCTACAGGAAGCTGATTTGGAAACAGAGATCATGTGATCCAGGGGAGTTGTATTAATTCACTTCAACTCAGCAGTCTGGAACTAGTGTCCAGCGTTCCACACTGCAGCAGTGAGGACGGAATTCACAACTAGTTTTTCTTCTACAGTTACTTCTTACACCAGAGAAAATGAATAGACTAAAATCAGAATTATCAGATCAATGTTTGAGGTGTGGTGAAGATGTCGCAACTTTCTTGCATTCAACTTAGCTTTGTCCTAATGCAAGATCTTTTTGTTGAAAATTACAAATTTTGTGGAACAAGTTACAGGCGTTGTTTTTCCGCAAAATTCAACGTTATTTTTATTAGGAAATATTGAAGGAATAAGGCCCAAATTAAAACTATTAATATATCAATTGAAATTTGTTAAATTAGCATTTGCGGTGATGAGGAAATGTATTGCACTTACTTGGAAATCAGATATATTTTTAGAGATGCCAAGATGACATGCAAACATTCAAAATTGTATTCCTTTAGTAAAAATTACATTTAGGTTGAGAAATATATACTCGATGCTTTTGCAAATTTAGCACCTGAATATTCAAATATTAAGCTTCAATTTGTAATAATGCCCTTTCCATCCCTCTAGATATGTAAGAATCTCCTCTAAGTGGTAAAATTTTTATTTTTATTTAGATGTGTTAGATTTCCTCGCCACCGTGAACTCTGGGGAAGTGGAGGACTAATACAGGGCACCTGAAAACAGGAAGACCACACCCCATCAACATCTGAGAAGCAGAGGATTCATTCCACGAGTCAGTGACCATGGAAGCAGACCAGTGAGGGGTTTTGCAGCTGAAGGACCCACATAGGTGGCAGGCTGTTGGTGACTTGAGGAGAGGAACCCATGCAGGCTATGGGCTTCCGGACAAAGTAGTCAAGGAACTCACACTAGGCTATGGATTGCTAGAGACTGGTTCAAAACTGGCTAAAAGTGTATCAGGTATCAGACTTGGGATACGAGTGGGTGCGAAATGGTTCCTAATCGTGTCAGAGATTCAAAAGTGGAGCTCACATTGCAAATGACTTGGATTGGTCTGTGAGCATTGAAAGAGAATCCACAGACCCTCAGTGACTTGGCCCAGGGTTTGGGATGGTTGGGTGGGGGGGGGGGGGGGAGCATGACTCTCTTTTGCTTCTTTCTCAGACTGCAAGAGTCATTTCAGCAATTTCTGCCAATGGCAAATCTGTCTATCTGACAGCAGGAAAAAAGCAATTTTATGTGATATGACACTTTAATTACATGACAGTAAATTGTCTCCTGAATGAGAGAGAGAGTTTCACGTTTCAACTATTACAAACTCCACTCACCAGAACTCACTGTATACCTCTTCCCACTTTTAGTTTGCAAGGACACCATTGGTTTTATCACAACTCCTCCAATGATTATACATTTTACATTGTATATAAATATGTTTTTGAAAGAGATGGATTGTAGGAGTCGTGTAGGTCACAAACAAACACAAACACTTCACAAAACAGCTCTTATTTAAATTGCAAAGGCTTTGCTGAGAGTGAGTCATGCAGGCACCGAGAACATTTGCAAAGACAAAACAAGGAGACAGTTTTGCTAAAGAATTTCAAAAGCATGTTCCAGTTTGCTGTTCTAAGAAGTTCATGTGGTTTTGCAAGCAGAGAGATGACACCAAATAGACTTTTTCTAAGAGAGAGAGAGAGAGAGAGAGAGAGAGAGCGAGAGAGTGAGATGGCAAGCTGGCATCTTGTTGAAACCCATTTTGAACACGGGTTGTGAGTTCTCAGTTCAGCCTGTTGAAAAACTTTGTCATCCATACAAGAGGAAATAGCTGGCTTGAGTGTTTCACCTGAAATAAGGGAAACAAAAGGAACTCTATGGTGACCTGCAGAAGAGGTTATCATTTGGAAAACCATGATGGGTTTCATTGGCAAGACCCCAAAGTGGCTGATCAGAGGGAATCAGTCTTTGTGTGTCCAATGACCAAGTAAGTCCTCTCTGAAACCAACAAGAGCCTTCCTGGAGGGTAAACATTTACTTTTAAGCACCAGAGCTTGGTGAAAATTCATAAAAGTTGAATTCTGTGCACAGTTTAAGAATTGATAGACACCGGTGAACTTGGAGTTGTGTCAAAGAACTTTATACATATTAAAAACACCAGCGCTTAGAATTAGAAGGGGTTAATATAAGGCTATTAAGTTAATAGTTTTAAATTAAAGTTTGATCCTGTTTTTTTGTTTAAAGAAAATTAAAAATGATGTTTGTTTAAGTATCCATTTGTCTTGGTGATTTTCTATTGCTGCCAGCTTTTGGGGTCCTCTGGGCCTGTAAAAATCCCAAGTTTAGGTCCTCATACCAGGATACCCAAAATGTCTTATTTCTTCAATAATTGCCGAATCCCCCATACTATCATTGAAAAAGCCTGCACCCATATCTCCAATTCGCTTTCTGCCCTTACCCCACCTCCTCTCCAGCAGGACAATGACAGAATCCCTCAGGTTTCTCACTTACCACCATCAGCTGCCACATTGGACATGTTATCCTCGGACACTTCGAACTTCAGCACCATCCTATAACCTGCTACATCTAACCTGCTTCACTCATATCCTCTTTTAACAGGGTTATGTCTTTCTGTGACTCCCTCGACGGCACTACCCTCTCCTCCCACCACCACCTGATGCACTCTCCATTGGAACTGCAGAAATTGCCAAACATGCCCTACATCTCCTCTCACCTCCATCCAAGGCCACAATCAGACCTTCGAGGTGAGGCAGTGTTTCACATGCATCCCATCCAACCTAATCTACTATATTTGGTAGATTCAGTTGACCTCGATATCAGCAAGAACAATACAGACTGGGTGGCCATTTTGCTAAACACCTGTGCTCTGTGGTTCGAAACTTGAGCTTCCTGTGGCCTAGCATATCAATTCTCGAACCCTTCCAGCAACATGTCTGTTGGCCCCATCCTTCGCCAGGGTGAAGGCACACAAACTTATAGAAAACACATTATATTCCTCCTGGGCAGCCTTAAACTCTATAGCATGAACACGAATGTTTCTAATTTTAAGCAGCCACTCACCTCTGTCTGATTTCACTGTTTCCATCTCTTGATCTACTTCCCATTTGAATATATTTACTCCTTTAAGGTAGAAGAGTTGACAGTGGTGTTTTCCCCATATAGTTTACCTTTGAACAACTGGGAAAATTAAGTGGCAGTTGTTGCAGAATGAATGGTGTTATTGTTAAAAATCTGCCTGTGATCGAAAGTATTCTTGGACTGAATAGACATCTGGGCCAAATGGCTATTTTACGACAATCTGTACATGATTGTACATCCTAAAGTACAAAGACTACTTCTATCCACTAAAGATTGTTAAAGAGCAAGAATAGACAATACAATCACGTAAAATTCCCATCCATACAGCACACGTATTAATACACAAAACAATCACACCTCCTTATTGGTCAGAAGTACCTACACTTCCCAAGGAGGTTGAGGAGGTTAAGGCCAACGGCTCTCATCTTGAGATTTTACAGGAGTGCAGTTGAGTCTCCTGTCTGGCTGCACCATTGGATGGTCTAGTTGCTGTAAAGCATCAGACAGGAATTTTGCAAAGAGTTGTGAGGATCACTTGGGTCCCTTTCTTCTTCAGATGGCATTTACTGGGAGTGTTGTTCAAATAGGGCTCAAGGAATTATAAAATGACCATTTCAATCCAGTGAACAGCATCTTTAACCATGTCCATCATCAAAATCAGGACTGACAGGCTAGGGAATAGCTTCTTCCCACAGGCTGTGAGATGGATGAAAAGAATCCTAGAAGTGCGATAATCACCCAAAATATTTATATATGTAGCAGCTACTTTGATAGAGCTACTAAAGCAACACACATACACACACCAGGTTAGTCAACACAAGACTGCTTTATTCAGACTTTACAGGCTTTGTTTTATTTACAGCATGTCCCGGGCTCCATGGGACAAGCTGGGACATCATTATGAGTTTGCTGCCAATCCACGGGACCACAGGTTTAAATTAAGCCCTGTGAACGTTCCGCGCCTTCCGGCAGGAGAATTTACACAGAACGTGCCATTCATCAGCACGCAGCACCATGCACGGGCGGTAAATTAAATGGATGAGTTTCCAGCTGTCTGTCTCATGATTTTTCACGCCCGCCAAAGAACTTTGCCTGCCCGGCCACTCGACATTTGCTACACCCCCACCCCAGAACAGTCACCAGAAACAGCTGTGAATGTCCCCCAATGTCCAATGTATACACAACCTCATCCTTCTTCAACACGCGGAAAAGGCCCTCATACGTTCATTGTAATGGCGCTCTTGGGATCTGTCTGCACACAAAAACAAAATCAGCGTCCAGGAGTGGTGGGGGCACATTCTGTTTAGGGGATCTATGCCAGTGGAGAGGAAAAGGTTTGCTGATCACGACACCATGTCGAAGCTGATGAAGAACATTCAGATCAGAGTTTGCTGTGAAATGAATGTCCCATGAAAATGTAAGGAGCATACCATATACCATCTCTGCGGACAATGCAGACATATCTTCCTTTGGAGCCATGTGCACACCCAATGGAATCCATGGCAATTTGTTGACCTAATTCGGACCGGTGAGTCAGGCCTTAAGTTTGACTTCAGTTGCCGGTAGAAATGTTCTATAAGGCCATTGGACTGTGGGTGAATTGTGCTCCATGGTCTGAAGTAATGTGGGTCAGAAAACCAAATCTAGCCATCCAATTGATAATGAATGCTCTGGCAGTTGTCTCAATGTCACTGGATGGCAACGGGACGGCCTCTGGTCAGTGCGTGAAATGTTCTACAACTGTTCAAATATATCTCATGTTTTGAGATACTGGCAATGGTCTGAGCCGGTCCACACGAATGTGTTCCAACTGCCTGCATACCGCCGGGAAAGGTTGAAGAGGTGTCTTAGTGTGCCACTGAATTTTGGCTGTCTGGCAGGAGGTACATGTGCAGACCCATGGCGCGACACATTTTTTCAGACCATGACCTACATATTTATTTGACATAAGCTTGACAGATGTTCTGATTGATGGATGAGACAAGCTGTGTATCTGGTCAATAAGGTGTTGCCTCCAAGATGGTGGAATCACTGGTCGAGTGTAGCCCAAAGACATGTCACAAAGTAAGGTTGGCCCCCCAGTTGTGCTGCCCCATGCTGTATGTCCAGGTCAGTAATGGCCGTACTATATGCCTGAACATCGGGGTCCATTGCCTGGACACTGGCTAATTCAGGAATATCAATGTCACCCTGAATATGATATACAGTCAGTCTGGACAGAATATTCGTGATGCCATTGTTTTTACCAGAAATATAGCGCACGTCTGTGGTAAATTCTGAAATGTATGAGAATGGCCCTGCTGTCTTGCTGACCATGGATCTGTTATTTTGCTGAAGGTAAAAACGAGTGGCTGGTGGTCTGTGAACACAGTGAAATGCCGACCCTCCAAAACAAATCGGAGTGCCGTGTGGCTCGACATAATGCACGATATTTCATCTCTGATGGCCATAGATGTTTGCTAAAGAATGCGAGGGGTTGGCAATGGCCATATTGACGTACTGCTCTAGAAACACACCCATGGCCATACTCGAGGCATCAGGACTAAATGTCAAGGATGTGTTGGGGTTAGGATAGGGGAGCATTTCTGCGTTGACTAAAGCGTCTTTGGCATCACAAACCTAACCTCTGCTCCCTTTGCTTTGTGGTGAGGATTGGAAACCGTGGTCAAAGAATGTCAGCAGCTGCTGGAATGAACCGGTGATAGAAGTTTTTCCTGCTCAAGAATTTCTGCAGGCCCTGAACCATGATAGGTGTTGGAAAAGCACGGACTGCCTCTACCTTGCTGGCTAAGGGAAAGACACCATGACCCATGATCTTGTGTCCCAGGAATCGATGGTGGACTTGCTAAATTGACATCTGCTAGGGTTAATGGGAAGACCAAATTCCATCAGCCATTGGAACAGGCAGCTCTTGCAGTGCGAGATATCCTGTTCAGTTTGACTGGCTATGAGGATGTCATCCAAGTGTATGGAAGCGATTCTGCCCAATGCCTCTATAAGATGCTGGAAAGTTTGAACGTCGTTCTTCAATCCAAATGGTATCCTTAAAAAATTCAAAAAGCCTTAAAGGAATAATAATGTCTTCCTTATACACCGGGATCTGATGGTATCCCTTGACAAGGTCAACTTTGGAGAAAACTTGGAAAATGTGCAGATGGGCAGCGAAACCTTGCATATGAGGGAAAGGGTATCTGTCAGGTGTAGTTAATGAGCCGACGGTAATCACCGCAGGGTCTACATCCACCTGTTATTTTGGGTACCACGTGTCACCGTGATGCCCAAGGACTGTTGGAGCACTGAATGATGCCTTATTTCTCCCTTGCAATAAACTCTGCCCTTGCCTGCCGCAGTTAATCAGTTGGAAGATGACGAGAACTGGCGTAAATCAGCGGGTCTGAAGTGTCTATGTAATGGGACACACCCTGGGCTGTTTTGGAGGTATTGAAATTAGGAGATAATAGCAGGAAATTCATTGAGCAGGACAGCATAGACATCTTTGTGCAGGATATGGACCCCGAGATGGGAAACTCCCCCTTTGCTGCAGACCAGTGGGTATGTTTTCAAAGTGGTGGCATGAACCCATTTCCTCCGCTTCACGTCTACTGGCAAGTCATGCGACCTTCAAAAATCTGCACACAAAATGACCTGTGCAATGGAAGACAATATGCAATTCCAAAGGAATGTCGCACCTCCTTTCCCAATTGCGACCTGTCCTATGCCAAAGCAAGGAATTGTAGTTCCATTTGCTGCTTGAAGAGCTCGGTGTGGTTATTTAAGTGTTTTTTTCAAAATAGGTTGGCAGGATATTTGTACTTACCAGCGTCGTCTTGAAGATACAATAGGCCAGTCGGTACTTGTGCCAGCTGCCGAGGCCCCAACTGACAGCCGTTTTTTTAATTTCCTGCCTTTTTTCTCTAATAGATAAATGGTGGGACACATTTATGGGCTTTTTTCCCCATTGGTGATGGTAAAAACACCATTCTCACCGCCTGTCAGTGCATTCATCCTTCTTTAACTGAACTGCAAATAGAAGAGGCTTGTAGGAAACAGGAGATGGATCTACTGATCAAAGAGGCTGTTTGTGAGCAGACACTTGCGTTGGAGTTTGATCGAGCCTGTCAGCCTCCCACGCTACATCATGGGGATGGCAGAAATCCATGTTAACGATTGGTATTGCGACACGACCTGGGAGTTTGGACAGGAATAGAGTCTCAAAAAGTAAACAATGAGAATGGCCATCTGCTAATACGAGCATCTCATTCATTAGATCAGATGGATCCCTGTCACTCAGGCCCTCCATATTTAAAAGCTCATGTCTAGTCAATTCCAGGAGAAATAGGCAGAACCTGGTTTAACTGCAGCCGTGGTGGCAGCAGCTGCAGTCGTGTCCATGATCACTGGAGATTCAAGCTTCGGCTGAATCTTGCATTCGGGGCTCACCATTTCTGGCGGCAACTCCAGTACACCTACTAAAGTCATATACATACCCATGTTAGTCAACACAAGATGGGTTTATTCAAACTTTACAGACTTCTTTTATATACCGCATTACTTGTCAGGGAAGATATTACAGCGGTGCTCAGGCAAGAGACGGGAGGTCTCATCGAGGGAGGCAGTGTGGGTAAAACTAAAAAATAAGAAGGGTGAGGTTACTATTATAGGGGTACATTATAGTCTGGCAAATGGGAAGGGAGAACTAGAAGAGCAAATGTGCAAGGAATTAGCTGACATCTGCAGTAGGAATAGGGTGGTGTTGGTTGGGGATTTCAATTTTCCTAACATCGATTGGGAAACACAGTCAGTGAGAGGGCAGGATGGCTTAGAGTTTATACAATGTGTTCAGGACTGCTTTTTGCAGCAGTATGTGGAGATGCCCACTACAGAGGGGGGGCAATGTTCGATCTGTGGTTGGGGAATGAAATGGGATGGTTAACTGGGTAAGCAAATATGCAGATGATATGAAAATAGGGGGAGTGGTGGATGTTGAGGAAGGTTTTCTTAGATTACAGGATTTGGTTTGTTTGGAAAAGTGGACTGAAAGATGGCAGAAGGAATTTAATGTTGACAAGTGTGAGGTGCTGCATTCCAGAAAAAAATAACCAAAATAAGACATATGCAGTTAAGGGAAGGGCATCGAGGAATGCAGAGGAAGAGAGGGATCTTGGAGTTACGGTACAGAGTTCCTTGAAGGAGGATTGCCACATAGACAGGGTGGTTATGGCAAACTGGCCTTCATATATCATAGCATAAAGTACAGCTGGAAAATGATGCTGCGATTGTTGAAGGTATTGGTGAGGCCAGGTTTGGAGTATTGTGTTCAGTTCTGGTCTCATTTGTCAAAGGAAGGATAGAGATAGGTGGAGAGAATGCACAGAAGATTTACAAAAATGTTTCTTGGCTTACAACATCTAGAATCCAGAGAAAGATAAAGGAGACTGGAGGGCTCATCGAGGAAGGCAGTGTGGGTAAAATGAAAAAATAAGAAGGATGAGGGTACTATTATTGGGGTATATTATAGGCTGCCAAATGAGACATGGTGAGACATTATTAAGAGTTTGCTATCGATCCATGGAACCAGCAGGTTTAAATTAAGCCCTGTGAATGTCCTGCACCTACCCGCAGAAGACACCACTAATCAACGTGCCGTTCCTCGGCATGCAGCACCGTCCACGTGTGGTCCATTAAATGGGTGAGTGCCCAGTGGTCTGTTTTATGGTATTGCGCGACATCGGAGAACCGCGTCACCGACGGTTCACAACGTGGGCTGTGTGCCCGCTTGGCCCTCTACATATATTTATTTCGATTATTCATTTGGTCATTACGTGCTGCATATTGTGTGCTTTTGTGCAGGAACCATGGTAGTTTTGTCGGGTTGTAGATGTACGACCCAGTGCATCACTCCATGGATTCACAGAACATTACAGCACCGATACAGGTCCTTCAGCTTTTCTAGTCTGTGCCAAACTCTTATTCTGCCTTGTCCCACTGACCAGCATCCAGTCCATCACCCTCCATCTCCCTCGTATCCCTGAACTTGTCCAAACTCTTCATTGCTAACACTGAGCTCACATTAACTCAAGCAGCTGGCAGCTTGTTCCACTTTCCCACCACCTTGTGTGGAGAAGCTCCCCCTCATGTTTCCACTAAACTTTTCCCCTTTCATCCTTCGCGCATGTATTAAGCATTTCTCCAAGAGGCAGACTCTCAAGAAAACAACCTCTATCCTCAAGGATCCTCACCACCCAGACCAGGCCTTCTTCACACTGTGATCACCAGGGAAACAGGTCCAGGAGCATGAAGACAAACACCCAATGGTACAAACACAGCTTCTCCCCCTCTGCCATCAGATTTTTGAATGGACAAGGAACCACAGTCACTCCCTCACTTACTCTTCATTTTGGACAAATGGATTTCTTTTTTTAAAATGTAATTTAGTACAATATTTGCACCTGTATTGTTGCCACAAAGCGACAAATTTTCTGACATGTTCATCACAATAAATTTTTAATTCTGAACACTGCGCATACATCAAAAAAAAATCATAGCTAAACCTTCAGGTCGATAACCTTTCACTGGGATTCAGAAAGATGATCAAACAAACATGATTCGCTTTGCTGAGAAAAAGAAGAGGGGAAATAACAAACTGAATATGTGGGATGAAAAGCCCAAGCAGCAGAATTGGCTGCTGGATGAGTGAAGTCGACTCGTTGATCAACACATCTGTCTGGATGGAGGGGTAAAGGATAAACAAGACGAACATGATGTCGTCACTGTGAGGTACAATACGACAGCTGCAGAGAATCTGAAATGAAGGAATGGTGAAAATACTTGTTTTTGGATCAATGTGACAAAATTTGATCTGACAAAAGAAAACAAAATTGTTTTGCCCTGCCAGAACTGTCTAGATCAGGGGGCACAATAAAATAGTCCAGAAGCCAACATTATGAAATTGAACAGAGAAGTTGTACAACTCGGCAGCAAGAGATAAAACACAGTTACATAATTCCATGAAAGTGGTGTCACAGGAAGACAGGGTTCAAAAGACAGCTTTTGTCATCTTGGCCTTCATTAATTAACATATTTTAATTAGGAGTTGGGAAGTTATGGTGAGGTTGGATAAGATGTTGGTGAGGCCACATTTGGAGTATTGTGTGCAGTTCTGGTCAACTCGCTATAGGAAGGGTATTAGTAAGATTGAAAGAGTGCAGAGAACATTTACAAAGACGCTGCCAGGTCTTCAGGAGTTGAGCTACGAGAAAGGTTGAACAGGTTGGGACTTTATTCCTTGGAGTGTCGAAAAATGAGTAAGAGATTGCTTAAAGTGGAATATGAATGGGAAAAAAGGCTGAGAAAGACTGCAGTGGACCCAATTGTGAAGGAGAAAATTTCCTTGAGAAAAGTTGTCATTGGCCTATTTTCTCTGGAGTTATGAAACATGCACAGAACAAATCAATGAGGTACGATTAAAACAGTGGTTTTCAAACTTTTCAAACTTTCTTTCCACTCACCTCCCACTTTAAGTAATCCCTTACTAACAGAGCATAAGGATTAAGTAGAATATGATCCTGGGGGTGGGGGTGGGGTGGTGGAGGAGTTTGAAAATCACTGCTCTAGATGAAAAGGTTTCTCCATCTCCGTTTTAAGCAGACATCGTTTTATTCTGAGGTTGTTCCCACTGATCCTAAACTCTTGCACAACTGGCAAAATACTCTCTATCCAGCCCTTTCACTATTCAGCAGATTTCAATGAGGTCCTGCCTCATTCTTCTAAACTCGGGCGAGTACAGGCCCAGAACCATCAAATGCTCCTCAAACATTATTCCTCTCATCCCCAGGATCATTCTTGTAAACCACCTCTGGGCCATCACATCCTCTCTTAGAAATGGGGCCTACAATTGCTCACAACACTTACGAGATCAGGACAACCAGAAGGTGGTCACGGGAGGGGAAGCCAGCTGCAGGACTGCCTAGAGTCCCTGGATTGGATCGTGTTCAAGAACTCAGCTGAGGAACTGAATCACTGTACCAGGACCATAGCGAACTTTATCAAAACAGCTGTGGACGAGGGTGTCCCCACCAAATTGTTCAGGGAGTTTTCTCAACCAGAAATCCTGGAATGACAATATCCAGAAATTGCTGAGAGCCAAATCACAGTTTGGAGATACAGATACACAAGGAGCCAATACAAACCATGGAAAGCCATCTTGCAGGTGGTGGAGATTCAGCACAAGAATGGAAACAACAAAGGATACCCATCAGCTGTGACAGGGGCCTAAATGACATAAAGTGCTGCAAAAACAAATCTGGTGCAGTGGGAGGCGGCAAAGCCTCACTCCACATGAACTCAATGCCTTCTACACCTGATATAACCACTAGTACAGGGAAGAACCATCGCAAATCCCCCCTCCCCCACTACATCTCTTGATGATCCGCTGCTATCAGTAACCAAAGATGACAATATGGGCTGCCCTCAGGATAATGAATCAAAGGAAAGGATCAAGCCTGGATGGAGAACCCAGCAGAGGATTGATAACCTGTGTTGACCAACTGGCCATGGATATCTTCAACATCTCACTCCGACAGGGAGTGGCACCCACCTGTTTCAAATAGGCATCAAATATATCAGTTCCAAAGAGTGGGGTAACCTGCCTAAATGATGATTAATGAGTGACACTCACATCCAGTGATGAGGTGGATTGAGGGGATGGTGTTGAAGTACATCAACTCCTGTCCAAGGGGCGACATGGATCGATTCCAATTTACCAGACCTATGGCAGATGTCATCTTCACTGGCTCTGCCAAAACCCTGAAACACCCAGAAGACAAAGGTGCATCCATCAGAATGCTCTTTATTGACTAGAGTCTGGCATTCCATACCATTCTCCCATCAAAGTTGATGAGCAAACTCCAAAGTCCTGGGACTCCATAACATACTGTGCAATTGGATCCAGAATTTCTTCATCTCCAGGCCCCAATTAGTGTGGATTGGCAAGAACAACTCTTCCAAAATCTCCATTAGCTCCCAAACACCAGAGGGTTGCATATTTCACCCCTGCTCGACTCGCTTTACATCTACAGCTGCATAGTTTGGTATGACGACACCATCTACAAATTCACTGACGATAGCACAGTCATGAGCTGCATGAGGAATGGCAACGAGTCAGCATTCAGGAGGGAGATTGAAAGCAGGGTTCAATCGCGGACCAACAACAACCTCGCACTCAATGCCACCAAAACCAAGGAGCTGATTGTCGACTGTAGGAAGAAAAAAAGATGGGCATTGCCTTAATTGGAATGGTTTTGGTTTTTATACACACACACACACACACACACACACACACACACACACATATTTGTGCAGAGTGGAGTTAGAGTGAAGTAAAAAGTGTTGTTATTAATCTTTACCAATGAAAATTATTGTTTGAAGATGCCATTGTCCTGTGAATTATCAGGGACCATTTTATGCGAATATTAATCTTTAAAGTTACAATAGTTGATATATATTATCAAGTTATTTTGTGGGTTGGATTCAGGGTCACACACACAATCCTTTGAGATGCCAGAAGGCAAGCCATGTACGGAGATGAAATGTCTGCTCATTCTGCATCTGAAACCGAAAGAGGAAAACCTTCATGATGGTCCTTGAGATACTGGAGTGTTTGCTTTATTAAAAACGGAAGAATTTGTGTTGTCAGGAAAGACTGCTGATCAAATTGAGAGACCATCTGTTGATTATCTGTGTTCTTAAAATTGAAACTAAGTCAATAGAGTGCTGAGAGATGGCAGCTGTTCGAATAAGCGAGTTCTTGATTCAAGGCTAGAGTCCATTGGCTCATGATTCATACTTTTGAAGAGGCTGAATGGACTTCAAAGGCAGAAATGACGGCACGTGTCATGGGATGAGCCATTCTGGAGAAACATTACAAATGAGAGGCAGAAGTTGTTGTCCATGCTGTGGGGAAGAGAGGATTGAAGATACAGTCGTCAGAGAAGGTACAGTTACATCGTCTTCTCCTTTCACCAGGAGTAACAAGTGGATTTTGAAGGAGGAAGACCATTTCTAACCGTCTCTTTGAGATCAAGAGAGCAGCCTCGTTGAGACCGTGGAAATGGCCACTTTTGATGAATAAAGCCAAAGTCATCTTGCATTTGCAACATAACCATTTTTAAATGCAGACTTAGTTCAGCCCTTGACTGAGTTGATGAAATCTTGGTCGAAGAAAATAGCCACTCCACTGTCTCTTTGAAAAGTCAACAGATTCATCATGTGGAACAGATTCTGAAACCTCCCTGCAAGAGAGGAAAATAAACTCTCGCAGGGTAAGTTTCGGAGCAATGTTTTTTCATCCAAGGAATTCAGACGAGTTTGAAAGAGGACCGATGACGAGGTTTTGAAATCCTTCAGTTGCTTTTGCCACAATTTAAAGAAATCGACATGGTGTGAAACGACTCAAATCCAGATACAACCCTTCACAAATTGAGCTCTTACAGCTCCATTGTGTTCAACCAGCGAAAGATGAGGGGGTAAAGCCACAGGGTTAGAGAGAGTCAGCAGGTCAAACAGACATAGAGCAAAGAGAAAGAGACATCAAACATGTTGTGGGTTTGTCCCTTCATCAAGGAAAGATAAGGAAGAGAAGGTCAGAAATGGGACCATTAAATTGTGGGGGTGGAGGGCAGGAGGAAGCCAACACACACAGAGAGGGGACTTGGGTACCTGGGGCAAACAGGCGGTTCCCTCCCCCTGCCCTCCTCCCCCTGCCCTCCTCCCCCTGCCCTTCTCCCCCCTGCCCTTCTCCCCCCTGCCCCTCTGCCCCCTTCCCTCCCCTCCCCTCCTTGCCCAGCCTCCCCCTCACCCTCCAACTCCCCCTTCACCCTCCCCCTTACCCCTGCCTGGCCCCGCCCCCTCCCCTCCTTGACCTGCCCCGCCCCCTCCGGGCTCCCGCCCCTCCCATCCCCCTCCCTCTCCCTCATCCCCCTCCCCTCCCCGCCCCCTGCACCGACACCTCGGCTCCACCCAAACACCCCGCCGGTACCGGCCACTCCCGGGTGGGGCCCGGCGGGCTGCGGGTCGCCCGCTTTCCCTTGACCGCGCAGCTGAGGAAGGTCCCGGCGCTGCCGCCAACTTCTTCCCTTTAGGCCCGCAGCGATGGACCCTGAGCAGACGACGCCGCCGCCAATGTCCCGCCTCCTCACAGCAAGAGCCAATCAGCCCGCGAACCCGCCCATCAATCCAACCCGACTTCAGCGTCCAATCCAATAGCGACCTCACCGAATCAACCCATTGGCTCGCGCAACTGAAGCAACCAATCAGCGAGCTAGACAGAAAACAACGGCAGTGGAAGGAGCAGGAGACCTATCGGCCCTTCCACTTACAACTACCCCAACAACTCAATCAAATCCTTGAGAAAAACAGGATCACTTTGTTTTGGCTCCAGGATTCCTCTGATCTCAAGAAATACATTGTACCCCAACTGCAAGGGAGACTATTTATTAACAAACTTTCCTTTATATTTATTACCGCTTCCAATTTAATGGAGTACACAAGTGGTTGTGTCAGCCAGCTGGACCGCCTCGGGGAACCTCATGGAGCAGGCAATCATGGTGAGAAGGTAACTCGTCCCGCGGGAGGCCGGTAGTGACCCCACAATCTCATTGTAGATGTGGCTGAACCTATGTGGTGCTGGCTCGAATGTCTGGCATGGTGCCTTCACGTATGTCTGCATTTTGGTCATCTGGCAGAGTGTGCAGGCCTTGGCCCACTGACAACCTGTTTCTGGAGGCTCAGCAAGACCAACCTATTGACCACCATTTTGACAGTACTGATGGCCGGGTGCGTCAGGTTGTGCACTTCATCATAAAACTGCCATCTCCATGCTGTCGGCACGATGAGGTGGGATTTGCCATTGGAATGTCACAGAGGAGCGTCTACTTACCAGGGTCGATGTTAGCATCCTCCAGCCTGAGCCTGGACACTGCTGTCTTGCTTGCAAGAATCTCAGGGTCGTCCTGCTGTCCCCTGCCGAGGGCTAAGTAGTCTATTCACTGGGACAGGGCCTGGATAGACTTGATTGCGGGGATGGGGCAGTGCGTCACCCACGATGTTTTGAATGTCTGTAGTGAACTCAGACTCATATGAGAGGAGTCGCTGCTGCTTGGCCGACCACAGGTCCAACACTTTATGGAAGGCAAAAGTTAATGGCTTCTGGTCCATGAAGACACTGAATTGTCTACCTTCCAAAAATACCTTAAGTGCCTGACTGCCAGGTACAGCACCAATTGCTCTCAGTCAAAGACGCTGTATTTGAGTTCAGGTGGCCAGAGGTGTCTGCTAAAGAAGGACAGGGGCTGCCATTCCCCTTTGATGAATTGCTCCAGTGCACCCCCTACTGCTGTGCAGGAAGCATCTACTGTGAGAGTGGTGGGTGTCTCTGGCCTGGCGTGTACCAGAAGGGTTGTGTTGGCCAGTGCGTCCTTGGCCTTCTGGAACGCCTCCAAATCCTCATTGTCCCAGGTAATGTCTTTACCTTTCTCCGCATGATGTGGGCCACGCGGGGCGTGGCAAGATGGTGTAAGGATCAGACGTGTCTTCCAGTCCTCTCCTGTCTCTATCTTAATATTTTGTCTAGAAATGCCCGTTAAAATTCTTTAAAAGTTTAGATAACTTCAGTGCTGTTAATTTAACTTATGATGGTACAATTGGTGGAAAAGAGCAAAAAAAAACGACAACAGATTATCAAAAAACTACATTTTCCAAATGTTCAAGTTTTGGAGCCTAACTACAGGAAAGACATCGAGACTCAGCCTGAAATGGATCCCTGGAGAAAGGTACAGCTTTCGGATGTAGAGTTCAATATTACATCGGTAGAGCCCTCAAAAGAGGGCGCCAAACAGCCTTTAGAACAAAGAGTTACTCAGGTTCACACATGTGCAATAGCATCTGACGGCAATGTTATGAATGAACCACTTGTAGTAACATCAGTTGAAGTACCGGCTGGGGAAAGGCATTTGTCAACTGTAGCGGTGGCACTGCAAACTGCACCTTTTGAGATAAAAGAACCTATACAACTTGATGTACTGGGAGAAATTAATACATTATGGACTGGGGAAAACCCCGGCCAGCGTCCTCCAGTCATTGCTGGAGAGGCTGTGGCTGGGGTTTCCACACGCAGCTATACTACAAGGAAGGCAACCAGAATGAAGGAAGCAACAGAAGACCCTTTGGTTATGCCGAAGAAGCAGGAATCTGTTGGGCCAGAATCTCTTCCAATTGAAAAGATTCTTGTGAATCTTGAATCTAAATGATCTTATACAATGCAGGGATTATCCAAGATTATGACTGAACTTGGTACTATGTTTAATACTCAGTGGTGAAAATACATTCTCAACAGATGGCTGAGTTTGGAGCTTTTAAGCTTGAAGTGAGAGATAAATTTAATTCGTGTGAAGAAGATATAGACGAAATACGAGATCATGTTTCAGATGTGACCAAAATGGTCAAAGACTTACAAACTCAAAATAAAAATTTGGTGAAAAAGATTGATTATTTGGAAAACCAATCCAGACGGAACAATATAAAGATTATTAGTTTGCCGGAAGGAATGGAGGGACCAGACCCAAGAAAATTTTTTACTGAATGGATTCCGCAGGTGCTGGGTAAAGAACATTTCCCGGAAGGTATAATACTGGGACGTGCTCACAGAGCCTTGCGTAGAAGACCTATTTCAGGTCAAAGTCAAGACCTGTTTTGGTTCGTTGCTTGAATTATTACGACAGAGAAATAATTTTACGAGTGGCTATTAGAAATGCACAACAGAGAAAATCACCCTTGATGATTCAAAATAATCGAGTTTTCTTCTATGCGGATTTGAGTCAAGAAGTTATGTTCCAATGACGGGAATTCAATTCTGCTAAAGAGTTGTTGTGGAAGAAAGGTTATAAGGCAACCTTTAGATATCCAGCTGTTTTGAAGGTTTTTCAAGATGGTTGCCAACCAAAGTTCTTTGATTCTCCAAAGGAAGCTATAGCATTTGCTCAAGAGCTGCCAATTACTCGGTTTCAACAGAGACGTAGTCCGCCGCGATCTCTAAGGAGACAAGAGATGGAAGAAAAGAGCCGTGCTCCAAGAAGGAATGGTTGTAATGGTGACTCGGCAGTTGGAGCTGATTAAAAGAAGAGTTGTTCTTTTTTTTTAATGTTTTTTTTTTAAAAAAGGAATATTAAATAATGATGATGTTAGTTTAAGATGAAGTGAGAGTTGGGGGAGAGAACTGGATGGGCACTATTTCCTGAAAGTCATCTGCTACGTGTGAGTTATCTCACACCCATTTTTTTGGGAGTTACCGCATTGCGCGGTTTAGACGGGAGGGGGTATTTTTAACCTCCTACCTGTTTTTTTTTTCTTTTTTTTGTATTATTAGATTAAAGAGTTAAGGGTTTTCTTTTGAGTTTATAAAAAAAAGCATAAGAAAGTATTTGATTGTTTAAAAAACTAAATATTCATGTGGTTTTTTTTGTATAGTTTATTCAGTAGATAAGGAATATTTGAAATTTAAATGTGAATGGGATGGATAAGTTTTTTTTAATATTTTTACTTTAACTTTAAGGTGAAAGGAGTGGTAATTCTGGTGTATATTATTTTGCTATTTTAGTTATAGAACGAAGGGAATAATGGTGAAAGTTATAAATTGAATTGTACAATTCTTAATGAGGCTTGAATTTTGTTTGTGGCTTATGCTCTATTTGTTGAAGATATAGATTTTGTTGTAGATGTGTTTTTATTATTTGGATATCTGAATTTTAACGTAATGATTGGGGATATTTAAATGTGGTATTGGAGCTTTTATTGGGTAATTATTCAAGGTTAAAAGGGAAAAATGGTGGAAGAGTACCAAATTTGAATTGTACAATGTTTAATGAGGATGGAATTTTGTTTTAAGATGGCAGTTTATGTGACTAATATGATGATAGATGTGAAGTTAGTTGATATTTGGTGAAGGTTTATCTCTATAGAGAAAGTTTTATTTTTCATCTTTTTTTTTCTCATGCTACAATTTTTTTAAAGAATTGATTATTGTTTAAGAATTTTTGATAGACAATATTACTAATTTTACTAATTTTTTATATTACGTTTGAGTTAATAATATGTTTCATCTTAACTCCATTAAATATATGCATTTAAGTTTGATTTAAATATGTTTTTTAAGTCTGATATCTTAGTATTAATTACTTTTCTTTTTGTTAGTATTTTAATCGGTTATGTTTTTGTTTTTTTTTTGTAAGTGGGTTTTTTTCTCACATATATTATTAACTTTATTAATTCTTCACTCTTTATTTTGGGGGGAAGGGGGGGTTGGACTAATTTAAGTTGTGTTTTTAATGTGTAATAATTATTGGGGAGGGTATAGTTTATTTAGATCACTCATACTGTATTGTAATTTTATTATTTTGTTCTTAATTTTTAAAATGTAATTCTATATGTTATTCATGTTATAAAATCTTAAATAAAGTTTAAAAACAAAAAAATGATGTCAGCCACTACCGGTATGAATTGGTGATAAAAATTAATCGTACCAGTGAATTCTTGCAGTCCCTTCATTATGTGGGGTTTGAGGAAGCACTTAACAAACTCTACCTTTTCAAGCAGGGTTTAGTTCCGTGCCTGTTGATTTGACCCCCAAGGAAGTCGAACGTTTCCAACCTGAACTAGCACTTAGCAAGGTTTATATAGTAAGTCCAAATTCCCGCAGCCAGGCGCACAGTCACATTAGACGGTCTCTGTTTAGCTTCATTGCCACCACTTTGACATCTTGTGGTTACTGCCACTCTCTGCTGTTGGAGAATATCCTCCTTGGTCTCAGCCCCTCAATGTAACTAAGAACCCCTAAAATGCCCCTAATGTTTTGGCCTTCATCACTACTCCTGGCAAGGCATTCTTGACACCCACAACTCTGGGTAAAAGAAAATACCCCTGATATCTCCCCTAAATCTTCCTCCCTTTGCTTTAGACAGATGTCTTCTAGTGTTTGCTACTCCCATCTGGGTTTCAGGCAAACTGAAGGACATCTTTCACCGAGTTTCTGGTTTTCCAGCAGTTCTGGATGTCTGTCTCTGGATGCTCTGCTCCGTGGACCACCCCGCAGTATCCCATCAAGTCCTGGAGTCTCTGTGTCAGCAATGCTCTGCTGACCACTGCCTGACAGACTTGTGGTCAAAAGTGTTTGTCTATGAAACCGTTCCCAGGAAGGTAAAGGGGCAAAGTCCTGCTGACTGGAACATTGTGCAGCACCAGGGCCAGGCCAATCTTTTGCAACACCTGAGCCAGGTAGAACCTCAGCACATAGCAGCATTTGATGCCCTTGAACTTTGGTTGCAAGCACAGCCACACACAATTATGGCCATGCTGGTTACACCCTTGTCCCCATTGATTGACGATGTACACGATCCTTCTCCAGACTCTATCCATTTTGGACCCCCACATGAATAGGAAATTTGTTTTGGGAATTGACAGGGTGGTGGTGTGGGGATGGGCCAAACCTGGCCCACGTGCAGCAGGACCGAAAGTTCCTTGCACATTGCACCTGATAATCAGGTTTTACCCGAATGACAGAGATGGGTATCTGTGTGGTTCTCCCTGTCTCCTGGACCTGGGGGTCTTTGTACTGCTCCCCATCTCCTTAAGTTGGTGCTTTGTTCTCCACCACCCCCACAAGAAATCCAAGACCCCTGGATGGAGGGCAGAGGCGCAGAGAGATCAGTGAGAACACGGGTAGTTTCAACAGGGTGGGGTCCATCCAGGCGCCTGATTACAGGAGGAACCAAGTGGGAAGGAGGATGCAGGGCATTCGATAGCAGGACATTGCGAGAGAGTGGATTCCTCGAACTCTTGAGGGGAGAAGGAGCTGGTCGATCCATCGGTTTAGGTGGGGCAGGGTATAGACATGGCAGCTGACTGGATTTGTCAGCGGGTTACTGAGACCTGGGAAAGGAGGGGAAGGAGGGTGCAGTAGTGTTCTGAGAGTGCTGAGGGAGAGGCAACATGGGTGCCACCTCAAGGCAACGGTCCCCTGATTGTTTGCAGGGATGGGCTCTGTAAATAGACTCATAGATATCCAGCACAGAGCATCTTTGTCGCCCTGCCATCAGGAAGGAGATATGGAGGAATAAAAGCAGAGCAGCCAGGGAGGGAAATAGCTTCTTCCCACAGGCCGTGCGATTGACAAGGCAACATGAGCTGGATGGGAGCTAAGAATGAAAAGGGTGAGAGGAATATGGACTGATTACAACAGCTCAGCTAGCAGGAGAGAGGGGCTGAAGGGCCTGTTTCTGTTTTGTCTATCTGGACCAGCCTTTTGAGTTCAAGCTTTAAAAAACCTAATCATTTTTAAATTTAATATCAACGGTACAGAATGAATCAAGAGACAAGATGTCTGTCCAGCAGCAAGCGTCGAAGGCACTTCCTGAAACGGAGGCTCTGAAACCACAGGGAGGTTCTGGATGGAAAGAGGCCCAGCTTCTTCTGGAAGGAGGAGAGGAGAGGCAGGGGAAATGTGGGGGAAGGGAAGGGGAGGGGAGGGGCGGGGCTAGGGATGCCGTCCACCATTCACCTCCCCTTTCCTCTACCCCGTTCCCCTCCCCTTTCCACTGCCCATTCCCCTCCCACATCCCCTCCCCCCTTCCCTTCCCCAGTTCCCGTCCCCCGCTCGCCTCCCCCATTCTCCTCCCCCTTCCCTTCCTCCTACTCCTAACCCTAACCCCTAACAAAATCCTAAACCTAACCTTAACACTACCGATACCCCCTACCACCACTCCACATCCCCTAACTCTACCCCCACCCCGTCCACTAACCCTAACTTTATCCCTACGCCTATGCCGCCCCCTAACCCCAACCCTAATGCTACCCACCATCCCCTCACCCCAAACCTCACTCCTCCTCTACCCCCTGCTCCTACTCCCTTCCCCTATACCTAACACAAGCCCACTTCCCTGAACTATAAACCTAACCATAAACCAAGATATAGCCCTACCCCATGTCTCCTAACACTAACCCTAACTCTACCCAACTTCCCCAACCCTAAAGTAAACCCTACCCCTATCCCTTACAACCTACCCCCTTCCCCTAACCATACCTCCTACCCCTTCCCCATACCCGCACCCCCTACAACTACCCCCTTCCCCTAACCCTACCTACTACCCCTTCCCCATACCCGCACCCCCTACCACTACCCCTACCCTATCCCTTACAACCTACCCACTTCCCCTAACCCTACCTCCTACCCCTTCCCCATCCCCGCACTCCCTACCACTACCCCCTACCCTACCCCTTACCACAACCCCTACCCTTACCCCCTTCCACTACCCCCTTTCTCCTACCCCCTTCCCCTCCCCCTCCTTCCCCTAGGTTAGGGGTAGGAAGGGGAAAGGGAAGGGGGAGGGGAAGGGGAGGAGGAGAAGGGGAGGGGAAGGGGGAGGGTTAGGGCAGGGGATGGGGGAGGGGAAGGGGAGGGGGAAAGGGGAAGGGAAGGGCGGAGGGGAAGGGGGAGGTGAAGAGTGGAGGGCTGGGGTTAGGGCATAGGTGTGAGGGCAGGGGAAGGGGAAGATGAGCGGGAGGGGGTTGGGATGGAGGAGGGGTAGAGGAGAAGAGGGGAAGTGGTTGAAGGGACATGGAAGAGGCAGGGAATGGGGTTGGCAGGGCCAGAGGGAGAAGGGGAGGGGTTCAGGCCATCATGATGTTGTCCGTCCTCTGTTCAGCTGGGATGCGAGGTTCTTCTGGACTCGTGTCTTGTCTCTAAGATCGCTCCTTCTCCTGGGAAGAGAAATACGAGTGATAGAGATACTATCTCTGAGGCCTGATCACAATGACCTTGGAGGGTCCCAACTCTTCCCCCATAATCCCCCCTACCCCTGAACACTGGAACCTTTCCCCTTCCTCTGCTTTACCTGAGAAAGTGTGTTTTGGCGAAAACCACGATCTCTCTCTTCAGAGCTCAGAGCAACATGTGTCCATCAGGCAACACCCTGGTTCTCCACGATATGGCAGCAAGTTGCTAGACAATCATGGATGGATCAGTCGAGACCGTTCAGCTGATCCAGCTGAACCTACCCCACAACAATGTTACCCTCCCCTCCCTCACACCAGTACCCTCCATTTTTCTTTAATTCCTGTCCATATTAAAATCCTTTTCATGCCTTTTTTGGACCAGCCTCCGCTAGTACCCCGACAATGCATTCCAGCCACCCACTACATTCTGTGTGAATAAAATGTACCCCTCACGTCTTGCATAAATTTCCCTCAGCTAACCTTATTTAGACGTCCTCTGGTATTCTCGACCCAGGAATGCACACAATATTCCATGTGTGGTCTGACGAGAATTTTATACATCTGCAACGATACCTCTCGGTTTTTGAACTCAATCCCCTGACTCCTGAAGGCCAGCACACAATACACAATCTTAAACTCCCTCTCAATTTGCACAGCAACCTTGAGTGATATATGGAGCAGGATCTAAATATTTCTCTGTCCTGCACACTGTTCATAATCCTGCCATTAACCAAGTGCTCTGCCCACACATTCTTGTAATCCGCATTCAATAAAGATATTGGTCTATATGAAGCTACTTTTAATGGGTCTCCAACCTTCTTTGGAATAACTGTTATTCGTGCCCTTGAAAATTACTCTGGAAATAAACCTGGACCAGTTGCTTATTTAAGTACATCTGTATTTACAGGATTGAACTCCATCTGTCACTTCTCTGCAAAATGGATGACCTATGACAACCTTCTACACTGTCTACAACATCTCTACCTCTGTGTCATCCCCTGACGTACCCACCCTTCCACTCCCATCATCATTCATAAAAATCACAAAGAGCAGGGGTCCCAGAGCAGATCCCTTTGGAGCGCCACTAGTCATTGTTCCATCTACTACTACCCTCTGTTTTCTGCAGACAAGCCAATTCTGAATCCACACAGCCAAGGCTCCATGGTTCCCATGCCTCCGGACATTCTGAATGAGGTCACCGTGGGGACCTTGTCAAGCACCTTACTAAAATCCTCGTGCAGCACAACAGACCTTGACCTTCATCTATTTCCTTTGACACCTCCTCGAAAAACTCAATTTGACTCGTGAAGCAGGACCTGCTCCTCACAAAACTATCCATGAGTTTGCCCACCATGTTTGGGCATTGCCCTTGGCCCCAGAATCTGCAGACTTCCTGGCCAGTTCCTCCCTTACCCCTTCCCAGAGCTTCCGCATCCATTAGAACATCAAGCATTGCTGCCCAGTACAGGCCCTTTGGCCCATAAAGGCTGTACTGACCTTTGTAAATGTTCTCCAAAACCTTTACCTGTACCACACCCATAGGAACATAGGAAGTGGGAACAGGAGTAGGACAAAAATGGCCTATCGAGCCTGCTCTGCCATTCAATATGATCAAGGCTGATCTAATTTATGACCTAACTCGACCTACCCTGCCTTCTCGCCATATCCCCAAATTCCTCTATCATGTAAAAATTCTGTTCCCTCACATCCACATGCTCGTCTTAGAGACTTTTATATGTACCTATTCTACCAACCGCTATCACTTTCACCGGTGACGCATTCAAAGCTCTCACAACTCTCTGCATAAAAAAAAGTCTCCCCTCACCTGAAGCGGATGCTCTCTGAGATTTGCACCTGACACTTTAGGAAAGGTTTCTGGCTGTTCATTCCATCTAAGCCCCCCACAATCTTATTTAGAAAAAGTTATTAAGCTGTGGAAGGGGCAAGTTGGGAGAGGGAGGAGGGGAGAGAGCTGGTGGGGGAGGGGTGAGAGCTGGTGGGGAGGGGACAAGGCCGTGTTGGGGAGAGGGATCAGGACCGCGTTGAGGTGGTGAACGGACAGACATGGGTGGATCTACCTGCCGAAATAAAGGAGCAATAAGAAGGCCATCTCGGGATCTACCAGCATCTTCTGGGGCTTGATGTCTCAATGGAAAACCCCCTGAGGATGGAAGTAGGCCATGCTCTGCTACAGCTGGTACATGACTCATGAAGCAGGACCTGCTCCTCACAAAACTGGTAACACAACGATATAACATGACCCCATATGCCCACATTTATGATGCACCAATGCTGCCAAGGCTCCAGGGTCTCTCTGCTTGGGGAAAAAAGTGGCAGAGCATATTTGAGCAGCTCAGTCCACAGTGGCATTGCGTCAGCTTCAGCGGTTTTCCTGGAGGTGTGTCCATCCACGTGGTGGACCCTGACTATTCTTTTGTTGTTCCACCTCTCAGAAGATCTGCCAGTGCTGTTGTCCTCAGAGCAGGCAGCCATGGATCTGCCTCCCTGTCTCCTGACGCCGACCCATCCACACTGACGTGCTGTTTGGCACAGCCCAGAAATCCAGTTGCACTGATCGGAAAAGAGGCTCCTGGGCCCGCCTGGTTGTCCCTTTTCGGATCAGTGCCACAGCTGCCAGCTTGGACAGTTGGCTCTCCCCTCCACCTCACCCTCTTGTGTCAGTACTTTATCTGTGGTGGGCTGGAGCGCTCCCACCTTACACCGCTGTTTTTCGCACCTCCACCAGCCAGAGCCGTCAGTAAACCAAGCTTTTTCCTGCTGTCCAGCATCGAGGGTGTTGAACGGTTTGCCCCAGGCCATGGTGCCAAGCTCTTCTCGGGGTCATTCAGGTGGGAGGCTGTCACTTTCGGGCAGGACATGATCTGTTCTTGCAAGTGGCTCAGCCCTTCGGACCTGGCCTCTGTGCGGTCTGCCATGTACCACTTCTTTGGTCCGCTGTGAGTGGCATCCGCAGATTTAACCCATCACATGTTGGGGAGGTGTGGCTGGAGTGCGACTGTCTCTGCTGCCATCTGGTTCTCTGTGGAGAGCAGGCGAGCATCTGACACTCAGATGGGGAGTCGCGGGAGGCAGCTTCCAGGAGGGAATTGAACCAGAAGCTGTGTGGGACTCGGTGGCCTTGCCTCTTTTGCTCAAGGCTCCACTAGGCAATTGTCTTCATGGCAGAGACAAGTCATTCGAAGGGTCTTCCAGTTTTGAGGGGTTGGGGGGTGCTTGTGGTCAGTGGCAGTGGTGTTCAACAGCGTGTTTTACCATTTAAGAAGCCATTTGTTGTTCAGGTCATCAATGAAGCGGAGAGTTTTTTTTTTCTGGGCAACATTGTACAGTAGATGGAGGGACAGGGTGAGATGGGGAATATGTTGGCACCAGTAACCCAAAACACACACAAAACTTTGTGCCTCAACTTGTTGGTGGGCACCGCAATGAGGATTTTGCTTTGAGCAACCATTGATATTTTTCTGCTGCCTGGATGCTCAGGAAAAAGACTGTTGGACTAGGACCCTGGACCTTTTCCAGGTGGTGCCTCCCTGGTGCCAGTGTCTGGGGTGTTGCTGCTGGTGTCCAAGACATCCTAAAATGGGACAGAGGTTGTGGCACATGGAGATACCAATGACATAGGGAGGAAGAGGGAAGAGTTCCTGAAAAGTGGGTCCAGGGCATTTGGTGAGAGCTGAAAAGAAATAGCTTGAAGGGACTCATGTTGGGATGACTGTCTGGGCCATGCGACAGTGAGAGCAGGAACAGAATGAGGTGGAGGATGAAGGCGTGTCCTGAAGGTGCGGGTGAAGAGCTCCTTGAGGGCATCCTATTTGCCTTGCTCGGGAGGCTGATGTCAGATGTCGATGAGCCTTGCTGCCATGTCCTGATGAGCAAGAACATCATGGAGGAGTAATGGATGTCATCAGCGGTGATCTCTTGGAGGTGGAACTGGTCCTTGGCCTGTTTGAACCCCACGTGTGGCTGCGACATCCAGAACATTGACAGCTTCAACCAAACCATCTGAAGAGCCGCCTGGACCGTGATCTTCACGTCCAACTGAAGGGCTGGGTCCTGCTGAGGTCACCACTGTAGCAGACACTTCTGTTGAAGAGAGAAGTGGGAGGGGGTAGCATATTGTGGATGGGGGTGGGGGGTGGTTTCTTTATTCTTTCTTTTATAGATGCCACACATTAGATGAGCATTATTATTAATTGTGTGAATTTGTTGTGGTTTTAAGTTTATAAATATTTTTTTTAAATGATTGGCAGGACCACGAGTGGCAGATAGGATCATGGGGACTCTCTCCCCCCAACCCACCCACCCCAAATATCAATGGGATAAACCGGGTTAATTGTCAACGTCGTCGAGGATCCCTTCCACCTGCCCACAGCATTTGGCAGCTCTTCTCATCAGGAAAGAGGTCGAGGAATATCGGAGCCAGTAGCACCAGGCCCCGAAACAGATTCTTCCTGCGAGCAGTGAGAATGGAGAATGATGGATGACCGGCTCAGACAAAGACTCCAAGACTCTGCTATTGATTCAACAGAATTTATTTCTTTTTTGGGAGGGACTGCACGTGTATCATTTGTCTCTCTGTGCGTAGGTCCGGTTGTGTGTTTGCAGAGGTTTCCACCATGAACACAGTTTCCTCGGGTTCAATTTGAACGGGTACAGAGGAGCTTTCCTGGATTGGAGAATGTATCTCATGAAACAAAGTTGACTGAGTTCGGGCTTTTCTCTTTTTCACCCCAAAATTAACTTTATTCTAAAATTATTGACCAAGAGGACAACTGTTCCATGTCTTTTCTCATCCTCGTGTTGCATGCCTGTATTCCCTTCACTGCACATGTTCTCTGTTTAACATCATTCCACCCCTTTGACACCTTGTGGTTACTCCCTGCACTCTGTGGTTGAAGGGGTTCCCTTTAGTCTCCGCCCCTCAAGACCCGGAGGATTAGAGTCCTTCCCCACAGCGCCCTCGTGTTGGCTGCGCCAAGCCTCAGTGCATCTCTCAGCAACCTGGAATAGGCCGGTGGGCAGCGTTCCCTCACCCACATCTCCATGTGCTAAAAGACCAGCACGTTAACGTCGAACAGTTATGCCCTTCGGACCTCGATGTTGCGCTGACCTATCAATTCCAAGCAAAATAAAAACTAGACCCTTCCTCCTTTATAACCCTCCATTCTTGCAATGGAGGGGGTGCAGAGACAATTGACCAGGCTGATACCTGGAATGGCAGGAATGACTTATGAGGAAAGATTGCGCAAATTGGGATTATACTCCCTGGAGTTTAGAAGATTGAGAGGGGATCTCATAGAGACATATAAAATTCTGGCAGTACTGGACAGAATGGATGCAGATGGGATGTTTCCAAGGATGGGAAAATCCAGAACCCGGGGCCATGGTTTGAGGATAATAGGCAAACCATTTAGGATGGAGATGAGGAGGAATTTCTTTACCCAGAGAGTGGTGAATCTGTAGAATTCATTGCCACAGAGGGCAGTAGAGGCAGGTTCATTAAATATGTTTAAGAGGGAATTAGATATATTTCTTCAGTATAAGGGTATTAAAGGTTACGGAGAGAAGGTGGGGATGGGGTACTGAAATTTAAGATCAGCCATGATCTCGTTGAATGGCGGAGCAGGCTCGAAGGGTCGAATGACCTACTCCAGCTCCTATCTTCTATGTTTCCTTCATTCATGTGTCCAAGAAGCCCTTAAATGCCCTAATATTTCAGCCTTCATCACCACTCCTGGCAAGTCATTCCTGGCACCCACAACTCTGTGTAAAAACAAGTACCCCTGATATTGCCCCTAAACCTTCCTCCCTTTGCTTTGGGCTTCTAGTGTTTGCTTCTCTTATCTGGGTTTCAGGCAGACCAAAGGGCATCTTTCACTGAGATTCTGGTCTTCCAGCAGTTCTGCATGTCTGTCTCTGGATCCTCCGCTCAGGGGACCACCCCGCAGTATCTCATCAAGTCCTAGTCTCTGTGTCAGCAGGAATTCCTTGCTGATCACTGCCTGATGGCCCTGTGGTCAATAGTGTTTGTCTATGCAACCATTCCCATGAAGGTGATGGGGCAAAGTCCTGCTGACTAGGACATTGTGTGGCATCAGGGCCAGACCAATCTTTCACAACACCTGAGCCAGGTAGAACCTCAGCACATAGCAGCTTTTGGTGCCCTTGCACTTTGTTTCCAAGCACAGCCATACACAATAGCCATGCTGGTTAGGGTTATTCCCCCATTGATTGACGATGTACATGGTCCTCCAGACTCTATCCATTTTGGACCCCTACATGAATAGGAAATGTGTTTTGGGAATTGACAGGGTGGAGGTGTGGGGCTGGGCCACACCTGCCTCACGTGCAGCAGTACCAAGAGCTCCTTGCACCTGATGACCGAGTTCTACCAGTTTGACAGAGTTGGGCATCTCTGTGGTTCTCCCTGTCTCCTGGAACTGGGGGTCTCCTTACAGCTCCCCATCTCCTTGAGTTGGTACTTTGTTCTCCACCATCACCACAAGACAACCAAGACCCCTGGATGGAGGGCAGAGGCGCAGAGAGATCAGTGAGAATACGGGTAGTTTCAACAGGGTGGGGTCCATCCTGATGCCTGATAACAGGAGGAAACCAATGGGGAAGGAGGATGCAGGGCATTCGATAGCAGGTGGGGCAGGGTGTAGACATTGCAGCTGACTGGAATTGTCAGGGGGATATTGAGACCTGGGAGAGGAGGGGAAGGAGGGTGCAATTGTGTTCTGACGAGAGAGTGCTGAGGGAGAGGCAACATGGGTGGAACCTCAAGGCAAGGGACCCCTGAATTTTTTGCAGGGATGGGCTCTGTAAATAGACTCCCAGATATCCAGCAAAGAGCATCTTTGTCCCCCTGCCATCAGGAAGGAGATATGGAGGAATAAAAGTAGAGAAGCCAGGGAGGGAAATAGCTTCTTCCCACAGGCCGTGAGATTGACAAGGCAACATGAGCTTGATGGGAGCTAAGAATGAAAAGGTGGAGAGGAATATGGACTGATTACAACAGCACAGCCAGCAGGAGAGTGGGGCCGAAGGGCCTGTTTCTGTGTTGTCATTCTGGACCAGCCTTTTGAGTTCAAGCTCTAAAAGACCAAACCATTTTTAAATTTAATATCAACGGTATAGAATGAATCAAGGGACAAGATGTCTGTCCAGCGGCAAGCGTCGAAGGCACTTCCTGAAACAGAGGCTCTGAAACTACAGGGAGGTTCTGGCCGGAATGAGGTCCCGCTTCCTCTGGAAGGAGGAGAGGAGGCAGGGATAATATGGGGTAAGGGGTGCCTTCCTACATTCACCTCCTATTTCCTCTACACCGTACACCTCTTCATTTCCCTGCCCATTCCCCTCCCTCATCACCTCTCCATTTCCTGTGCCCCGCTCGCCGCCCACGCTCCCCTCCCCAACTTAACCCTAACCCCTAACAAACCCTAACCTTAACGTTAACACTACCGATACCCTTAAACACTACACCACATCCCCAACCCTAACTCTTATTTCCACCCTCTCCTCTAACCCTATCCCTATGCTGTCCCCTAAACCCAACCTAATCTTACCCACCTTCCCCTAACCCCAACTCACACCTCACCTCTACCTCCTACTCCTACCCCCTTCCCCTAAACTTATCACAAGCCCACTTCCCCGAACTCTAAACCTAACCCTAAACCTCGACCTAACCCGATCCCACATCTCCTAACCCTAAACCTAACTTTACCTCTACCCGTCCCTGACCCTTATCTTAAATCTACCCACCTTCCCCAACCCTAAGCTAAACCCTACCCCTATCCTCTACACCTACCCCCTTCCCCTAACCCTACCCCATACCCGCACCCCCTACCACTACCCCATTACCTACCCCTACCCTCTCACTACCCCCCTTTCTCCTACCCCCTTCCCCTATCCCTCCTTCCCCTGTTAGGGGTAGGAAGGGAAAGGGAGGGGAAGGGGAGGAGGGGAAGGGTAGGAGGCGAAGGGGAGGGGGAAAGGAGAGGGGAAGGGGAGGTGAAGGGAGGAGGGCTAAGTTTCGGGCATAGGTGTGAGGGTAGGTGAAGGGGAAGGTGAGTGGGAGGGGATTGGAATGGAGGAGAGGTAGGGGAGAAATGGGAGGGGAAGTGGGTGAAGGGATATGGAAGAGGTGGGGAATGGAGTTGGCAGGGCCAGAGGGAGAAGGGGAGGGGTTCAGGCTACCATGATGTTGTCCATCCTCTGTTCAGCTGGGATGCAATGTTCTTCTGCACTCGTGTCTTGTCTCTGAGATTGCTCCTTCTCCTGGGAAGAGAAATATGAGTGATAGAGATACCGTCTCCGAGGCCTGATCACGATGACTTTGGAGGGCCCCAACTCTTCCCCCATCACCCCCCTCCCTACCCCTGCACACTAGGATCTTTCCCATTCCTCTGCTTTACCTGAGGAAGTGTGTTTTGGAGAAAAGCACGATCTATCTCTGCAGAGCTCAGAGCCACGTGTCTCCATCAGGCAACACCCTGGTTCACCATGACATGGCAGCAAGATGTTGGACAAATCGTGGATGGATCAGTCGAGTCCCTTCAGCTGACCCATCTGAACCTACCCCACAACAATATTACTCTTCCCTCCCTCTCACCAGTACCTTCTGTTTTTCTTTTATTCCTGTCCCTATATTAAAATCTTTTTTGTGTCTTTTTTGGATGAGCCTCCAGTACCACCCCTGGCAATGTATTCCAGCCACCCACTACATTCTGTGTGAATAAAATATCCCCCTCACATCTTGTCTAAAGTTTCCTCATCTCACCTTATTTAGATGTCCACTGGTATTTTTGCCCCAGGAATGCACACAATATTCCAAGTGTGGTCTGACGAGAATTTTGTACATCTGCAGCGTTACCTCTCAGTTCTTGAACTCAATCCCCTGACTCCTGAAGGCCAGCACACAATACACCATCTTAAACTCCCTCTCAATTTGCACAGCAACTTTGAGCGATTTATGGCGCAGGATCTAAATATATCTCAGTCCTGCACACTGTTCATAATCCTGCCATTAACCAAGTGCTCTGCCCTCACGTTCTTGTAATCCGTATTCAATAAAGATATTGGTCTATATGAAGCTAATTTTAATGCGTCTCCAACCTACTTTGGAATAACTTTTATTCATGCCCTTGAAAATGACTCTGGAAATTAACCTGTACCAGTTGCTTGTTTAAGTACATCTGTATTTACAGGATTCAACTCCATCTGTCACTTCTCTGCAAACTGGATGACATATGACAACCTTCTACACTGTCTACAACATCTCTACCTCTGTGTCATCCCCTGACATACCCACCCTTCCACTCCCATCATCATTCATAAAAATCACAAAGAGCAGGGGTCCCAGAGCAGATCCATTTGGAGAGCCACTAGTCATTGTTCCATCTACTACTACCCTCTGTTTACTGCAGACAAGCCAATTCTGAATCCACACAGCCAAGGCTCCATGGATCCCATGCCTCCCGACATTCTGAATGAGGCCACCATGACGACCTCGTCAAGCACCTTACTAAAATCCACGTGCAGCACATACAGACCTTGACCTTCATCTATTTCCTTTGACACCTCCTCGAAATACTCAATTTGACTCGTGATGCAGGACCTGCTCCTCAGAAAACTATCCATGAGTTTCCCCAGCATGTTTGTGCATTGCCGTCAGACCCAGAATCTGCAGACTTCCTGGCCAGTCCCTCCCTTACCCCTTCCCAGAGCTTCCGCATCCATTACAACATTAAGCATTGCTGCCCAGTACTGCCCAGTACAGACCTTTGTAAACGTTCTCCACAACCAACTAACCCTTACCCGTACCACACCCATAACTATGGGTGGATTAAATATCCAATTAACTTCTTTCTGAAGTAACGCATCAGGAATTTGATGTTGATTCCAATTTTGAATAACTTTTCATAATTCTCGTTCAGCTCCTTTAAAGTTAGATCCATTATCAGAACATAATTCTTTTACTTGACCAGGTCTAGGAATAAAACGCCAAAGAACATTAATAAAAGAGTCTGTATCAAGCAATGACGCTACTTCAATATGAATTGCTCTCATAGTCAAACAAGTGAAAATAACTCCATATCATTTTTCAACACTTCGTCCGCACTTTACTTGCAAAGGACCAAAATAATCAACTTCCACAGATGTAAATGGGAATTCATCAGGTGAAACTCTGTCATGTGGTAAATCTGCCATTTGTTGTTGTCCAGGTTTTCATTCTCTCTGTTAGTCACAAAGAGATGAAACCTCATGATTTCATTATTAATATATTTAAGCACTGATGTTCTATCAGTCCAAAACACAGGATCTGCGGACTCCATCTGTAATTCTCTTCTTAACATAGCGTCCATTTTGCTCGCCATAATAGCAGCAGTTAATTCCATTCAAGGTCTGGTGACTGACTTTAATGGAGCCACTCTGGCTTTTCCCATTACAAATCCACCATCTACTCGCACTTGGGTTATTTCACATGACTCAGTAACTGACAGGATCAAAACCACCTTCACTTACATCAGAAAAATGGTGTAACTGAGCAAATGTGGCCACTCCAAAGTCTGTTGACGTCAAAACTTCCAAGTATTTGAAGACGCTCAATCTAATTTTTCCAATCTTGTGCAATGGATTCTGGATTAGTTTCATCCCATCCAAATTTTCTTCTGCACAAAACTGGTATTTGGCCGGGCTGATCATTAGGTTGAATTCGGCCAGTCGGGAGAAGAGGGTGTGCAGGTGAGACTTGTGTTGTGCCCAGTCTCTGCTAGCGACAAGAATGTCATCCAGATAAATGAACACGAAATTCAAATCCCTGCGCACCGTATCCATGAGGTGCATTATGTCTGGGCGGTGTTCTTGAGCCTGAAAGGCATGCATAAAAATTCGAACATGCCGAAGGGGGAGATGATGGACGTTTTGGGGATGTCATCTGGGTGCAATGGGATTTGATGGTACACGCACACCTGATCGACCTTGGAGAATACTCTCACACCATGCAGATTGGCCATAAAGTCCTGAATGTGAGGGATGGGGTAACGGTCAGGTACTGTCGTGTCATTAAACCGTCGATAATCTCCGCAGGGGCGCCAGCCATCGGAGGCTTTTGGGACCAGGTGAAGCGGCGAGTCCCAAGGACTGTCGGAGGGACGAATGATCCCCAGTTCCTGCAGATGCGAGAACTTCTCTTTCGCTATCTGGAGCTTATCTGGTGGGTTTAACAGTAATGTACGATAAACTGTATCAGACACTGTGACACCAGGTTCACAGTTGGGAGAATATTTAACGGTGATATACAGTAGACGTTGGCAGATACTGTGACACCAAGTTTTCAGTAGTGAGAAGGTTTAACAGTAATGCATGATAAGCTGTGGTAGATACTGTGATACCAGGTTCACAGTTGGAAGAAGTTTTTACGGTGATGTAATATTAACTGTGGCAGATAAAGTGACACCAGGTTCACATTGGTGCAAAGTTTATGGTGATGTACGGAAGACTGATGCAGATATGGTGACACCACATTCACAACGAGGAGAAAGAATATCAGTGATGTGCAATAAACTGTGGAATATACTGTGACTCCAAGTTTACAGTGGGGAGGTTGAACTGTGATGTACGATAAATGGTGGAAAAAACAGTGATGAATGGGTCAACTTGGGGAGAATGTTTAACGGTGATGTACAGTCGACGACTTTGGCAGATACTGTGACACTGTGTTCACAGTACTGAGAAGGTTTAACAGATATGTATGGTAGAATAAGGCAGATTCTGTGACTCCAGGTTTACAGTGGTGAGAAGGTTTAAAAATGATGTACAATAAACTGGCAGATACTGATACTTGGTTCACAGTGGGGAGGAGGTTAATGGTGATGTACAGGAGACTATGTAGATACGTTGATACTGGGCTCAGAGTGGGAAAAAAAGCTTTATGGGAAACTGAGGCAGTTACTGTGACACCAGGTTCATAGTGGGGAAAATGTTTGACAGAGCTGTACGATAACCTTTGGCGAATAAAGGGACGCCAGCTTCATATTGGGGAGAATTTTTAATGATGATGTACACTAAACTGTGGCAGATACAGTAACACCAGGCTCACATTGACGAGAAGGTTTACTGGTGATGTACGGTAGACTGCCAGGCTCTATAACACCAAGTTCACAGTAGTGAGAACGTATAATAGTGATGTACGATAAACTGTGGCAGATACAGTAAAACCGGTTTCACAATGGGGAGAAGGTTTAATGGTGATGTGTGGTAAACTTAGGCTGATACTTTAACACCAATTTAACAGGGTGAGAAGGTTTAACGTTGATTAACGGTAGACTGAGACAGAAACTGAGAGACAGCATTCACAGTAATGTGAAGGTTTAACAGTGATTTACTATAAACTGTGTCAGATACTGTGACAAGATGGCGCAGAGGGTAGACGTGTGGTTCCACCCTTCCGCAGTTAGACTATTAAATGCTCGATTTTAAAAGTTGTAAAAGTGATTAAAAATACTGTTTATAGACTTTGGAATAGTGGAGGATCGAAATGGCTGCAAATGTGAAAAAATCGAAAACTCAGTTACAGAAGAAATTACCTTACAAAAGTGTTGAAGAACTGAGGCCAAGTTCAAGTTGAAGTAACAGAGTTGTCGACTGGAGTCCCCAAGCCTCAGAGGACTCCTGCCCGGCTAAGTATTTCGTCGGCGCTAGCTTAGCGATGAGTTCAGCGGTTTTGACTCGTGCACTCGTGAACACAGGCGTGAGGGCGAGCCAGCTGAACGAGGACAGGCTCGTGAGCCTGCAGCATTGCCTGGTGGTCAGGAGAGGTACAGTGTAGCATCAGATGACGCACCTGCGCAGTCGGTGGCCCTACCGGGCATGTGCAGTGCGTCAAGGGTCCACAAACCTTTGGAGAAGGTGTGGGCTGCGGGGGAGCCTGAGCGACGGTGAACTGACGAGGTCGCTCACTGTTGAGGTAGGCATGCTGTTGTTGGGTATCCAGACCTGCAGCCGCACTGGAAGAGGACCTACTGCTTTGGAACAAGAAGAGACCTCAACTTCATTAGAATTTGAAGAACTGGGGACTGCGGCAAAAGAAGGTCAGCCTCAAAGGCAGGTGATGGATCCTGGACTGGATTCTGTGTTTCCAATTCTGGAAGGGATTGCTCAACTCATGGAAGATATGGCAAATATGTCAATGCAGATGACTCATCAGATGACTCAAGGATTTTCGAAATGAAAACTAAAATGAACACTGTGTGTGAAGAAATAACTTTTATGAAGCAAGATATTAATGTAGTTAAGAGTGATGTTACGAGATGGACACGATCAGTGGATACTGTGCAAGATCATTTTAAAAAGATTGAGGAGGCTTTCTTGAATGCAAGAGTCAAGTGGAGCGTAATAGAGAAAAAATGGAAATAGTGGAAGATCCTTTTGTAGATTGGGGGATTCAGAAGAAGGAATTATTGAAGAAGTTTGACTCATTAGAAAACCAATGTCGTAGAAATAATGTTAAGATAGTAGGTCTTCCGGAAGATATGGAAGGTTCGGATCCGGTGAAGGTTTTGAAGAAATGGATCCCAGAAGTGAAGGGCAGGTAATTCGTTCCAGATGGACTGGAATTAGATCGAGTGAACAGAGCGTTTCCAGGCCAATTACCACGAGCAGTTTTGATTCGCTGTTTTAAATAACAAGACAGAGAGGTGATACTCCGATTGGTGGTGCAGAAAACACGGCAAAATCAGGCTCCACTGATGGTTCAAAATAATAGGGGTTTTTTAATGCAGATCTGAGTCAAGAAATTATCAGAAGAGACCGAGAATTTAATTCAGCCTAAGAAGTATTGTGGCGAAAGGGATATAAATTTGCTTTTCGTTATGCAGCAGTATTGAAAGATTTTTATGGGAATTTTCAATCTCAGTGTTTTGAGAATGACCATGATGCTTTAATATTTGCTAATTCATTGCCAGATGTACGAGGAAATGGGTGATCGTCACCATTGTCACCAAAGGGAAGGGTCAATGGGAATGGAAATGGGAAGATTGGAAAATATGGAAAGAATGGGAAAAAAGTTGAATGGATGCAAAGTCTTCTCGATATTGACGATCCGGAACAATCATTGGGACTGGAATCACTGGGTTGAATGTTTTTGTTTCAGGACTTTGTGAAAGTCTGACTGGGGGTGGGTGACACTGAGTCCTTTAGTCTCCTGCTACTTGTGGACTTTACCACACCCAGATTTTTAGGGGGCTACTACTTTTGAGTATCTTGTTTTGGGATTGATGTTTCTCTTTTTTTTGGAATTTTTAAAATAGGTGGGATTCGAATACAGTGAGACTTAGAAGGGGAGTATTATTTTATAGTAGGATTCACATTTGTGAGAAGGTTTTACAGTGATATAATATGAACTGTGTCAGATACTGTGACACTAGGTTCACAGAGCGAGAAGGTTTAACAGTGATGTATGGTATGTTGAGGTAGCTAATTTGACACCAGGGGTAAAGTGGGGATCAGGTTTAACGGTGATGTACTGTAGACTGAGGCAGATACTGTGACACCAGATTCACATGAGAATAACGTTTAATGATGATGTGCGGTATGTTGAGGTAGATAAAGTGATACCAGGTGCACAATGGGGATAATGTTTAATGGTGATGTATGGTAGACTGAGGCAGATACAGTGACACCAGGTTCACAGTGGGGAGGAGGTTTAATGGTGATATACGGGAGACTGAAGCAGAACTGTGCCACCAGGTTCACAGTTGGAGAAGGTTCAACAATGAGGTAGGGTAGACTGAGACAGTTATTGTGACACTGGGTTCACAGAAGTGAGGAAGTTGAAAAGTAATGTCCGATAAACTGTATCAGATACAGTGACACCCATTCACAGATGTGTAAAGGTTTAACGATGATGTATGGTAGACTGATAAGAGATACTGAGACAATGGGTTCACAACATTAACACAGTTTAACAGTCATGTACAATTAACTGTGTGAGATACTGCGACACCAGGTTCAGAGTGGGGAGATGTTTTAACGGTAAAGTACAGTTGATGTTGGCATATACTGTGACGCTGAGTTCAGGGCAGTAAGAAGGCTTAATGGTGATGTGCGTTAAACTGAGGCAGATACTTTAACACCAGGTTCACAGGAGGAAAAGGTTTAATGTTTATGAACGGTAGACTGAGGCAGAAAATGTGAGATGGATTCCACAGTAGTAAGAAGGTTTAACAGTGATTTACTTTAAACTGTGTCAGATACTGTGACATCATGTTCACATTGGGGAGAATGTTTAACAGTGATGTACGGTAAATTGAGATGGATATCGTGACACCGGGTGAACAGTGGGGAAGAGGTTTATCAGTGATGTACGATAGACTGAGATCAATCCCGTGACACCAAGTTCACAGTAGTGAGAAGGTTTAACGGTGATGTACGGTAGACTGAGGCAGATACTGTGACACCAGGTTCACTTTGGGGAGAAGGTTTAACGGTGATATACTGTAAATTGAGATAAATACCGTGACACCAGGTTCACAGTGGGGAGAAGGTTTAACGGTGATGGACGGTAGACTAAGGCAGATTCTATTACACCAGGTTCACAGGGGGGGGAGAAGGTTTAACGGTGATATACTATAAATTGGGATATACACCGTGACACCAGGTTCACAGTGGGGAGAAGGTTTAATGGTTATGGACTGTACACTGAGGCAGATTCTATTACACCAGGGTCACAGAGGGGAGAAAGTTTAACATTGATGTACGATTAACAGTGTCAGATACTTTGACATCAGGTTCATATTGGGGTGGCAGGCAAAGTGACACCAGATTCACAGTGGAGAGAGGTTTAATGCTGATGTATGGACGACTGAGATCATTACTGTGACATTGGCTTCACAGCAGTGAGAAGGTTTAACAGTAATGTACAATACACTGTGTCAGGTACTGTGACACCAGGTTCACAGTGGGGAGAATGTTTAATGAGATGTATGATAAACTGTGGCAGATTCTGTGACAACAAGTTCACAGTGCGGAGAATGTTTAATGGTGATGTACAGTAGACTGGGACAGATATACTGATGCTGGATTCACTGTAGTCAGAAGGTTTAACAGTGATGTACAATAAACTCTGACCTATACTGTGACATCAGGTTCATATTGGGGAGAAGGTTCAACAGTGATGTACGGTAGAGGGAGGCAGATACTGTGACACCAGGCTCATTGTATTGTTCATTTATCTAATTTATATGCTCCATTTTTTTGTGGCAACTTCCAAACATTCCATAAACTTCTATTCTAATCAGATTTTGTTCATTTAAATAGGTCACCACTAAAATCCCAAATTGTTTGGTCTCTTAAGTACGCTGCACAAAATTAAATTCTTTACCTGGGTTTGGTTCAACGGCATTTCAGTCTGCTTCATTATTTTTTCAGCCCCTCGTTTTGTGCTTTCTGCTTTGCCCAGCCGATTCGCCAAATGGGCATCCAACTCTGTCTTCTCAGCTTGACGCAACGTCTCCTCTGTAAACTTAAGCAAACCAAGAAGACTGAAGTTAAAATTTTCACATTGGCATTTTCAAACACAAAAATGACGCTGTGAGTTGCAATTTCACATCAAAATCCCACTTACTAAACTTGCAAACAACTGAATCGCATCCAACAGCTGGAAAATTGCAAGAGAGCTGCTTGGTTAAAGCAAAAATTCCACCCAGTCACCCCATTAAAGGCCTCCAAGTTAAAAACAGATAGCAACCTGAAAGTTAAGTACAAAGATCTGTATCAGGAATATTAACGGGCTTTTTTAAAAAAATAATTTCCACTATTGAAAGAAAACTCCTCAGGGAACACCAAGCTCTTGTTGAACAATTCCTGTTGTATTCCTCAAAATGGTTTGAATCTTGATTTCAAGCAGAGTCACTTGGTGAAATTGTTGGTCCAGAACAAACCCTGCCCACACACTCCCTTAAATACCTGCAAAGTCGTGGCTCAGCTCTGCTCCATGCTAAAGCTATAAAGCTTTTCGGAAGAGATAACGGACTTTAGATGCTTGGACGTTGAGTCACAAAAACATTAATGATTCCCTGAACAACACACCTCTATCTGAAAACCAAAAGGAACCTTCCCGAGTGGTAAATATCAACAAGACATAATATCATGTAACCATTGTGTTTGTGTCGTTTGAGAATTGCATTTCCATTCAATCAGAATTAGAGTTTTGGGTGCCGTATTTGAGAAAAGATGTGCTGTTGTTGGAGAAGGTCAGAGATGATTTACTGGAATGATATCAGGAATGAAAGGGTTAGTGTATGAGGAACAATTGTCGACTCTTCGACTGTACTAGTTGGAGTACAGAAGGATAAGGGTGTCCTCAGAGGCATTTCAAATGCTAGAAGGACTGGACAGAGTATATATGGCAAAGATGTTTCCCATGGTAGGGGATTCTAGGACAGGAGAGCATAATTTCAGGATAAAAGGGTGTCAATTTAAAACAAATGTGGAAAAATTGATTTTGTCAGTGGGTCATGAAACCCACGTGAGGTCATTGGCTGTATTTAAGGCAGAGATTAACAGGTATTTGATACATCAAGGAATTAAGGGTAATGGGGAGAGAGCTGGGCAGTGGGGCTGAGTGGGTGAATGGTGGAACAGACTTGACGGGCCTACTTCTGCTCCTATATCTTGTGATCTATATCCTGCTGAAGAACTAGACAACCCTCCTCTTGTATTCCATTCTTAGAAAACATTCTGCATCGTGGTTTTATGTCACATGAACCCATTTCAGATTGAATCCCATATTACAAATAACCCATTGCAAATTTTGCATTGAGAGGACTGAAGCTTCCTCATTTTAAAAATTGTTATGGAGCAGCTCAAATGAGATTTCTTGCTTCTTTATTTGAAAGGGTTAAAATAGAATCAAATAAAATAGGAAAGGGAAAAGCAGAAGAATTTATGTACAACTGGGAATCAAAATTAATGGTTGGTGATAAAGATACACAATTGTTGAAACATTTGATTAATATATGGAATAAAATAAATGATGTAATTGGTGTAAGTGGATGTACATCACCTAGAATGGCTTGGATTCAAAATCCTCGTATCTTTTTCAAAGGATCATCAATTTCTGGACAGCGGGTTTCGTAAGGGGATAATAAATGTTGAAGATTGTGATGAAAGGGGTCAATTAATGTCATTTGACCAACTGAGAAATAAATATTATATAACTCATAGCAATCTTTTTTTGCTATTTCCAACTTAGAGCATATTTGAAGGATAAGTTAGGACCAACCATGTTGTACTGAAATAGAAATTCCTTATAATAGGAATTGTTAAAAAAAAATTTGATAATGTCCTCTTTATTACAAGTAGGAACCTTTAAATGAGGAGTTCATAAGTTGAGACAAAGGTGGGAAATGGATCTGAATATTGTAATTGATTGGCAAATATGGGTAGATCCATATAAGGATCTCAATATAAGATATAAATTAGTTCAGTATAATTGTTTTTACATCAGTCATGTAGTAGATGTCAGCAAGGATTTTATTTGAATGCTGCACCTGGAGTCAGGTGACTCAGGCTGTTGGATTTGAAAAGCTCCTCAGGAAGCTGATTTGGCAACAGAGATCACGTGATCCAGGGGAGATGTATTAATTCACTTCAACTCAGCAGTCTGGAACTATTGACCAGAGTTCCACACTGCTGCAGTGAGGAAGGAATTCACAACTAGATTTTCTTCTACAGTTACTTCTTGCACCAGTGAAATTGAATAGAATAAAATCAGAATTATCAGATCAATGTTTGAGGTGTGGTGAAGATGTCGCAACTTTCTTGCATTCAACTTATCTTTGTCCTAATGCAAGATCTTTTTGGGGAGAATTACAATATTAATGGAACAAGTTATAGGAGATGTTTTTCCACAGAATCTGACCTTATTTTTATTAGGAAACATTGAATGAACAAGGCCCAAATTAAATCTATTAATATATCAATTGAAATTTGTTAAATTAATGTTAGCGGTGATGAGGACATGTATTGCACTTACTTGGAAATCAGATATACATATATTTTTAGGGATGCCAAGATGACATGCAAATATTCAAGGTTGTATTCCTTTGGAAAAAATTACAAATAGCTTGAGAAATATATACTCCATGCTTTTGCAAATTTGGCACATGAATATTCAAATATCAGGCTTCAATTTGTAATAATGCCCTTTCCATCCCTCTAGACATGTGAGATTCTCCTCTTAGTTAATTTTTTTTATTTAGATTTTTTAGATTTCCTTGCCACCGTGAACTCTGGGGAAGCGGACAACTAGTGCAGGGCACCAGAAAACAGAAAGACCACATCCCACCAACATCTCAGAAGCAGAGGATTCAATCCACAGGTCAGTGACCAAGGAAGCAGACCAGTGAGGGGTTCTGCAACTGAAAGACCCACATAGGTGGCAGGGTGTTGGTGACTTGAGGAGAGGAACCCACGCAGGCTGCGGGCTTCTGGACATAGCAGTCAAGGAACTCACACCAGGCTGTGAAATGTTAGAGACTGGGTCTAAACTGGCTAAAAGGGTGTCAGGTATCAGACCTGGGATACGAGCGAGTGCTAAATGGTTCCTAATTATGTCAGAGGTTCAAAAGTGGAGCTCACATTGCCAATGACTTGGATGGTCTGTGAGCATTGAAAGAGAATTCACACACACTCAGTGACTTCGCCCAGGGTTTTGGGTGGTTGGGGGGAGGTGGGGGAAAGCACTCAGTCTTTCTCTGACTGCAAGAGGCATTTCAGGCAATTTCTGCCAGAGGGTGCGTCTGTCAGCCTTATAGCAGGAAAAAAGCAATTTTCACTTTTATGACACTTTTTAATTACATGACAGTAAATTGTCTCCTGAAATAGAGAGAGGTTCAAGTTTCAATCTATTACAAACTTCACTCACCAGATTATACCTCTTCCCACTTTTTTTTTGCAAGGACACCATTGATTTTATCACAACTCCTCTGCTGCATCTGTCCTGTGACAGATTATATATTTTACATTTTATATAGAGATGTTTTTGAAAGAGATGGATTGTAGGAGTCGTTAAGGTCACAAACAAACACATACACTTCACAAAACAGCTCTTATTTAAAATGCAAGAGCTTTGCTGAGAGTGAGTCATTCAGGCACCGAGAGCCTTTGCAAAGACAAAACAAGGAGACTGTTTTGCTAAAGAATTTCAAAAGCAGGTGTAAATGGATTATTGATTTTAAAGCAACAGATGAATGGACTCAGAAGTATGGGTCCAGTGCAGTCATCTGGCTGGTACCAGTTTGCTGTTCTAAGGTTTTGCAAGCAGAGAGGAGAGACCAAATAGGCTTTTTCTAAAAAAAAATGAGAGAGAGAGAGAGAGAGAGATGGCAAGATGGCATCTTGTTTTGAAGACAGGTTGTGAGTTCTTAGTTCAGCCTGTTGAAAAACTTTGTTGTCCATACAAGAGGAAATGGCGGGCTAGAAATTATGTTTTACCTGAAATAAGGGAAACAAAAGGTGATCAATGGTGACTTGCAGAAGAGGTTATCATCTGGAATATCCTGATTGGTCAAGTTTCTTTGGCAAGACACCAAAGTGGCTGATCAGAGGGAATCAGTTTATGTGTGTCCAATGTGCATGAAATCCCTCTCTGAAACCAACAAGAACCTTCCTGGAGGGTAAACATTTACTTTTAAGCACCAGAGCTTGGTGAAAATTCATAAATGTTGAATTCTCTGCACAGTATAAGAACTGATAGACACTGGTGAACTTGGAGTTGTGTCAAAGAACTTTATACACATTAAATACACCTGCACTTAAAATTAGAAGGCGGTAATGGAAGGCTGTTAATAGTGATAAGTTAAAGTTTGATCCTGTTTTTTTTTGTTTAAAGAAAATTAAAAACAATGTTTGTTTAAGAATGAATGGTGTTATTGTTCAAAATCTTCCTGAGATCGAAAGTATTCTTGGACTGAATAGACATCTGGGCCAAATGGCTATTTAAGGACAATCTGTACATAATTGTACATCCTAAAGTACAATGACTACTTCTATCCACTAAAGATTGTTAAAGAGCAAGAATAGACAATACAATCACATAAAATTCCCATCCATACAGCACAAAACAATCACACCTCCTTATCGGTCAGAAAGTGCCTACACTTCCCAAGGTGGCTGAGGAGGTCAAGGCCAATGGCTCTCATCCTGAGATTTTACAGGAGCGCTGTTGAGTCTCCTGTCTGGCTGCACCATTGGATGATCTAGTTGCTGTAAAGCATCAGACAGGAATGATGCAGAGTAGTGAGGATCACTGGGGTCTCCCTTTTTCTGTAGATGACATTCACTAGGAGTGTTGTTCAAATTAGGCTCAAGGAATAGTGCAAAGACCATTTTGATCTAGTGAACAGCATCTTTCACCACGTCCATCATCAAAATCTGGACTTACAGGCTGGGGAATAGCTTCTTCCCACAGGCTGTGAGATGGATGAAAAGTATCCTCTAAGTGCAATAATCCTCCAAATATTTATATATGTAGCGGCTACTTCAATAGAGCTACTAAAGCAACACACACATACCAGGGTAGTCAACACAAGACTGCTTTATTCATTCTTTACAGGCTTCTTCTATTTACAGCGTGTCCCGGGCTCCATGGGTCAAGGTGCGACATCATTTATGAGTTTGCTGCAGATCCACAGGACCACAGGTTTAAATTAAGCCCTGTGAGTGTCCCGCACCTTCCGGCAGGGGAAATCACAGATCAACGTGCCGTTCCTCGGCACGCAGCACCACGTGCATGCGGTCAATTAAATGGATGAGTTCCCAGCTGTCTGCCTTATGATTTCATGTGCCTGCCAAAGAACCTTGCCCTCTCGGCCCGCTACACAGCTGCTACACCTCCCCCAGAACCGTCGCCAGAAAGTAAAACAGCAGCTGCATGCACCTTAGGTGGACACCCTCATTGTCTGGGCTGGGGGCATTGAATGGGTGAAGCGGGATCCACATGGGCAGCGTTGTGTCTGTCCAAACTAAACAGCTGTGAATATCCCACAATGTCCAAAGTATACTCAAACCCATCCTTCTTCACCACGCAGAAAAAGCCCTCATACGGTCATTGTAACAGCACTCCTGGGTCCTGTCTGCGCACAAAACAAAATCAGCGTCCAGTAGTCGTGGGGCACGTTCTGTTAAGGGGATCCAAGCCAATGGGTAGGAAAGCTTTTCTGATCACGATACCATGTCGAAGCTGCTGAAGGATGTTCAGATCAGAGTTGGTTGAAAAATGAATGTCCCATGAAATTTTAAAGACCAGACCATAAACCATCTCTGCGGACAATGCAGATATATCTTGCTTTGAAGCTGTGCGCACTCCCAAAAGAGTGCATGGCAAATCATCAACCTAATTGGGACAAGTGAGTCGGGCCTTAAAAGTAGACTTCAGTTGCCGGTGGGAACGTGACTGAATTAATGTGGGAAAACCAAATCTGGCCATCCAGTTGACGATGAATGCTCTGGCCCTTGTCTCAGTGTCACTGAATGGCAACGGGATGACCTCTGGCCTCGCGTGAAATGTTCTACAACTGTTAGAATGTATCTCATGTTTTGAGATTCTGGCAATGGTCCAAGCAGGTCTACATGCACATGTTCCAGCTGCCTGCATACTGTCAGTAAATGTTGAAGAGGTGCCTTAGTGTGGCACTGAATTTTGGCAGTCAGGCAGGAGATAGTCAGCCAAACCCATTGCATGACGCCTTTTCTCAGTCCATGCTATACATATTTATTTGACATGAGCATGACAGATGTTCTGATGGACAGATGAGATAAGCTGTGTATCTGGTCAATAAGGTGTTTCCTCCAAGATGCAGGTAACATTGGTCTAATGTAGCCCAAAAACATGTCACAAAGTAAGGTTGATCACCCAGTTGTGCTGCCCCCTGCGGTATGTCCAGGTTAGTAATGGCCATACTGTATGCCTGAACATCGGGGTCCATTGCCTGGACACTGGCTAATTCAGGAATATCAATGTCACACTGAGTATGATATACACTCGGTCTGGACAGAATATTCATGACGAGATTGTTTTTACCAGATGTTATCCAAGTAGATGTAAGGGAACTCTAAATCTCTGTCCAAAGTGTCTATAACCCGCTGGCAGGTTTGAACACCATTCTGCAACTCAAGTGGCATCCTAAAACATTCAAAAAGCCCAGAAGGGATAATAATCACCATTTTAGGAATATCATCCTTATGGATGGGATCTGATGGTATCTCATGACAAGATCAACCATGGAGAAAGCACAGAAATTGTGCAGATGGGAGGCAAAATCTTGCATATGAGGGACGTTAAGACAGTGGGTCTTATCTTGAGATATGGTCTGCTGGCCTTCATAAATCATAGCATAGACTAGAGTATAGCTGGAAAGTGATGCTGCAACTGTTTAAGGCATTGGTGAGGCCAGGTTTGGAGAATTGTTTTCCGTTCCGGTCTCCATATATAGGAATGAAATAGATAAGGTGGAGAGGGTGCAGAAAAGATTTACAAAAATGTTATGTGGCTTACAACATCTCGAGTATAGAGAAAGATTAAGGAGACAGCGACTTTATTCATTGGAACGTAGACGGATGAAGGGGGTTATGATAGAGGTATTCAAAATTATGAAAGGAATAGATAGACTGCACGTGAGTAGACTCTTTCCCCTGAGGGCAGGAGAGGTTGGAACAAGAGGGCATGAGTTCAAGGTAAGGGGCAAATTTTAGGAGGAATGTGAGAGGATGCTTCTTCACTCAGAGAATGGTGGCAGAATGGAATGATCTTCTAGAAGAGATAATTGCGGCAGGGTCCTTTCTGTCATTTAAGAGAAGGTCGGATGTGTACATGGATATGAGGGGGTTGGAGGGATATGGCCAGAGTATTGGAGGGGAAAACTAGTGGAGTTGTTCATGTGAACTGGCACAGACTCAAAGGGCCGATATGGCCTGTTTCCATGCTGTAAACTGTCATATGGTTATATGTGCTGGGCTCCACGGGACAAGGTGGGACATCATTAAGAGTTTGCTGCCAGCGGGTTTGAATGAAGCCCCGTGAGTATCCCGCGCTTTCCGGCAGGAGACTCCAAAAATCGAAAAGATGAATTAATTATTTCCATGAGCCCTCCCCTTTTACGTCTATTTTTCTAAAAGCACTCAGTAATACACCAAGGCAGTAAAATAAAAACTCGATGCTGAGAATACTCAGCAGATCATCTACTGGAAAAAATAATCGGAGTTAAAACCTTCAGGTCGATAATCTTTCACTGGGATTCAGAAAGATGATCAAATAAACCTGATTCTCTTTGCTGAGAAAAAGAAGAGGGGAAATAACAAATTGAATACGTGGGATGAAAAGCCCGAGCAGCAGAAATGGCAGTGGTGCTGGATGAGTGGAGTCCACTCTTTGATCAACACATCTGTCTGCATGGAGGGGGAAAGGATAAACAAGACAAACACAATGCCGTCACTGTGAGGTTCAATACGACAGCTGCAGAGGATCTGAAATGAAGGAATGGTGAAAATACTTGTTTTTGGATCAATGTGACAAAATTTGACCTGACAAAACAGAACAAAATTGTTTTGCTCTGCCAGAACTCTCTAGATCAAGGGGCACAATAAAATAGTCCAGAAGCCAACATTATGAAATTGAACAGCCAAGTTACGCAAATCGGCAGCAAGAGATAAAACACTGTTACATAATTCCATGAAAGTGGTGTCACAGGACGACCGGGTTCTAAAGACAGCTTTTGTCATCTTGGCCATCATTAATTAACATATTGAAAATAAGAGTTGGGAAGTTATGATGAGGTTGGATAAGATGATGGTGAGGCCCACTTTGGAGTATTGTGTGCAGTTCTGGTCACCTAGCTACAGGAAGGGTATTAGTAAGATTGAAAAAGTGCAGAGAAGATTGACTAGGAAGCTGCCAGATCTTCAGGAGTTGAGCTACAGGGAAAGGTTGAACAGGTTGGGACTTTATTCCTTGGAGTGTTGAAAAATGAGTAAGAGATTGCTTAAAGTGGAATATGAATGGGAAAAAAGGCTGAGAAAGACTGCAGTGGACCCAATTGTGAAGGAAATATTTTGCTTGAGATAAATTGTCATTGGCCCATTTCCTCTGGAGTTATGAAACCACGCACAGAACAAGTCAATGTCATACGATTAAAACAGTGGTTTTCAAAATTTTTTCCCCAATCACAGAGCTCATTAAGTAATTACTTACAAACAGAGCACTTCTGGCAAAGGGATTAAGTGGAATATGATACAGGGGGTGGGGGTGTGGAGGAGGAGTTTGAAAATCACTGCTCTAGATGAAACGGTTTCTCCATCTCCGTTTTAAGCAGACATCCTTTTATTCTGAGGTTGTGCCCACTGATCCTAAACTCTCCCACTACTGGCAAAATCCTCACTATCCAGCCCTTTCACTATTCATCAGATTTCAATGAGGTCCTGCCTCATCTTAATAAACTCGGGCGAGTCCAGGCCCAGAACCATGAAATGCTCCTCAAATATTATTCCTCTCATCCCCAGGATCATTCTTGTAAACCACCTCTGGGCCATCACATCCTCTCTTAGAAATGGGGCGTAAAATTGCTCACAACCCTTACGAGATCAGGACAACCAGAAGGTGGTCACGGGAGGGAAGACAGCTGCAGGTCTGCCTAGATTCCATGGATTGGATGGTGTTCAAGGAGTCAGCTGAGGGGGGGGGGAGAGTGGTGTGGCAAGATGGCGTAGGAAAAAGAAGTTCAAAGACACCTCTCGCTGACTGAACTGTTCAATACTCGAACTGTAATGTCTTGTTTTTCTTTATCAATGTTTTGAACAATAATTTTCTACTGTAGAATTCTGGAAATGAAGAAAGGAAAAAAAACAGTGTTGGGCACGATCAGTTGCCCCAATTATCACAGAGACAAAGACTGAAGGGAACGATAGGCTTTATTACACACAAGACTTCAGGCCCGGGTCCAAGTGAGGGAAGTGAAGGCCTGGATCACAGGGGAGGAGTCCAGGGAGGAGTTCAGGGAGGAGTCCAGGAGAGGATGTCATCAGGAGGCGGGGTGGGGGGGTGCCAGCCCGTGCCTGTACTGGTCAGTACATACAATACCATTTCATTACAAGCAACTTAGAAAAAACCTAGGTTGTCAACCTGTGAAAAGTGCAGAAGAAGCAAGGACGACCTTCCAGAAGGAACCTCGGGACAAGTTAGACATGAATCCTCAACGTGGAAGTCGGGAGCAGCTGGAAGAAATGTCTGCAACCTCTGCACATCCGGAGATGAAAGATGGGGCCAAGATTTTTGGCCGGGCCAGGAGGAGCGCAAGTAAGGAATTCGACATGAGCCGGGCTTGACTAAGGAGAGTGGGGGGTGAATGCCCGAATGTGTGCTTTAGATACTGGGAAGGGGACTGCCTGTATGCAGCGGAGCATCTGGAGATGTTCTCACTTGCAGGAAATTCTGGATCCGATCTACAGTCCGGCTGCCAGGTATGATGTGGAAGAGAAGAGGTGGAGGAGGACAACTTAGAGGTTCAAGAAGAAGAAGAACAAGAATTACTACTTGCTGCAGTTGGACTCAATGAAGGGAGGCCAAAGGCTTGAAGAACATCTCCTTCTCCAATGAAAGGTTTTGTTTCACCAGATACCTTCCCCAGACTTCAAGGCCCCTCTACAGAACTGATCCATCAAAATGAAAATATGATGTCTTCTGTGAACTAAGGTTTTGAAACTTTAAATGATCAATTTGCTAGTATGAAGGAAATAAATGGCTGGTATGTGTGAAGAAATTACATCTATTGAAGTTGATATTAATAAGAGTTTAACAGCAGTGGACACTGGACAAGATCAATTTAAGAGGATAGAAGAAGTTTTTATTGACTGTAAGGGCCGTGTGGACCATTATGCAGAGAGAATGGATCATATTGAGGATTTATTTACAGGCTGGGATGTCCAGAAGAGAGATTTGTTACAAAACATTGATTAGTTGGAAAATCAAAGTTCTCGTAATAATATTAAGATAGTTGGTCTGCTGGAAGATATTGAAGATTCAGATCCTGTAAAATTATTTTTGGAAATGGATTCCAGAGATGTTGGGAGTTGAGTTTTTTTAGATCGGGCTCAGAGGGCGTTAAGGAGAAAATCTTTTCCGGGTCAAATGCCAAGAGCGGTTCTTTTAAGATGTTTGCGATATCAGGATAGAGAAATGATTTTGCGGCTTGCGGTTCAGAAAGCTCACCTTGATCAAAGCCCTACTATGGTTCAAGGCAATAGGGTTTTATTTTATGCTGATTTAAGTCAGGAGATTATTAAGTGACGGAAAGAGATTAATCTGGCCAAAGCAGTTCTGTGGAAGAAAGGGTATAAGTTTACTTTACTTTATGGGCCTGATCAGTCTCCATGTTTTGAAAGTCCTTATGGTGCATTAACTTTTGTGAATTCCTTCCCAGATTTGAAGGAATTAATGGGGAAAATGTCCGAGGGTAAGATTGGTATGGGTATGGGGAAAAGAAGTTGGAATCAGAATTGGTGAGTGTTGTTGAAGATGAAGCTCAAGCTCAATGTGGGTGTTATCACTGGGATGACTGATGGGTTTTAATGTTCAGTTGGGGGGTGGTGGTTGACTCGACTACTTCTAAAGTCATCTGCCACTTGTGGTATTAGCTGCACCTGGTCCACAGAGGGGGATCCGACTCTTATACTCGTAGGTTTTTTTACAGGATTTTCTTCTTTGAAAAGAGGGGTTTGTGAAGAGCATTTACTTGTGTGAAGTGTAAATCTCAGGAGGAAATTAAGTTATGGCTCATTTCAATTTTGTGATCTTTAATGTTAAAGGACAATAATCCGATTGAAAGAAAGTGAATATTGGCATATATAAAGAAAATGAAGGTTGATCTTGCTTTTTTGCAAGAAACTCATATGTTTGAGAAAGAACATATGAAATTGAAAAGAGATTGGGTCGGACATGTTTTTGCATCTCCATTTAATTCGAAAGCTCGAGGTGTTGTACTTTTGTTCATAAGAAGTTACCGTTTCAGTTGGAATCATTCTCTGCCACATCATTTTCTCGAAGACAATCAAGATAACTGACCTGTTCATGGAGCACTGTGTCTGGACTCAGATTCACAAACTCACCTGGCAAGGTCAGCATACAGCCATAGACTAGCTCTACCACTAAACATCCATGATCTGCCCTAACAGCAGTAGGCATGCGAAGGAGAACCATGGGCAAATGTTTGCTCCATGAAGATGCATCGCCAACTGCTTTCAATCGTCAATGAAAATGCTCAAAGAAGCTGTTGGCCCTGAAATGCTCAGCGATAATTCAGGTCGTGCCCAGAGGATCAGTGAGAGCTCGGACCAATGCTGACTCGAACTGAGACCCTCGATCTGTTGTAATAGTTTGCCCAGAACATCTAAAGATGGAATCCAATGATCCACAAAAGTCCAAGCAATTGTCTCTACAGAGATGCCGATGTTAGGAATTTCATCCTTCCACCTGGTCGTCCAGTCCTAACCTGTGAGCAGATAAGTACATTGTCGAGATGGCGGAAGTGGACCTTCCAAGCACAAGGTGTACGTGCTGGAAATGGGAATCCAAAACAACAAAATCCCCCAGCTTGAATTTCATGTGCCTGGAGACTTTAGGGTGTTGACCCAGCAAGCGAGTCCTTGCCCATAATCCAACATTCTGTTTAACATGAAACCAGGTCAAATCTTCCTTAACCAGTTTGATTGATGCTCTTCTACCAGGAAGAGATAGATTGTGAAGAGAAAATCTCCTGCCTCATAACTGCCACACAAACGGCAGAATCCTTCCTGTTGGGGGAAAAAAAATCACAAGCCAACTTTTCACCCAATTCATCCAGGGTCACATCTTGAAGATCGAGACCAGAGTTGATCTGGTTTCACCTGATGAAATTGGCATCAGTGTGCCGTGCATGAGCCATGGCAGTGAAATCGATGGCAATTGTTGGATGTAATGTCGCGCCTGGATAGGGCACCAGCCACAGCATTCGCTTTTCCTCAGATATGCTGTGTGTCCGATGAAAATTGTAGGATGAACTCCAAGTGCCAAATCTCTCTGCGCAAATAGAGATGTGTGCTTCTACTTTCAGTATGCAGAAGAGGCTGGTGGTCTGTACAAATTGTGTAAGAATGACCTTCCAATAAAAAGCTGAAATATTGAATTGGACATTTGGATTCAAATAAATTTATTTCAAAATTGTATCTACTATTTCAAGAGGAATCTCCAAACCCAGACTTGAATAAATCAAAAGAAAGATGGGAATTGCATTTGGGAACTGAAATTGACCCTTTTTGCTGGTCTGACATTTGTTGAGACAGTAATTAATGTTTTTGATAGATTAGTTAATTACAAATTTATTCATCAATTATATTTAATGCTATATCAATTAATTTATTGCAATTTTTTTCAAATTTATGTCTTAGATGTGGCACAGAAATTCGTACGTTGATACATTCTCTCTGGTCATGTCTCAAGGTGACATCATTTTGGAAAGATGTGGGCAAGTTTTTGGAACAAATTATAATAATGTTTACCATCAACACCTGAGCTTTTACTTTTGGGAAATGTATATGATTTGGAAGCCTTATTCAACTTCTCAAAAAAATTTTATAAGTTGCATTAGCAGTGGCCAGGAGATGTATAGCAATTCCATGGAAATCTGAATCCCATCTTAAAATTGATCGTGGGGAAATGCAAAATTGTATTCCCTTAGCAAAGGTGACGTATAATATTAACTGGGTATGATACATTATTCAAAATATGGAAACCATATTTAGATATGGGTTTGGATATCTAATGTATTCACTTCTCCACCCCACCACCACTTTTCATTAATCTTAATGGTTGAACCTTCTCATGTTGGTTTAATTCTAATATTTTTTTAATATCCTGCCTTTCATTTTGGGAGGGAATAGTTATCACAGGAGCTTTGAACCTAGATCTGTTTTTTTTTTTCATTATACTTTTCTTCTCTTCTCACTTTTACGGACAGTACAACCATTTATTTGTTATTCTATTTTGACCAATGTATCATTTGGATACGATTCTTGTATTATATTGTACTGTACACAAAACTATAAATTAAAAAAAAAAAACTGATATGTTTCACTGCGCGATAGATAGCTAAGAGTTCTTGCCCAAATGTACTATACTTTGCCTGAGCCGGTGACCGCTTGGCTGAAAAAAAACACCGGAGGTTCCAATTGCCCACAGACTCGTTGTTAGAACACTGCTCCCACAGCACATGCATCTGTGGAAAGAGAGCAAGATTTTGAGCATTTGATGTACAACCTTAGTGACATTTGTCAGAACAGTGTTCACATCATGGAAAGCATAAACAGGATGGTCTCCCAAAGATAATGTCTTTTTGAAGCAGACATCAGATCCTTTGAGTCATTCAGCAAGTGGTAATAGAGATGCTGTGGCATTCACCAGGAAACAGCAATAAAAATTCCTCATACCTAAAAACCATCACAACTGGCCAAACATAACGGAGGGAGGAAATTCTCAAATTTTATGCACTTTCCATTCATCAGGCAAAATACCATGTTGTATAAATCTAGGTCCCAAAAATACAAGAGCAGCAGAACCAGAAACACTTTCCTGGGATTGATCACGAGGCCACATTCCTCAAGCCTCCGTAACAATGAGATAAGGTGGCTCTTGTGCTCCTCTTCATTCACACTTACAACCAGAATCTCCTCGATGAACACAAGCACCAAACAAACCCAAGGCCAGTGAGTTCGTGGTCCATGAACCACTGGAATGTCTGAGCTGCATTCCATAGACCGAATGGTTTTCTCAAAAACACAAACATGCCAAACGAGAGCATCACTGCTGTATTTGTGACATCCAAAAACTCAAATGGAATCTAATAGTAAGCACATTCTAGATTTATTTTGGCAAATGCAGATTTGCCGTGGAGGTTTGCTGAGAAGTCTTGTAAATTTGGAATATTGTATCAGTCAGGCATGGTGGAATTGTTCAGGGAACGATCATCTCTGCAAGGCTGCCAATCTCTAGTTTTTTTCAGAACCACATACAATCGTGAAGCCCAGCAGCTGTCAGATCTGTGGGCTAGGCACAATTCTTGCCATTCCAATTTTGAGATTTTAAGATAATCCGGGGTATTACAAGCCTGCGTCTCATAGACCCTGCCTTTATATGGTGGCTTATTGCATGTATGCATACCATTATGATGGGGACACGAGGCGAGGAAAAGACTTGAGGAAGGCTTGGAAAGGGCAGGAGCCAGGTTGAAGGCTTGTCAGGCAGCAGATGGCATTGGAAGGACAATAAATGTAGCTCACTTGCATTCAAGAGCTGCAGTCCACACAACGGCATTTTGTCAAATACATCACTGAAAAATGTGAAAAGAAATCCTCTCCCAAAGTGGAATTGGCCACATTTACAACTGAAAACCCACCCAAAACGATGTGAAGTTAAAATGAAATGCGAGTGACCTCTGGGCATATTTGAATAAGAGAATCATTTGTAGCTGAAAGAACACATGACATATTAGCAAATCTATGTTCCTCAGGACTTGGAGGGACAGGCACCGCACCAAAGTGACAGATAGTTTTGGAGTTTTACATATAGATGCCAAACTAATAACCTATTCTAACAACTGCCTAGAATTGTTCCATTTTTCTCAGTTGCCTTCGATAATCTCTCCCAAATGAGAACAAGATCACAGACAAAGGAACAGAACCAGGCCACCAGGCCCATCGAATCTGCTCCGTAAACTGACACAAAACTATTTCTTGATTTAATACTCAGTGATCTGGCTTCCACTACTGTATGTGGCAGCGGTTCCACAGATCCACGACCCTCTGGCGAAACAAGTTCTTCCTAATCTCTGTTTTATAGGATAACCTCTAATTTTCATGTCCTCAATTCACCCACCAAGGGAACCATCTTACCCGCATCCACCCTATCTAAACCTTTCAATATACGAAATGCCTTCATGAGATAACTTCTTTAATTTCCTGTACTCCAATGAATACAACCCAAGAGCTGTCAAACATTCCTTGTACGTTATCCTTTGCATTTTGGGAATCATCCTAGTCATTCTCCTCTGCACCCTCTCCAACAACATCACATCCTTTCTCAGATAGGGGGCCCAAAACTGCACACAGTACTTGAAATGAGGTCTCACCGGTGCCCCATAGAGCCTCATCAACACCTCTTTACTCTTGTACACCATTCCTCTTGAAATGAATGCCAACATAGCATTCGCTTTCTTCATGACCAATTTCACCTGGTCATTAAATTTTAGGCTTCCTTGCACAAGGACACCCAGGTCCCAATGCACATCCAAGGTCTGAATTTTCTTCCCATCCAAATAGTATGCTTCCTGTTTATTTCCACTGCCAAAATGTACAACTGTACATTTCTCGATGTTAAATCTCATCTGCCATCATTTTGCCCAGTTTCCTAATCAGTTTATATCCTTCTGCAACTTTACGGTTTCTACATTTCCTACTCTGTCCCCTATCTTGGTGACCTCCGCAAATTTGGCCACAAAATCATTTAAACCACAATCCAAATCATTAATTTCTTTTTCCTTGGAATATATCTATCCTGCATTCCTTTTATTACTGCCACATACCATTCTAGAATCAATCATTACTGAACCTGAACATGTTCTTTGTGATAAACATCTTCAAATAAATGTTCTGGATATAATTTTTTAAATTAATGTGTGATTCCTCTTCATCAACTCTTTGGAAGCTGAATTCACAAAATTTTCCAAATATTTTTTCAGCAATAATTCTGTGGTACAGAGGATTATTCATCTTTCCTAGAGGTTAAAAGTTGCATTTTGATTTTCTTGTTTCAACTGAACATTGTACAAGGTGAAGGCTGATTAAAATGGATTCAGTAATGATGGCCTTCAAATGTTGCATTATTGCTGTGGCTACACAGCTTGAATGATAAACTGCTGTTTCTACAGGGAATTAACTCATGGAAATGTTCTAAATACATTCATTGGAGATAGACCTCTGTGAAAAGTTTACTGCCCATCGGCAACGATCCTTGAAAAGAGATGAATCGTCACCCAACAGAGCAGCCCAGGAATAGGCCATTTGGTGAACAATGTCTGTGGTGACCATGATGTTCATTTAAATTAATCCCATGTGTCAGCACATGGTCCATACACATCACCCATTCCCTCTTGTTCATGTGCCCAACCAAATGCCTCTTAAATCGCGGTGATTTCACCACTATCCTGGCCATGTGGGCCACACCCCTACCGCACTGTGTAAAAACCTGCCTCACTTGTCTCCTTTTCCCCTCTCATGTTCAATATAGGCATCGTAGTATTTTTACATCTCCCACGGGGGCGGGGCAAAGAAGAAATCTATCTTCTCCAGGACTACAATAATTGGATAAATTTCAACCAGGTAATCTCTCAGCCTCCAATGTTCCAGAGAAAACTGTCCAAATTTGTTCAATCTCTCCTCAGACCCAATGCGCTATCCCAAGCAACCCCCAGATAAATTCCTTTTGTCATGCAGTAACTAGAATTGCAGGAAACACTCACAATGTGGCCTAATCACATTTATACTTCATGCCCTGCTCAATGAAGAGTACTTTCTTTAACACCCTACACTTGTGTTGCCACTTTCAAGGAGCTCACACATGCACCCCGATATCCCTCTTTGCAACACTACTACAAGTCCTCTCAAAGAGCAAGACACTTGTCCAGATTAAACTTCATCTGCCATTTCTCTGCCCACATTTATCAGTCATCTGGTTTGGAAGGGAGAATACGAGGGGGACTGGGTGAATCAGCAGGAGAGAGAGTGAAACCTGGGGAGGGGGGAGGTGGTGGGCAGGTTACATGATTTTGGATAATTCCATATTCATACCTTTGAGTCACAAATGCAATAAGAGATGGTTCCTCTGGATTTGACCTCACCCTGACAATGGTGGAGGCAGAAGACAAAGGTCATTGTGGGAATGGAATGGAACTTAAAATAGCTTGTGACCATGAGCCAAGATGGCCATTGTGATCAAAGTGGAGGTGCTCAGTCAATCTGCCATTTACTCTGCATTGTGTTTCCTGCCACAGAGGGCACGGACATGGTTGGAGGAGGTGATTGTGAAACTTTACCCTGCATGAGAATCCCTCGATGGTGGTAACTGATGTAGATTGCAGGAGAAAATGCCCAAGGACGGGGTGGAATTAGGAGTTGTTATTAGTTGAAAGATCATCACCAACGAGTAGGAAAGTAGCTTCAGTCTATTCTCCCTCTCAGAAAGATTTAGTTGATAAACAAAACAATCTTTCAGCACAGCCAGGGGCAAAAGGGCTCTTAATTTAGTCTTACAATCAACAGACTTTGAAGTTACCCACCGTAAATGACTCAAAATTCAATTCTAGATTCACTTCTGGTGGAAGTATAAGAGCCAGTGTCTTGCCTAATCAGATTAGCCTTATTCTGAGTTTCCATTTTGACTTTCACACCATCAAATGCAAGCCCCAGTTGTTGATCCCCATCTATTTTCTATTTTTACCCACTTTGCAACCTCATCTACCTGAAATTGGAACAAACAACAGCTAATTTTTCCATGTATAAATCATATACAAAATAATTTACCCACATTTTCACATCACTGTAGCCACTGAGTGATAACTTGTGCCCATCAGAAAATTGCACCAGCCACTACAGGGTGCTATTTACCTTGGTGTTAATGACTCTTTTCCAGTGTTACTTGCAGATATAATGACATATTCAACATGCACAATATTCCTTTCCTTACTGACCAGAACTATAAAGCATTGTGTAAAAAAGAGAAAAGCTCAAGTCAACCAGGAGATACAAACTCCTGACTGCAATGTTGCTGTGCAAATTTGCTACATTATTGAAGTCTCACAGAGCTTACAACAGATATTCAAAGTCAAGCAATAACAGAAATAACAGAATATTACAGCACGGTACAAGCCCTTTGGCCCACGATGTTGTGTTGATCTTGATATTTCTAACAAAAAAAATAATACCCTGTAGGAGCTACTGTGGTTGATGCTACTAAATAAAGGCAAACACATACAAAGGTACACTGTTAGCCCACGACGTGTCAGGTAAGTCTGTGAACTGATGGTGGAGTTGCGTCCGCTACAACCCTGTTTTTCTTTCACCCATGTATGCCTGTCTTAGAGTCTCTTAAATGCACCTTACATGATATTGTAATGGATAAATATATTTGGAGAATTTGGTATTATTTGGGATTTTGGTAAGATTTAGAGTAGGTTACATACATATACACACATAAATTATGAAACATTTTATTTGAAAGACTGAAGAAATATTGAAGATCTCTGGAGGATGTTATTCACATTCACAAGTAGGTGTTAATCAAACTGATGTCATAAAATGAATGACCATTGTTTGGAAATGGAGCCAGGATGGCTACTAGTACTTTTCTGCAGGGTACTTAGAGGAAAGTCACACTGGGTTTTGTTTATCTAACAAAAGCTTGAGCAGAAGACAGAACTCCTGTTGTTTGGAATAAGAGGAATGGAACTCTGTAGTAGCTTGCAGAAAGAAGTTACCATCTAGAAAATCCTGACGGGGCAAGTTTCATCAGCCAGACATTGAGGTGACTAATGAAGGTACCTCAGTTGTGGAAATCCTGGAATAACAAATAACTCTCTCCAAACCCTACAAGAACCTTCCTGAGTGGGAAGCATTTACCTTTTGAGAACCAAAACCTGGTGAAATTTAGAAACGTTCAATTCTGTGAACAGCAGAAGAATTGCCTGCATCCAGAGAACTTGGAAGAAGGAGAAGTGAGATTGAACTGTGAACCAAAGAACTTTTCTTAAATTTAAACACATTACAAACATGTGTGCTTAGAATTAGAGGGGGGTTCATTTGGATTAGTTAAGTATAGAGTTAATTTAAAGTTTCATTCTAATTTCATGTTTAAATTTGATTAAAAATAACTTCTGTTTTAAAAACCACTTGTCTTGGTGAATGTCTCTTGCTGCTGGGTTTTGGGATCCTATGGGCTCTTAACAATATGTGCTTGGATATAGACATTGGGCCTGTCAAAGTAGGAAATGGCTTCTACCAGCAGCAGTTTCTATTTGACAAAAAATATTGATAGGTGGCTGGCCACATACGTTTCCTAAAAATTAATACCTTCTCCCTCCCTAAACCACATTCTGCCCCATGACATCTTTCTGCATTGCATTACTGGGACCACCAAGGACCTGACCCATTTCCCATCTCTCCTTGCAATGCCAATATGGCAGCTGCCATTAAGAACTGACAAATCACATTTTAATTCAGCAAGCAAGATGAAAATCATCCTGACATCCTGCTTAAAAAGAAGGGTCAACAAACCTTCCTACTTTTGTCACTTCATTTTTATTTCAATTCCCATGGGGCATGAGCAAAAAATGTCCCATCCATTTGCTCACCAAATTATGAGTAAAATCATGATCCCTGTTCATGAAAACCCATAACATTCAATGTTACACAGATAATCTAGGAAGAATTCTGTAATAAAAATGAATGAAACATTGAAAGAATTTCCCCTTTATAAACATTGAGATTATGGTGCGCCAAGAGGCCAAATCGCTGCAACACTTGGATAGTCCAAGATGGCACGAACTCCCCTTCACTGCCGAGAAGGAGCCCACTCCTAGCACCATGTATAGGCTGAGGAGCCCTACACTTCTGTGTAGCGGCAGCCAGCTGGAGAGTGACTCCACGACACAATGACGTAAAGCTGGAAGTCGGGGAGTACGTCACCAGAAGTGGGTGGGCCAGCGAGCACACATGGGGAATTTAAAACAGTATGTGGTAGCGCTGCCACAGTGGATGCTACAAGGCGATAACTTCTTACTTGCTGCAACCAAACAGGTCTGCAAGATACACCAACCTAAATAGAAAACATGACTGGAAATACCAGAGATCATAAATTCAAAAGATTGGTGAAATGTTTACTCTGTATTGTTAACACCAAAGTCCCTATATTTTTAAGGCATTCGGACAAGTAACTGAGAAACATTGCATTTTAAACACATGGTACGTCAGGATCAGAAGGATTGGAGCATTATTGTTCAGGTGACACAATTTTAAAAAATAACATCTAACTTGATGAAGAATGTGATACAACAACAGGAAAAACTGATAGAATCAGACACATTCTATTAGCATTGGGAAGCAAAGAAAAATGGATTTGTGAGAAGTGGCTTCACGTTCACAAAATCTGCTCGAGACAAAAGTTGAGAACAAAGAACATTTAGTTACATTTACAACATTGCAAGGTGGGGTACTCTCCCCCTACCTCGGGAAAGTACACCGAGGGCGGGAAGCTTCTTTGTTTTTATACATTTTTCAGTTCACCTCCCCTTACATTTTTCTTACATTTATCCTTCTTGGATTGGTTTGGCACTTTTCCCTATTCGCCTGACTCTTGACTGAGTCCGACTTTCTCCTATCCCGTACTCACACCTCCTTTCCCCACCCCCTATTAAACAAGCTCTTTGTGTGTGTACGTGCATATTTCTTAAATTCCTTTGTTATCTTGTTTACTCTGTTCTGCTGTTTTTCATGCGCCATTTTACACAAAGAACATTTTAGCTTTTTTCTTGCTTTTTCTTTCTACCTTCTATAACTGTTTCAGAACTCCTAACATTAAAATAATAACTGTTTCTAAACTCCTGCAATTAAAATAATAACTATCTCTAAACTCCTTCAGATTTGTTTTCCATCCCTTCCTAAGCGACCCAATGACCCCTGACAGGTCCTTCCCGACTTGCGACCGTAATGAAACCCGAAAGGTCCCACAATGGACGCAAGTCGGAGATTTGCCCCTGTGCGAGGAGCCCTGAAGTCTTGGAGACTATTTTTAAAATCAAACGAGAACAGAGAACAGAGACAAAATGTACGACCCAAAATATGCAGATTGATTTTGTGACTCAGTTTCTCAGGGTCCATCGGCTGGGGGCAGCCATCTTAATTTCAGTGCGCATGCGCGACTTGTTAGTTGGCGCTTCCACAAAGACTTTGCTGAGTGGCCCTCAGTCGGCACGTGCGTATTAGCCGCACATGCGCGAACCCAACTTCAAGTCGCAAATCCACAGCGCATGCGCCAACCAGACTTCCAAAACTTCACCAGTATGGAGGAACATAATCAGGTTGCCAGGCAGGGAAATAACTTATTCCCACAGGCCCACAGGTTGACAATGTAATGTCAGTTGAATGGGTCCGTTGAATGAAAAGGTTGAGAGGGATATGGTTTGTTTGCAAGCAGCTTGGCCAGCAGAAAAGAAGGAGCGAAAGGACTGTTTCAGAGTTGTCTATTTGGACCAGTCATTTGAGTTGAATCTTTAAAAAATTCATGACAGGCTGGACTATCATTTTAGATGGAGATTTTAGATTGACACATGCAGCCCGGGAACAGGCCCTTTCAGCCTATGAGCCACAACCACTCAATTACACCAATGACCTACAAACCCCACTGACAGTGTCAAATTTGAACCCAGCTCATTGGCCCCTTAACAGCGTTGTTCTAACCGCGACGCTAACCTCGCCACTCTCAATGGTTCCCAGGGTTCTTCCTCCTACTTTCCATTAGCTGTGATTGCTTCAAATTCCAGTGCCCTTGTTTCCCTGAGGCTCTGACCCCTGCCCAGTGACACTGTCCCCAATGCTTCTCCCTGGCCAGATGATCATCGCTCTCTTTCCCGGCTCTCACCCAAACTTTCATACCCCATTTCCACCACCTACGTCCCCCCTGTCATGTCCCACCCACTCACCCACAGGGCCAAGGGTAATGAGGTGGGGGCAGGTCCATTCTGTAGTCACACAGCTTGTCGAAGGACAAGTGAGAGCAGGAGTCCTGGGGCAAATGGTGAAGGGTAGTGTGTACTGTAGCAGTCAGCTACAGGGGCACAGCCTCCAGTGTTGGGGGGGGGGGAGAGAGAGGACTGGCTCAGATGGGATAGATGTCCCGGTGCCAGGGGTCAGGGAATTCCCCAGCTTAGTGAAGGTCTGGGATGCTGCCACCGGCAAGGAGACTGGACCACACTGCTCTCCCCACATCTCCATTGTCTGGGGGTCCCAGGAACAGCTCATATTCCAAGGCCTGTGGGTGGCAGAAGGGGGAGGTTCAAGAACTGGGGTGGGGAAGTTGTGATGGGTGATTGATTGGAGAGGGTTCCAGTGAGGGAACGGGTCTGGTGGGTGGACAGACCTGATGGGGATGGGCTTTTGGGTACAGGCAAATAGGTGAGGGGGGATGGGATGGGGACTTTGGGCTTGGCATGTTGGGGGACAGGGGCTGGGTGAAGGCCCTGGTGGGAGTCAGGAGCTCTGGGAACAGTCCAAGCAATGGGTGAAGCATTGGGGATGGGCCCAGTGTGGGACAGAGGCTTTGGGGACGATCTCAGCAGGGGGATGGGTTTGGGGACGGGCCTGGTGGGAGATGGGGGCTTTGGGGATGGGCCTGGTGGGTGACAGGGGACAGTATTGGGGATGGAGCCAGAGGAAGGAGACCATCCCTGGAGCTCCAGTTCACCATTGGGTCACTCACCTTGGCCCACGGACGTACTTTGATCTGTGGGAACTTGAATTCGGTGCACTTGGGGTTCATCTCTCGGATCTGCTCCCTGGTTGAGGTCCCCAACACCTATTGGAACAGAAACCACCTTCACAAATGGCTCAAGGTGAAGGGAGCAGGAGGGTGGCAAGGGGAGGGGATGCAATGTATGCGTACCAGGTCAGGGACATGGGACGACCCCAAGAACTGGGGTGGTGGTGAAGGCTTCAGCCTCTTAGGGGCATTTAAGAGGCTCTGAGTCACATGGATAAAAGAAGAATGGAGGGTTATGAAGGAGGAAGGGGTTAGTTATTTTTATTTTGGTAGGAATACATCAGTCGGCACAATATCGAGGGCTGAACTGCTTGTACTGTGCTCTCGTGTTCTATGTTAAAACCTGTCAGTCTTTCAGCAAGCTGAGATGTTGGGGAGGGAACACTGCCGACTGGCACATTCCAGGCTGCAGGAGTACATGATGAGGAATGGATGGAGACTTGGCGCTGCCAACACGAAGGCACTATAGGGATGGATCATAACCCTCCCATTACTGGGCACTGAGAGGCTGAGACCAAGGGGAACTCCTCCAACAGCAGAGGGGGGCAGTAACCACACGGTATAAAAATGGTGGCAATGAAGATAAACAGAGACGATTACAGCAATGTGCAGTGAAGGGAATATCTGGATTCAACTAGAGGAGGAGAAAGGACTTGCAACGGTCTTCCTCTTTGGAAATAATTTCTGAATAATGTCAATTTTGTGGGGTGGGGGGGTTAGGGAAGAGAAAAGCCCTACTCAGTCAACTTTGCTTCATGAGATACATTCTCCGATCCAGGAAATCTCTTCTGCACCTGCTCCAAAGTACAAGGTCAAATTTATTACCATTGGATAACACAAGTACGACCTGATGAAACAGCGTTATTGGGGTAAACACATGTAAACACACAACCAAGCCCTCACACTAACAGACAAATGATACATGTGCAGCACGTCCAGAAAAATAACTCCATATTGTTGAATAAATAGCAGAGTCGAGGAGTATTTGTATGAGCAGCTCATGAATCATTCCACGTTCTCCCTGCTTGGAGGAAGCAGCTGTTCCTGGGCCTGGAGATACCGGCTCTGAAAATCCTGGATCTCTTTCCCGACAGGAATAGCTGGATGATGCTGTTGGCCGGGTGAAGGGGTCCTCGATGATTCTGTAAATGATCGTAGTGGATCATATTGATATTTGGGGTGGTGGGGGGCAGGAGGGTGTCCCCAGTTGCTCTAGGCCTCTTCAGGTCCCGTGGATTGACCTCTGATCATTTAAAAAATATATTATTTATAAATTATATACACAAAAAATTAACACAATTAATAATAATACAAATGAAATACAAATATATGTGGTATATATAAAATAAAGAATAAAGAAATCCCCCCATAAACCACCTCATGCCCCCTCCATCTGGACATTAGCAAACTGGCCTCTACTCAGCCCCCACGACACAGATATAGACGACTGAAAGCAGCGAACAGTGCTCCAATCACTGGTTCTGGGGAGGTGGGGGATCATGCTAACTGGGAATCCACCCTATACACAAGATGGCTGACGAACGTGGTGACCGCACAGAGTCCACGGGGACCAACAACTTTCATCCCAGGGAACAACCCGCACGGAAGGAATCAACAAGGACAGGAATACTGACCAATCGGGCGCCGGCGCGGATGTGACATCACTCCTGTCGACAGCAGCGGGGAGAGAATAGAAGTAGAGCTGCCAGTGTAATGAAGCATCTTTAACTTTGATTGCTTGAGTGTGTGTCCTCCTTTCCACCCTTCACAGTAGCGCAAACACTCCAATTTCACATCGGGAGTCACGTGTCTAGTTTCCTCATATGAAGAATGAGAAGTGCACACATATTGTCAAATTTGTTTCTGGGATGTTTTAACCGGGTGATAGGAGGAAAGTTTGAATATGGATCTCTTTGTCATTGGAAAAAAGGGAGATGACCTTACAACATTATGAGAGGACACAGCAGCACGGACCGAAAGACGATAATGCTAAGGAGCCGAACACCAAGTGTCACAATTTCCCAATAACCGATCGGCTGTTTAGACTTTAAGAAATGTCTGAAATGAAAATGAAATATCCTTGGAATTCTCTACCCTATTGAAGGTTCATTTGAAATTGGGATCCATGGACTTGTGATGAGTTTATTGGCGGACACATTCGTAGAGGGATCATATGCATTTAACTTAGATGCAGATACTTTGAAAAAATTAACAGACATTAAATTGGAAGCGGTAATAAATTTGGAGGAAAGATTGAGAATAAATAGTCTCCCTTGTAGTTGGGGTACAATGTATTTCTTGAGATCAGAGGAATCCTGGAGCCAAGACAAAGTGATCCTATGAAATCTAAGGATTTGATTGAGTTGTTGGGGTAGTTGGAAATGGAAGGGCCGAAGGGTCTCCTGCTCCTTCGACTGCCTGTCTTCTGCCTTGCGATGCTGAGTGGGTGCGCCTTTGTGTTCGCTCACTCGCTGATTGGTTGCTTCAGTTGAGCGAGTCAATGGGCTGATTCGGTGAGGCCGCTATTTGATTGGACGCTGAAGTCGGGTTGGATTGATAGGCGGATTCGCGGGCTGATTGGCTCGTGCTGTGAGGAGACGGGACGTTTGCGGCGGCATCGTCTGCTCAGGGTCCGTCGCGTCCCCGCTGACCCAACGGGAAGAAATTGGCGGCGGCGCCGTGATCCTCAGCCGCGTGGTCCAGGGAAAACGGGCGACCAGCAGCCCGGTGGGACCCACCCGGGAGCGGCCGGTACCGGCGGGTTGTTTGGGTGGAGCCGAGGCGTCGGTGCGAGGCCTGATGACGCCGACATGGCGAGGTTGGAGGCCGCGGGGTTATTTGCAGCGGGTGGTGGTGGGGGCAGGAAATTGGCAAGTCTGGTTGGCGTATGCGTGGTGAGTTCGCGCATATGTTGCAGATACGCATGTGCTAATTGAGCGAAGCGAAACATTTGCGCAAGCGCCAACTGATGACTGGAGCATGCGCACAGAAATTAACATGGCTGCCCCCATCCAATGGATCCTGAGTTACAAAGTCAATCCGGACATTTTGGGTCTTTTGTGCCCTGTGTCTCTGTTCTCGTTTGTCAAATCATTTGATTTAAAAAATAGGCTCTAAGGCTTCAGGGCTCTTCGCACGGGGTCAAAACATCGACTTGCGACCATCGTGGGACCTTTGAACTCCACTACGGTCACAGGTCGGGGAGGACGTGTCGGTGTCATTGGGTCGCTTAGGAAGGGAGGGAAAACCAATCCATTTTTCTTTGCTTCCCAATGCTCATAGAATGTGTCTGATTCCATCCGTTTTTCCTGTTGTAGCACCACATTCTTCATAAAGTTAGATGTTTTTTTTTAAAGTTGACGTGCCATGTGTTTAAAATGCAATGTTTCTCAGTTACTTGTCCAAATGCCTTAAAAATATAGGGACTTTGGTGTTAACAATACAGAGTCAAGATTTCACCAATCCTTTTGAATTTATGATCTCTGGGATTTCTGGTCATATTTTCTATTTTGGTTGGTGTATCTTGCAGACCTGTTTGGTTGCAGCAAGTAAGAAGTTATTGATTTGTAGCATCCGCTGCAGCAGCGCAACCAAATAAAGAGATGTCCCCACAAGGTGAGTGTAAAACAAAGACTGGCTTTACTGCTTTAAATTCCCCACGTGTGCTCACTGGCCCACCCACTTCTGGTGACGTGCCCCTGACTTCCAGAAGTGACATCATTGCATTGTGGCATCACTCTCCAACTGGCCGGCCGCTACGCGGAAGTCAAGGGCATCTCAGCCCGCACATGGTGCTAGGCCCAGGCTCCTTCTCAGTGGTAAAGGGGACTCTGTGCCATCTTGGACTGTCCAAGTGTTGCAGTGATTTGGCCTTTTATGCTTGCCCGGTCACCTGGTACGCTACAATCTCAGCATTGATAAGGGGAAAATTCTTTCAATGTTTTATTCACTTTTATTACAGAATTCTTCCTAGTATATCTGTGTAACATTGAAAGTAATGGGTTTTCATGAACAGGGATCACGATTTTACTCATAATTTGGTGAGCCAAATTATGATAAGACAGTTTTTGCTAATGCCCCATGGGAATCAAAATAAAAATGAAGTGAGAAAATTAGGAAGGTTTGTTGACTCTTCCTTTTAAGCAGGATGTCAGGATAACCTTCATGTTACTTGCTGAATTAAAATGTGATTGTCAGTTCTTATGGCAGCTGCCATATTGGCATTGCAAGGAGAGATGGGAAATGGGTCAGGTCCTTGGTGATCCCAGTAATGCAACGTAGAAAGATGTCACGGGGCTGAATGTGGTTTAGGGAGGGAGAGGGTATTAATTTTTAGGAAAAGTATGTGGCCAGCCACCTATCAATATTTTTTTTATCAAATAGAAATTCCTGCTGGTAGAAGCCATTTCCTACTTTGAACAGGCCCAATATCATTATCCAAACAGATATTGTTAAGAGCCCAAAGGATCCCAAAACCCAGCAGCAAGAGACATTCACCAGGACAAGTGGTTTTTAAAACAGAAGTTATTTTTAATCAAATTTAATCTTGAAAATAGAATCAAACTTTAACTTAACTCTGTACTTAACAAACCCCAATTAACCCCCTTTTAATTCTAAGTGCACATGTTTGTAATGTGTTTAAATTTAAGAAAAGTTATTTGGTTCATAGTTCAATCTCACTTCTCCTTCTTCCAAGTTCTCTGGATGCAGGCAATTCTGCTGTGCACAGAATGGAATGTGTATAAATTTCACCAGGATTTGGTGCTCAAAAGGTAAATGTTTACAGCTCAGGATAGGTCTTGTCGGGTTTTTAGAGAGAGATTTGTTGTTCCAGGATTTCCACAACTGAGGTACCACCATTAGTCACCTCAGTGTCTCACTGATGAACCTTGCCCCATTAGGGTTTTCCAGATGGTAACGTCTTTCTGCAAGCTACTACAGAGTTCCATTCCTTTTATTCCAAACAACAGGAATTCTTTCTTCTGCTTAACCTAGTGTTAGATAAACAAAACCGAGAAGTGACTTTCCTGGAAGCACCCTGCAGAAAGGCACTTGTAGCCATCCTGGCTCCATTTCCAAACAATGGTCATTCATTTTATGACATCAGTTCAATTAACACCTACTTGTGAATGTGCATAACATTCTCCAGAGATCTTCAATATTTCTTCAGTCTTTCAAATAAGATGTTTTAAAATGTATGTGTGTGTATGTATGTAACCTACTCTAAATCTTACCAAAATCCCAAATATTACCAAATTCTTCAAATATATTTATCCATTACAATATCACGTAAGGAGCATTTAAGAGACTCTTAGACAGGCATACATAAGTGAAAGAAAAACAGGGTTGTAGCGGAAGCACAGCGCGATATTACGAACTACCACCATCGGTTCACAGACTTACCTGACACGTCGCGGGCTAACAGTGCTGGGCACCAAAGTACAGTGAGTGGATCAGATGAAGCCCCTGCCTAAAGGCACGGGGCACTAATGGCTCCTAGCTTTAACCTGCTGGTCCTGTGGACCGGAAGGTGTTCACTAATATTCTCATTGACAGGCAGGGAATAAAAGGTCTGTGTATGTCTGTAATAAACCAGTCTGGAGTTGACAACCTTTGTATGTGTTTGCCTTTATTTAGTAGCATCTATCGCAGTAGGTCCTACAGGGTATTATTTTTTTGTTAGAAATATCAAGATCAACACAACGTCGTGGGCCAAAGGGCTTGTACCGTGCTGTAATATTCTGTTATTTCTGTTATTGCTTGATTTTGAATATCTGTTGTAAGTGTCACATTTGTGGCCCGAAATGTGAAGTTAATAAAACATCAAACACAAGTTTTATCAGGTAAACTTCTCAGTGTGTTTATCTTCCAATTTCCTTTGTTCTCCTGCTTGTGTTCTTATCTCCCTCTCGTACCATGTGACTTCCGGTACATCTCATACATATTCATTATCATGACATCCCTCCTTTAATCAGAAATAAACTTTACCTTCAATTACCAATATCCCTCGGAAACATACAAACATTGTAACTAATGGTAATACTATAACTCAACTACATAAAATTTACTTCCTACAGTACTCATACATGCACTTTATGATTTAAGATTAAAATACTGTCCCAAAGTTCTAATTAAAACTATGGCACAAAGTCTTCGTATAGTTTGGGCACTTTCCGGTTTCGTTTCGGCCTGGCTGCGATATTGTCGTCGCTTCTCGGTTGTTCACTCTCAGCGTCGGAAATACTGCTCGCCTCGGCTTCGGGTGTTTCTGGCGCTCTAGTCACTTCATCAGGAGTGCTGGTAACTGCCTCTGGAACATCATCAGGTCTCTCAGTTTCAGCATCTCGTATTGGCCTTTCAACCTCTTCACTCGATGTATCTGGACTGGTACTTTTTTACACCTGATACATTTCTCTTATACAGAACTCCAGTCGGAGACTTGACTGTCACCATACTGCCACTTCTGGTTTCGACAGTATCGGGTTGATGGTAATAAGGTGGGTCTAGTTTACCACCAGTTTCATGCCTCACTAGAACATTATCTCCTGGCATGACGTCTGAGTACTTGGCTCCACGTTTTGAATCTGTGTACAGCTTTGCTGCACCTTTCTTTTCAGCATCGTGGTCCCTCATCTCCTGGTCGTCTCAGATTTCCTTTATTTCTGGCATTTTTGTGCGGACTTTTCTCCCAAAAAATGCTTCTGCAGGACTTTTTCCAGTGGTTGCGTGAGTCGTTGCTCGATAGACAGCCACATAAGATAGCAATGCTTCTCGCCAATTTTGTCCTTCTGCGTGTGCAATCCTCAATCGTTTTTCAATGGACTGATTTTGTCTCTCTACTTCTCCATTGGCTTGCGGCCATTTCGGAGTTACTTTATGATGGTAGGTACCTGTGGTCCTCATGTATTCCGCAAATGTCTCTGAAATGGATTGTGGAACATTGTCTGAGTATAATGCTGTGCACGCGTGGGTTCGGATCCCATCCTCGTCGCCAATGTCACATTTGTGGCCTGAAATGTGAAGTTAATAAAACATCAAACACAAGTTTTATCAGGTAAACTTCTCAGTGTCTTTATCTTCCAGTTTCCTTTGTTCTCCTGCTTGTGCTCTTATCTCCCTCTCATACCACGTGACTTCCGGTACATCTCATACATATTCATTATCATGACAGTAATCACTGTGAGACTTCAGTAATGTAGCAAATTTGCACAACAACATTGCAATCAGAAGTTTGTATCTCCTGGTTGACTTGAGCTTTTCACATTTTTACACAATGCTTTATAGGTCTGGTCAGTAAGAAAAGAAATATTGTGCATGTTGAAGATGTCATTATGTCTGAAAGTAACACTGGAACAGAGTCATTAACACCAAGGTAAATATCACCCTTTAGTGGCTGGTGAAGTTTCCTGATGGGCACAAGTTATCCCTCAGTGGCTACGGTGATGTGAAAATGTGGGTAAATTATTTTGTATATGATTTATACATGTTAAAATTAGCTGTTTTTTGTTCCAATTTCAGGTAGGTGTGGTTGCAAAGTGGGTAAAGATAGAAAATACTTAGGGATCAAAAACTGGGGCTTTCATTTGATGGTGTGAAAGTCAAAATGGAAACTCAGAATAAGGCTAATCTGATTAATCAAGCCACTGGCTCTCATACTTCCACCAGAAGTGAATCTAGAATTGAATTTTGAGTCTTTTATGGTGGATATCTTCAAAGTCTGTTGATTGCAAGACTAAATTAAGAGCCCTTTTGCCCCTGGCTGTGCTGAAAGATTGTTTTGTTTATCAACTAAATCTTACTGAGAGGGAGAGGGAGAATAGAGTGAAGCTGCTTTCCTACTCATTGGTGATGAATCTTACAGTAAGATCTTTCAAATAATTACAGATTACTAATTCCTCCCAGTCCTCGGGCATTTTCTCCTGCAATCTACATCAGTTACCACCATCCAGGGATTCTCATGCAGGGTAATGTTTCACAATCACCTCCTCCAACCATGTCCTTACACTCTGTGGCAGGAAACCCAATCCAGAGTAAATGACAGATTGGCTGAGTGCCTCCACTTGGATCACAATGGCCATCTTGGCTAATGGTCGCAAGCTGTTTTAAGTTCCATTCCATCCCCACTCTGACCTTTGTCTTCTGCCTCCTCCATTGTCTGGGTGAGGTCAAATCCAGAGGAACCATCTCTTATTGCATTTGTGAATCGATGGTATGAATATGGAATTTTCTAAGTTCATGTAACCTGCCCACACCCCCCCATATTTTTCTCCCTTTCCTGTTAATTCACCCAGCTCCCCTCGTATTTTCCCTTCCAAACCAAATGACTTATAAATGTGGGCAGAGAAATGGCAGATGGAGTTTAATCGGGACAAGTGCCTTGCACTTTGAGAGGACTTGTAGTAGTTTTGCAATGAGGGATCTTGGGGTGCAAGCGCGAGCTCCTTGAAAGTGGCAACACAAGTGTAGAGCGTTAAAGAAATTATTCTTCATTGAGCAGGGCATGAAGTATAAATGTGGTTAGGCCACATTTTGAGTGTTTTCTGCAATTCTAGTTGCTGCATGACAAAAGGAGTTTATCAGTGGGTTGCTTGGGATAGAGCATTGGCTCTGAGGAGTGATTGGACAAATTTGGATAGTTTTCTCTGGAGCATTGGAAGCTGAGTGATGGCCTGGTTAAAATTTATCCAATTATTGTAGTCCTGGAGAAGGTAGATTTCTTCTTCCCCTGCCCCCGTGGGAGATGTAAAAATACTACGATGCCTATATTGAACATGAGAGGGGGCAAAGGAGAAAAGTGAGGCAGGTTTTTGCACAGTGCGGTGGGGGTATGGCCCACAATGCCAGGATAGTGGTGAAATCACCATGATTTAAGAGGCATTTGGTTGGGCACATGAACAAGAAGGAATGGGTGATGTGTATGGACCATGTGCTGACAGATTGGATTAATTTAAATGAGCATCATGGTCACCACAGACATTGTTTACCAAGTGGCCTATTCCTGGGCTGCGCTGTTGGGTGATAATTCATCTCTTTTCAAGGATTGTTGCCGATGGGCAGTAAACTTTTCACAGAGGTCTATCTCCAATGAATGTATTTAGAACATTTCCATGAGTTAATTCCCTGTAGAAACAGCAGTTTATCATAGAAACATGGAAGATAGGAGCAGGAGTAGGTCATTCTACCCTTCGAGCCTGCTCCGCCATTTGATCATGGCTGATCTTAAAGTTCAGTACCCCGTCCCCGCCTTCTCTCCGTAACCTTTAATACCCTTATACTGAAGAAATATATCTAATTCCCTCTTAAATATATTTAATGAACCTGCCTCTACTGCCCTCTGTGGCAATGAATTCCACAGATTCACCACCTTCTGGGTAAAGAAATTCCTCCTCATCTCGGTCCTAAATGGTTTGCCTATTATCCTCAAACCATGGCCCCGGGTTCTGGATTTTCCCATCCTTGGAAACATCCCATCTGCATCCATTCTGTCCTGTCCTGCTAGAATTTTATATGTCTCTATGAGATCCCCTCTCAATCTTCCAAAATTTGAAGGCCATCATTACTGAATCCATTTTAATCAGCCTTCACCTTGTACAATGTTCTGTTGAGACAACAAAATCAAAATGCAACTTTTAACCTCGAGGAAAGATGAGTAATCCTCTGTACCACAGAATTATTGCTGAAAAAATATTTGGAAAATTTTGTGAATTCCACTTCCAAAGAGGAACCACAACAAGATTTTTAAAAATTAAACCCAGAACATTTATTAGAAGTTGTTTATCACTATAAACATGTTCAGGTTCAGTAATGATCGATTCTGGATTGGCATGTGGCAGTAATAAAAGGAATGCAGGGTAGATATATTCCAAGGAAAAAGAAATTAATGATTTGGATTGTGGTTTAAATGATTTTGTGGCCAAATTTGCGGAGGTCACCAAGATAGGGGACAGAGTAGGAAGTGGAGAAACCGTAAAGTTGCAGAAGGATATAAACAGATTAGGAAACTGGGCAAAATGATGGCAGATGAGATTTAACACCGAGAAATGTTCAGTTGTACATTTTGGCAGTGGAAATAAACACGAAGCATACTATTTGGATGGGAAGAAAATTCAGACCTTGGATGTGCAAAGGGACCTGGGTGTCCTTGTGCAAGGAAACCTAAAAGTTAATGACCAGGTGAAATTGGTCATGAAATAAGCAAATGCTATGATGGCATTCATTTCAAGAGGAATGGTGTACAAGCGTAAAGAGGTGTTGATGAGGCTCTATGGGGCACTGGTGAGACCTCATTTCGAGTACTGGGTGCAGTTTTGGGCCCCCTATCTGAGAAAGGATGTGATGTTTTTGGAGAGGGTGCAGAGGAGAATGACGAGGATGATTCCCAGAATGCAAAATATAATGTACAAGGAGTGTTTGACAGCTCTTGGGTTGTGTTCATTGAGTATCGTAAATTAAAGAAGAAATCTCATGGAGACATTTTGTATTTTGAAAGGTTTAGATAGGGTGGATGCGGGTAACATGTTTCCCTTGGTGGGTGAATCGAGGACAAGAAAATTAGAGGTTATCCATATAAAACAGGGATTGGGAAGAACTTCTTTCACCAGAGTGTCATGGAGCTGTGGAACTTACTGCCTCATACAGCAGTGGATGCCAGATCACTGGGAGTATTTAAACAAGAAATAGACAAGTATCTCGTTAGTGAGGGCATGAAGGGATATGGGGAAAAGGCTGGAAATTTGAAGGAGTGTAGAGTAGCTCAGTGTGTATTTACAGAGCAGGATCAATGGGCCTGGTGGCCTGGTTCTGTTCTTTTGTCTTGGGATCTTGTTCTCATTTGAGAGAAATTATCGAAGGCAACTGAGAAAAATGGAAACATTCGAGGCAATTGTTGGAGTAGGTTATTTGTTTGCCATCTCTATGTAAAACTCCAAAATTATCTGTCACTTTGGATCGGTGCCGATCCCTCCAATCCCTGAGGAACATAGTCTTTCTAATATGTCATGTGTTCTTTCAGCTACAAATTATTCTCTTTTTCAAACATGGCCACAGGTTACTCGTGCTTCATTTCTGTCTTGCAATTTTTTGGGTGGTTTTTCAGTTGTAAATGTGGCAAATTCCATTTTGGGAGAGGATTTCTTGTCACATTTTTCCGTGATGTATTTGAAAAAACGCTGTGTGGACTGCAGCTCTTGAATGCAAATGAGCTGCATTTGTTCTTAAAGTTCCTGCCCTTTCCAAGCCTTGCTCAAGTGTTTTCCTCGCCTCGTGACCCCATCGTAACGGTGTACAGACATGCAATAAGCCACCATATAAAGGCAGGGTCTGAGACGCAGGCTCGTAATACCCCCAGATTATCTTAAAATCGCAAGCTTGGATTGGCAAGAGTTTGGCGTATTCCACAAATCTGACAGCTGCTGGGCTTCACGGTTGCATATGGTTCTGAAAAAAACTAGGGATTGGCGGCCTTGCAGAGATGATGGTACCGTGAACAATTCCACCGTGCCTTACTGATACAATATTCCAAATTTACAAGACTTCTCAGCAAACCTCCACGGCAAATATGCATTTGCTAAAATAGATCTAGAATGTGCTTACTATTAGATTCCATTTGAATCTCCGGATGTCACAAAGACAGCAGTGATGTTCCCATTCGGCATGTTTGAGTCTATGGAATGCAGCTGAGACATTCCAGTGGTTCATGGACCACGAACTCACTGGCCTTGGGTTTGTTTGGTGCTTGTGTTCATCAATTAGATTCTGGTTGTAAGTGTGGATGAAGAGGAGCACAAGAGCCACCTTATCTCATCGTTTCCAAGGCTTGAGGAATGCGGCATCGTGAACAATGCCAGGAAATTGTTTCTGGTGCTTCTGATCTTGTATTTTTGAGGCCTAGAGTTATGCAACATGGTATTTTGCCTGATGAATGGGAAGTACGTGAATTTTGAGAATTTCCTCCCTCCGTTAAGGTTGGCCAGTTGTGATGGTTTTTAGGTATGAGGAATTTTTATTGCTGTTCCCTGGTGAATGCCACAGCATCTCTATTACCTCTTGCTGAATGACTCAAAGGATCTTATGTCTGTTTCAAAAAGACCTTAACTTTGAAAGACGATGCTGTGTATGCTTTCCATGATGTGAACACTGTTCTTACAAATGCCACTAAGGTTGTACATCAAATGCCCAAGGCCTTGCTCTCTTACCACAGATGCATCTGTCAGTGCTGTGGGACCAGTGTTTGAACAACGAGTCTGTGGACAATTGGAAACTTTGGCATTTTTTGTTCCAGCCAAGTGGTCACCAGCTCAGGAAAATATAGTACATTTGGGCAAGAACTCTTAGCTATCTATCGCGCAGTGAAACATTTCAGTTTTTAAAAAAATATATTTATAGTTTTGTATACAGTTCAATATAATAATAGAATCGTATCCAAACGATACTTTCAATTATGAAAATGGAATAAAAAAAATAAATGTTGTACTGTACATAAAAGTGAGAAGAGAAAAAAGTATAAAAGAAAAATAATACAGATCTAGGTGCAAAGCTCCTGTGATATCTATTCCCTCCCAAAAGGAAAGACAGAAAATTAATAAAATTGTAGAATTAAACCAACATGATAAGGTTCAACCATTAAGATTAAAGAAAAGTGGTGGTGGGGTGGAGAATTGAATACATTAGATATCCAAACCCATATCTAAATATGGTTTCCATATTTTGATGTATGTATCATACCCAATTCTAATATTATAAGTCACATTTGCTAAGGGAATACAATTTTGCATTTCCCCACAATCAATTTTAAGATGGGATTCAGATCTAAAACATGAATTTGAAAAACTAGGAATAAATTAATTTATGTGGCATTAAATATAATTGATGAATAAGTTATAATTAACAAATGTATCAAAAACATGAATTATGTCCCAACAAATGTCAGACCAGAAAAAAGGGTTCATTTCAGTTCCCAAATCCAATTCCCATCTTTCTTTTGATTTATTCAAGTCTGGGTTTGGAGATTCCTCATGAAGTAGAAGATACAATTTGGAAAAGTTTCTTTGTAATTCCCTCATGAATCCCAATTTCCAATCCAATATTTCAGCTTTTTCACTGGAAGGTCATCCTTTGACCATTTGTACAGACCACCAGCCTCTTATGCATACTGTATCTCTACTTGCGAAGGGAGATTCGGCACTTGGACTTCATCCTTCAATTTTCATCGGACACACATGACATCTGAGAGAAAGCGAATGCTGTGGTTGGTGCCCAATCCAGGTGCGACATTACATACAACTACTGACATCAATTTCAATGCTCATGCATGGTGCACTGATCCCGATTTCATCCGGTGTAACCAGATCGACTCTGGTTTCCATCTTCAAGATGTGACCTTGGATGAATCGGCTGAAAAGTTGGTCTGATTTTTTTTCCCCAACAGGAAGGACTAGGCTGTATGTGTGGGTGGCTATGAGGCAGGAGATTTTCTCTTCACAATCTATCTCTTCCTGGTAGAAGAGCATCAATCAAACTGGTTAAGGAACATCTTACCTGGCTTCGTGTTAAACAGAATGTTGGATTATGTGCAAGGACTTGCTTGCTGGGTCAACGCCCTAAAGTCTCCAGGCACATGAAATTCAAGCTGGGGGATTTTGTTGTTTTGGATTCCTATTTCCAGCACGTGCACCTTGTGGCTTCCAAGGTCCACTTCCGCCATCTCGGCTATGTACGCCTCTGCTCACGGGTGAGGACAGGACTACCAGGTGGCAGGATGAAATTCCTATCATCGGCATCTCTGTAGAGACAATTGCTTGGACTTTTGTGGATCATTGGATTCAATCTTTTGGTGTTCTGGGCACTATTACAACAGATCGAGGGTCTCAGTTCGAGTCAGCATTGGTCCGAGCTCTCATTGATCCTCTGGGCACTACCTGAATTATGGCGAAGCATTTCAAGGCCAACAGCTTCTTTGAGCATTTTCATTGATGATCGAAAGCACCATTGACAGCAGGTGGCAATACATCGACATGTAGCGAATGTTTTCCCATGGTTCTCCTTTGCGTGACTACAGCTCTTAGGGCAGATCATGGATGTTTAGTGGTAGAGCTATTCTATGACTGTATGTTGACCTTGCCAGGTGAGTTTGTGAATCTTAGACCAGACACAGTGCTCCATGAACAGGTCAGTTATCTTGACCGTCTTCGAGAAAATGAGATAACTCTGACGTTCTCCTATGTGGCAGCATCATCTCCAGTGGATGTGCCAAATGATTGACAACAGTGTTCTCGTGTATTTCTTTGACATGATGTTGTTCGTAAACCACTTTAGCCCATTAACAATGGTTCTTTCCAGGTCTTATGGCACAATCCATAGTGTTTTTTGTTTGACAGGAATGGAAAAGGTAACACTGTTTCCATCAACAGGTTGAAGCCAGTGTATTTCGAATGTCCACATTCTGCATCAGGGCCAGAGCGAAAGGACCAGTCGTGCACCTGCATACCCTGACTTACAGAATCATACGAGATCAGGCTGAACTGTCAACCCTCCAGACCGTTACACTTGGGACAGTTATATTCATTCGCCTCCTTGCATGGATCGGAGGCTGGAGGTGGGAGTGGGGGGTAGGGGTCTGTCACGGTGATGCATCTGCCTGCTTTGGGAATGGTGCCAGTTGCCGCTGATGATGTAATTGGATCGTCGCACTGGAGGAATAGCCCACATGCGCAGGTGCGTTAAGCATCAGTATATGGGTGATGGATTTCGGATGCAGGAGGAGTTGAGAGAGAGGGTCAGGATCACCGTGTGGCACTGAGCTAAGGAGAAGGTCAAAGGGGTTTGGCTGGGTAATGTTTGGGGAGTTGAAGAATGCAATGTTGTGTCTGAGGAGGATAATGAAGGTCGACTGCATTGTCTTCTGGAGGAAACGAATGAGGGTATTCTTTAATTGTTTGTAAACGATGGTATATCAGTGCCGTTACAAATCTAACCCTTCCCTACTTCACACTCATTACCCTCTATTATTTTTCCATCCATGTATCTTGGAGTGTTTTGAATGTCCTCATTGTACCAGCCCCCACCTCCACCCGAGCAATGCATCCCAGACCCTCACAGGTCTGTATTTTAAAAAAAAAAACTTGTTTAGACGATCAAATCAAAAGATGAATGAAGTTCTACTGCTTCAGCTCGTGATCTCATCATCATTTCTTTGCAGATTATGGGCAAATTGAGAGAAAAATGTTTGTCTTAAATAGACACTATGAAGGAGAGGGGGAAGGGTGGATCCCTTATTGTATCTGCTGTGCAAATACGAGCTGCATTGTTACACCTCATAGCAACACATGTAACACCTCATCATCAGATGTTGAAGAATACTGGGGAATATTAATGATCTAAAATACCCAAACTGGAGAAATAAATTTAAATGAATGCCTTTGGAATGAACTTTGGAAGGCAGCATTGGGTTTTCGTGACTTGCTCATGAACCAGAATTTCTCTCACTTGGGTTCTGGCTCCTGAGACCATTCTCTTGCTTCCATTTCAATGAAGTGACTACTTTCCCTTCCTGGCTCCCATGCAAGCTCGCTGTGGCTTCTTTTGTACTGACTGTCATTATGTTGTTGCAAAGTACTGTCCATCCATCTTTTCTCAAAATCTGGACTAATCCGTACCAACTCATGAAATATTGATGCTCTCCATTTATTGACTTTCTTGATTTGAGTTTCTTCCTGTCCAACATGGTTCGTCAGTGGATGGCACAATTGCAAATTTGTTGCGCTGCCAGTGATAGGGATGGGGTTCAAATCCTGCTCTCTCTGTGAGGAGTTTTTATGTTCTCCCTGTGTGTGTAGGTTTCCTCTGGGGTGGGGGAGGGGGTTCCAGATTTTTCCCACTGTTCAAAAAGTATGGGGGGTTGAAGGTGAATCGGGAGGCACAGGTTTGTGGGCCTAAAGGGTCTGTTACTGTGCTGTAACTCATCTTAAAGTATCGCATTGACTCTGATATGACACTAATGTAAATCTTGGTAGCAATGGTGTGTATGATTCTGCTTTGTCTTGATCTCTGCGGCTATTGGCCTCGTCTCTCATATGGAACCCTCTAACTTGGATGATTTGGAATTACCTAGTTGTGAGGAGTATATCTGAATGAATAGCTTCGCTAATTACTCACCATGTTCATGTTTAAAGTCCATCTATCCTTGTCTGCCCAGTCTGGACTGGAAAATTGCAAATGTTACTCCACTCCTTAAGAGGGAATAGAGGCAAAGACTGTAAATTTTAGACCATGTCTTCACATAAAAAAAATAATTATCATGTAAATTTAACAAAAAATATTCTGAAAATGAGGCCATTGTAGTCCCTAATGCATATTTCCATGTCAATTTTTGCAACAATACTCTAGCCAAAGTACCTTTCTATAAAAATATTCTGATGCCTGCATAACTCTTTAAAGAGTATCTTTGGAAGCGAACATGGAATTGATTGAAAAAGATATTGAATACAATGAAAAATATTCACTTCAACACAATTCACATCTACCATTCATGTCAAAGGAAGATCTTTCCATTTAATTAAATCAGCTTTAATTTTATCAATAGAGAAACATAGTTCAACTTACACAAATGTTGATAATCCACATCAACCATTACCCCTAAATATTTAATTTTCTTAGTCCATTTAGGCTGTGTAATCTGTTTACAAGTAGGATAATATTCCTCGTAATTGGTAACATGTTCCTCTTATCCCGATTAACCTTATAAACAGACATTTCTCCATATTGTACCAAACAGTTTTGCAGATGTCGTAATGATTCTGAGGATATGTTAAATATACTGGTACAAAGGAACCTTCTTCATTTATTTTAATCCCACTTTATTTTATCATTTTGTCTTATAGCTTGGGCTAGCGGTTCTATCACCAATGGTGACAAAAGACAACCTTGCCTTGTGGAGCATGTTAAATTAAACGTATCTGAAATTTGTCCATTTGTCACCATCCTCGCCAAGGGATTTTTATACCAGGCTTTAACTCAACCAGGTAAAAAAGGTCCAAACTTAAATCTTCAAGTACTTTAAATAAAAAGTACCTTTCAACTCGATCAAAGGCTTTTTCTGCATCTAATGCCACTATCATTGATTGATTCAAACAATGTCTTGACACATTAATCAACGTCAACAGTCTAACAATATTTTCAGAAGAAAATCTATTCTTAATGAAACCTGCTTGATCAACATGTATTAAACGTGATAAATACTTTGCAAGTCTATTAGCTACTATCTTATAATCTACATTTAATAACGATATTGGTTGATATGAGGCAACGTTCAATGGGGCTCTTCCTTTTGTGCAATAACTAAGTCTAGCTCTAGAAAAGGATTCTGGAAATGCTTTTGCTCTTCTGTAGCTTGTTTAAGAACATCCGTCAAAACAGGAGACAAGACTTCGTAAAATTCTTTATAAAACCCTCCTGTAAACCCATCTTCTCCAGGTGATATTCAATATCGCTTCTTCAATTTCTAACTCATTGAAAGGAATTTCCAATTCTGTCCTATCTTTATCGTCCAAAACTGATACGTCCAAACTACCTAAAAAAGACTCAACACATTCCTCATCCTGACTTACATCAAAAGGATATAAATTCTGGTAAAATGAGTGAAATTCATCATTCATTTCCTGAGGTTTAAAAGTGATTCTTGTATTATTTTTTATCGCATTTATTGTCCTTGATGCCTGTTCAGTCTTTAATTGCCGAGCGAAAACCTTATGCACTCTTTCTCCGTACTCATAATAACGCTATTTGGATCATTGTATTAATTTTTCATATTTATATGTTTGCATTATATTATAACAGTTTCAACTGAATCAAATAAGTTTTTATCCACAGTCGAATTTCATTGGAATTCCCTTTCTAACATTGTTATTTCCTTCTCCAAATTTTGGCTCTCTGGCAAATGCTGCATCTAAATTCTTGTAGAATAATTGATTATCAGACATCTTAAATAAGCTTTTAAAGCATCCCACAAAACAAATTTACTTTGTACTGAATATGTATTAATTTGCACATAAGACTGAATATGGTCTTTGATTTAACTTAGAAACTTTGGTTGCTTCAATAACATCCTATGAAATCTTCACCGATAAGGGTCTCTACATTATGCAAACCAGAACATGTGCAGGAGCACAATCCTTTATCCAGAACCCTCGAGGGGGGGCGGGGGTCACTGTGTTCCGAATTTCAGATTTTTCTGGATTTCGCAAAGACAGATTTAAGCCCACCAAATTTGTGCTCCTGTATCCACCCCCACTCCCTTCTAGACGCGCTGCCATTTTCCCCCCACCCCTCACCCGCCTGATTCGCGCTGCATCTCTCTCCCCACTTGCTGGTGTTTGGAGCTTTCCGGATTTTAGATGTCCGGATAAATGATTGTGTACTTCTACTTAACAATGAAGAATGATCAGACAAAATCCTACTCTTATACTCTGTATGTATAAATCTACCCTGTAATTGTACTGACATTAAGCAAAAGTCAATTCTCGAAAAAGAATCATGTCTGGGTGAATAAAAAGAAAAGTATTTTTCTGTCAGTATTAACTTCCTCCAGATTTCCACCAAATTCAAATCTTTCATTGAGTCTAACATCCATTTAGCTATTTTGGTTCTTTGTACAGTTTTTGGAAATTTATCCAACTCTCAATTAAAATCCCCACCAACCAAAATATTTTCATTAGCTTGACCCAGATTCAAAAAAGTTACAGAAATAACATCTTCATCATCTTCATTGGGTCGATAAACATTCATCAAAGTCCATGCTTCAGCAAAAATTTTACAATTCACCAACAGCTCTCTACCCAATGTGGCAGAGAATGATTCCAACTGAAACGTTATCTTCGTATGAACCAAAGTTGCAACTCACCTCTAGCTTTTGAATTAAATGAAGATGCAAAAACATGTCCTACCCAATCTCTTTTCAATTTCTTTCTCAGACAAACGAGTTTCTTGCAAAAAAGCAACATCAACCTTCATTTTCTTTATATATGCCAATACTCTCTTCCTTTTAAGTGGATTATTAAGTCCTTTAACATTAAAGGTCAAAAAATTTAAAAGAGCCATAACTTGATTTCCTCTTGAGATTGACACTTCACACAGCAATTACATATTTAAATAAACCCAACCCCCCCTTTCAAACAATAAGAAAACCCTGAAAAAGTGTAAAAACCTACAAGAACCGGACCCCCCTCTGTGGACCAGGTGTAGTTCATACCACAAGTGGCAGATGACTTTAGAAGTAGTAGAGTCAACCACCACCCCCCAACCCTAATTTAAAACCCATCAGTCATCCTAGTGATAACAACCACATTGAGCTTGAGCTTCATCTTCAACATCACTCACCAATTCTGATTCCAACTTCTTTACCCCATTCCCTTCCCAATCTTATCCCAGGACATTTTCCCCATCGATTCCTTCAAATCTGGGAAGGAATTCGCAAACGGGAATGCACCATAAGGACTCTCAAAACATTGAGACTGATCTGGCCCGTAAATCACCTTAAATACCTTCGGATACCGAAAAGTAAACTTATATCCTTTCTTCCACAGCACTGCTTTGACCAGATTAAACTCTTTCCGCCACTTAATGATCTCTCGACTTAAATCAGCATAAAATAAAACCCTATTGCCTTAAACCATCATTGGGGTTTGATCAAGGCGAGCTTTCTGAACTGCAAGCCACAATATCATTTCTCTATCCTGATATCACAAACATCTTCAAAGAACCGCTCTTAGCATTTGACCCGGAAATGGTTTTCTCCTTAATGGCCTATGAGGCCTATCTAAAAAACACGACTCCAAACATCTCTGGAATCCATTTCCAAAAATAATTTTACAGGATCTTCTGGCAGACCAACTATCTTAATATTATTACGACAACTTTGATTTTCCAACAAATATCTCTTCTGGACATACCAGCATGTAAACAAATCCTCAATTTGATCCATGATCTCCACATAATGGTCCACACGGTCCTTACAGAGAAATAAAAATGTTACCTATCCTCTTAAATTGATCTTGTCCAGTGTCCACTGCTGTTGAACTCTTATTAATATCAACTTGAATAGATGTAATTTCTTCACACATACCAGCCATTTTTCTCTTCATACCAGCAAATTGATCATTTAAAGTTTCAAAACCTTAGGTCATAGAAGACATCATCTTTTCATTTGGTTGGATCAGTTCTGTAGACATGAGGTTGACTTCCATCCCTGTTGCAGGGGCCTTGAAGTCTGGGGAAGGCCTCTGTGGTGAAATGACAGTTTTCATTGGAGAAGGAGATGTTCTTAAATCCTTAGGCGTCCCTTCAGTGAGTCCAACTGCAGCAAGTAGTCATTCTTGCTCTTCTTCTTCTCGAACTTCTAAGTTGTCCTCCTCCACCTCTTCTCTGCCACCTCATACCTGGCAGCCCAACTGCGGATCTGATCCAGAATTTCCTGAATGCGATAACTTCTACCCATGCTGAGAAGCTCAGTAGAACACAGGGGAGCATCTCCAGATGCATACAGGCAGTTCCCTTCCCGCTAACTCATGCTGGCATTCGGGCACCAACACCCCGCTCTCCTTAGTCAAGCCGGCTCATGTCGGATTCCATACTCGCGCTCCTCCTGGCCTGCCACCAGGCCAAAGATCTCAGCGCCATCTTGCGTCTGAGGATGCGGACGTTTCTTCCAGCTTCTCCTGAGTTCCACGTTGAGGATTCGGATCTATCTCTAACTGCTCCTGAGGTTCCTTCTGGAAGGTCGGCCTTGCTTCTTCTGTACTTTTCACAGGTTGAAAATCGAGGTTTTTTCTAAGTTGCTGGTAATGAAATGGTATTGTATGAACTGACCAGTATAGGCATGGGTTGGCCCACCCTCCTGATGACATGCTCTCCGAGACTCCTCCCTGGACTCCTCCCCTGTAACCCAGGCCATAAAGTTCGAGGCTCCTCTTCCTTCCCTTCACTTTCTTGCTTGGACCCAGGCCTGCAGTCTTGTGTGTAATAAAGGCTATCGTTCCCCTTATTCTTTGTCTCTGTGATTATTGGGCCAACTGGTCGTGCCCAACCCTGCTTTTTTCCTTTCTTCATTTCCAGAATCCTACAGTAGTAAATTACTGTTTAAAACATTGATAAAGTCAAAAAAGTCACTACAGTTCGAGTATTGAACAGTTCAGTCAGGGAGAGGTGTCTTCTCACATCTTTTTCCGACGCCATCTTGCCATGACAACCCCCCCCCCCTCAGCTGACTCCTTGAACACCATCCAATCCATAGAATCTAGGCAGTCCTGCAGCTGTCTTCCCTGATGTGACCACCTTCTGGTTGTCCTGATCTAGTAAGTGTTGTGAGCAATTTTAGGCCCCATTTCTAAGAGAGGATGTGATGGCCCAGAGGTGGTTTACAAGAATGATCCTGGGGATGAGAGGAATAATGTTTGAGGAGCATTTGATGGTTCTGGGCCTCTACTTGCCCGAGTTTAGAAGGATGAGGCAGGACCTCATTGAAATCTGATGAATAGTGAAAGAGCTGGATTGAGAGGATTTTGCCAGTAGTGGGAGAGTTTAGGACCAGTGGGCACAACCTCAGAATAAAAGGATGTCTGCTTAAAAAGAAGATGGAGAAACCTTTTCATCTGAAGCAGTGATTTTCAAACTCCTCCTCCACACCCCCACCCCGGATCATATTCCACTTAATCTCTGTGCCAGAAGTTCTCTGTTAGTAAGGGATTACTTAAGGTGGAATGTTATTGGAAAGAAAATGTTTGAAAACCTCTGTTTTAATTGTACCTCATTGACTGTTTCTATGTGTGGTTTCATATCTCCAGAGGAAATGGGCCAATGACAATTTTTCTCAAGCAAAATATTTCCTTCACAATTGCGTCCACTGCAGTCTTTCTCAGCCTTTTTTCCCATTCATATGCCACTTTAAGCAATCTCTTACTCATTTTTCGACACTCCAAGGAATAAAGTCCCAACCTGTTCAACCTTTCCCTGTAGCTCAACTCCTGAAGACCTGGCAGCGTCCTGGTAAATCTTCTCTGCACTCTTTCAATCTTACTAATACCCTTCCTGTAGCTAGGTGACCAGAACTGCACACAATACTCCAAATTTGGACTGACCAACATCTTATCCAACCTCACCATAACTTCCCAACTCCTATTTTCCATATGTTAATTAATGAAGGCCAAGATGACAAAAGCTGTCTTTAGAACCCTGTCGTCCTGTGACACCACTTTCATGGTATTATGTAACTGTGTTTTATTTCTTGCTGCCAATTTGTATAACTTCTCTGTTCAATTTCATAAGGTTGGCTTCTGGAGTATTTTATTGTGCCCCTTGATCTAGAGAGTCTGGCAGAGCAAAGCAATTTTGTTTTCTTTTGTCGGCTCAAATTTTGTCACATTGATCCAAAAACTAGTATTTTCACCATTCCTTCATTTCAGATTCTCTGCAGCTGTCGTATTGAACCTCATCATGACGGCATCATGTTTGTCTTGTTTATCTTTTTCCCCTCCATCCAGACACAACGAGTCGACCCCACTCATGCAGCACCACTGCCATTTCTGCTGCTCGGTTTTTCATCCCATGTATTCAGTTTGTTATTTCCCCTCTTCTTTTTCTCAGCAAAGAGAATCAGGTTTGTTTGATCATCTTTCTGAATCCCAGTGAAAGGTTATCGACCTGAAGGTTTTAACTCTGATTATTTTTCCAGTAGATGACCTGCTGAGTATTTCCAGCATTGAGATTTTATTTTACTGCCTTGATGTATTACTGAGTGCTTTGAATGGGAGAAGAAATATGGGTTGGGTTAAGTGGAGATGTTTCGATCATGGAGTGCGTTTAGAAAAATAAACATAAAAGGGGAGGGTGCATGGAAATAGTTAAATCATCTTTTAAAATTGTTTTTTGAGCTATGATTGTTTTCCGATGTACGTGCAGTGTTCAGAATTAAAAATTTATTGTGATGAACATGTCAGAAAATTTGTCATTTTGTGGCAACAATACAGATGCAAATATTGTTCTAAATTACATTTTAAAAAAAAGAAATCCATTTGTGCAAAATGAAGAGTAAGTGAGGGAGTGACTGTGGTTCCTTGAACATTCAAAAATCTGATTGCAGAGGGGGAGAAGCTATGTTTGTATCATTGGGTGTTCGTCTTCATGCTCCTGGACCTGTTTCCCTGGTGAAAGCAGGGTGAAGAAGGCCTGGTCTGGGTGGTAAGGGGGAGGATAGAGGTTGTTTTCTTGAGACTCCACCTCTTGGAGAAGCCCTTAATACATGGGCTAAGGATGAAAGGGGAAAAGTTTAGTGGAAACATGAGGGGGAGCTTCTCCACACAAGGTGGTGGGAGAGTGGAACAAGCTGCCAGCTGCATGAGGAAATGTGAGCTCAATGTTTGTATTGAAGAACTTGGACAAGTTGAGGGATACGAGGGTGTTGACAGGCTCTGGACTGGATGCTGGTCAGTGTGATAAGGCAGGATAAGAGTTCTTCAGTTGGCGCGTTAAACCATAAGACAGACAGCTGTGTTCTCACCCATTTAATGGACTGTGCGTGGTGCAGCGGGCCGAGGAATGGCACGTTGATCTGTGGAGTCTCCTGCCGGAAAGCACGGGATACTCACAGGGCTTAATTTAAACCTGCTGGCAGCAAACTCTTAATGATGTCCCACCTTGTCCCGTGGAGCCCGGCACATATAACCATATGACAGTTTACTGCATGGAAACAGGCCATGTCGGCCCTTCGATTCCGTGCCGGTTCACATGAACCTCCCCACTAGTTTCCCCCTCCCACACTCCACCCATATCCTTCCAACCCCCTCATATCCATGTACACATCCAACATTCTCTTCAATGACAGAAAGGACCCTGCCGCAACTATCTCTTCTGCCACCACCACAGAAGCCTCTTGTAACATTTCTCCTAAAGTTTTGCCCCCTTACCCTTAACTCATGCCTTCTTGTTCCAACCTCCCCCGCCCTCAGGGGAAAGAGTCTACTTATGTCTAGTCGATCTATTCCCTTCATAATTTTAAATACTTCGATCATAACTCCCTTCAACCATCGACATTCCAATGAATAAAGTCGCAGTCTCCTTAATCTTTCTTTGTACTCTAGATGTTGTAAGTCAGGCAACATTTTTGTAAATCTTCTCTGCACCCTCTCCACCTTATCTATATCATTCCTATAATTTGGAAACCAGAGCTGAACACAATTCTCCAAACCTGGCCTCACCAATGCCTTAAACGCTAGTCTATGGTATGATTTATGAAGGCCAGCATGCCATACCCCTTCTTAACTACCCTGTCTTCATGGGAATCCACCTTCAGTGAACTCTGTACCATAACTCCAAGATCCCTCTGTTCCTCTTCATTTCTCGACCCCCTCCCCTTAACTGCATAGGTCCTATTAAGATTATTTTTTCTGGAATGCAGCACCTCACACTTGTCAACATTAAATTCCATCTGCCATCTTTTCCAAACAAACCAAATCCTGTAATCCAAGAAAACCTTCCTCACCATCCACCACTCCCCCTATTTTCATATAGTCTGCATATTTGCTTACCCAGTTAACCACACCCTCATCCAAATCATGAATATAAACAACAGGGAACCCAGCACCAATCCCTGAGGCACACCACTCGTCATAAGCTTCCATCCTAACAGACAGTTGTCCACCATGACTCTCTGCTGTCTATGTCCCAGCCACCTCTGAACCCATCTCACTATCTATTAATCCCTAGTGACTGAACCTTGCTAGCTAACATTACATGTGGAACCTTATCAAAAGCCTTACTAAAATTCAAATAGATCTCGTCAACTGCCCTACCTTCATCCACTTTTCTTGTCACCTCTTCAAAAAATTCAACAAGATTTGTTAAAATGATTTTCCCTTCACAAACCCATGCTGGGTGCCACTGATCAATCCCTGTCTATCCAGATATTTGTACATACTATCTCTAAGAATACCCTCCATATCTTTCGCCACCACCAAAGTCAAACTTACTGGCCAATAATTACTTGGCCTGCACCTTGTGCTTTTTTTAAACAGCGGAACTACATTTGCAACCCTTCAATCCTGCGACACCACACCCTTCTCCAGTGATCTTTGAAAAATCACTGTCTGAGCCCCCGCTATTTTCTCCCTGACCTCCCTTAACGTCCTGGGAAAAATCCAATCAGGACCAGGAGACTTATCCTCCTCTATTGACCCTGGAAGCTCCAAAACCCTCTCTTTACTAATCCCTATTCTTTCCATAACTAAGCTATTCACCTCATTTATCTCACATAGTCCAGTGACACTTTCCCTTGTGAATACAGAAGAGCAAAATATTGTTCAATATCTCCCCCATCTCATGCAGCTCCTCACATACACATCGTCCACCGTTCCCATTTTCCAGTGGACCTACCCTATCTTTAACCCTCCTTTTACTGTTGACATATATGTAAAAACCCCAAGGATTCACGTTCACCTTATTAGCTATTGACACCTCATACCTTCTTTTTGCCTTTCTAATTTCCCTCTTGACGTTCTTTCTGCAATCTAAGTAAGGATCATACATCTCATCAATCTTTTGTTTCTTATATTTAGCATGGGCCTCCCTTTTATCCTGAACCGTTCCTAATTTTTCTTGAAAACCACGGCTCCCTTGAACTTTTAGTCTTGCCTTTCGGCCGATCTGGAACATAAAGATCCTGTACTCTCAAAATCTCACCTTTTAAATACCCTCCAATTTTCCTCTTCATCATTTCCAGCTAAAAGATCAGCCCACACAACTCTCTACAAATCCCTTCTCATTTCCTCAAATCTGGCATTCCCCCACTCGAAGACCTTCAACTTCACACCCAACCTATCCGCTTCCATAATTAAGCTCAATCTAATGAACCCATGATCACTGGATCTGAAGTTCTCCTAACGCTCACTCCACCACATGCTCATTCCCTAACCACAGATCGAACATTGCCCCCCCCTCTAGTGGGCATCTCCACATACTGCTGCAAAAAGCAGTCCTGAACACATTGTTTGAACTCTAAGCCATGCTGACCTCTCACTGACTGTGTTTCCCAATTGATGTTAGGACTTCACTTGCCTCCTTTCTGGACCAATCAACCTCGGGTATTGCTTAATCAGGCTGAAACCTAGATTTGCCTTGTGGCATAATGGCAGAGGACATGAAATTCTGGCATATAGTAGGTGCATTGGATGCTGCTACAGCATCTCAAGTAAGAGAATTTGTTGCCAATACCCTGGCAGAAAACCAGTACACCAGGTTCTGCCAATTTTTCCTGGATATGCTGGAATTGACAAGACATGAGTGCGGCTTGCGGCTTTTAAATATGGAGGGTCTGGGTGACAGGAATCCATCTGATTTAATGAATGAGATGCTCACATTAACAGATGGTCATTCTCATTGTTTACTTTTTGAGACTCTATTCCTGACCAAACTCCCAGGTCATGTTGCAATACCAATCATTCACATGGATTTCCACCATCCCCAAGACATAGCACAGGAGGCTGACAGGCTCCATCATACTCCAATGCAAGAGTCTGCTCACGTCCAGACTGTTTTCGCAGCAGATCCATCTCCCGTGTCCCATGAGCCTCCTATATCTGAAGTTCAGTCAAAGAAGGATGAACACGGTGATGGGCGGTGAGAATGGTGTTTTTACCATGGCCATTGGGGTAAAAATGCCCATAAATGTGTCCCACCATTTACCTATTTCAGCAAAAAGGCAGGAAACAAAAAAGCCGGCTACCATTAATGGCCTCGGCAGCTGGGACAAGTATGGGCCTATTGTATCTACAAGATGACGCTGGTAAGCACAAGTTTCTTGTAGACACAAGTGCTGAGGTCGGTTTGCTCCTGCCAACCTATTTTGAAATAAAAACCACAATAAATAACATCACCCGGCTCTTCAAACAGCAAATGGGAAGACAATTCCCTGCTTTGGCACATGACGGGTCATGATTGGGATAGGAGATGTGACATTCCATTGGAATTGTGTATTGGCTTCCATTGCCCAGCCCATTATGGGTGCAGATTTTTTAAGGTCCCATGACTTGCCAGTAGACGTGGAGGAAATTGGTTCATGCTACCAGTTTTCAAATACACCCACTGGTATGTAGCAAATGGAGAGTTGCCCATCTAGGGGTGCAAACCCTGCACAAAGATGCCTATGCTGCTCTTCTCAATGAATATACCTGTATTTTCTCACCTAATTTCAATACCTCCTAAACAGCCCAGGATGTGTCCCATTACATAGACACTTCAGGCCAGCTGAATTACACCAGGGCTCTTCGTCTTCCACCTGATAAACTGCTCAGGCAAGGGCAGAGTTTAGTGCAATGGAGGAATTAGGTATCATTCAGCACTCCAACAGACCTTGGGCATCACAGTTACACATGGCACCCAAGAAAACAGGTGGATGAAGACTCTGTGGCGATTACCGTAGGCCAGGGGTGTCAAACTCAAATTCGCAGAGAACCAAAATTAAAAACTTTTGCTAAGTCGTGGGCCAAACTAAATATTTATTGAAAATTTTCAACAACATCTGCATGTTTTCTCTTCTTTCAACATATGTAATGTTAAACTTTTTCTCATTAAAATAAATGTTTAATAATATTTTTGGTTAAACTCTTTCCAGACGAAGCATTAACAAATGAGAAATAAAATATAAAATAAAGTTTGCTGTAAAGCCAGACTTCTTTTCATCTCCTCCACCTTCTGGAGCTTTTGCTTCTCGTTCAGATCCTTATACATGTCCTGGAGTTTCGTTTCATAGTGTCGCCGTATGTTATATTCTTTAACTACAGACACGTTGGCTCCACACACAAGACAAACAGGTTTGTCTTTTAAAATGATGAACATATAGTCTGCCTCCCACCTGTCTTAAAAGGTCCTGTTATCTGTCTTTCTTTTGGCCATTTTTCGTAAGAGGTTTATTACATGTGAGTTAGGCGACAGATCGCAGATCCTAATGAAAGTAAACAGAGGAGGTGGGGGCGATTAGCGGGCTGACGGGTCGGCGCCAACGCATTTGCAAAGCATTCTGGGACTTGTAGTATTAGCTGTGCATGCGCTATATTGGCGCGGCGACCAGCGGGCCAGTTCTAATACATATTTTATATGATCTTGCGAGCCAAATATAATTATATCAAGGGCCAAATTTGGCCCGCGGGCCTGAGTTTGATATGTGTGCCGTGGGCTCAATAACTACATCTGACAGATACCCTCTCCCTCATATTCAAGATTTTGCTGCCCAACCGCACAATTTCTGTGCTTTCTCCAAGGTTGATCTTGTCATGAGACACCATCAGATCCCAGTCCATAAGGATGACATTCCTAAAATGGTGATTATTACCCCTTCTGTGCTTTTTGAATGTCTTAGGATGCCACTTGGTTTGAAGAATGGTGTTCAAACCTGCCAGCGGGTTATAGACACTTTGGGCAGAGATTTAGAGTTCCCTTAGATCTACTTGGATAACATCTGGTAAAAACAATCTCGTCACGAATATTCTGTCCAGACAAACTATATATCATATTCAGGGTGACATTGATATTCCTGAATTAGCCAGTATCCAGGCAATGGACCCCGATGTTCAGGCATACAGTACGGCCATTACTAACCTGGACATACAGCAGTTGGCACCACAACTGGGTGGCCAATCTTACTTTGTGACATGTCTCTGGGCTACACTCAATCAGTGATTCTGCCATCTTGGAGGCAACACCTTTTAGACCAGATACACAGCTTGTCTCATCCGTCCATCAGAACATCTGTCAAGCTCATGTCAAATAAATATGTATGGCATGGTCTGCAAAAAGGCGTCGCACAATGGGTCTGCACATGTACCTCCTGCAAGACTGCTAAAATTTTGTGGCACACTAAGGCACCTCTTCAACCTTTCCCAGTGGTACGCAGGCGGTTGGAACATGTGCATGTGGACCTGCTCGAATCATTGCCAGTATCTCAAAATATGAGATACATTCTAACAGTCGCAGAATGTTTCACGCGCTTGCTAGAGGCCATCTCGTTTCCATCCAGTGACACTGAGACAAGGGCCAGACATTCATCATCAATTGGATGGCTAGATTTGTTTTCCAGCCCACATTACTTCAGACCACGGAACACAATTCAACCACAATCCAACGGCCTTCTGGAACATTTCCACTGGCAACTGAATGCGCTCCTCCATTAGGTCAATGAGTTGCCATGGGTTCTATTGGGAGTGCGCATTGGCTTCAAAGTAAGATACGTCTGCATTGTCCGCTGAGATGGTGTATGGTACTGTCCTTACAGTTTCATGGGACATTCATTTCACACCAACTCTGATCTGAACGTCCTTCAACAGCTTTGACATGGTGTCATGATCAGCAAACCTTTTCCTACCTATTGACATGGATCCCCTAAACAGAATGTGCCCCCACCACACCTGGATGCTGATTTTTTTTGTGCACAGACAGGTCCCAGGAGTCCCGTTACAACGACCGTATGAAGGCCATTTCCGCGTGGTGAAGAAGGATGAGGTTATGTATACTTTGGACATTGGGGGACATTCACAGCTGTTTAGTGTGGACAGACTCAAGCCTGCCCATGTGGATCCCACTTCACCCATTCAGTACCCCCAACCCAGACGGTGAGGGGGTCCACCTAAGGTGCATGCAGCTGCTGCTTTAGTTTCTGGTGACAGTTCGGGGTGGGGGGTGTTGGTGTAGCAGCTGTCTAGTGGGCCGAGTGGGTACGGTTCTTTGCCAGGTGCGCAAAATCATAAGACAGAGAGCTGGGTACTCATCCATTTAATTGACCACCCTCGCGTGGTGCTGCGTGCCGAGGAATGGCACGCTGATCTGTGGATTCTCCTGCCAGAAGGACCTGCTCGAATCATTGCCAGTATCTCAAAATATGAGATACATTCTAACAGTCGCAGAATGTTTCACGCGCTTGCTAGAGGCCATCTCGTTTCCATCCAGTGACACTGAGACAAGGGCCAGAACATTCATCATCAATTGGATGGCTAGATTTGTTTTCCGGCCCACATTACTTCAGACCGCGGAACAGAAGGCGTGGGACACTCACAGGGCTTAATTTAAACCTGTGGTCCTGTGGATTGGCAGGAATCTCAGAATGATGTCCCACCTTCTCCCCTGGAGCCCAAGACATGCAGTAAAAAAAAGAAGCCTGTAAAGTCTGAATAAAGCAGTCTTGTGTTGACTAAACTGGTGTCTGTGTGTGGCTTTAGTAGCTCTATCGAAGTAGCCACTACATATTTAAATATTTGGGGTGATTATCCCACTTACAGGATACTTTTCATCCATCTCACAGCCTGTGGGAAGAAGCTATTCCCCAGCCTGTCAATCCTGATTTTGATGATGGACGTGGTTAAAGATGCTGTGCACTGGATGGAAATGGTTTTTTTTACAATTCCTTGAGTCCTATTTGAAAAACACTCCCAGTAAATGTCATCTACAGAAGAAAGGGAGACCCCAGTGATCCTCACAACTCTTTGCATCATTCCTGTCTGATGCTTTACAGCTACTAGACCATCCAATGATGCAGCCAGACAGGAAACTCAATTGCGCCTGTGTAAAATCTCAGGATGAGAGCCGTTGTCCTTGACCGCCTCAGCCTCCTTGCGAAGTGTAGGCGCTTCTGACCAATAATGAGGTGTGATTGTTTTGTGTATCAATACATGTCCACCATCAGCCACCTCCCCACCATGACTACCAGCCCACCCCCCCACCCCCACATCACCATCGGGCACACAAAACTCAAAACGGTCACCCAGTTTCCCTATCTCAGCTGCACCATTTCATCGGATGCAAGGATCGACAACGAGATAGACAACAGACTCGCCAAGACAAATAGCACCTTTGGAAGACTACACAGAAGAATCTGGAAAAACAAACAACTGGCAAACCTCACAAAGATTAGCGTATACAGAGCCGTTGTCATACCCACATTCCTGTTCGGCTCCAAATCATGGGTCCTCTACCGGCATCAAATACGGCTCCTAGAACGCTTCCACCAGCGTTATCTCCGCTCCATCCCAGAGATCATAAATTCAAAAGGATTGGTGAAATCTTTACTCTGTATTGTCAACACCAAAGTCCCTATATTTTTAAGGCATTCGGACAAGTAACTGAGAAACATTACATTTTAAACACATGGTCCGTCAGGATCAGAAGGATTGGAGCACTATTGTTCAAGTGACACAACTTTAAAAAATAACATCTAACTTGATGAAGAATGTGATGCTACAACAGGAACAACGGATGGAATCAGACACATTCTATGAGCATTGGGAAGCAAAGAAAAATGAATTGGTTTTCCATCCCTTCCTTAGCGACCCAATGACCCCGACAGGTCCTCCCCGACCTGCGACCATAGTGGAGTCCAAAGGATCATTCAGACCCCACAATGGACGCAAGTTGGAGTTTTGCCCCCGTTCGAGGAGCCCTGAAGTCTTAGAGCCTATTTTTAAAATCAAATGATTTGACAAATGAGAACAGAGACACAGGACACGTAAGACCCAAAATGTGCGGATTAACTTTGTGACTCAGTTTCTCAGGGTCCTTCGGCTGGGGGCAGCCATCTTAATTTCAGTGCGCATGCGCGACTTTTCAAGTTCACCAGATTTTGGTGCTCAAAAGGTGAATAATACCACTCGGAAAGGTTTTTGTTGGTTTTCAGAGAGAGGTGTGTTGTTCAGGGAAGCACTAGTGTTTTTGTGACTCAAAGTACCAGCATCTGAAGTCCGCTATCTCTTCAGAAAAGCTCTGATAGCTTTAGCATGGAGCAAAGCTGAACCAGGACTTTGCAGCTATTTAAGGGAGTGTGTGGGCAGGGTTTGTTCTAGACCAACAATCTCACCAAATGACTCTGAATCAAGATTCAAACCATTTTGAGGAATACAACAGGAATTGTTCAACAAGAGCCTGGTGTTCCCTGAGGAGTTTTCTTTCAAGAGTGGAAATGATTTTTTTAAAAGCCCGTTAATCTTCCTGATACAGATCTTTGTATTTAACTTTCAGGTTGCTATCTGTTGTTAACTTGGAGGCCTTTAATGGAATCTTTGCTTTAACCAAGCAGTTCTTTTGCAATTTTCCAGCTGTAGGATGCGGTGCAGTTGCTTGCAAGTTTAGCAAGTGGGATGATGATGTGAAACTGCAAGTCACAGCGTCATTTTTGTGTTTGAAAAAGCAAATGTGAAAATATTAACTTTAGTCTCCTTGGTTTGCTTAAGTTTACAGAGGAGACGTTGGGTCAAGCTGAGAAGACAGAGTTGGATGCCCTTTTAGCGAATCGGCTGGGCAAAACAGAAAGCACAAAACGAGGGGCTGAAAAAATAATGAAGGAGACTGAAGTGCCGTTGAACCAAACCCAGGTAAAGAATTTGATTTTGTGCTGTGTACTTAAGAGATCAAACGATTTGGGCTTTTAGTGGTGACCTATTTAAATGAACAAAATCTGATTAGGATTAAAGTTTATGGAATGTTTGGAAGGTGCCACAAAAAATGGAGATATAAATTAGATGTTGTAATTAAGATAAATGAACAATACAATGAGCCTGGTGTCACAGTATCTGCCTCCCTCTACCGTACATCACCATTAAACGTTCTCCCCAATATGAACCTGATGTCAAAGTATCTGATACAGTTAATCATACATCACTGTTAAACCTTCTCACGAACGTGAATCCTGTCTCATAGTTTCTGCTTCAGTCTATAGTCCATCAACGTTAAACTTTCTTCCCCCTGTGAACCTGGTGTAATACTACATGCCTCAGTCTACCGTCCATCACCGCTAAACATTCTCCCCACTGTAAACCTGGTGTCACAGTATCTACCTCAGTCTCCCATACATCACCCTTAAATCTCCTCCCTACTGTGAACCCACCGTCAATGTATCTGCAATAGTGTAATGGGCATCATTTTAAAAAATTCTTCCCATTGTAAACCCGGAGTCACAGTATCTGCTCAGTCTACCGTACATCACCGTTAAACCTTTTCCCCACTGTGAACCCAGTATCTGCCGCAGTTTATTGTACATCACTGTGATACCTTCTCCACACTCTGAAATCGGTGTCACAGTATCTGCCTCAATCTACCGTACATCACTGTGTAACATTCTCCCCAATGTGAACTTGGTGTCACAGTATCTATCATAGTTTATCGTACATTACTGTTAAAACTTCTCACTGTTGTGAAGGCATAATCTCAATATCTGTCTCAGTTTCCCATACATCATTGTTAAACCTTCTCCCCCTGTCAACCTGGTGTCACTTTATCTACCACAGTTCATTTCATATCATCGTTAAACCTTCTTCCTACCGTGGTGAACATGGTGTCGCAGTATCTGTCACAGCTTATTGTAAATCACTGTTAAACCTTCTCTCTAGTGTGAACTCGGTGTCCCAGTATCTGACAAAGTCTAACGTACATTACTGTTAAACATTCTCCCCACTGTTTACCATATGTGACACTATCTGCCTCAGTCAACTGTACATCACCGTTAAACCTTCTCCTCACTGTGAACTTGGTGTCACAGTATCTGACACAGTTCATCACTGTTAAACCTTCTCCCCACTGTGGTCTACCGTCACATCAAAAATAAAATTCTTCCCTCAATGAACCCGGTGTCACTGAATCTGCTGCAGTTTTCCTTACACAACTATTAAACCTTCTCCACTCTATGAACCTGGTGTCACAGTATCTACCTCAGTCAATCATACATCACTTTTAAACCTTCTCCCCACTGTGAACCCAGTGTAATAGTATCTTCCTCAGTCTGCCGTACATCACCGTTAAACCTTCTCACTACTGTGAGCCCGGGTCAGAGTACTTGCCTCAGTCAACCATACATCACCGTTAAACATTCTCACTTCTGTGAACCTGGTGTCTCAGTATCTGCCACAGTTTATCTTACATCACTCTTAAACCTTATCTCCACTGGAAACCTGTTGTCAGAGTTTCTGCCACCGTTTATCGTACATCACTGTTAAACCTTTTCATTGCTCTGAACCAGTATCACAGTTTCTCTCTAAGTTCACCGGACATCAGCGATAAACTTTCTCCCCACTGTGAACCCAGTGTCTCAGTATCTGTTTCAGTCTCATGTGTATCAACATTAAACCTTCTCCCCACTGTGAACCTGTGTGGCAGATTGTGCCAGAGTTCGTTGTACATCACCATTAAACCTTCTCCCCACTGTGAAACTGATGTCACAGAATCTGCCCCAGTTTATGTTACATCACTGATAAACCTTCTCCCGACTGTGAACACGGTGTCACAATATCTACCTCAGTCTACCATATTTCACCGCTAAATCCTCTCCCCACTGTTTACTCAGTTTCACAATATCTGCCTCATTCTACCGTACATCACTGTTAAACCTTCTCACCACTGTGTGTCCAGTTTCACAAATCTGTTTCAGTCTCCTGAAAATCACCATTAAAATTTCTCTCCACTGTGAACTCTGTGTCACTGTATCTGCAACAATGTATCTATCGTGTGTCACCATTAAACCTCCTCCCCACTGTTAACCCGGAGTCACAGTATCTGCCTCAGTCTACTCTACATTACCGTTAATCTACCTCTCAACTGTGAATCCAGTGTCACAGTATTTGCCACATTATACCATACATCACCATTAAACCTTTTCCCCACTGTTGACCTGATGCCACAGCATCTGCTGTAGTTTATTGTACATCACTGTTAAACCTTCTCACTACTGTACGCCTGGGGTCTGAGTACCTGCCTCAGTCAACCATCCATCACAGTTAAACATTCTCACCTCTTTGAGCCTGGTGTCTCAGTATCTGCCACAGTTAAATCACTGTTAAACCTTATCTCCACTGGAAACCTGTTTTCAGAGGTTCTGCCAAAGTTTATCATACATCACTGATAAACCTCCCCACTGAGGTCCCGGTGTAACTGTATCTTGCTCAGTCTGCCGCACATCAGCATTAAACCTTCTCCCAACTGTGAATCTGGTGTCACAGTATCTGCCACAGTTTATCGTACATCACTATTAAACCTTCTCACTTCTGTGAACTCATTTTCATGGTTTCTGCCAACATTTACCAAACATCACTGTTAAACCTTCTCACTACCGTGAACCCTGTGTCATAGTATCAGTATCAATCTACCGAAAATCACCGTTAAACCTTCTCCCTAATGTGAACCCACTGTCACAGGATCTGCCTAAGTCTACCGTACATTAGTTCAAACCTTCTCACTACTGTGAACCCGGTGTCGCTGTATCTGCCCCAGTTTAACATACATCACTTTTAAACCTTCTCCCCATTGTGAACCCAGTGTTTCAGTATCAGTCTCAGTCTCCCATGTATCACCATTAATCCTTCTCCACACTGTGAAACTGATGTCACAGTATATGCCAGAGTTTTTTGGACATCACTATTAAACCCTCTCCCCACTGTGAACCCAATGTAACTGTATCTGCCTCAGTCTCCCGTATATCACTTTTAAACTTAGTCCCCACTGTGATCCTGGTGTCACAGTGTATGCTAAAGTTTTATGTCCATCACTGTTTAACCTTCTCACTGCTCTGAACCCAGTGTCACAGTTTCTGTCCCAGTCTACCATACATCACCATTAAACGTTCTCCACACTGTGAACCTGTTGTCACAGTATCTGCCACAGTTTATTGTACATCACTGTTAATCCTTCTCCCGACGGTGAACCCAGTGCCACAGTATCTGTCTCAATCCACCACACATCTGAGTTAAACCTTCTATTCACTGTGAACCTGGTCTTCTAGTCTCTGCCACAGTTTATTGTACATCACTGTTATACCTTCTCAGTACTCTGAACTCGGTGTCACAGTATCTTCCAAGTTCTACCAAACTTACCATAAACATTCTCCCCAATGTGAACCTGGTGTCAATGTACATGACACAATTTATCGTACATTACTGTTAAACATTATCCCCACTGTAAACCTGGTGTCACAGTATCTGCCTCAGTCTACCAGACATCACCATATTACCTTCTCCCCACTATGAACCTGGGTCACAGTATCTTCCTCTGTCTTTAGTACATCACCATTAAACCTTTCCCAACTGTGAAACTTGTGTCACTTTATCTGCCACAGTTTTTTTTTTTACATCACCATTAAATCTTCTTCCAACGGTGAACATAGTGTCTCAGTATATGCCAGAGCTTATCGTAAATTTCTGTTCAACCTTCTCACTCCTGTGAACTCGGTGTCACAGTTTCTGCCAAAGTCTACCGTACAGCACCCTTAAATATGCTCCCCACTGTGAACCTGGGATCACAGTATCTGCCTCAATATACTGTACATCACTGGTAAACCTTATCCTCACTGTTAACCTGGTATCAAAGTATCTGACACAGTTTATCGTACATTACTGTTAGATTTTCTCACTGCTGTGCACCCAGTGTAACAGTGTCTGTCTCAGTCAACCATACATGATCATTAAAGCTTCTCCCCCTATGAACCTGGTTTCACAGTATCTGACTGAGTTTATCATACATTACCGTTAAACCTTCTCACTGCTTTGAATCCAGTGTTACAGTATCTGCCTCAGTCTACCTTACATCACTGTTAAACCTTCTCACTACCGTGAACTCGGTGTCACAATATCTGCCAAAGTCTTCCGTACATCACATTAAATATTCTCCCCAATGTGAACCATTTGTCACTGTTTCTGCCATAGTTTATCCTACATCACCGTTAAACCTTCTTCCTACAGTGAACCTGGTGTCACAATATCTGCCACAGCTTATCTTAAATATCTGTTCAACCTTCTCACTCCTGTTAACTCAGTCTCACAGTATCTGCCAAAGTCCACTGTACATCACCATTAAAATTATCCACACTGTCAAACCTGGGGTCACACCATCTGCCTCAATCAACTGTATATCACTGTTAATCCTTATCCTCATTGTTAACCTGGTATCAGAGTATCTGACACAGTTTATCATACATTACTGTTAGATTTTCTCACTCTGTGCACCCAGTGTAACAGTGTCTGTCTCAGTCGACCATACATGATCATTAAAGCTTCCCCCCCTGTGAACCTAGTGTCACAGTATCTGACTCCGTCTTCCGTACAACACTGTTAAACCTTATCCCAACTGTACACTTGGTGTTATGGTATCTTCCTCAATTTACCATACATCACCTTTAAACCTCCTCCCCACTGTGAACACAGTGTCACAGTATCTGCCTCAGTCTACTGTACATGACCATTAAACTTTCTCCTCACTGTGAACCTGGTGTCACATTATCTGACACAGTTTATCGTATATTACTTTTAAACCTTCTCACTGCTGTTAACCCAATGTCACAGTGTTTGTGAAAATTTATCGTACATCTCCGTGAAACATTCTCCCCACTGTGAAGCTGGGGTCAGGTTACCTGCCTCAGTCTGCCAGGTACAGCACCAATTGCTCTCAGCCAAAGGTGCTGTAGTTGAGTTTGGGTGGCCAGAGGTTACTGCTCAAGAAGGCCAGGGGCTGCCATTCCCCTTCAATGAATTGCTCCAGTGCATCTGGCCTGGCGTGTACCAGACGGATTGTGTTGGCCAGTGTGTCCTTGGCCCTCTGGAACACCTCCAAATCCTCATTGTCCCAGGTAATGTCTTTACCTTTCTCCGCATGATGTGGGCCACTACCAGTATGGATTGGTTATAAAAACTAATTGTACCGGTGAATTCCTGCAGCTCCTTCATTATGGGGTGTTTGGGGAAGCACTGAACAGCCTCTACCTTTTCAAGCAGGGGTTTAGTTCCATGCCTGTTGATTTGATACCCCAGGAAGTCGAACGTTTCCAACCTGAACTGGCACTAAGTAAGGTTTATAGTGTCCAAATTGCTGCAGTCGAGTGCACAGACGCCTTAGATCACACATATCAAACTCAGGCCCGCGGGCCAAATTTGGCCCGTGATATAATTATATTTGGCCCGCAAGATCATATCAAATATGTATTAGAGCTGGCCCGCTGGCCGCCGTGCCAGTATAGCGCATGCACAGCTAATACTACAAATCCCAGAATGCTTTGCAAATGCATTGGCGCTGACCCGTCAGCCCGCTAATCGTCCCCACCTCCTCTCTTTACTTTCATTAGGATCTGTGACCTGTCGCCAAACTCACGTGTAATAAACCCCTTACGAAAAATGGCCAAACGAAAGACAGAAGACAGGACCTTTCAATACAGGTGGAAGGCAAACTCTGACCCCACAGTTTGATGAATTTGTATCTTTTTCCTATATCTGACATGATCATCTCTAATCTATTCATTTTTTCTTCTGTACTTTTAATTCTTCTTTTTATTTCATTAAATTCTTGTAATTGCCATTCTTTTACTGATTCCATATATTCTTTAAAAAAAATATATCCATTGTCTTGCCCTTCCCTTCTTCTTCCATTTCTCTGTGTTCTTCTTCTTTTTCTTCCTCTGGGTTGGTCATCTATTGTTTCCTCGATTTATTTTTACTCTCTTCTTTCTTGTTCTCGTTGTTTTCTATGTTCTCTTCTTGATGTTGTGCTGTGGCTGTCATTCTCAGCTGTGGAGATCGACTCCTCAGCTGTTCCCCCCTCCCGTCAGTGTTTTTTTTTGTCTTGTGCATCGCGCAAGTGCGAGGAGTCGCGCCAGCGCAGTTGTGCACTTTTGCTTGGCTCCACGAGCCATTTTTGTAGTCCCGAGCTCGGGACTTTGACTGACCTGAGGGAGCGGGCTTCTCTCTCCACAGCGGGCTTCCTTGGACAGGTAAGGCCTTCACCTTCTTCTTCCGATGTCTTTTCTTCTTCTCTTCTTCCCGTTGCTTTTGACTTTTCTTTCTTCGCTGCCATTTTCTTCCCACCTTTACTTTCACTTTATTTTAATTTTTGTGTTTGTGCCTTTGTGTTTTCTGTGTTTTTTTTAAACTTTTCCGGAGAGGGCTGGGGTTCCCCGACTGGCCCCTACTCCATCACGTGACTCCTCCATCTGACACAGTTTATCGAACATTACTGTTGAACATTCTCCCCAATGTGAACCTGGCGTCACAGTATCTACTACAGTTTATTGTACATCATGTTAAACATTCTCCCTACTGTGAACCTCGTGTCACAGTATCTTACACAGTTTATCGTACATTACTGTTAAACATTCTCCCCTCTGTGAACCTGGTGTCACAGTATCTGACACAGTTTATCGTACATTACTGTTAAACATTCTCCCCAATGTGAACCTGGTGTCACAGTATCTGACACAGTTAATTGTGCATTAGGTTAAACCTTCTTCCCGCTGTGAACCTGGTGTTACAGTACCTACCTAAGTCTACTGTTTATCACCATTAAAACTTCTAACCACTGTGAATCTAGTGTCACAGTATCTGACACAGTTTATCGTACATTAATGTTTAACATTTTCATTCCCGTGAACCCATTGTCTCAGTATCTATCTCAGTCCACCGTACATCTCCGATAAACATTCTCCCCACTGTGAAGCTGGTGTCAGAGTATCTGCGTACGTCAATCATACATCACCATTAAACATTCTCCCAACAGTGAAAACAGTGTCACTTTCTCTGCCACAGTTTATCATACAGAACTGTTAAACATTCTCCCCACCGTCAATCCCGTCAGTGTCATAGCATCTGCCTCAGTTTCTCGTACATCACCAGTAAACCTTTTCCCCACTGTGAGGCCGATTTTACTGTACCTACCACAGTTTATCGTACATCACCATTAAACCTTCTCCGCGCTGTGCACCTAGAGCCATGGTATCTACCTCAATTCACCGTTTATCATCGTTAAATCTTCTTCCCACTGTGAACACAGTGTCACAGTATTTGCCTCAGTCTACTGTACATCACCGTTAAACTTTATCCCTAATGTAAATCATTTGTTAGAGTTTCTGCGAGCATTTATCATACATTACAGTTAAACCTTCTCTCCATTGTGAACACTGTATCATAGTATCTGCCTCAGTCTACCATACATCACTTTTAAAACTTATCCCCACTGTGCACCTGGTGACACAGTATCTATCTCAATTTACCATACATCAGCGTTAAACCTTATCCCCAATGTGAACAATTTGTCAAAGTTTATGCCAGCGTTTATTGTACATCACAGTTAAACCTTCTCCCCACTGTGAACACTGTGTCATAGTATCTGACAGTTTATTGGACATGAGTACTGAACATTCTCACTACTGTGAAACAGGTATCACTGTATCTGCAACAATGAATCGTGTATCACTGTTTACCCTCCTTCCCACTGTGAACCTGGTGTCAAATTATCAATTTTTCACTGCTTCTGCCATAGTTTATCGTACATCACAGTTAAACCTTTTCACTGCTGTGAACCCATTGTCTCAGTATCTATCTCATTATCATTAAACCTTCTCCCGACTGTGAACCTGGTTTCACAATATCTTACACAGTCTATCGTACATCACCGTTGATCTATCTCTCAACTGTGAATCCATTGTCACAGTATTCGCCACATTATATCATACATCACTGTTAAACCTTCTCCCTAATGTGAACCCACTGTCACAGAATCTACCTAATTCTACCATACATTAATGTTAAACCATCTACCTACTGTGAAACCGGTATCACTGTATCTGCAACATTGAATTGTGTATCACCGTTAAACCTCTTTCCCACTGTGAACCTGATGTCACAGTATCTTCCCCAGTTTATCTGACATCACTGATAAACCTTCTCCCAACTATGAACACGGTGTCACAATATCTACCTCAGTCTACCATATATCACCGCTAAATCCTCTCCCCACTGTTTACCCAGTTTCACAGTATCTATCTCAGTCAACCATACATCAGCGTTAAACCTTCTCCCCACTGTGAACCCAGTGAAATAGTATCTGTCTCAGTCTCCCAAAAATCACCATTAAAATTTCTCCTCACTGTGTCTCTGTATCTGCAACAATGTATCACGTGTCACCTTTACACCTCCTCCACACTGTGAACCCGGTGTCACAATACCTTCCACAGTTCATTGAACCTCACTATTAAACTGTCTCACTAATGTGTACCCGGTTTCACAGTATCCATCACAGTCCACCGTACATCTCCGTTAAACCATCTCTCTACTGTGAACTCGTTGTCACAATATCTGCCATATCTACCGTACATTAAGTTAAACGTTCTCCCCAATGTGAACCATTTTTCACTGCTTCTGCCATAGTTTATCGTACATCACAGTTAAACCTTTTCACTGCTGTGAACCCATTGTCTCAGTATCTATCTCATTATCATTAAACCTTCTCCCGACTGTGAACCTGGTTTCACAATATCTTACACAGTTTATCGTACATTAGTGTTAAACCTTCTCCCTGCCGTTAACCCAGTGTCACAATGTTTGTGACAGTTTTTCGTACATCTCCGTGAAACATTCTCCCCACTGTGAAGCTGTGGTCAGATTACCTGCCTCAGTCTGCCAGATACAACACCGATTGCTCTCAGCCAAAGGTGCTGTAGTTGATTTCGGGTGGCCAGAGGTGTCTGCTCAAGAAGGCCAGGGGCTGCCATTGCCCTTCAATGAATTGCTCCAGTGCGCCCCCTACTGCTGTGCTGGAAGCATCTACTGTGAGAGTGGTGGGTGCCTCTGGCCTGGCGTGTACCAGAAGGATGGTGTTGGCCAGTGCGTCCTTGGCCCTCTGTAACACCTCCAAATCCTCATTGTCCCAGGTAATGTCTTTACCTTTCTCCGCATGATGTGGGACACTACTGGTATGAATTGGTTATAAAAATTAATTGTACTGGTGAATTTATGGTGTGTTTGGGTAAGCACTGAACAGCCTCTACCTTTTCAAGCAGGGGCTTAGTTCCGTGCCTGTTGATTTGATGCCCCAGGAAGTCAAACGTTTCCAGCCTGAACTGGCACTAAGTAAGGTTTATAGTAAGTCCAAATTCCTGCAGCCGGGTGCACAGTCGCCTTAGGTGGTCTCTGTTTAGCTTCATTGCCACCATCTTGATATCTTGTGGTTACTGCCACCCTCTGCTGTTGGAGAATATATTCCTTGGTCTCAGCCCCTCAATGTGACTAAGAGCCCCTTAAATGCCCCTAATGTTTTGGCCTTCACTCCTGGCAAGGCATTCCTGGCACCCACAACTTTGGGTAAAAGAAAATACCCCTGATATCTCCCCTAAATCTTCCTCTCTTTGCTTTAGACAGATGTCTTCTCGTGTTTGCTACTCCCATCTGGGTTTCAGGCAAACTGAAGGGCATCTTTCACCGAGTTTCTGGTTTTCCAGAAGTTCTGGATGTCTGTCTCTGGATGCTCTGCTCCGTGGACCACCCCGCAGTATCCCATCAAGTCCTGGAGTCTCTGTGTCAGCAATGCTCTGCTGACCACTGCCTGACAGACTTGTGGTCAAAAGTGTTTGTCTATGAAACCGTTCCCAGGAAGGTGAAGGGGAAAAGTCCTGTTGACTGGGTCATTGAGCAGCACCAGGGCCAGACCACTCTTTCACAACACCTGAGCCAGGTAGAACCTCAGCACATAGCGCCATTTGGTGTCCTTGCACTTTGGTTCCAAGCACAGCCACACACAATGATGGCCATGCTGGTTACACCCTTGTCCTCATTGATTGAACATACATGGTCCTTCTCCAGACTCTATCCATTTTGGACCCCCACTTGAATAGGAAATCTGTTTTGAGAATTGCCAGGGTGGAGGTGTGGGAACGGGCCACACCTGCCCCACATGCAGCAGGACCGAGAGTTCCTTGCACCTTGCAATTGATGATCCGATTGACAGAGTTGGGCGTCTCTGTGGTTCTCCCTGTCTCCTGGAGCTGGGGGTCTCTGTACTGATCCCCATCTCCTTGAGTTGGTGCTTTGTTCTCCACCAGCCCCACAAGACAACCAAGACCCTTGGATGGAGAGCAGAGGTGCAGAGAGATCAGTGAGAACACGGGTAGTTTCAACAGGGTGGGGTCCATCCAGGTGCCTGATAACAGGAGGAAACCAAGGGGGAAGGAGGATGCAGGACATTCATTAGAAAGACATTGCGAGAGAGTGGATTCCTCGAACTCTTGAGGGGAGAAGGTGCTGATTGATCCATCGGTTTAGGTGGGGCAGGGTATCGACATGGCAGCTGACTGGAATTGTCAGCGGGATACTGAGACCTGGGAGAGGAGGGGAAGGAGGGTGCAGTAGTGTTCTGATGAGAGAGTGTTGAGGGAGAGGCAACATGGGTGGAACCTCAAGGTAAGGGACCCCTGATTGTTTGCAGGGATGGCATTTGTAAATAGGTATCCAGCACAGAGCCTTTTTGTCCCCCTGCCATCAGGAAGGAGATATGGAGGAATAAAAGCAGGACAGCCAGGCAGCTTCTTCCCAAAGGCCTTGAGATTGACAAGGCAACATGAGCTGTCTGGGAGCAAAGAATGAAAAGGGGGAGAGGAATATGGACTGATTACAACAGCTCAGCCAGCAAGAGAGAGGGGCAGAAGGGCCTGTTTCTGTGTTGTCTATCTGGACCAGCCTTTTGCATTCTAGCTTTATAAAACCCAACCATTTTTAAATTTAATAATGACGGTACAGAATGAATAAAGAGAAAAGATGTCTGTCCAGCAGCGAGCATCAAAGGCACTTCCTGAAACGGAGGCTCTGAAACCACAGGGAGTTTCCAGCCGGAATGAGGCCCGACTTCTGCGAGAAGCTGGGATAATGTAGGGGAAGGGGTGGGGAAGGGAGGGGGTAGAGATACCTTCCTCCATTCACCTCCCCTTTCCTCCACCCTGTTCCCTGTCCTGGGTAAACTTGTACCTCTCACTTTGTTCGTTTTAGATTGGTCACAGTGTTCGAGCTACCATAAGAAAATAGACATCCACACCGAGAGCAGTTCAGTTTAAACAAATGTTTATTACAAATTCAAAAGCTGATTTCAAACTAAAATATGCAAGCCCTTCCCAATTATACTTATCAACGCCTGGACTGGTCCCAACTGCCGAAGCAAGGCAATGACTGCACACTTGTAATAGGTTGTCGGTGTGCTGGTTGCAGCTTCTCCACCTCCCTCGACCGGGACGTTAGCTGGACTCTACAAGTTCTTCTTGCTGAAAGATGTTGCCACCTCTCGGAGAGTCTCAAACTTCAGCAGTGGAACCATGGCTTATATTACCCAAAAACTGCTTACCCAAGCATATATTCCCAGCGCAGTAAGAAAGATAAGCGAGCAAGCTAGCATGTTAGGCTTCTAAGAAATAACATAATTTTCAGCTTATCACTTTGAATACAATGGTTATTTTGCATCAAGGCTAGGCCTCTGACAGTCTGTGACGAAAACAAGCAGGAAGATTAAATATTCTTGGTACACAGATGTCCTTTTGTCAGATAACTGCATCTCTGGTCCCTTGGTGGAATTTAGCTTAAGTCTGCTGATTCTAAAACACAAGCAGGTTCTCAGCCTTGCAGAAGCAAAGGTTGCAAAAGTTAAAAAAAATACGGTTTTAATCTTCCATTACATTCCCCTCCCCATTCCCCTGCACATTATCCTCCCCATTTCCTTCCCCCGCTCGCCTCCTGGTTCCCCTCCCCATTCCCCTGCCCATTATCCTCCCCATTTCCTTCCCCCGCTCGCCTCCCGGTTCCCCTCCCCCTTCCCATTCCCCTACTCCTAACTCTAACCCCTAACAAACCTTAACCTTAACACTACCGATACCCCCTATCACTACTCCACGTCCCCTAACTCTACCCCTGCCCCGTCCCCTAACTCTATCTCTACCCCTACGCCGTCCCCTAACCCCAACCCTAATTCTACCCACCTTCCTCTAACCCAAACACTCACCGCACCTCTATCTCCTACTCCTAACCCCTTCCCCTAAACCTAATACAAACCCACTTCCCCGAACTCTAATCCTAACCCTAAACCTAGACCTAATCCTTGCCCATGTCTCCTAACCCTAACCATGATGTTACGTCAATCCCAGCCCTAACCCTTACTCTCACCCAACCCAAGCCTAAACCCTACCCCTATCCCCTACACCTCTCTCCTTCCCCAAACCATACCCCTTACCCCTATCCCATACCCACACCCCCAAGCCTACCCCTTACTCACCCCACTTCCATTACCCTCTTTCTCCTACCCCCTTCCCCTACCACTCCTTCCCCTAGGTTAGGGTAGGAAGGGGAAAGGGGGGAAGGCGAGGTGAAGGGAGGAGGGCTGGGGTTAGGGCATAGATGTGAGGGAAGGGGAAGGTAAGCAGGAGGGGGTTGGGATGGAGGAGGTGTAGGGGAGAAAGGGGGTGTGGGTGAAGGGACATGGAAAATGCAGGGAATGGGGTTGGCAGGGCCAGAGGGAGAAGAAGGGGAGAGATTCAGGCCATCATGATGTTGTCCGTCCTCTGTTCAGCTGGGATGCGAGGTTCTTCTGGACTCGTGTCTTGTCTCTGAGATCGCTCCTTCTCCTGGGAAGAGAAATACGAGTGATAGAGATGCTGTCTCCGAGGCCTGATCATAATGATTTTGGAGGGTCCAAACTCTTCCCACATCACCCCCTCCCTACACCTACACACTAGAGCCTTTCCACTTCCTCTGCTTTACCTGAGAAAGTGTGTTTTTGAGAAAAGCACAATCTATCTGTGCAGAGCTCAGAGCACCGTGTCCCCATCAGGCAACACCCTGGTTCACCACTACATGACAAATCATGGATGGATCAGTCGAGTCCCTTCAGCTGACCCATCTGAACCTACCCCACAACAATATTACCCTTCCCTTCCTCACACCAGTACCCTCTGTTTTTCTTTTATTCCTGTCCCCATATTAAAATCTTTTTTATGCCTTTTTTGGACCAGCCTCCTTTAAATCAAATATTATAACAATTAATATCAAATCACAACGTTACGGTGTTTACAAATATATGTTGATAACATATAAAAAAGAAAAGAAAGGAAAAGAAACTAAGATACGACTGTAGCGACGGCTACTCTGTTACTGAATGACCTCACAAACAGACGGGTTGAGTTTAGTGAGCAAAAACTCCTTTATTTAGGTCTGCCTTGCTGGTCTTATGCTCCGAGCCCGGACCTGGCTGAGAAGCACACCGGGGGCCCTGATGTCACTGGGGGGTCACGTGGGCCGCAGGTTGCGGGCTTCTGATTCTGGTGCCGAGGTCGGGGAGAATCCCCCGACAGCGCCATTTTGGCTGGCTGCCCCGCCACGTGCGTGACATGAGGGGCTGGATCGCCTGCCTCATGGCTTGCCGCCACACACCCCCCCAGAACCGGCGTCAATGGCCTTTTTTGCTGGGCAGCCTCGCTTCTTGGGTTGAGCCGCAACCACTGCCTCGTTGGGGTCGAGGTGTGCTGTGTTTAATCTGTCCACAGTAAACAGTTCCCTCTTACCACTGATGTCTGGTGTGAAGGTGGATCCTGAATGCTGGATGACTCTGTACAGCCCTTCATATAGTCTTTGAAGGAGTGCTGTGGAAGGGCCTCATCTGATAAAAAAACATACTCTGTGGAATACAGCTCACTGGGGATGTAAGAGGACTGTGTGCTATGTCTGGGCGGTGGTGGGGGTGTGAAGGAGTCCAACTGGGCCCGGAGGCAGAGAAATAAACCGTGCGGTGACTGTTGCAGGTTGTGAGGTGCATTGATAAACTCACCAGGCAGGGCTAGTGGTTTACCGTAGAACAGATCAGCAGATGACATTTGCAGGTCTTCTTTGGGTGTTGAGCGGATTCCCAGGAGTACCCAAGGCAGCTCATCCACCGAGTTGTGGCCGGTGAGGCAGGCCATAAGTGCCGACTTAAGGTGGCGATGCAATCGTTCGACCAGTCCATTGGCAAGTGGGTGATAGGCCATTGTGTGATGCAGCTCAATTCCCAGTCTGTTGGTGAGCTGTGCCCAGAGTGAGGTGGGCCGGGATGCCGAACCAGGTAACCCATCCTGCTTGGGAACAGGAGTCCGTGGAGACATCTGGCATCGGGATCACCTCAGGTCAACGAGTGGTGCAGTCTACCAATGTGAAAGGATAACAGTTACTTCGGGAAACGGGTAAGGGGCTGGCAATGTCCACATGTATGTGGCTGAAAAGTCTCGGACGTGTTCAAAATCGAGCACGGGCATTCTGGTGTGCTTGTGTACCTTGGAAAGCTGGCAATGGGTGCAGGTTCTGCCCCAGTCCACAATCTGCTTTCGAAGCCCATGCCAGACGAAGTGTTCTGCCACCATATGAACCTTGGACCTGATGGAAGGTTGGAAAAAGTCGTGGATATGGTGAAAACTTGCCTGCGCCACTTCTGGGGAACCACTGGTCACATGGTGCTCATCACTGAGAGGCTTCGGGAGGATCTGGAACCGCAGGCCCATGATGGTAGTCCTGAAGGCCTGCATCTCCTCGTCGGACTTCTGATCCGGGACAAGCTGGTCGTAGTCTAGTCTGGGTATCAGCGAGCAAATGGCCGGTTGGGAGAGCGCTTCAGTAAGCACATTGTCTTTCCCTGCCTTGTGCTGAATGTGGGTGGTGAACTCCGATACAAAGGACAGGTGACGGTGTAAGTGGGCCGACAGGGATCTCTAGCTATAGTGAGAGCTTGAGTGAGGGGCTTGTGGTCGGTATAAATTGTGAAAGGCCTCCCCTCCAAGAAATAGCGAAAATGAGGCACAGCAAGGTACATCCCCAGAAACTCACGGTTGAAAGCACTATACTTGCAGTCTAGCGGATGAAGAAGTTGGCTAAAGAATTCCAGTGGTTTCCACTGTCCATTAACCTGCTGCTCCAAGACAGCACCAATGGTATTGGCAGAGGCATTGATGGAGAGCACCATAGGAAGGTCGGTGCGTGGGTGGAGGAGCAGGGTAGCCTTCACGAGGGCAACCTTCGTGGCTTTGAACGCCCTGTTGGCCTCTGGAGTCCAGGCGAGTATCTTGTCCTTGGCGAAGTGTGTCTGCATGATGTGTGCAGCTCCTGGAATGAATCGGTTATAGAAGTTGACCATACCTGCGAACTCTTGTAGCCCCTTGTGGTTCTCCGGGCATGGAAAATCTCTGATTGCAGTGACCTTCATAGCAGCTGGTGTAGCTCCTTCGGCCATGATGATGTGGGCCAGAAACTTCATGGACTCTTTCCGGAACTGGCATTTGGCCAGGTTGATTGTTAGGCCAGATTCGGCCAGTCGGGAGAAGTGGGTGTGCAGGTGAGACTTGATTTGTGCCCAGTCTCTGCCTGCGACAAGAATGTCATCCAGATAAATGAACATGATATTCAAATCCCTGCGCACCGTATTCATGAGGTGCTGGAAAGTCTGGGTGATGTTCTTGAGCTCGAAAGGCATGCGTAGAAATTCAAACAAGCCGAAGGGGGTGATGATGGCCATTTTGGGGATGTCCTCAGGCTACAATGGGATTTGATGACACACGCGCACCAGATCGACCCTGGAGAATAACCTCGCGCCATGCAGATTGGCCGTAAAATCCTGAATGAGAGGGATGGGGTAAGGGTCAGGTACTGTCGTGTCATTAAACCATCGCTAATCTCTGCAGGGGCGCCAGCCACAGGAGGCTCTGGACCAGGTGGAGCGGCGAGGCCCCAGTTCCTGCAGATGCGAGAACTCCTCTTTCGCTATCTGGAGCTTATCCGGCAGGTTTAACAGTAATGTATAATAAACTATGTCAGATATTGTGACACGAGGTTCACATTGGGGAGAATATTTAACAGTGATATACGGTAGAGTTTGGCAGATACTGTGACATCAAGTTCACATTGGCGAGAAGTTTATGGTGATGTACGGAAGACTGACGCTGATACGGTGACACTGCATTCACAATAAGGAGAAGGTATATCAGTGATGTACAATAAACTGTGGAATATACTGTGACACAGTTACACCAGGTTCACATGGTGGAGAATGTTTAACGGTGATGTACAATAAGTTGTGGCAGATACAATAACACCAGGCTCACATTGGCAAGAAGGTTTACTGGTGATGTGTGGTAAACTTAGGCTGATACTTTAACACCAAGTTAACAGGGGGAGAATATTTAATGTTGATTAAAGGTAGACTGAGGCAGAAACAGAGGACTGTGAAGGTTTAACAGTGATTTACTATAAATTGTGTCAGATACTGTGACAAGATGGCGCAGAGGGTAGACATGTGGTTCCACCCTTCCCCAGTTAGACTATTAAATGCTCAATTTTAAAAGTTGTAAAATTGATTAAAAATACTGTTTATAGACTTTGGAATAGTCGAGGATCGAAATAGCTGCAAATTTTAAAAAAAGTGAAAACTCAGTTACAGAAGAAATTACCTTACAAAAGTGTTGAAGAATCAAGGCCTAGTTCAAGTTGAAGCAATGGAGTCGTTGACTGGAGTCCCCAAGCCTCAGAAGACTCCTGCCCGGCTTAGTATTACAGCAGCGCCATCTTGTGCAATCGCAAGATGGTGCAGGCTCAGCGATGAGTTTGGCTGGTTTCAACTCATACGCTCGTTAACTCGGGGGCGAGGACGGGCCAACTGCGTGCCTGCAGCATTGCCTGGTTGTCCGGGGGTGCGCAGTGTAGCGTCGGAAGATACACCTGCGCGGTGGGTGGCCCGACCAGGCATGCGCCATGCGTCGAGGGTCCACGAACCTTTGGAGAAGGTGTGGGCTATGGGGGAGCCCGAGTGATGGCCAGCTGACGAGGTAGGCATGCTGTTGTCGGGTGTCCAGACCTGCAGCTGCACTGGAAGAGAACCTACTGCTTTGGAGGAAGAAGAGAGCTCATCTTCATTTGAATTTGAAGAACTGGGGACTGAGGCAAAAGACGGTCGGCCTCAAAGGGAGGTGATGGATCCTGGACTGGATTCTGTGTTTCCAATTCTTGAAGAGATTGCTTAGCTCATGGAAGATATGGCAAATATATCAATGCAGATGACTCATCAGATGACTCAAGGATTTTTGGAAATGAAAACTCAGATGAACACTGTGTGTGAAGAAAGAACTTTTCTGAAGCAAGATATTAATGTAGTTAAGAGTGATGTTACGAGATGGACACGATCAGTGGATACTGTGCAAAATCATTTTAAAAAGATTGAGGAGGCTTTCTTGAATGCAAGAGTCAAGTGGAGAGTAATAGAGAAAAAATGGAAATAGTGGAAGATCCTTTTGTAGATTGGGGGATTCAGAAGAAGGAATTATTGAAGAAGTTGGGCTCATTAGAAAACCAAAGTCGTAGAAATAATGTTATGATAGTAGGTCTTCCGGAAGATATGGAAGGTTCGGATCCGGTGAAGGTTTTGAAGAAATGGATCCCAAAAGTGTAGGGCAGGTAATTCATTCCAGATGGACTGGAATTAGATCGAGCAAACAGAGCGTTAAGGAAGAAACCGTTTCCAGGCCAATTACCACGAGCAGTTTTGATTCGCTGTTTTAAATATCAAGACAGAGAGGTGATCCTCCAATTGGTGGTGCAGAAAACACGGCAAAATCAGGCTCCACTGATGGTTCAAAATAATAGGTTTTTTTTAAAATGCAGATCTGAGTCAAGAAATTATCAGAAGATGCTGAGAATTTAATTCGGCTTAAGAAGTATTGTGGCGAAAGGGATATAAATTTGCTTTTCATTATGCAGCAGTATTGAAAGATTTTTATGGGAATTTTTAATCTCAGTTTTTTGAAAATGACCATGATGCTTTAATATTTGCTAATTCATTGCCAGATGTACGAGGAAATGGGCGATCATCACCATTGTCACCGAAGGGAAGGGTCAATGGGAATGGAAATGGGAAGATTGGAAAATATGGAAAGAATGGGAAAAAAGTTGAATTGAAGCAAAGTCTTCGCAATATTGAAGATCCGGAACAATCATTGGGACTGGAATCACTGGGTTGAATGTTTTTGTTTCAGGACTTTGTGAAAGTCTGACTGGGGGTGGGTGACACTGAGTCCTTTAGTCACCTGCCACTTGTGGACTTTACCACCCCCAGATTTTTAGGGGGCTACTACTTTTGAGTAGATTGTTTTGGGATTGATTTTTCTCTTTTTTTTTGGAACTTTTAAAATAGGTGGGGATTCGAATACAGCGAGACTTAGAAGGGGAGCATTATTTTATAGTAGGATTCACATTTGTGAGAAGGTTTAACAGTGATATACTATGAACTGTGTCAGATACTGTGACACCAGGGTCACAGAGGGATCAGATTTAACGGTGATGTACAGTATGTTGAGGGAGATAATGTGACACCAGATGCACAGTGGGGATAAGTTTTAATGGTGATGTACTGTAGACTGAGGCAGATACAGTGACACCAGGTTCAGAGTTGTAGAGGGTTTAACGATGATGTACGGTAGACTGAGACAGATACTGTGACAATGGGTTCACAGCAGTGAGAATGTTGAATAGTAATGTCCGATAAACTGTGTCAGATACAGAAGTTTAACAGTCATGTACGGTAGACTGAGGTAGATATTGTGACACCAGGTTCACATGGGAATAAGGTTTAACGATGATGTATGGTATGTTGAGATAGATAATGTGACACCAGGTGCACAGTGGGAATAAGGTTTAACGGTGATGTATGGTATGTTGAGATAGATAATGTGACACCAGGTGCACAGTGGGGATAAGGTTTAATGGTGATGTACTGTAGACTGAGGCAGATACAGTGACAGCAGGTTCACAGCGGGGAGGAGGTTTTATGGTGATGTAAGGTAGACTTTGGCAGATAATGTGACACCGAGTTTACAGAAATAAGAAGGTTTAAATGTGATGTACAATAAACTGTGTCAGTTAACGAGACACCAGATTCACAGTGGGAATCAGGTTTAACAGTGATGTATGGAAGGCTGTGGCAGAAACTTCGACACATGGTTCACAATGGGGAGAGGTTGATCACTAATGTACGATAAACCATGGAAGATACTGTGACAGCAGGTTCACAGTGGGGATAATGTTTTAAGGTGATGTACGGTAGACTGAGGCAGAAACTGTGAGACAGGATTCACATTTGTGAGAAGTTTAACAGTGATGTACTATAAACTGTGTCAGATACTGTGACGCCAGGTGCACAATGGGTATAAGGTTTAACGATGATGTACGGTAGACTGAGTCAGATACTGTTACTCCGGGTTTTCAGTAGTGAGAAGGTTTAAAAGTTATGTTCAATAAACTGTGGCAGATACTGTGAAAGCAGGTTTACTATGGGAATAAGGTTTAACGTTGATAAAAAAAAATAAAATGTGGCAGATAAAGTGACAGAAGTTTCACTGTAAGAAGAAGGTTTAACGGTGATGTAAAATAAAATGTGACAGATAAAGTGACACCAGGTTCACATTGGGGAGAGGTTTAATGGTGATGTACTGAAAACTGAGGCAGATACTGTGACACCGAATTCACAATGGGGATAAGGTTTATCAGTGATGTATGCTAAACTGTAGAAGATACTGTAATCGCAGGTTCACAGTGGGGAGCAGGTTTAGCGGTGATGTACGATAAACTGTGGAAGATACTGTGACCCCAGGTTCACAGGGGGAATAAGGTTTATCAGTGTTGTACAATAAACTCTGTTAGATACTGTGACCCCAGGTTCAAAGTGGGAAGAATATTGAAGATGATGTACGGTTAACTTTGACAGATATGCTTACGCTGGATTCACTGTAGTGAGAAGGTTTAACAGTGATGTACAATAAATTTTGGCATATACTTTGACATTGTGATGGTACAGATCTATCACCAATGTATATAGTGTATATAGTTACAGTATCTAGACTGTATTTACAGCGATTGGCTGAGAGCTTAGCCACGCCTACTGTCTGGGCCTTAAAGGGTTCTGTCCCTAGCCAGGTTGGATCATTCTGGACTGGTCGGCCACCTGTGAAGAGCTCCTGTCTTTTGCTAATAAAAGCCTTGGTTTGTATCAACAAGTCTTTGATTCTTTTGACGAGCTCTACAATTTTATTAGCAAAAAGAAAAAATATTTTTTTTTGAACAGGATAGAGCGTTTGACTCGGCAAGAAGAACTTGACATCGACCCACAGTCAGCTACAGCCTTCAAAGCCTTTAAGTTCTGGCTAATGAACTTTGAAAACTTCCTGAGATTCATTCGGGTGGAGGAGGATAACCAGCGTCTAACATCATTGCTGTCTATGGTGTCCTTGAGAGTCTACGAGAACATCCAGGATGAGACCACTTACACCACAGCCATAAAGGTACTGAAAGAACTGTATGATCAACCGGTGAACAGAGTTCATGCCCGGCTCATGCTTGCGTCGAGGAAGCAACAGCCCAGCGAGTCCAGCAGGGCATATTTACAAGTATTAAAGGGATTGGGCAAGGACTGTAACTGTGTGGACAAAACTGCTGCCGAGATCACTAGCGACCTTGTCCGGGATGCCTATGTGGCCGGGCTCCGATCGAACGAAGTGAGGCTGTGCTTGCTCGAACAAGGGGTAGAAAAACTAGAGGACATGGTCTGGATTTCGATCACAATGGAGGATGCAGCCTTAACGCCCAATGAGCTCTCTAGGGACTGGACCACACGTTCTGATGTCGGTAGAGTGCCCTTCTACCTACCACCCCCCGAGATACTGATGGCCTATCGGCTGCTACTACACTGCCCCCTGCGAACCCAAAATGTTATTTCTGCGGGAGGGACAAGCACAGCAGGTCCCAGTCCCCAACAAGAAAAGCCAGGTCCCAGAAGTGCCTTAAAAAGGGCCACTTTGCTGCAGTCTGTAGGTCTAAAATGGCCGCCAGCAAACACAGTGCCTCGTGTGAAGCCCAACCACCACTATCCCATTCAAACTCTTCTTCCCCAGAGCTCTCGTCCAATGAGAGCGAGGGTTCCCTGCACGGCAACACCTAACGTCACGGAAATGCCAAACCCGGAAGGGGCAGCCCACCCTCGCAACCATGGTGTTGGCCCGCCTCTCGCCCCCGTGCGGAACACTCGACCCAGCCACGGTCCCGACTGTGGCAACCGCTGCTGCTGCTGTCGCCACAGACACCCCCGGGGCCGACGCTGCTGCTGCTGCCTGCTTCCCGTCTGCCGCTGCCGACGCCGCTGCTGATGTGGCCACCACGACCGACTGGGGACCGGCCGCGGCCAACGCTACCACTGTGGAATATACTGTGACCTCAGGTTCACAGGGGTAATAAGGTTTATCAGTGTTGTACGATAAACTCTGTTAGATACTGTGACCCCAGGTTCAGAGTGGGAAGAATGTTGAACGGTTAACTTAGGCTTAGACAGATAATGCTGACACCGGATTCACTGGAGTGAGAAGGTTTAACAATGATGTACAATAAATTCTGGCATATACTTTGACATTGTGATGGTACAGATCTATCACGAATGTATATAGTGTATATAGTTACAGCGATTGGCTGTAACTATATTGGGGAGAAGGTTTAATGGTGATGTATGGTAGTGAGGCAGATATTGTGACACCAGGCTCATTGTATTGTTCATTTATCTTAATTACAACATCTAATTTATATGCTCCATTTTTTTGTGGTAACTTCCAAACATTCCATAAACTTCAATTCTAGTCAGATTTTGTTAATTTAAATAGGTCACCACTAAAAGCCCAAATTGTTTGGTTACTAAAGTACGCTGCACAAAATTAAATTCTTTACCTGGGTTTGGTTCAACGGCACTTCAGTCTCCTTCATTATTTTTTCAGTCCCATGTTTTGTGCTTTCTGCTTTGCTCAGCCAATTCCCCAAATGGGCATCCAGCCTCTGTCTTCTCAGCTTGACCCAACGTCTCCTCTGTAAACTTAAGCAAACCAAGGAGACCAAAGTTTTCACATCTGCATTTTCAAAAACAAAAATGACGCTGTGACTTGCAGTTTCAACAGATAGCAACCTGAAAGTTAAATACAATAATCTGCATCAGGAAGATTAACGGGCTTTTTAAAAAAAATAATTTCCACTATTGAAAGAAAACTCCTCTGGGAACACCAGGCTCTTGTTGAACAATTCCTGTTGTATTCCTCAAATTGGTTTGAATCTTGATTTCAAGCAAAGTCATTTGGTGAGATTGTTGGTCCAGAACAAACCCTGCCCACACACTGCCTTGAATACCTGTAAAGTCCTGGCTCAGCTCTGCTCGATGCTAAAGCTATCAGAGATTTTCTGATGATATAACGGTTTTCAGATGATGATTCGTTGAGCACAAATAAACACTAATGCTTCCCTGAACAACACACCTCTATCTGAAAACCAACAAGAACCTTCCCGAGTGGTAAACATTCACCTTTTGTGCACCAAAGTCTGGTGAGCTTTTGATATGTTCAATTCTGTGCACAGTATAAGAATGGCCTGCAAACAGTGGACTTGGAGGAATGAGAAGTGAGATTGGACTGTGAATCAAGGAACTTTTCTGAACTTACACACACATTACACACACGTGCACTTAGAATTAGAAGGGGGGGGTAAGTTAGGTAAAGTAAGTTAGTAAAATGGTGATAAGTTAAAGAGTAATTCTGTTTTCATGTTTAAAGATAATTAAAATCAACTTTTATTTAAGCAACCTTTTGTCTTGATGAATATCTATTGCTGCTGTGTTTTGGGATCCTCTGGTCTCGTAACAAAGCACCAAGCTTCAGAACAACCCGAATTCTTTAGGTTGTGATATTTGTTCATAATTGGGCCCCGGCATCTTTTGAAAGTTATTATTTGACTCTTCAATAATTTTTGGTAAATATCAACAAGACATAATATCATTTCACTGTTGTGTTTGTGTCGTTGGACAATTCCCTTTCCATTCAATCAGAATTAGAGTTTTGGGTGCCGTATTTGAGAAAAGATGTGCTGGTGTTGGAGAAGGTCAGAGATGATTTACTGGAATGATATCAGGAATGAAAGGGTTAGTGTATGAGGAGCAATTGTCGACTCTTCGACTGTACTAGTTGGAGTACAGAAGGATAAGGGGGTCCTCAGAGGCATTTCAAATAATGGAAGGCCTGGACAGAGTACATATGGCAAAGATGTTTCCCATGGTAGGGGATTCTAGGACAGGAGAGCATAATTTCAGGATAAAAGGGTGTCAATTTAAAACAAATGTGGAACAAATTATTTTGTCAGTGGATCGTGAATCTGTGGAATTGAGGTCATTGGGCGTATTTCAGGCAGAGATTGACAGGTATTTGATTAGTCAAGGAATCAAGGGTAATGGGGAGAGAGCTGGGCAGTGGGGCTGAGTGCAAGAATAGTGGAATAGACTCAAAGGGCGTACTTCTACTCCTTTATCTTGTGATCTATATCCTGCTGGAGACCTAGACAACCTTCCTGTTGTTTTCCATTCTTAGAAAACAGTCTGCATCATGTGTTTATGTCATGTGAACCCATTTCCGATTGAATCGCATGCTACACGTGACCCACACTCCTCCAGGATATTTGCTCTCATGTTATGCCATTTTAGCCAATTCAGTAAGATAACTAAAGACAGCTGCGTTTCTCTCAATGCAAATTCTACATTGACAGGACTACATCTTCCTCATTTTGAAAATTAGTATCGAACAGCTCAAATGAGATTTCTTGCTTCTTTTTTTGAAAGGGAAAAAATTGCCATGGGTTAAATTTGAATCAAATAAAATAGGAGAGAGGAAAAGCAGAAGAATTTATATCCAAGTGGGAATTGAAATTAATGGTTGGTGATAAAGATAAACCATTGTTTAAACATTTGATTAATATATGGAATAAAATAAATTATGAAATTGGTGTAAGTGGATATACAAATCCTCGTCTCTTTTTCGAAGGATCATCAATTTCTGAATAGCTGGTTTCGTAAGGGGATTATAAATGTTGAAGATTGTGATGAAAGGGGTAAAATAATGTCATTTGAGCAACTGAGAAATAAATATCGTATAACTCATTGCAATCTTTTTTGCTCTTTCCAACTAAGGAAATATTTGAAGGATAAGTTAGGACCAACCATGTTGTACTGAAATAGAAATTCCTTATAAAGAGGAATTGTTAAAATGTTTACTTCGATAATGTATTCTTTATTGCTAGTAGGAATTTTTAAATGAGGAGTTCATAAGTCTAGACAAATGTGGGAAATGGATTTGAATGTTGTAGTAATGTATGATATAAATTAGTTCAGTATAATTGTTTTTACATCAGTCATGTACCAGATGTCAGCAAGGATTTTATCTGAAAGCTACACCTAGAATCAGGTGACTCACGCAGTTGGATATGAAAAGCACTGCAGGAAGCTGATTTGGCAATAGGGATCACGTGATCCAGGGGAGTTGTATTAATTCACTTCAACTCAGCAGTCTGGAATTATTGACCAGAGTTCCACACTACAGCAGTGAGGAAGGAATTTACAACTAGTTTTTTCTTCTACAGTTACTTCTTACACTAGAGAAATTGATTAGAATAAAATCAGAATTATCAGATCAATGTTTTAAGTGTGGTGAAGATGTAGCAACTTTCTTGCATTCAACTTATCTTTGTCCTAATGTAAGATCTTTTTAGGGAGAATTATAAATTTTTTGAAACAAGCTACAGGAGATGTTTTTCCGCAAAATCAAACTTTATTTTTATTAGGAAATATTGAATGAACAAGGCCCAAATTAAAACTATTAATATATCAATTGAAATTTGTTAAATTAGCCTTAGTGGTGATGAGGAAATGTATTTCATTAGTTGCAAATCAGATATATTTTTAGGGATGCCAAGATGACATGCAAACATTCAAAGTTGTATTCTTTTGGAAAAAATTACATATAGCTTGAGAAATATATACTCTATGCTTTTCCAAATTTGGCACATGAATATTCAAATATTAGGCTTCAATTTGTAATAATGCCCTTTCCATCCCTCTAGACATGGGAGATTCTCCTCTAAGTTGTAAAATTTTAATTTAGATGTGTTAAATTTCCTCGGCACCGCGAACTCTAGGGAAGCGAAGGACTAGGGCAGGGCACCAGAAAACAAGAAGACCAAACCCCATCAACATCTTAGAAGCAGAGGATTCAATCCACAGGTCAGTGACAATGGAAGCAGACCAGTGAGGGGTTCTGCAGCTGAAGGACCCACACAGGTGACAGGCTGTTGGTGACTTGAGGAGAGGAACCCACGCAGGCTGTGGGCTTCCGGATCAAGCAGTCAAGGAACTCACACCAGGCCGTGGATTCCTAGAGACTGGTTGAAGACTGGCTAAAAGGGTGTCAGACCTGGGATATGAGTGGGTGCTGAAGGATTCCTAATCGTGTCAGAGGTTCAAAACTGGAGCTCGCATTACCAATGGCTTGGATTGGTCTGTGAGCACTGAAAGAGAATCCACAGACCCTCAGTGACTTGACCCAGGATTCGGGATGGTGGGGGTGGGGGAGAGTGACTCTCTTTTCCTTCCTTCTCTGGCTGCAAGAGGCATTTCAGCCAATTTCTGCCAATGGCGAATCTGTCTGTCTTTCACCAAGAAAAAAACAATTTTGTGTGATATGACACATTTTAAATACATGAGAGTAAATTGTCTCCTGAAATAGAGAGAGAGGTTCAAGTTTCAAACTATTATAAACTCCACTCACCAGAGCTACCTGGATTATACCTCTTCCCACTTATTTTTTTTGCAAGGACACCATTAATTTTATCACAACTCCTCTGCTGCATCTGTCCTGTGACAGATTATATATTTTACATTGTATATAGAGATGTTTTTGAAGGATAGATTGTAGGAGTTGTATAGGTCACAAACAAATACAAACACTTTGCAAAACAGCTCTTACTTAAAATGCAAGAGCTTTGCCGAGAGTGAGTCATGCAGGCGCCGAGAGCCGCCGAGAGCCTTTGCAAAGACTGTCTAGCTAAATAATTTCAAAAGCAGGTGCAAAATGGAATATTGTTTTTAAAACAACATATTATTGGACTCAGAAGTTAACTGTTCTAAGAAGGTCATGTGCTTTTGCAAGCAGAGAGGAGACACCAAATAGGCTTTTTGCTAAAAGAGAGAGAGATGGCAAGCTAGCATCTTGTTGAAACCCCATTTTGAAGACGGTTTGTGAGTTCTCAGTTCAGCCTGTTGAAAAACCTTGTTCTACATACAAGAGAAAATGGCTGGCTAGAAATGGTGTTTCACCTGAAATAAGTGAAACAAAAGGAACTCAATGGTGACCTGCAGAGGAGGTTATCATTTGGAAAACTCTGATGGTGAAAGTTTCTTTGGCAAGACACCAAAGTGGCTAATCAGAGGGAATCAGTTTTTGTGTGTCCAATGAGCAAGAAATCCCTCTCTGAAACCAACAAGAGCCTTCGTGGAGGGTAAACATTTACTTTTAAGCACCAGAGCTTGGTGAAATGTCATAAATGTTGAATTCTGTGCACAGTATAAGAATTGATAGATACCGGTGAACTTGTAAGAGTGTCAAAGAACTTTATACACATTAAATACACCTGTGCTTAGAATTATAAAGGGTTAATGTTAGGCAGTTACATTAATAGTGATAGTTTAAAGTTTGATCCTGTTTTTTTGTTTCAAGGAAATTAAAAAGACATTTGTTGAAGTATCCGTTTGTCTTGGTGATTTTCTATTGCTGCTAGGTTTTGGGGTCCTCTGGGCCTGTAACAACCCCAAGTTTAGGTCTTCATACCTGGATACCCAAAATGTCTTATTTCTTCAATAATTGCCGATTCCCCCATACATTCATTGATAAAGCCTGCAACCATATCTCCAATTATCTTTCTGCCTTTACCCCATCTCCTTTCCGGCAAAACACGGACAGAATCCCGCAGATTTCTCACTTACCACCCATCAGCTGCCACATCTGACACGTTATCCTTGGACACTTCCAACATCAGCACCATCCTCTAACCTGCTACATCTAACCCGCTCCACTCATATCCTTTTTTCATAGGTGCACGTCTTTCTGTGACTCCCTCGAAGGCACTTCCCTCTCCACCCAACACCACCTGATGCACTCCCCATTGGAACTGCAGAAATTTCCAAACTTGTCCCTACATCTCCTCTCACCTCCATCCAAGGCCACAATCAGGCCTTCCAGGTGAGGCAGTGTTTCACATGCATCCAATCCAACCTAATCTAATACATTTGGTAGACTCAGCTGACCTCAATATCAGCAAGACCAAATACAGACTGGGTGGCCATTTTGCTAAATACATGTGCTCTGTGGATCTAAACTTGAGCTTCCTGTGACCTACCATATTAATTCCCGAACCCTTCCAGCAACATGTCTGTTGGCCCCATCCTTCGCCAGGATGAGGGTAAACAATCTTAAAGAAAACACATTATATTCCTCCTGGGTAGCCTTAAACTCTATAGCATGAACACGAATGTTTCTAATTTAAGCAGCCACTCACCTCTGTCTGATTTCACTGTTTCCATCTCTTGATCTACTGTCCATTTGAATATAATTACTCCTTTAAGGCAGAAGACTTGACAGTGGTGTTTTCCCCATATAGCTTACATAGATACATAGAAGATAGGAGCAGGAGTGGGTCATTCGACCCTTCGAGCCTGCTCCGCCATTCAAAGAGATCATGGCTGATCTTAAAGTGCAGTACCCCGTCCCCGCCTTCTCTCCGTAACCCCTAATTCCCTTATACTGAAGAAATATATCTAATTCCCTCTTAAATATATTCAATGAACCTGCCTCTACTGCCCTCTGTGGCAATGAATTCCACAGATTCACCACCCTCTTGGTAAATAAATTCCTCCTCATCTCAGTCATAAATGGTTTGCCTATTATCCTCGAACCATGGCCCCGGGTTCTGGACTCCCCCACCATTTGAAACATCCCTTCCGCATCCATTCTGTCCAGTCCTGCCAGAATTTTATATGTCTCTATGAGATCCCCTCTCAATCTTCTCAACTCCAGCGAGTTCAATCCCAATTTGCGCAATCTTTCCTCATAAGTCATTCCTGCCATTCCAGTTATCAGCCTGGTGAATCGCCTCTGCACTCCCTCCATTGCAAGAACATTCTTCCTCAGATAAGGTGACCAAAACTGCACACAATACTCCAGGTGTTGTCTCACCAAGGCTCTGTACAGCTGCAGTAAGATATCCTTATTCCTATACTCAAACCCTCTTGATATGAAGGCCAACATACCATTTGCCTTTTTAACCGCCTGCTGTACCTGCATGCTCACCTTCAGTGACTGGTGCTCAAGAACCCCCTAGGTCTCTCTGCACTTCCCCATCTCCCAATCTATTGCCATTCAAATAGTAATCTGCCCTCTGGTTTGTATTACCAAAGTGGATAACCTCACATTTATCCACATTGTAGTGCATTTGCCATGTATCTGCCCAGTCCCCCAATTTATCCAAATCACACTGGAGCTTCCTGACCCCCTCTTCAGTGCACACTAGCTTAGTGTCGTCTGCAAATTTGGAGATATTACATCCAATCCCCTCATCTAGATCATTAAAGTAAATTGTGAACAGTTGGGGTCCCAATACAGATCCCTGTGGCACCCCACTGGTCACCGCCTGCCACTCAGAAAATGAGCCATTTATCCCAACTCTCTGTCTTCTATCTGCCAGCCAGTTCTCAATCCACATCAATACCTTGCCCCTAATCCCATGAGCCTTGATTTTGCATGCCAGACATTTATGTGGGACCTTATCGAAGGCCTTTCGGAAGTCCAGCTACACCACATCCACTGGCTCTCCCCCATCTATATTACCTGTTACCATCTCAAAGAATTCCAATACATTTATCAAGCACGATTTTCCTTTTGTAAATCCATGTTGACTCTGTCCGATCCCTTCTCTGCTAGTCATAGGCTCCGCTATTACATCCTTAATAATGGATTCCATCATTTTGCCCACTACTGATGTAAGCCTCACCGGCCTATAATTCCCTGCTTTTTCTCTACCCCCCTTTTTAAATAGTTGGGTAACATTAGCTACCCTCCAATCCATGGGCACTGATCCTGAGTCTATTGAGTTCTGGAAAATAATTCAGAATGTCCACTTCCTTAAGTACACTAGGATGTAGATTATCAGGCCCTTGGGATTTATCGGCCTTCAATCCCTTCAATTTCTCCAAGACTATGTCCTTAGAGATACTGATTTCTTTCACCTCCTCCCTTACATTAGTCTCTATGTTTCCCAACATCCTTGGGAGGTTATTTGTATCCTCTCTTGTGAAAACAGAACTAAAGTAAGAATTTAATTGGTCTGCCATTTCCTTATTCCCCATTATATATTCCCCTGATTCTGACCGCAAGGGACTGTGAGAGATGAGAAAAACTGACATTGCAATATGAACATGAAGAAATGAAGAAAATAAAATTGATACATAAGTAAATGAATGAAGCCAGTGCAAACAACATGAGACATGGATATTAGAAGGCAGGAAGCTGACACTGTCTGAGTAAGGTAAGAATCTCTTACACCAGCAAGTTCACTGAATGAAGGAGAGAAGGACAGACAATTGAGAATAGAAGTAGAGTTAGTCTGAACGAGATAAGGGTCGCCAAGCCCCAGATAGAATTAGCAAGGCTTGCATAAATAATTAGAAGACCTTAGACAGTATTAGCAAGTTATACATATATAATTAGTAAGCCATACAACAGATTTTTCAAGTATGCGTATTTAACTAGTAAACCCTAGACAAGATTAACGAACCCTCCAGATGAAGGGACTGTAGCCCTGAGAGTCAGGAAGGTGTGAACGGGGACAAGGGCTTGGATGTGAATAAGGACAATGGGAATAATGGCATAAGAAGACACCGACAGGATACCCCCTGGTCCTCCAAGTCTACTGAAACTGCACTTAGGCAGGAAGGATTGCCTCTGCCAAACCCATCCAGGGGGCAGAAGAATGTAAGGGGGAGAGTATTCTGATACTGAAATTTACTGTATAAAAGTTGGGTGAGCCCCAGTGTATGTGTGTATTCCCAGGGTAAGGGGAAGCACCCAACTTTGCATTGTTGTTGTAATAAATGTTCTTTGTTCTCAATATTTGTCTCGAGCAATTTCTTTAAAGGTACTTCTATTTCTAACAAATGGGGGCTCGTCCAGGATAACACTCCCTCCACTGACAGAGTGCCCGACGACGAGAGTAGGTGCATCCCGGCTGATTCAGCTGGACTCACGGACGACGGATGGCTGGTCAGTGGAAGAAGCGAGTGATATCCGAGAAGAGGCATTGAGAACAAACGACGGAAGAACGTTAAGGAAGCGCGCTAGAGCCTTGCTACTGGAACCCGGTAAGAGGAATTTTACTTGCCTATCAGTATGGGAAATATGGGTAGCAAGGAAGAGAGTCCTGGTAAAGGATGTGAGGATCAGATAACTACACACAGCCCGCTTGGGTTGATGTTATCTGACTGGGGCACGGGAAGGACCCGTGGAAAGGACAAACTGACCATGGTCAGGTATTGTTGTAGGGACTGGGTTAAATACCCGATAAAAGGGAGCTCCGTGTACTGGCCAAAACTCGGATCCGAGGATGACTGGATGTGTCAAGCTTTGAACATCTGGCTCTATCAAAACCAGAGAGAGAACCTAGAGAGCAAGGAATATGCAGCCTGCTGGCTTAGGGGATCGTGTGATCAATTGGTTTTGAAAGAAAAAGAGTACAGGGACAAGAGAGAGGAGGAACCTTTTGTCCCTGAAACACAAGGGTGGGATGTGCGACATTCCCTCCCTCCACCTTATGTTCCTCCTATGCCGGCTCCTATCTTTCCTCCCCCTCCTATAACCTACCCTTCTGCACCTTCCCCACCTCCCCCATCACTAGAGAAGAAAGAAGAGAGCAGGAGTGGTATGATGACTCGCTCACAAAGCACTCGATTACCACCCCCGTTGACAGGAGAGAGAGGAAACTTTAATTCAGAACAGTGTGAGACTCTTCAGGAAGAAAGGGCAGAGCCCCCCAATCCATCTCCCAGGGGGCAGGAACCCAGACCTAATAAGCCAGAAACCAACTGGATGCGACCCCTGCGGGAAGTTCCCGTAGGAGAGGGTCTCGGTTTCGTAAATGTGCCCCTGACCAGTACTGAAGTGCGTAACTTTAAGAAAGAACTCACTTCCCTGATAGAAGACCCCCAGGGATGTGCCGAACAGTTAGACCAATTTTTGGGACCAAATCTATATACTTGGGAGGAGTTAACATCTATCTTTAGGACCCTGTTTACTTTGGATGAGCGTGGAATGATCCGCCAGGCAGGGATTAAAGTCTGGGATAGGGATCACCAAGGGGGACTAGATGCGGTACCAGGAGAAACTAAATTCCCCTTGGCAAGACCTAATTGGGATAAAAATACCAATGACGGTCGGGTATTGATGGAAGAGTACAGGGTTAATTTGATAAGAGGAATCAAGGAATCTGTCCCAAAGAGACAGAATTTCAAGAAAGCCTTTGAGGTTCCCCAAGGTCCCGACGAGACCCCCTCCGCATTTCTGAATAGATTGCGCACGGCAATACAGCAATATGGGGGTCTCGACATAGAATCCCCAGCAGGGCAACAATTGGTACTAACTGGTTTTGTTACCAACTCAGCCCCAGACATTAGAAGAAAATTACAAAAAACAGAAAACTGGCATGAGCAAGGAATTACCCAGCTACTACAGATTGCACAGCAAGCATTTGTCCAGAGGTCTGAAGATAAGCAAATAGGGAAGGCAAAAACATTAATCCAAGCAGTCAGAGAGGTAGTAGATGAGCGACATAAAAAGGATAGGGACTGTGTGCCAGCTCCTGTATGCGGTGAGGGAAGCCACGGGTGGGGAAGTGCAGACCCCAGTGGATGGAGGAGTAGAGGAGGATTCCGGGGATGAAGACCCTTCCCGGGGCACCTTAGAAACCCAGGTAGAGATTGGGAAATGGGAACATTTGTCTGTTTCCATTGTAAAAAGGAAGGACACTTTAAAAAGGATTGCCCACTGCGAGCCAGGGACACACGATCCTATGCCCCGATGGAAGCAGATTATGAATAGGGGGGTCACGGTTCTCAGTCAATACACACTGTGGGGCTGCACGGAGAACCATTAGTTAATTTATGCATAGGACCCCACAGTGACAACATGATATTTTTAGTTGATTCTGGAGCAGCCCGATCTAGTATTTTACACCAACCAAAGGGGGTTAAAATAGAAGGGACAATGATAGTTTCGGGGGTGGGAGGAAGAGACTTCACAGTCCCTGTATTAAGAGAGGTCAGAATCCAAATGGGAAATAAGGTAATAGTAGAGGATCTTCTACTACTTCCCCAGGCTGGAGTATGCTTATTAGGACGAGACTTACAGCACCAATTGGCTATCGGTACCAGACCACTAGAATCAGGCATTGGGGTTCAATTTTATATTTTAAGCGAGGAAGATCGAGGACTTATCAATCCAAGAGTATGGTCAGAAAAAGGCAATAGAGGAGTTTTAGACATTCCTCCCCTCCAAGTTACTTTAAAAGACTCGCAACAAACAATTAGAAGAAAACAGTACCCAATTCCTATGGCTGGCCGCAAAGGTCTGCAGCCCGTAATTGACCAGCTGCTTAAGGATGGTATACTCGAACCTTGTATGTCACCCTTTAATACCCCGATTTTACCTGTCCAGAAACCAGACGGTACCTATCGATTAGTACAGGACTTAAGGGAGTTGAACAAAATCATTCTCACCCGTCACCCTGTTGTACCTAATCCCTATACGATCATGAGTAAAATCAATCCCCATAGTAAATGGTTTAGTGTGATTGACCTCAAAGATGCTTTCTGGACCTGTCCGTTAGCAACAGAAAGCAGAGACATGTTTGCCTTTGAATGGGAAAACCCTTTTACTGGACGTAAAAATCAATACCGGTGGACTGTCCTTCCTCAGGGCTTTACAGAATCTCCAAATTTATTCGGTCAGGTCCTGGAACAGATACTAGATGAGGCTCCTCGAAGAGACAATTGTCAGCTAATACAATACGTAGAAGACTTGTTAATTACTGGAAGAATATATGAATTGGCTAAAGAATTTACTGTTGCACTTTTAAATTTTTTAGAAAAAAAAGATCTTAGAGTGAGCGAATCCAAATTACAATTTGTTCAATCAGAAGTTAAATACTTAGGTCATCTGGTAAGTCAGGGAACTAGGAAAATAAGTCCAGAGAGGATACGTGGTATTCTGCAGATTCCCCCTCCCAAAAATGCCAAGGAACTTAGGAAATTCCTTGGCTTCGTGGGATTCTGTAGAATCTGGATGGAAAATTATTCTAGCCTTGTCAAATTTCTTTACGATAAACTCACGATTATAGAGACCGAAGCTCTAGTCTGGACAGATGATGAGATTAAAGATTTTGACTTCGTTAAACATAGCCTTACGCGTGCCCCAGTCTTGGCACTACCCGACTTAAATAAGCCTTTTGATTTATATACTAATGCCAAAGGAGGTGTAGCCACCGGAGTACTAACCCAGGACAGGGCAGGCTATAGACAACCAGTGGCTTTTCTATCAAAGATTTTAGACCCCGTTTGTCGTGGCTGGCCAGAATGTGTACAAGCCATCGCAGCCACTGCTGTTTTAGTTGAGGAAGGAAGGAAAATTACTTTCGGCGCCCCTATGATAGTTCACACCCCTCACACAGTCCGCAATATTCTCTTACAACGTGCTGGGAGATGGCTCACGGACCCTAGAATTTTAAAATATGAAACGATCCTAATGGATAGGGATGATTTGACCTTGCTCACGACTAAAACCCTTAACCCAGCAGCCTTCCTCGTTGCTCCAAATTCGGACAATTCCACAAATGAATTAGAACATGAGTGCTTAGAAGTCATAGATCTACAAACCAAAATTAGGGAAGATCTAACTGATGTCCCTTTAAAAGGTGAAAGGTGGTTTATTGACGGCTCTTCACGATGCATTGCAGGAACTCGCTATAGTGGGTACAGTGTAGTGGATGGGAAGCAAGGACTGGTGATTGAAGCCGGTCGACTCCCTGGTCATTGGTCAGCGCAATCCTGTGAATTATACGCCCTATGTAGAGCACTCCACGGCTTAGAGAACAAAATGGACACTATCTACACTGACTCTAAGTACACTTTTGGTGTAGTCCACACCTTTGGGAAGATCTGGAAAGAACGGGGAATGATAACTGGTAAAGGACAGAAGTTAGCCCATGAACAGTTAATTGTCCAATCCCTAGATTCTCTGACGCTCCCGACTGAAATAGCCGTAGTACATGTCCGAGGACATCAAAGTGGTGACAGTCCTGAAGCGAACGGCAACAGACAAGCTGATGCAGCTGCCAAACAGGCTGAACTTGCGGAAAAGATTCACATCCACCTATTACTGCCCACACCACTAGAGATTTAAAAAAAACCCATCTTTTCACGGGAAGAAGAGGTCTCAATGAAAGATCAGGGATTTCGCCAAACTGCCGACGGGTTGTGGTGGACAGCAGACGGACGTCAAGTCCTTAACAAAGCATTAGCCCGCCAAGTGGTAGATCAGCTACACCAACAGACACATTGGGGAACTCAGGCGCTTGTTGATGCCTTTCAACGATCTTTATACTGCTCCGGTATATATACAATTGCTAAACTTACTACTCGCAGCTGTCCGATCTGTCAGAGAATCAATAAAAAATCTATGCGCCCTGCACTGCCTGGCGGTCGCGACATAGCAGTTCGCCCGTTTCAACGCATACAAGTTGACTTTACAGAACTTCCTAAAATTGGTATTTACAAATACCTTCTAGTCATGGTAGATCATTTTACACGATGGGTTGAAGCTTTCCCCACCCCGAATGATCGAGCTATCACTGTAATCGGAATACTTATTGAATCTGTGATTCCAAGATATGGTCTGATTCAAACCATTGATTCAGACCGAGGAACACATTTTACCTCTCAGGTTCTCCAGGGTGTCTGCAAGAAACTGGGAATAGACTGGCAACTACATACCCCATGGCACCCCCAAAGTTCAGGTCGAGTTGAAAGAATGAATCAAACTTTGAAAAATCAACTCACTCGACTTCATGAAGAGACTGGCCTCTCCTGGATTAAATCTTTACCATTAGCCCTGCTTAGAATTCGCACAGCCCCTCGTAAAGACCTTGCAGTCTCACCATACGAAATGATGTTTGGACTTCCATTTATGGGATTCCACACTGATACCCCTATCCCTGAGGCTAATGATCAATACATTTCAAAATTTCTACAGGGTCTTTCTACTTCTATACATGACCTGAAACAGAAGGGATTATTAGCCCAAACTCCACCCCTGGAATTTCCTATCCATTCTATTAAACCTGGTGATTGGGTTTATGTCAAAGCATGGCAAGATAACCAACTGAAACCTGCCTGGGATGGTCCCTACTGTGTCCTTTTGATTTCAGACGCTGCCGTGCGAACAAGAGAAAAAGGCTGGACCCACATCCAACGGATTAAACCAGCTACCAAACCACAGGATCAAGACGCTCAAACTCAACCCTCCACCTGGCGTGCAGTGCCTCATCCTTCTGACCTGAAACTTACACTACGCCGTGAAAAAGTGCCATAATGTTGTTTTTATTCTTTATTGTATTGTTTAATTGTTGCTTCTCCATTTCTGGGACATCACTTAATTACTCACAATGTATTAAGTCCTCCTGGAATAGTGGCAGCAGAGGTCACAATTTTTTTCCTTTAGAGTTTAGACAAGGTGTAGATTTAGTTTTTAGCCATAGTAAGATATGTTTTAATAAGGGATTCCAATACGGACCAGGGGACCAGAACAGCTGTAGAGACCGTCACTTAACTTCCCACATAGATATTAAAGGTATGAGTTCTAAACCTGTAGCACAAAGAGAGCGATATGACACAGACACACTGAATGTTAGTAACCAATGCACCTGTCAGAGAAAGAGAGAGAAGCCGTTTGCTAATGTACACAGACAGGCTTCGACTCACAACTTCAATTCTACTCAGACTGTTAAACACATCTCTAATCGTAATGCACAATCCTCCCCAGACTGGTCTTTTCTCAAACATCCTTTGGGTTCCGCCGGCATTTACAATCCTTACTACTGCATCGTTAAGGGAAGTTCCAGTTATAAACGGCAACAGCGGCTACAGATCGCTAACGCTCCTTGCCACCTGAAACATCTAATCAGACTCCATGCAGCCTTGGGCATTATCATCCAACACAACACAATGGCCCTGAGGTTACGGGCTGAAGATAAACAACGTTTACCAGACACACTTCAACAACACCGCCTGCCTCTCGATTACAGCTTCGCTGCTGAACGCAGCACTTGTGAAAGACTCCTTAAAGACACTACTCACAATGGGCAGGCGGTTAAGAACACTTCTTCAGGACGTCAAAAAACTTCCCATGCCCAGGGACAGACTTTGCCACCTCGGTCCTCTGCAGGATCGACTGGACTTTTCACCGGTTACTGGAATCTGATACTCGCAACCCTTTTAACAGCTGGACTCATTACTCTCACCATCTTACTGCTTCCCTACATACAGACTGGTACACATCGTTTAACTCATCAACCCTTTCGTCAGAACACTTACACCCAAAGGATGTACAATTCCCAACATCTTTCTGAGGACATGGAAACTGCTATCCCTTTATTGACCAGCTGGGAAAACCGACAAGTTCCACTTTACCGCATCAGTAATACAGATCTAAAAGAAAACGGAGGATTGTGAGAGACCAGTAACACTGAGATCAGTAACACTGATCATTGCGTGAGATCAGTATTACTGATCTAAAAGAAAAGTGAGGATTGTGAGAGATGAGAAAAACTGACATTGCAATATGAACATGAAGAAATGAAGAAAATAAAATTGATACATAAGTAAATGAATGAAGCCAGTGCAAACAACATGAGACATGGATATTAGAAGGCAGGAAGCTGACACTGTCTGAGTAAGATAAGAATCTCCTACACCAGCAAGTTCACTGAATGAAGGAGAGAAGGACAGACAATTGAGAATAGAAGTAGAGTTAGTCTGAACGAGATAAGGGTCGCCAAGCCCCAGAAAGAATTAGCAAGGCTTGCATAAATAATTAGAAGACCTTAGACAGTATTAGCAAGTTATACATCTATAATTAGTAAGCCATACAACAGATTTTTCAAGTATGCATATTTAACTAGTAAACCCTAGACAAGATTAACGAACCCTCCAGATGAAGGGACTGTAGCCCTGAGAGTCGGCAAGGTGTGAATGGGGACAAGGGCTAGGATGTGAATAAGGACAATGGGAATAATGGCATAAGAAGACACCGACAGGATACCCCCTGGTCCTCCAAGTCTACTGAAACTGCACGTAGGCAGGAAGGATTGCCTCTGCCAAACCCATCCAGGGGGCAGAAGAATGTAAGGGGGAGGGTATTCTGATACTGAAATTTACTGTATAAAAGTTGGGTGAGCCCCAGTGTATGCGTGTATTCCCAGGGTAAGGGGAAGCACCCAACTTTGCATTGTTGTTGTAATAAATGTTCTTTGTTCTCAATATTTGTCTCGAGCAATTTCTTTAAAGGTACTTCTATTTCTAACAGGACCTACTCTGGATTTCACCAATCTTTACCTCTTGACATATCTATAAAAGCTTTTGCAGTTGGTTTTTATGTTTGCCGCAAGCTTACTCTCGTAATTTATTTTTACCCTCTTGATTAATCCCTTTGTCCTCCTTTGCTGCATCTTGAACTGTTCCCAGTCTTCGGATTTGGTACTTTTTTGGCCAATTGATATTCTCTCTCTTTGGACCTAATGCTGTCTCTAATTTCCCTTGTTATACACGGTTGAGTCACCTTTTTTGGTTTATTTTTATGCCAAATTGGTATAAACGATTTCTGCAATTCTTCCATTAGATCTGTGAATGCTTTCCATTGTCTATCCAACGTCAACACCCCCCCCCCCCACCATAAACACCACCCAATCAATCTTACTCAACTCCCATCACATACCATCATAATTCCCTTTATTTAAGTTCAGGACCTTAGTCTCGGTTTTAATTTCTTCACTCTCCATGTCGAGTGTGAATTCGATCATATTGTGATCGCTCCTACCCAAAGGACCTCGTACAACAAGATTGCTGATTAGCCCCTATTCATTGCATACTACCCAGTCTAAAATGGCCTGCTCCCGAGCTGGTTCCTCGACATATTGGTCTAGATAACCGTCCCGTAAACATTCAAGGAACTCCTCCTCCTCAGTATTTTAACAAATTTGGCTTGTCCAATCAATATGTAAATTAAAGTCTCCGACAGCTGTTCCCTTATCTAATTTCTCTTTTTATGCCTTCCCTCACCTCTACATTACTATTTGGAGGCCTATATACCACTCCCACTAACGTTTTCCGCCCCTTGCTATTCCTCAGTTCTACCCATATAGATTCGGTATCTTCCGAGTTAATATCCTTTCTGTCAATCGTGTCGGTCCCTTCTCTCACCATCAATGCTACCCCACCCCCCTTTTCTTTCTTGCCGATCCCTCCTAAATATCATATTCCCCGGGATGTTAAGTTTCCAGGCTTACCCACCTTGCAGCCATGTTTCTGTAATCCCAATCAAATTGTATTTGTTTGTCTCAATGTCCACAGCCAATTCATCTACCTTGTTCCGAATGCTTAAGATATAAAGCCTTCAAATTTGCTTTTTTTACCTTCCCTGCTCTTTCTGATTTTTTTACTTTCGCTGCCCAACCTAACTTTTCCTATTTTATCTTTCCTGTCCTTTGCCCTATCATACAGGTTCCCATCCCCCTGCCAAATTAGTTTAAACCGCATCCGACAGCTGTACCAAACCTAGCTGCCAATATATTGACCCCTTTTGGGTCTAGGTGTTACCCATCCTTCTTGTAAAGGTCATGACTTCCCCAAAAGAGATCCCAATGATCCAAGAAGCCAAAACCCTGTCTTTTACACCAGCCCCTCAGCCACACATTTATTTGTCTTAACCTTCCATTTTTGTCCTCAGTTGCACTTGGCACAGGTAGCAATCCAGAGATCACCACCCTGGCGGTCCTTTTTTTTAGCTTCTGTCCCAGCTCGCTGTAATCCTTTTTTAGTACCTCCTCCCTCTTTTTATCTATCTCATTGGTACCCAATGAGGCATATACCAAGACATCAGGCTGCTCACAGTCTCCTTTCAGAATACTCTGGACCCGATTTGAGATATTCCTGTACCCTTGCACCAGGGAGGCAGCACGCCATGTGGGTATACCTATCTGGCTCACAGAATCTCTTGTCTGTACCTCTGACAATGGAGACCCAATGACCACTGCATTCCTTCTCACCTTTTATCACCTTGATCCTGAATGTTGAATGTGTATGTTCATGTAATTTCCCCGTCTCTGTCGGTTTCTCCGTCCTAATTAGAAGTGTAGAGGCTTGCCTAACATATCAACCCTGTTGTCCTGTTTCCATCCCCGAAATAAATGTGTGCTTTTTACCTCCGCTTTGGTCTGGTTCTTAATCTGTGGGACCCACACGAATGTGACAACAATGGAGGAGGGGAAGCAAAGTATGTCAAAATGTGTTATTGCCTATGAACAGAGGCAATAGAATATTAAATTTATGTTATGACAGAGTATAAGATATTTTGAAGACGCTACATGGAAGAAATTCTTCAAACAATTAAACACAAATATGGAGAGGCAAGTGGGACCTTCTTCTGTTTTCTCCCACTTAGATCGTTCTTATGAGAAAGATAGGGACCAACATTGACGCCACCTAAAATTAGTGAAATGGAACAAAGAGTTGGATGGGAAATACACCCAAAGTTATCAATGAAATGTATGATGCTCTCCAGAGAGAAAATCCAAAACTAGGATAGCAGAGGTAAGAAGAAAGATGGGAGTCGGGCTTGGATGTGACGATTTCAGAAAGAAGCTGTTCAGAGTGGTGTGAAGATTGAAATATACAAATTCAAGAAGAAATAGGGTCAGGATTGTGTCAAGAGTGTTACAAATATGATTAATGCCAGATATAAAAATAAAAATCTCCACATCAATTCTGCTATACTACATATAAATTAAATGGACTATCTCCAATTATTCCGAGAAATGTTTTCAATGTAATCAGGTGATTGAGACTTTTCTTTCCTTTCGGTTTGGACCTGTGTAAAAGTGGAAGGATTTCAGTCTATTATTAGGACAAATTATGAAGATTAAAATACAAAAGGATGTGAGAATATTTGTGCTTGGTCAGAGATATGAAGCAGATACAAAACTGAAGTTGAATAAATATCAAAAACATTTTCTGAGTCCAGCCATAACAGCAGTGAAGAAATGTGCAGCATGAACGTGGAGAGCAGAGAGTTGTGTAACGAGAGATGGGACATTGAAATGAAAACTGTGGCACCATGCAACCATATAACCATTTACAGAGCAGAAACAGGCCATGTCAGCCTTTTGAGACCGCACCGGTTCACTAGAACAACTCCACTAGCTCAATCCTCCTGATTTCCGCCAATATCCCTCCAACCCCCTCACCTCCATGTACACATCCAACCTTCTCTTAAATGACAGAAGGGACCCTGCCGCAACTATCTCATTCGGAAGATCATTCCATTCTGCCTCCACTCTCTGAGTGAAGAAGCATCCTCTAAAATTTCTCCAGAAGTTTTGCCTCCTTACCATTAACTCATGGCCTCTTGTTCCAACCTTCCCTTCCCTCACGGGAAAGTGTCTGTCTATGTCTCGTCTATCTATTCCTTTCATAATTTTAAATAGCTATATTGTCCCCTCTCATTCGTCTACGTCCCAATGAATAAAGTCCCAGTCTCCTTAATCTCTCCCTGTAATCCAGATGCTGTAAGCCAGGCAACATTCTCACAACAGCCTCACAAAGATAAGCGTATACAGAGCCGTTGTCATAACCACACTCCTGTTCGGCTCCGAATCATGGGTCCTCTACCGGCACCACCTACGGATCCTAGAACGCTTCCACCAGCGTTGTCTCCGCTCCATCCTCAACATCCATTGGAGCGCTTACACCCCTAACGTCGAAGTACTCGAGATGGCAGAGGTCGACAGCATCGAGTCCACGCTGCTGAAGATCCAGCTGCGCTGGATGGGTCACGTCTCCAGAATGGATGACCATCGCCTTCCCAAGATCGTGTTATATGGCGAGTTCTCCACTGGCCACCGTGACAGAGGTGCACCAAAGAAAAGGTACAAGGACTGCCTAAAGAAATCTCTTGGTGCCTGCCACATTGACCACCGCCAGTGGGCTGATAACGCCTCAAACCGTGCATCTTGGCGCCTCACAGTTTGGCGGGCAGCAACCTCCTTTGAAGAAGACCGCAGAGCCCACCTCACTGACAAAAGGCAAAGGAGGAAAAACCCAACACCCAACCCCAACCAACCAATTTTCCCTTGCAACCGCTGCAATCGTGTCTGCCTGTCCCGCATCGGACTTGTCAGCCACAAATGAGCCTGCAGCTGACGTGGACTTTTTACCCCCTCCATAAATCTTCGTCCGCGAAGCCAAGCCAAAGAAGAAAGAAGCCAGGCAACATTCTTATAAATCTCTGCACATTCTCCACCTTATCTATATTCTTCCTATAATTTGGAGACCAGAACGGAACACAATTCTCCAAACATGGCCTCCCTAATGCCTTAAACAGCTGCACTCTAGCCTATGCTATGATTTATGAAGGCCAGCATGTCATTTGCCTTCTTAACCACCCTGTCTACCTGGGAACCCACCTTCAGTGAACTCTGTACCATAACTCCAAGATCCCTCTGTTCCTCTTCATTCCTCTACCCCCTCCCTTTAACTGCATATGTTCTATTTTTTATTTTTTTTTCCGGAATGCAGCACCTCACACTTGTCAACATTAAATTCCATCTGCCATCTTTTCCAAACAAGAAAATCTACCTCACTGTCCACCTCTCCCCCTATTTTCGTATCGTCTGCATATTTGCTTACCCAGTTAACCACACCCTCCTCTAAATCATTAATATTAATGATAAACAACAAGGGACCCAGCATCGATCCCTGAGGCACTCCACTTGTCACAGGCTTCCAACATGACATATAGTTGTCCACCATGACTCTCTGCTGTCTATGTCCTAGCCACTTCTGAACCCATCCCACTATCTATTAATCCCTGATGACTGAACCTTCCTAAATAACCTTACATGCAGCACCTTATCAAAAGCCTTACTAAAATTCAAATAGATCTCATCAACCACCCGACCTTCATCCTCTTCAAAAAAATTCAACAAGATTCATCAAACATGACTTTTCTTTCAAAAACCCATGCTGGGTGCCCCTGATCTATCCCTGCCTATCCAGATATTTGTACATACTATCTCGAAGTATACCATCCATAATCTTCCCCACTCGGAAGTCAAACTTACTGGCCGATAATTACTTGGACTCCACCTACTGCCTTTTTTGAACAATAGAACTATATTTGCAACCCTCCAATCCCACGGCACCACACCCTCCTCCAGTGATCTTTGAAAAATTGCTGTCAGTGCCCCCGCTATTTGTTCCCTGACCTCCCTTAAAGTCCTGGGAAAAATCCCATCAGCACCAGGAGACTTATCCAGCTTAATTGACCCAAGAAGCTCCAAACCTCTCACTTTACTAATCCTTATCCTTTCCATAACTAACCCCTTTGCCTCTCTTATCTTGTATTGCCCAATGTCCGTTTCCCTCGTGAATACAGACGAGAACAAATTGTTCAATATTTCTCCATCTCATACGGTTCCTGACATAGTTTCCGGTCCCATCATCCAGTCGACCTATTCTATGTTTAACCCTCCGTTTACTGTTCACATATCTGAACAAACCCTGAGGATTCACCTTCGCCTTATTAGCTATGGACACCTCATCCCTTCTTTTTCCCTTTCTAATTTCCCTCTTCAAGTTCTTAAGAGTATGTCAAAATGATCACTGGATCCGAAGTTCTCCCTAACGCTCACCTCTGTCACCTGCCCCATTGCATTCCCAAACAACAGATCAAACGCTGCTCCCACTCTAGTTAGCATCTCAACATATTGCTGCAAAAAGCAATCCTGAACACAATGCATAAATACTAAGCCATCCTGCCCTTTCACTGACTGCATTTCCCAATCAATATTTGGAAAATTGAAATCCCCAACCAACACCACCCTATTTCACCTGCATATCCCACCTATTTCCTTGCACATTTGCTCTCCTCGTTTCCTTTCCCCATTTGGAGGCTTATAATATACCCCCATAATAATAACCTCACCCTTCTTATTTTTCTGCCTCTCTTGACGAGCCCTCCAGTCTATCTTGCCTCAGCACTGCTGTAATATCCTCCCTGACATGTAATGCCACACCTCCCCCTCTTAATCCACCAACTCTGTCACATCTGAAGCAGCAAAATCGTGGAACATTCAACTGCCAGTCACAACCTTCTTTCAACCATGTCTCGCTAATGGCCACACATCATAATGCCACATGTCAATCCACATTAATCCTCGCATTAAAATAAATACAACTCAGGGATCTCCTACATCCTACCTTCTGCATATCCTCCTATCTACCATTCTCACAATTTTCACTGCAGTATCTGTTTACTACTTCCTGCTTTTCCTCGCTCAAATTATCTAAACTTGTCTCTTTCCTTATCCTACTAACCCTCACCCTACCGTCCTGCCTAACTTGAAACCCTGTCCCCAACCATACTAGTTTAAACTCCTCCTGACAGCCCTAGCAAATGCTCCCACCAGGAGACTGGTCCCTCTAAGATTAAGATGTCACCCATCATTATGGTATAGGTCCCAGCTTCCCCAAAAAAGGTCCCAGTTGTCCAAGAATTGAAACCCAGTCTCTGACTCCACCCCTTGAGCCACATGTTTAACCTCCACCTAATCCTAGGTGCTCGCTGGAAGTGCTAGCTGCCTGATGTTCCTCTCGGAATAAGTGAAACAGGAAGGACCACTGTGCTAGCCTGAAAGAACGATATTATCATCTGGAGAACCTGATGGGCCAAGTTTTATCAGCGACACATTGAGCTGACTAATGGTGTTAGATCAGTTGTGAAAATCCTGGAACAACAAATCTCTCTCTGCAAACCCCATGGAACTTTCCTGAGTGGCAAAGCCTGATCACTGGATCCAAAGTTCTCCCTAACGCTCACCTCTGTCACCTGCCCCATTGCATTCCCAAACAACAGATCAAACGCTGCTCCCACTCTAGTTAGCATCTCAACATATTGCTGCAAAAAGCAATCCTGAACACAATGCATAAATACTAAGCCATCCTGCCCTTTTATTGACTGCATTTCCCAATCAATATTTGGAAAATTGAAATCCCCAACCAACACCACCCTATTTCACCTGCATATCCCACCTATTTCCTTGCACATTTGCTCTCCTAGTTCCCTTTCCCCATTTGGAGGCCTTTAATAATCCCCATAATAATAACCTCACCCTTCTTATTTTTCAGCTCTACCCATACTGCTTCTCTTGATGAGCCCTCCAGTCTATCTTGCCTCAGCACTGCTGTAATATCCTCCTTGACATGTAATGCCACACCTCCCCCTCTTAATCCACCAACTCTGTCACATCTAAAGCAGCGAAATCCTGGAACATTCAACTGCCAGTCACAACCTACTTTCAACCATATCTCGCTAATGGCCACACATCATAATGCCACATGTCAATCCACACCTTTAGCTCATCCAGCTTCCTTACTACGCTCCTCACATTAAAATAAATACAACTCAGGGATCTCCAACATCCTACCTTCTGCATATCCTCCTCTATACCATTCTCACAATTTTCACTGCAGTATCTGTTTACTACTTCCTGCTTTTCCTCCCTCAAATTATCTAAACTTTTCTCTTTCCTTATCCTACTAACCCTCACCCTACCATCCTGCCAAACTTGAAACCCTGTCCCCAACCATACTAGTTTAAACCCCTCCTGACAGCCCTAGCAAATGCCCCCGCCAGGAGTCTGGTCCCTCTGAGATTAAGATGTCACCCATCATTATGGTATAGGTCCCAGCTTCCCCAAAAAAGGTCCCAGTTGTCCAAGAATTGAAACCCAGTCTCTGACTCCACCCCTTGAGCCACATGTTTAACCTCCACCTAATCCTAGGTGCTCGCTGGAAGTGCTAGCTGCCTGATGTTACTCTCGGAATAAGTGAAACAGGAAGGACCACAGTGCTAGCCTGAAAGAAAGAAGTTATCATCTGGAGAACCCTGATGGGCCAAGTTTTATCAGCGACACATTGAGGTAACTAATGGTGGTAGCTCAGTTGTGAAAATCCTGGAACAACAAACCTCTCTCTGCAAACCCTACAGAACTTTCCTAAGTGGCAAAGCCTGATGAACTTTATACATGTTCAATTCTGTGCACAGTATCAGAATTGCCTCCAACCAATGAACTTAGAAGAATGAGAAGTGAGATTGAACTGTGAACCAAATAACTTTTCTTAAATTTACACACACATCATACACGTGCACTTAGACTTAGAAGGGGATTAAGGTTAGTTAAGTTAATAGAGATAAGTTAAAGTTTGATTCTGTTTTCATTTTAAAAGATAAATAAAACAACTTATTTTTAAATAACGACTCGTCCTGGTGAATGTCTATTGCTGCTGGGTTTTGGGATCCTTTGGGCTCATAACACCATAGTCTGGTGATGTACATGGACCTCCTTCCCACTCCATCCATTTTGGACCCCCACATGAAGAGGGAAACTGCTCTGGTAATAGCCAGGGCAGAGGTGTGTGGGATGGGCCACGCTTGCATCACACGCAGCAGTACCGAGAGCACCTTGCACCTGATGACCAGGTTCTTCCCCATTACTGAGAGGGAATGTCATTCCCACAGACCCAGTTTCTGGTGGACTTTTACAATCGGCTCTGACCATTTTTTTGTTGCATGCCTCGGCCTCTCCAAGCCAGTTCCCTGACACCTTCAGGTAGTCAGATCTGACTGTGAAGAGGACAGCGGACTGATTTACCAAAGTGCATTCCTCGCTTTTGTTCCAGTTTACCCTGGAACATAGATTTGTATACTTCCTGGTCCAGCCACTTACAGACTTGTGTACAACTCAGCCGGTCTCCCAGAACTGGGGGGTCTCTGTGCTGCTCCCTGTCTCCTGGAGCTGGGGGTCTCTGCACTGTCCCCTTCTTGGAGATCTGGGGGTCTCTACACTGCTCAGTGTCTCCTGATATTGTTGTTTTATTCTCCACCAGTCCCACAGCACAACCCTGACCCCTGGACGGAATGTAGAGGTACAGAGGGATCAGTGAAAATATGGGTAGTTTTTCCAGGGTGGGGTCCATCCAGGAGCATGATAACAGCAGGGAACCCGTGGAAGGGGATGGAGGGCATTCGATGCTGCACCAGCAGGACGCTGCTGAGGGTGCAGATTCCCTCAGGCTCTCAAGGGTAGAAGGCGCAGGTTATTCCAATGGTTTAGGTGAGGCCAGGGTCCAAATTAGAGCTGGCGCAGGTCATCAAGGGTCGACATAACAGGTGCCTGGAACTGTCATGAGGATACTAAGGGCTGGTAGAGGTAGGTAGGAGGGGATAGTTGTGTACCGACGAGGGATTGATGAGTGAGGGGCCACATGGATGGGACTTCGAGACAAGGGGCCTCTGATTGTCCAGGGATGGGGCCTGTAAATAGACCCGCAGACATCCAGCACACAGCATCTTTGACCCACTACCATCAGGAAGGAGATATGGAGGAACAAAATCAGGCTGCCAGACAGGGAAATAACTTCTTCCAACAGGCCATGAAATTGACAATGCAATGCGAGTTGAATGGGTCCGTGGAATGAAAAGGATGAGAGGGATATGGACTGTTTGCAAGCAGCTTGGCCATCAGAAAAGAAGGGCCAAAAGGATGGTTTCGGAGTTGTCTATCTTGTCCACACTTTTGAGTTGAATCCTTAAATAATTCATGACAGGCAGGACTATCATTTTAGATGGAGATTTAAGATTGACACATGCAGCCCGGGAACAGGCCCTTTCAGCCTCTGAGCCACAACCACTCAATTACACCAATGACCTACAAACCCCGTTTTAAATGGTGGAAGGACCAGGAGCAACTGGTGGAAATGCACGCAGACACAGGAAGAATGTACAACTCCCCAGAGACAGTGTCAAATTTGAACCCGGCTCGCTGGCCCCTTATCAGCGTTTTTCTAACTGTGGCACTAAACTCGCCACTCTCAATTATTCCCAGGGTTCTTCCTCCTACTTTCCATGAGCTGTGATTGCTTCCAATTCCAGTGCCCTTGTTTCCCTGAGACTCTGACCCCTGCCCAGTGACTCTGTCCCTAATGCCTCTCCCTGGCCAGATGATCACCAGTCTCTCCTGGCTCTCACCCAAATTTTCTTACCCAATTCCACCACCTACAACCCCCTCGTCATGGCCCACCCACTCGCCCACAGGGCCAAGGGTAGCAAGGTGGGGGAAGGTCCAGCCTGTAGTCACAAAGCTTGTCGAAGGACAAGTGAGAGCAGGAGTCCTGGGGCAAGGGGTGAAGGGCAGTGTGTACTGTAGCAGCCAGCTACACAGGGTCACAGCCTCCAGGGTGGGGGGAGAGAGAGAACTGGCTCAGATGGGACAGATGTCCCGGTGCCAAGGGTCAGGGAATTCCCCAGCTCGGTGAAGGTCTGGGACACTGCCACCGGCAAGGAGACTGGACCACTGCCCTCCCCACATCTCCACCATCTGGGGATCCCAGGAGCAGCTCAGGTTCCAAGGCCTGTCAGTGGGGGAAGGGGGAGGTTCGGGAATTGGGGTGGGGTAGTTCTGAATGGTGATCGAGAGGATCGGTCCAGTGGGAGGACAGACATGACACACATGAGGGCTGGGGCTTCAGGACAGATCCCGTGGGGAGGCAGGAGTTTTGGGGTCCAGCCGGTGGGGGACAATGGCTTTGGAAATGGACCTGGTGGGGGTCAGGGGCTTTGGGGAGAGACCAGTGGGTTTGTGGGAGGACCTGTCGGGCAAAAGAATTAGTGACAGACCAAGTTGGGAATGGCATTGGGGATTGGCTCAGCAGGAGATGGGATGTTGATGGACCCAGCGGGGATGCGTTTGGGAATGGATCCGGTGGGGGATGGTATTGGGATGGATCAGGTGGGGGATGGTATTGGGGTTGGACCCAGTGGGGGACAAGATTGGGGATGGACCCAGCGGGGGGTGGGATTGGGGATGGACTCGGAGGGAGACGGGATTTTGGATGGACCCGGCGTGCACAGAATTGGGGATGGACCCGGCGGGGGACGGTATTGGGGACAGATTCAGCGGGGGACGGTTTTGGGGTTGGACCCAGCAGGGGACGGGATTGTGGATGGACCCGGCAGGGGATGATATTGAGGATGGACCTGGCGGGGTCAGTTTTGGAGATAGACATGCTGGGGGATGGACCCGGCAGGGGACTGCCCATTGACTCCGTCTTCAATGCCTCACACCGGCCGGATGATCACCGTTCTCTTTCCCAGGTCTCACCCAAACTTTCTTACCCCAATTCCACCACCTACAAACCCTTGTCATGTCCCACCCACTCACCCACAGGGCCAAGGGTAACTAGGAGGGGGAAGCTCCTGGCTGTGGGCACACAGCTCGTTGAAGGACAAGTGGGAGCAGGAGTCCTGGGGAAGAGTGAAGGGCAGTGTGTACTGTAGCAGCTAGCTGAACGGGGCCACATTCTCCAGGATGGTGGGTGGGGGAGAGAGAGAGAGAGAAGACTGGCTCAGATGGGATAGATATCTGTGTGCCAAGGGTCAGGGGATTCCCTAGTTTTGTGAAGGTATGGGACACTGTCAACGGGAAGGAGATGGACCACTGCCCTCCCCACATCTCTACTGTCTAGGGGTCCTAGGAGCAGCTCAGATACCAAGGCCTGTGGGTGGGGGAAGGGGAAGGTTAAAGAACTTTGGTGGGGTAGTTGTGATGGGTAATCGATTGGAGAGGGTCCCAGTGAGGGAACTGGTCTGGTGGGAGGACAGACCTGGATACAGGCGAATTGGCGTGGGGGACGGGGACAGGGACTTTTGGCTGGTCATGTTGTGGGACAGGGGCTTGTTGAAAGCCCTGGTGGGAGACAGGAGCTCTGGAGACGGTCCAAGCAATGGGTGAAGCATTGGGGATGGGCCCAGTGGGGAATAGGGGCTTTGTTGACAGGCCTGACAGTATTTTGGGGATGATCTCAGCAGGGGGAGGGGTTTGGGGACAGGCCTGGTGGGAGATGAGGGCTTTGGGGAAGGGCCAGGTGGGTGACAGGGGACAGTATTAGGGAAGGACCCAGAGGACAAAACCACCCCTGGAGCTCTGGTTCACCTCCGGTCACTCACCTTGGCCCACGGACGTGCTTTGATCTGCGGGAAGCTGAATTCGTTGCAGTTTAGGTTCATCGCCCAGATCTGCTCCCTGGATGAGCTCCGCAACACCTGTTGGGACAGAAACCACCTTCACTACTGGCTCAGGGTGGGGGGAGCAGGAGGGTGACAAGGGGAGGGAATGCAGTGTATGTGTACCAGGTCATGGACATGGGACGAGCCCTAGAACTGGGGTGGTGGTGAAGGCTGAAACCTTAGGGGTATTTAAGAGGCTCTGAGTCACGTGGATGAAAGAAAAATGGAGGGTTATGAGGGAGGAAGGGGTTAGTTACTTTTATTTTGGTATGAATACATCGGTCGGCACAACATCGCGGGCTGAAGTGCTTGTACTGTGCTCTCATGTTCTATGTTAAACGTGTCCTGTCAGTCTTTCAGCAAGCGGATATGTCGGGGAGGGACCGCTGCCGACTGGCACATTCCAGGCTGCAGGGGTACATGCTGAGGGATGCACGGAGGCTTGGCGTAGCCAGCACGAAGGCACTAAGGGGATGGATCATAATCCTTCCATAACCGTGCACTGAGAGGCTGAGAGCAAGGGGAACTCCTCCAACAGCAGAGGGGGGCAGTAACCACACGGTATCAAAGTGGTGGCAATGAAGGTAAACAGAGACGTATGCAGCAATGTGTAGTGAAGGGAATATCTGGATACAACAGGAGGAGGAGAAAAGACGGAACGGTCTTCCTCTTTGGAAAATATTTGTAAATAAAGTCAGGTTTGCGGGGTTGGGGGAGGGGAAGAGAAAAGCCCTACTCAGTCAACTTTGCTTCATGAGATACATTCTCCGATCCAGGAAATCTATTCTGCACCCGCTCCAGAGTACAAGATCAAATTTATTACCCTTGGATAGCACAAGTACGACCTGATAAAACAGAGTTCTTGGGATAAACATACGCAAACACACAACCAAGCCCTCACACAACAGACAAATGATACATGTGCAGCACGACCAGAAAAATTACTCGATATTGTTGAGTAAATAGCAGAGTGGAGGAGTATTTGTATGAGCAGCTCATCAATCGTTCCACGTTCTCCCTGCCTGGAGGAAGAGGCTGTTCCTGGGCCTGGAGGTACTGGCTCTGAAATTCCTGGATCTCTTTCCCGACGGGAATAGCTGGATGATGCTGTTGGCCGGGTGAAGGGGTCCTCGATGATTTTGTCAATGATCATAGTGGATCACATTGATATTTGTGGTGGTGGGGAGCAGGAGGGTGTCCCCAGTGTTGCTCTAGGCCACTTTACGTCCTGTGGATTGACCTCTGATCATTTTTTAAAAATATTAATTATAAATAAAATCCACAAAGAATTCACACAATTAATAATAACACAAATCAAATATAAATACACTTGTCATAGTTAAAAGAAGGAATAAAGAAATTCCCCCCCCCCCATTAAACCACCCCATCTGCCCTCCATCCCCTTGCTAAAAGAAAAAGAAGAAAAATGAGGACAAGGGACCCCCAACAGGAGAACCAATTACTTTAACGTTCCTTTTCAAAAACTGAGGCCTTAAGGAGAAAGGGAATGTTAGAGCCACCCTTTCTAAATATGGGGTCCATATTCTTCCACAATATATGGTTGAGGCGGCCTGCTCACCAGGACGAAAGCCAGTACACAAGATGGATGACGAACGCGGTGACTACACAGATCCTGCGGCAACCAATCATCTTCGTCCCAGGTGACATCCCACACAGTGGGAAGCAATGAGCAATGGCGAGAACACCCACCAATCCGAGGCTGGCTTTGCCGTCTCGAAAGACCTGTCATCACTAGCGGGAGAGTATATAAGCAGAGCTGCCAGTTCAATGAACCAGTCTTCGACTTCGACTTCACGGGTGTGTATCATTCATTCCACACATCATGGTGAGTGTGCTGGATATCGGTGCGAAGGAAGAGACTTTCACCATTGACCACCTCAAACCAGCACATCTGGACATTAGCAAATTCACCCCCCACGACCCAGATATAGGCGACCGAAAGCAGCGAACAGCGCTGGTTCTAGGGAGGTAGGGCATCATGCTAACTGGGATGCCACCCTGTACACAAGATGGCCGACGAATGTGGCAACTGTTCAGAGTCCACGGGGACCAACAACTTTCATACCAGGGGACAACGCGCACGGCAGGAATCAACAAAGAAGGGAACACCGAACAATTGGAGGCCGGCATGGATGTGACATCACTCCAGTCGATAGCAGCAGGGAGAGAATAGAAGCAGAGCTGCGAGTGTAATAAAGGAGTCTTTGACTTTGATTTTTTTGGGCGTGTGTCCGCCTTTACACCCATCACAGTAGCGCGCATGCTCCAAGTTCACATCGAATGGTCTTGCTCATCTTACATCGGGAGTCACGTGTACAGTTTCCTTACCTGAAGCATGAGAAGTGCACAAAAATCGTCAGATTTGTTTCTGGGGTGTTTTAAGCAGGTGATAGAAGGAAAGTTTGAATGTGGATCTCTTGGTCGTTGGTAAAAAGGGAGATGACCTTACAACATTATGAGAGGACACAGCAGCACGGATCGAGAGAGGATAATGCAAAGGAGCCGAACACCAAGTGTCACAATTTCCCAATAACCGATCAGCTGCTTAGACTTTAAGAAATGTCTTCAATGAAAATGTAATATCCTTGGAATTCTCTCCGCTTTTGAAGGTGCATTTGAAATTGGGATCCATGGACTTGTGATGAGTTTATTGCCGTACCCACTCGTAGAGGGATCATATGCATTGAACTTAGATGTAGATACTTTGAAAAAAGTAGCAGACATTAAATTGGAAGCGGTAATAAATATGAAGGAAAGATTGAGAATAAATAGTCTCCCTTGCAGTTGGGGTACAATGTATTGCTTGAGATCAGAGGAATCCTGGAGCCAAGACAAAGTGATCCTGTGTTTCCCAAGGATTTGATTGTTGTTGGATTAGTAAAAAGTGGAAGGGCCGAAGGGTCTTCTGATCCTTCGACTGCTTGATTTGTCTTCTGATGCTGATTGGGTTCACCTGTGTATTCGCTCGCTCGCTCGCTGATTGGTTTCTTCAGTTACGCGAGGCAACGGGTTGATTCGGTGAGGCCGCTATTTGATTGGACGCTGAAGTCGGGTTGGATTGATGGGCGGGTTCGCGGGTTGATTGGCTCTTGATGTGAGGAGGCGGGACATTTGCGGCAGCGTCGTCTGCTCCGGGTCCGTCGTGTCGCCTCGGGAGCGAATGGGAGTAAGTTGGCGGAGGCTCCGGAACCTTCCACAGCCGCGCGGTCCAGGGTAAGCGGGCGACCCGCAGCCCACCGGGCCCCACCCGGGAGCGGCCGGTACCGGCGGGGTGTTTGGGTGGAGCCGAGGCGTCGGTGCGAGGCCTGATGCCGCCGACAGGGCGAGGCTGGAGGCCGCGGGGTTACTTGCAGCGGGAAGGGGCGGGGTCAGGTGATTGGCAAGTCTTGTTTGCGCATGCGTGGTGAGTTCGCGCATATGTTGCAGATACGCATGTGCCGATTGAGGGCGACGAAACGAACCCTTTGCGCTAGCGGCAACTGGCGCATGCGCACCGAAATTAAGATGGCTGCCCCCAGCTAATGGACCTTGAGTCACAAAGTCAATCCTGTGACTGTTCTCGTTTGTCAAATCATTTGATTTTAAAAATAGGCTCTAAGACTTCAGGGCTCCTCGCACGGGGGCAATACCCCGACTTGCGACCATCGTGGACCCACCCTCCCTCCCGACTCGACCTTTGTGGGACCTTTGGACTAAACTCCTTTAATTAAAATAATAACTATTTATAAACTCCTACAAGACTTCAGGGCTCCTCGCACGGGGGCAAAACGCCGACTTGCGACCATTGTGGGGTCTGATTGATCCTTTGGACTACACTATGGTCGCAGGTCGGGGAGGACCTGTCGGGGTCATTGGGTCGCTGAGGAAGGGATGGAAAACCAATCCATTTTTTGCTTCCCAATGCTCATAGAATGTGTCTGATTCCATTCGTTTTTCCTGTTGTAGTATCACATTCTTCATAAAGTTAGATGTTATTTTTTTAAAGTTGTGTTACTTGAACAATAATGCTCCAATCCTTCTGATCCTGATGTACCATGTGTTTAAAATGTAATGTTTCTCAGTTACTTGATCGAATGCCTTAAAAATATAGGGACTTTGGTGTTAAAAATACAGTGTAAAGATTTCACCAATCCTTTTGAATTTATGATCTCTGAGATTTCTGGTCATGTTTTCTATTTAGGTTGGTGTATCTTGCAGACCTGTTTGGTTGCAGCAAGTAAGAAGTTTTCCATTTGTAGCATCCGCTGCGGCAGCGCTACCAAATAAAGAGACATCCAACCAAGGTGAGTGTAAAACAAAGACTGGCTTTTCTGGTTTAAATTCCCCACATGTGCTCACTGGCCCACCCACTTCTGGTGACGTACCCCTGATTTCCAGCATCACTCTCCAGCTGGCTGGCCGCTACGCGGAAGTGAAGGGCATCTCAGCCCGCACATGGTGCAAGGCCCACGCTCCTGCTCAGTGGTAAAGGGGACTCTGTGCCATCTTGGACTGTCCAAGTGTTTCAGTGATTTGGCCTTTTTTGCTTGCCCAGTTGCCTGGTGCGCTACAATCTCAGCGTTGATAAGGGGGAAATTCTTTCAATGTTTTATTCACTTTTATTACAGAATTCTTCCTAGTTTATCTGTGTAACATTGAAAATTATGGGTTTTCATGAACAGGGATCATGATTTTACTCATAATTTGGTGAGCCAATGGATAGGACAGTTTTTGCTAATGCCCCATGGGAAGCAAAATAAAAATGAAGTGACAAAATTAGGAAGGTTTGTTGACCCTTCTTTTTAAGCAGTATGTCAGGATGATTTTCATCTTGCTTGCTGAATTAAAATGTGATTTGTCAGTTCTTAATGGCAGCTGCCATTATTGGCATTGCAAGGAGAGATGGGAAATGGGTCAGGTCTTTGGTGGTCCCAGTAATGCAACGTAGAAAGATGTCACGGGGCTGAATGTGGTTTAGGGAGGGAGAGGGTATTAATTTTTAGGAAAAGTATGTGGCCAGCCACCTATCAATATTTTTTTATCAAATAGAAATTCCTGCTGGTAGAAGCCATTTCCTACTTTGAACAGGCCCAATGTCATTATCCAAGCAGATATTGTTAAGAGCCCAAAGGATCCCAAAACCCAGCAGCAAGACAAGTGGTTTTTAAAAGAGAAGTTATTTTTAATCAAATTTAATCATGAAAATAGAATTAAACTTTAACCTAACTCTATACTTAACAAACCCAAATTAACCCCTTTTTAATTCTAAGTGCACATATTTGTAATGTGTTTAAATTTAAGAAAAGTGATTTGGTTCACAGTTCAATCTTACTTCTCTTTCTTCCAAGTTCTCTGGATGCAGGCAATTCCGCTGTGCACAGAATGGAATGTGTATAAATTTCAACAGGATTTGGTGCTCGAAAGGTAAATGTTTACCGCTCAGGATAGTTCTTGTAGGGTTTTTAGAGAGATGTGTTGTTCCAGGATTTCCACAACTGAGGTACCACCATTAGTCACCTCAATGTCTCACTGATGAACTTTGCCCCGTTAGGGTTTTCCAGATGGTAACTTATTTCTGCAAGCTACTATAGAGTTCCATTCCTCTTATTCCAAACAACAGGAGTTCTTTCTTCTGCTTAACCTAGTGTTAGATAAACAAAACCTAGGAGTGACTTTCCTGTAAGCAGCCTGCAGAAAGGTACTTGTAGCCATCCTGGCTCCATTTCCAAACAATGGTCATTCATTTTATGACATCAGTTCGATTAACACCTACTTGTGAATGTGCATAACATTCTCCAGAGACCTTCAATATTTCTTCAGTCTTTCAAATAAGATGTTTTAAAATGTATGTGTGTGTATGTATGTAACCTACTCTTCTTTTTTTTCTTCTTTGGCTTGGCTTCGCGGACGAAGATTTATGGAGGGGGTAAAAAGTCCACGTCAGCTGCAGGCTCGTTTGTGGCTGACAAGTCCGATGCGGGACAGGCAGACACGGTTGCAGCAGTTGCAGGGGAAAATTGGTTGGTTGGGGTTGGGTGTTGGGTTTTTCCTCCTTTGCCTACTCTAAATCTTACCAAAATCCCAAATATTACCAAATTCTCCAAATATATTTATCCATTACAATATCACGTAAGGAGCATTTAAGAGACTCTTAGACAGGCTTATATGGGTGAATGAAAAACAGGGTTGTAGCGGATGCACAGCGCAGTATTACAAACCACCACCATCAGTTCACAGACTTACCTGACACGTCGCGGGCTAACAGTGCTGGGTACCAAAGTGCAGTGAGTGGATCAGATGAAGCCCCTGCCTAAAGGCATGGGGCACTAATGGCTCGTAGCTTTAACCTGCTGGTCCTGTGGACCGGAAGGTGTTCACTAATATTCTCATTGACAGGCAGGGAATAAAAGGTCTGTGTATGTCTGCAATAAACCAGTCTTGAGTTGACTACCTTTGTATGTGTTTGCCTTTGTTTAGTAGCATCTACCGCAGTAGCCGCTACAGGGTATTATTTTTTTGTTAGAAATATCAAGATCAACACATCGTGGGTCAAAGGGCTTGTACCGTGCCGTAATATTCTGTTATTTCTGTTATTGCTTGACTTTGAATATCTGTTGTAAGTACTGTGAGACTTCAATAATGTAGCAAATGTGCACAGCAACATTGCAGTCAGGAGTTTGTATCTCCTGGTTGACGAGCTTTTCTCTTTTTTACACAATGCTTTCTAGATCTCGTCAGTAAGAAAAGAAATATTGTGCATGTTGAATATGTCATTATGTCTAAAATTAACACTGGAAAAGAGTCAGTAACACCAAGGTAAATAGCATCCTTTAGTGGCTGGTCCAGTTTCCTGACGGGCACAAGTTATCACTTGGTGGCGACAGTGATGTGAAAATGTGGGTAAATTATTTTGTATATGATTTATACATGTTAAAATTAGCTGTTGTTTGTTCCAATTTCAGGTAGGTGTGGTTGCAAAGTGGGTAAGGATAGAAAATACTTGGGGATAAAAAACTGGGGCTTGCATTTGATGGTGTGAAAGTCAAAATGGAAACTCAGAATAAGGCTCATCTGATTTAGCAAGCCACTGGCTCTTATACTTCCACCAGAAGAGAATCTAGAATTGAATTTTGAGTCATTTACGGTGGGTAACTTCAAAGTCTGTTGATAGTAAGACTAAATTAAGAGCCCTTTTGTCCCTGGCTGTGCTGAAAGATTGTTTTGTTTATTAACTAAATCTTTCTGAAAGGGAGAATAGTGTGAAGCGGCTTTCCAACTCGTTGGTGATGAATCTTGCAGTAAGATCTTTCAAATAATTATAGATTCCTAATTCCTCCCAGTCCTCGGGCATTTTCTCCTGCAATCTACATCAGTTACCACCATCCAGGGATTCTCATGAAGGGTAAGTTTCAAATTCACCTCCTCCAACCATGTCCGCGCCCTCTGTGGCAAGAAACCCAATCCAGAGTAAATGACAGATTGGCTGAGCGCCTCCACTTGGATCACAATGGCCATCTTGGCTCATGGTCACAAGATGTTTTAAGTTCCATTCCATTCCCACACTGACCTTTGTCTTCTGCCTCCTCCATTGTCTGGGTGAGGTCAAATACAAAGGAACCATCTCTTATTGAATTTGTGAATCGATGGTATGAATATGGAATTGTCCAAGTTCATGTAACCAGCCCACATCCCCCCAGGTTTTCTCTCTGTCCTGTTGATCCACCCAGTTCCCCTCATATTTTCCCTTCCAAACCAGATGACTTATAAATGTGGGCAGAGAAATGGTAGATGGAGTTTAATCTGGACAAGTGTCTTGCACTTTGAGAAGAGTTGTAGTCGTGTTGCAATGAGGGATCTTGGGGTGCAAGCGCGAGCTCCTTGAAAGTGGCAACAAAAGTGTAGGGTGTTTAAAAAAAGTATTCTTCATTGAGCAGGGCATGAAGTATAAACGTGGTTAGACCACATTTCAAGTGTTTTCTGCATTTCTAGTTGCTGCATGACAAAAAGAGTTTATCAGGGGTTGCTTGGGATAGAGCATTGGTTCTGGGGAGAGGTTGGACAAATTTGGATAGTTTTCTCTGGAACATTGGAAGCTGAGTGATGACCTGGTTGAAATTTATCCAATTATTGTAGTCCTGGAGAAGGTAGATTTCTTCTTCCCCCTCCCCTGTGGGAGATGTAAAAATACTACGATGCCTATATTGAACTGAGAGGGGAAAAGGAGAGAAGTGAGGCAGGTTTTTGCACAGTGCGGTGGGGGTCTGGCCCACGCTGCCAGGATAGTGGTGAAATCACCACGATTTAAGAGGCATTTGGTTGGGCACATGAACAAGAGGGAATAATGGGTGATGTGTATGGACCATGTGCTGACAGATTGGATTATGCTCTGTTGGGTGATGATTCATCTCTTTTCAAGGATTGTTGCCGATGGGCAATAAACTTTTCACAAAGGTCTATCTCCAATGAATGTATTTAGAACATTTCCATGAGTTAATTCCCTGTAGAAACACCAGTTTATCATTCAAGCTGTGTAGCTACAGCAATAATGCAACATTTGAAGGCCATCATTACTGAATCCATTTTAATCAGCCTTCACCTTGTACAATGTTCAGTTGAGACAAGAAAATCAAAATGCAACTTTTAACCTCAAGGAAAGATGAGTAATCCTCTGTACCACAGAATTATTGCTGAAAAAATATTTGGAAAATTTTGTGAATTCAGCTTCCAAACAGTTGATGAAGAGGAGCCACAACAACATTTTTAAAAATTAAACCCAGAACATTTATTAGAAGATGTTTATCACAATAAACATGTTCAGGTTCAGTCATGATCGATTCTAGAATGGCATGTGGCAATAATAAAAGGAATGCAGGATAGATATATTCCAAGGAAAAAGAAATTAATGATTTGAATTGTGGTTTAAATGGTTTTGTGGCCAAATTTGCGGAGGTCATCAAGATAGGGGACAGAGTCGGAAATGTAGAAACCGTAAAGTTGCAGAAGGATATTGACAGATTAGGAAACTGGGCAAAATGATGGCAGATGAGATTTAACACCGAGAAATGTACAGTTGTACATTTTGGCAGTGGAAATAAACAGGAAGCATACTATTTGGATGGGATGAAAATTCAGACCTTGGATGTGCAAAGGGACCTGGGTGTCCTTGTGCAAGGAAAACTAAAAGTTAATGACCAGGTGAAATTGGTAATGAAGAAAGCGAATGCTATGTTGGCATTCATTTCAAGATGAATAGTGTACAAGGGAAAAGAGATGTTAATGAGGCTCTATGGGGCACTGGTGAGACCTCCTTTTGAGTACTGGGTGCAGTTTTGGGCCCCCTATCTGAGAAAGGATGTGATGTTGTTGGAGAGGGTTCAGAGGAGAATGATCAGGATGATTCCCAGAATACAAAATATAATGTACGAGGAGTGTTTGACAGCTCTTGGATTGTATTCATTGGGGTATCGGAAATTAAAAAAGAAAGCTCATGGAGACATTTTGTATTTTGAAAGGTTTAGTTAGGGTGGATGCGGGTAAGATGTTTCCCTTGGTGGGTGAGTCGAGGACAAGAAAATTAGAGGTTATCCATCCAAAACAGAGATTGGGAAGAACTTCTTTCGCCAGAGTGTCATGGAGCTGTGGAACTTATTGCCTCATACAGCAGTGGATACCAGATCACTGGGAGTATTTAAACAAGAAATAGACAAGTATCTCGTTAGTGAGGGCATGAAGGGATATGCGGAAAAGGCTGGAAATTGGAAGGAGTGTAGAGTAGCTCAGTGTGTATTTACGGAGCAGATTCGATGGGCCTGGTGGCCTGGTTCTGTTCTTTTGTCTTGGGATCTTGTTCTCATTTGAGAGAGATTATCGAAGGCAACTGAGAAAAATGGAAACAATTTGAGGCAATTGTTGGAGTAGGTTATTTGTTTGCCATCTCTATTTAAAATTCCAAAATTATCTGTCACTTTGGATCAGTGCTGGTCCCTCCAATCCCTGAGGAACATAGTCTTTCTAATATGTCATGTGTTCTTTCAGCTACAAATGATTCTCTTTTTCAAACATGGCCACAGGTTACTCGTGCTTCATTTCTGTCTTACAATCTTTTTGGGTGGTTTTTCAGTTGTAAATGTGGAAAATTCCATTTTGGGAGTGGATTTCTTGTCACGTTTTTCCGTGATGTATTTGAAAAAACGTTGTTGTGTGGACTGCAGCTCTTGAATGCAACTGAGCTGCATTTGTTGTCCTTCCAATGCCATCTTCTGCCTGACAAGCCTTCAACCTGATTCCTGCCCTTTCTAAGCCTTGTGCAAGTGTTTTCCTCGCCTCGTGACCCCATCGTAACGGTGTACAGACATGCAATAAGCCACCATATAAAGGCAGGGTCTGAGACGCAGGTCGTAATGCCCCCAGATTATCTTAAAATCGCAAGATTGGATTGGCAAGAGTTGGTGTCGTCCACAGATCTGACAGCTGCTGGGCTTCACGGTTGCATATGGTTCTGAAAAATACTAGGGATTGGCGGCCTTGCAGAGATGATCGTCCCCTGAACAATTCCACCGTGCCTGACTGATACAATATTCCAAATTGACAAGACTTCTCAGCCAACCTCCACGGCAAATATGCATTTGCTAAAATAGATCTAGTACATGGTTACTATTAGATTCCATTTGAGTCTTCGGATGTCACGAAGACAGCAGTGATGGTCCCGTTCGGCATGTTCGTGTTTCTGAGAATACCATTCGGTCTATGGAATGCAGCTCAGACATTCCAGTGGTTCATGGACCACGAACTCACTGGCCTTGGGTTTTTTTTGGTGCTTGTGTTGATCGAGGAGATTCTGGTTGTAAGTGTGGATGAAGAGAAGCACAAGAGCCACCTTATCTCATTGTTTCCGAGGCTTGAGGAATGTGGCATCGTGATAAATCCCAGGAAAGTGTTTCTAGAGCTGCTGATCTTGTATTTTTGGGACGTAGAGTTATGCAACATGGTATTTTGCCGGATGAATGGGAAGTGCGTGAATTTTGAGAATTTCCTCCCCCCATTAAGGTTGGCCAATTGTGATGGTTTTTAGGTATGAGGAATTTTTATCGCTGTTCCCTGGTGAATGCCACAGCATCTCTATTACCTCTTGCTGAACGACTCAAAGGATCTGATGTCTGCTTCAAAAAGACCTTAACTTTGTGTATGCTTTCCATGATGTGAACACTTTTCTTGCAAATGTCACTAAGCTTGTACATCAAATGCCTAAGGCCTTAGTCTCTTACAACAGATGCATCTGTCAGTGATGTGGGAGCAGTGTTCGAACAGCTAGTATGTGGGCAATTGGAACCTTTGATGTTTTTTTTCAGCCAAGCGGTCACCGGTTCAGGCAAAGTATAGTACATTTGGGCAAGAACTCTTAGCTATCTATCTCGCAGTGAAACATTTCTGTTTTAAAAAATATATATTTATAGTTTTGTATACAGTTCAATATAATAATAGAATCGTATCCAAATGATACGTTCAATGATCAAAATAGAATAAAAAAATAAATGTTGTTCTGTACATAAAAGTGAGAAGAGGAAAAAAAGTATAAAAGAAAAAAATACAGATCTAGGTGCAAAGCTCCTGTGATTACTATTCCCTCCCAAAAGGAAAGGCAGGATATTAATAAAATAGTAGAATTAAACCAACATGATAAGGTTCAACCATTAAGATGAAAGAAAAGTGGTGGTGGGGTGGAGAAGTGAATACATTAGATATCCAAACCCATATCTAAATATGGTTTCCATATTTTGAAGTAGGTATCATACCCAGTTCTAATATTATAAATCACCTTTGCTAAGGAAATACAATTTTGCATTTCCCCACAATCAATTTTAAGATGGGATTCAGATCTAAAACATGAATTTGAAAAATTAGGAATAAATTAATTGATGTGCCATTAAATATAATTGATGAATAAGTTATTATTAACTAATCTATCAAAAACATTAAGTACTGTCCCAACAAATGTCAGACCAGCAAAAAGGGTCAATTTCAGTTCCCAAATCCAATTCCCATCTTTCTTATGATTTATTCAAGTCTGGATTTGGAGATTCCTCTTGAAGTAGAAGATACAATTTGTAAATGTTTCTTTGTAATTCCCTCATGGATCCCAATTTCCAATCCAATATTTCAGCTTTTTTATTGGAAGGTCATCCTTTGACCATTTGTATAGACCACCAGCCTCTAATGCATACTGTATCTCTACTTGCCAAGGGAGATTCAGCACTTGCACTTCATCCTTCAATTTTCATCGGACACACGTGACATCTGAGAGAAAGCGAATTGGTACCCAATCCAGGTGCGACATTACATACAACTACTGACATCAATTTCAATGCCATGGCTCATGTACGGTGCACTGATCCCGATTTCATCCGGTGTAACCAGATCAACTCTGGTCTCCATCTTCAAGATGTGACCCTGGATGAATTGGCTGAAATGTTGGTCTGACTTTTTTCCCCCAACAGGAAGGACTAGGCTATTTGTGTGGGCAGCTATGAGGCAGGAGATTTTCCCTTCACAATCTATCTATTCCTGGTGGAACAGCATCAATCAAACTGGTTAAGGAACATCTTACCTGGGTTCATTTAAAACAGAATGTTGGATTATGGGCAAGGACTTGCTTGCTGGGTCAATGCCCTAAAATCTCCAGGCACATGAAATTCAAGCTAGGGGATTTTGTTGTTTTGGATTCCCATTTCCAGCACGTGCACCTTGTGGCTTGAAAGGTCCACTTCTGCCATCTCGGCAATGTACTTTTCTGCTCACGTGTGAGGACAGGACTACCAGGTGGAAGGATGAAATTCCTATCATCGGCATCTCTGCAGAGACAATTGATGGGACTTTTGTGGATCATTGGATTCCATCATTTGGTGTTCTGGGCACTATTACAACAGATCGAGGGTCTCAGTTCGAGTCAGCATTGGTCCGAGCTCTCACTGATCCTCTGGGCACTACCTGAATTATGGCTAAGCATTTCAGGGCCAACAGCTTCTTTGAGCATTTTCCTTGACGATCAAAAGCACCATTGACATCAGGTGGCAAATCATCGACATGGAGCGAACGTTTGCCCATGGTTCTCTTTTGTGTGACTACAGCTCTTAGGGCAGATCATGGATGTTTAGTGGTAGAGCTAGTCTATGACTGTATGCTGACCTTGCCAGGTGAGTTTGTGAATCTGAGTCCAGAAACAGTGCTCATGAACAGGTCAGTTATCTTGATTTTCTTGGAAAAATGAGATTACTTTGATGTTCTCCTATGTGGCAGCATCATCTGCAGTGGATGTGCCAAATGATTTACAACACTGTACTCGTGTGTTTCTTTGGCATTATGTTGTTCGTAAACCACTTTAGCCCATTTACGATGATCCTTTCCAGGTCTTATGGCACCATCCATAGTGTTTTGAGATTGACAGGAATGGAAAAGGTAACACTGTTTCCATCAACAGGTTGAAGCCTGTGTATTTTGAATGTCCATGTTCTGCATTAGGGCCAGAGGACCGGTGCGCCGGAGGACCGGTGCGCCGGAGGACCGGTGCGCCGGAGGACCGGTGCGCCGGAGGACCGGTGCGCCGGAGGACCGGTGCGCCGGAGGACCGGTGCGCCGGAGGACCGGTGCGCCGGAGGACCGGTGCGCCGGAGGCCCGGGGCGCCGGAGGCCCGGGGCGCCGGAGGCCCGGGGCGCCGGAGGCCCGGGGCGCCGGAGGCCCGGGGCGCCGGAGGCCCGGGGCGCCGGAGGCCCGGGGCGCCGGAGGCCCGGGGCGCCGGAGGCCCGGGGCGCCGGAGGCCCGGGGCGCCGGAGGCCCGGGGCGCCCGAGGCCCGGGGCGCCCGAGGCCCGGGGCGCCGGAGGCCCGGGGCGCCGGAGGCCCGGGGCGCCCGAGGCCCGGGGCGCCCGAGGCCCGGGGCGCCCGAGGCCCGGGGCGCCCGAGGCCCGGGGCGCCCGAGGCCCGGGGCGCCCGAGGCCCGGGGCGCCCGAGGCCCGGGGCGCCCGAGGCCCGGGGCGCCCGAGGCCCGGGGCGCCCGAGGCCCGGGGCGCCCGAGGCCCGGGGCGCCCGAGGCCCGGGGCGCCCGAGGCCCGGGGCGCCCGAGGCCCGGGGCGCCCGAGGCCCGGGGCGCCCGAGGCCCGGGGCGCCCGAGGCCCGGGGCGCCCGAGGCCCGGGGCGCCCGAGGCCCGGGGCGCCCGAGGCCCGGGGCGCCCGAGGCCCGGGGCGCCCGAGGCCCGGGGCGCCCGAGGCCCCGGGGCGCCCGAGGCCCGGGGCGCCCGAGGCCCCGGGGCGCCCGAGGCCCCGGGGCGCCCGAGGCCCCGGGGCGCCCGAGGCCCCGGGGCGCCCGAGGCCCCGGGGCGCCCGAGGCCCCGGGGCGCCCGAGGCCCCGGGGCGCCCGAGGCCCCGGGGCGCCCGAGGCCCCGGGGCGCCCGAGGCCCCGGGGCGCCCGAGGCCCCGGGGCGCCCGAGGCCCCGGGGCGCCCGAGGCCCCGGGGCGCCCGAGTCCCCGGGGCGCCCGAGGCCCCGGGGCGCCCGAGGCCCCGGGGCGCCCGAGGCCCCGGGGCGCCCGAGGCCCCGGGGCGCCCGAGGCCCCGGGGCGCCCGAGGCCCCGGGGCGCCCGAGGCCCCGGGGCGCCCGAGGCCCCGGGGCGCCCGAGGCCCCGGGGCGCCCGAGGCCCCGGGGCGCCCGAGGCCCCGGGGCGCCCGAGGCCCCGGGGCGCCCGAGGCCCCGGGGCGCCCGAGGCCCCGGGGCGCCCGAGGCCCCGGGGCGCCCGAGGCCCCGGGGCGCCCGAGGCCCCGGGGCGCCCGAGGCCCCGGGCGCCTGCATCTCCTGTCTTGCAGTATCATACGAGATCAGGCTGAACTGTCAACCATCCAGACTGTTACCCTGGGGACAGTTCCATTCAGTCGCCTCCTTGCATGGACCGGAGGCTGGAGGTGGGAGGGAGTGGCTGTCACGGTGATGTATCTGCCTGCTTTGGGAACGGTGCCAGTTGCCGCTGATGATGTCATTGGATCGTTGCACTGGAGGAATAGCCCACGTTCATAGGTGTGTTAAGCGTCAGTATATGGGTGATGGATCTCGGATGCAGGAGGAGTTGAGAGAGAGGGTTAGGATCACCGTGTGGCACTGAGCTAAGGAGAAGGTCAAAGGGGTTTGGCTGGGTGATGTTTGGGGAGTTGAAGAATGCAATGTTGTGTCTGAGGAGGATAAAGAAGGTCGACTGCATTGTCTTCTGGAGGAAACGAATGAGGGTATTCTTTAATTGTTTGTAAACGATGGTATATCAGTGCCATTACAAATCTAACCCTTCCCTACCTCACACTCATTACCCTCTATTATATTTCCATCCATGTATCTTAGTCTTTTGAATGTCCTCATTGTACCAGCCCCCACCTCCACCCGAGCAATGCATCCGAGATCCTCACAGGTCTGTATTTTTTTTTTAAACTTGTTTAGACAATCAAATCAAAAGATGAATGAAGTTCTACTGCTTCATTTCGTGATCTCATCATCATTTCTTTGCAGATTATGGGCAAATTGAGAGAAAAATGTTTGTCTTAAATAGACACTATGAAGGAGAGGGGGAAGGGTGAATCCCTTATTATATCTGCTGGCCAAATACTGCGAGCTGCATTGTTACACCTCTTAACAACACATGTTGAAGAATACTGCGGAATGGTAATGATCTAAAATACCCAAACTGGAGAAATAAATTGAGATGAATGCCTTTGGAATGAACTTTGGAAGGCATCATTGGGTTTTCGTGACTTGCTCATGAACCAGAATTTCTCTCACTTGGGTTCTGGCTCCTGAGCCTATTCTCTTGCTTCCATTTCAATGAAGTGGCTACTTTCCCTTCCTGGCTCCCATGCAAGCTCGCTGTGGCTTCTTTTGTACTGACTTTTATTATGTTGTTGCAAAGTACTGTCCATCCAACTTTTCTCAAAATCTGGACTAATCCGTACCAACTCATGAAATATTGATGCTCTCCATTAATTGACTTCCTTGATTTGAGTTTCTTCCCGTCCAACATGGTTCAACAGTGGATGGCAGAATCGCAACTCTGTTGCGCTGCCAGTGATAGGGATGGTGTTCAAATCCTACTCTCTCTGTGAGGAGTTTTTATGTTCTCCATGTGTGTGTGTAGGTTTTCCATGGGGTGGGGGAGGGGGGTCCAGATTTTTCCCACTGTTCAAAAAGTATGAGCGTGTTGAAGGTGAATTGGGAGGCACAGGTTTGTGGGCCTAAAGGGTCTGTTACTGTGCTGTAACTAATCTTAAAGTATCGCATTGACTCTGATATGTCACTAATGTAAATCTTGGTAGTAATGGTGTGTATGATTCAGCTTTGTCTTGATCTCTGCGCTATTGGCCTCGCCTCTCATGTGGAACCCTATAACTTGGGTGTTTTGGAATTACCTCGTTGTAAGGAGTATATCTGAATGAACAGCTTCACTAATTACTCACCATGTTCATGTTTAAAGTCCATCTATCCTTGTCTGCTCAGTCTGGACTGGAAATTTGTAAATGTTACTCCACTCTTTAAGAAGGAAGAGAGGCAAAAGACTGTAAATTTTAGACCAATCTTCACATTTAAAAAATCACGTAATTTGTTATCTTTTCCAAACAAATACAAGCTTTCATTTTGCCAACGATTCATATTTAAATCCACATAATTTTTCCAAGTAATCCCAATACATTCCCTCGCCACTGCTCATGCTAACTGAATAAACTCAATTTGAGATTTATCCATTCTTAAACCCATTGTTAAAGTTGTAATATACCCCATTTAAAAAAAAGCAGTGGATCTAACATTAAAGTAGTCTCCAATAATTCCACCTTAAACTCTTTAATTTTTATCCAAAAAGACTTACTTTATCACACAACCAGACAGAATTGAAAAAAAAGTACCAATTTGAGTCCCACAATTAAAACATAAATCCGAATGACTAAATCCATATCTTTTTAACTTTTCCGACATTTAATACAACTGATGTTGAAAATTATAGTTCACCAAATTTAGTCTCACTATCTTCACACATAGTAGTCCATCCTTCTTGGGATAATTCTAAGGATAAATCTTTCTCCCATTTAGGCTTTGATTTATCTAAATCCAGTTTAGCCATTTTCTCTTGCAACAAAGAATACATTTCTGAAATAAATCCCTTTCTGCCCCATTTACAATTAATTTTTTAAACTTAGTTAACTTAGGCATGTTCGATTCCCACCCAAAACTCTTCACTACTGGAGCATGTACTTGAAAATATGCAAGCAAAGAATTTAACAGTACCTCAATTTTTTACTGAAGCCTAACATAGGAAAAAAATATCCCATGTTCAAAACAATCTGCTAACACTTGAATACCTTTCATCTGGCAAATCTTTAAATACTGAGATTATTCATCGAGAAGGATATGTATTTATCCTGATATGATGGAATTTGTAATGAAACCTTATCTCCAGTTCCTATTTCCTGATTTCTTTTATACCAAGTATCACATAAATGTCATAATACTGGCACATTATAATAATGCAAAAGACGAGGAGTCCATCTAAATATACACTGATGTATAATAAAATGAGAAATCTGTGATAATAACATTTTAGCCCAGTGTGGAGGTTGATTAACATTGAACATCCTATTAATAAATTTTAACTGATAACTAACTAATAATTTAATGAATAATTCTGAAAATGAGGCCATTTTCGTCCTTAATGCATATAGCCATGTTAAATTTTGCAATAATACTCTAGCCAATGTACCTTTCTATAAAAATATTCTGATTGCTGCATAACTCTTTAAAAACTATGTTTGGAAGTGAACATGGAATTGATTGAAAAAGATATTGAATATAAGGAAAATTATTCTTTTTAATACAATTCACATGTGCCATTCATGTCAAAGGAAGATTTTTCCATTTGATTAAATCAGCTTTAATTTTATCAATAGAGAAACATAGTTCAACTTACACAAATGTTGATAATCCACATCAACCATTACCTCTAAATATTTAATTTTCATTTTTCATCTAAGCTGTGTAATCTGTTTACAAGCAGGATAATCTTCCTCTGTAATTGGTAATATCTTCCTCTTATCCCGATTAATCTTATAACCAGACATTTCTCCATATTGTACCAAACAGGTTTGCAGATGTCATAACGATTACTGAGGATTTGTTAAATATATTGGTACAAAGGAACCTTATATTCTCTTCCTTTATTTTAATCCCACTAATTTTATCATTTTGTCTTATAGCTTGGGCTAGCGGTTCTATCACCAATGGTGACAAAGGACAACCTTGCCTAGTGGAGCGTGTTAAATTAAACGTATCTGAAATTTGTCCATTTGTCACCATCCTCACCAAGGGATTTTTATACAAGTCTTTAACCCAACCAGGTAAAAAAGGTCCAAACTTAAATCTTTCAAGTATTTAAATAAAAAGTACCTTTCAACTCGATCAAAGGCTTTTTCTGCATCTAATGCCACTATCATTGATTGATTCAAACAATGTCTTGACACATGAATCAACGTCAACAGTCTAACAATATTTTCAGAAGAAAATCTATTCTTAATAAAACCTGCTTGATCAACATGGATTAAATGTGATAAATACTTCACAAGTCTATTAGCAAATACCTTAGCTACTATCTTATAAACTACATTTAATAACGATATTGGTCGATACGAGGCAACTTTCAATGGGGCTCTTCCTTTTTTGCAATAACTAAGTCTAGGTCTACAAAAGTATTCTGGAAATGCTTTTGCTCTTCTGTAGCTTGTTTAAGAACATCCATCAAAACAGGAGACAAGACTTCATAAAATTCTTTATAAAACCCTCCTGTAAACCCATCTTCTCCAGGTGATATGCAATATCGCTTCTTCAATTTCTAAATCACTGAAAGGAACTTCCAATTCTGTCCTATCTTTATCGTCCAAAACCGATAGCTCCAAACTACCTAAAAAACACTCAACACGTTCCTCATCCTGACTTACATCAAAAGGATATAAATTCTGGTAAAATGAGTGAAATTCATCATTCATTTCCTGAGGTTTAAAAGTAACTCTTATATTATTTCTTATCGCATTTATTGTCCTTGATGCCTGTTCAGTCTTTAATTGCCAAGCAAAACTTTATGCGCTCTTTCTCCTTACTCATAGTAATTCTATTTAGATCATTGTATTAATTTTTCATATTTATATGTTTGCATTATATTATAACAGTTTCAACTGAATCAAAAAAGTCTTTTTATCCACAGTCGAATTTCGTTGGAATTCCTTCTCTCAAATTGTTATTTCCTTCTCCAAATTTTGCCTCTCTGCCAAATGCTGCATCTAAATTCTTGCAGAATAATTGATTATCAGACCTCTTAAATAAGCTTTTGAAGCATCCCACAAAACAAATTTACTTTGTACTAAATATGTATTAATTGGCAAATAAGATTGAATATGGTCTTTGATTTAACTTAGAAACTTTGGTTGCTTCAAAAACATCCCATTAAACCTTCACCGATAAGGGGTCTCTACATTATGCAAACCAGAACATGTGCAGGTGCACAATACTTTATCGAGATCCCTTTGGGGAGGGGGGGTCACTGTGTTCTGAATTTCAGATTTTTTTGGATTTAGGAAAGCCAGATTTAAGCCCACCCAAATTATGCTGCTGTATCCACCCCCACTCCCTTCCAGTCACACTGATATTTTTGCTCCACTCCTCACCTGCCTGACTCACGCTGCCATCTCTCTCCCACTTGCTGATGTTTGGAGCTTTCCGGATTTTAGATGTCTGGAAAAAGGATTGTGTACTTCTACTTAACAATGAGGAATGATCCAATAAAATCCTACTCATATACTCTGCATGTATAAATCTACCCTGTAATTGTGCTGATGTTAAGCAAAAGTCGATTCTCAAAAAAGGATAATGTCTGGGTGAATAAAAAGAAAAGTCTTTTTTCTGTCAGAATGAACTTCCTCCACATTTCCACCAAATTCAAATCTTTCATTGAGTCTAACATCCATTTAGCCATTTTGGTTCTTTGTACAGTTTTTGGAAATTTATCCAACACACAATTAAATTCCCCACCAACCAAAATATTTACATTATCTTGACCCAGATTCAAAAAATTTCACAAATAACATCTTCATTATTTTAATTGGGTGGATAAACATTCATCAAAGTCCATGCTTCTGCAAAAATTTTACAATTCACCAACAGCTCTCGACCCAATGTGGCAGAGAATGATTCCAACTGAAACGGTAACTTCTTATGAACCAAAGAAGTAACTCACCTCTAGCTTTCGAATTAAATGAAGATGCAAAAACATGTCCTACCCAATCTCTCATCAATTTCATATGTTCTTTCTCAGACAAATGAGTTTCTTGCAAAAAGGCAACATCAACCTTCATTTTCTTTATATATGCCAATATTCCCTTCCCTTTCATCGGATTATTAAGTCCTTTAACATTGAAGGTCACAAAATTGAAATGAGCCATAACTTAATTTCCTCTTGAGATTGGCACTTCACAGAGCAATTACATATTTTAAAAAACCTAACCCCCCCCCCCCTTTCAAACAATAAGAAACCCCTGTAAAAAATGTAAAAATCTACAACAACAAAAGTCGGACCCCCCTCTGTGGACCAGCTGCAGTTAATACCACAAGTGACAGATGGCTTTAGAAGTAGCAGAGTCAATCACCACCCCCCAACCGAACATTAAAACATCCCAATGGTAACACCCACATTGAGCTTGAGCTTCATCTTCAACATCACTCACCGATTCTGATTCCAATTCTTTTCCCTGTTCCCTTCCCAATTTTAACCTCGGGCATTTTCCCCATCAATTCCTTCAAATCTGGGAAGGAATTTGCAAAAGATAATGCAGCATAAAGACTCTCAAAACATTGAGACTGATCTGGCCTATAATTCACCTTAAATATCGTCGGACACCGAAAAGTAAACTTGTACCCTTTCTTCCACAGCACTGCTTTGACCACATTAAACTCTTTCTGTCACTTAATAATCTCCTGACTTAAATCAGCATAAAATAAAACCCTATTGCCTTGAACCATCATTGGGCTTTGATCAAGGCGAGCTTTCTGAACTGCAAGCCGCAATATAATTTCTCTATCCTGATATCACAAATATTTTAAAAGAACTGCTCTTGACATTTGACCCAGAAAAGGTTTTCTCCTTCACACCCTATGAGCCCTATCGAAAAAGTCTCGACTCCCAACATCTCTGGAATCCATTTCCAGAAATAATTTTACAGGATCTGAACCATCAATATCTTCTGGCAGATCAACTATCTTAATATTAATTCGACAACTTTGATTTTCTAACGAATCAATGTTTTTTAACAAATCTCTCTTCTGGACATCCTAGCCTGTAAACAACTCCTCAATATGATCCATTCTCTCCGCATAATGGGCCCCACGGTCCTTACGGTCAATAAAAATGTCTTCGATCTTCTTAAATTGATCTTGTCCAGTGTCCACTGCTGTTAAACTCTTATTAATATCAACTAGAATAAATGTAATTTATTCACACATACCAGCCATTATTTCCTTTATACCAGCAAATTGATCATTTAAAGTTTCAAAATAGTAGGTCATAGAAGACATCATCTTTTCATTTGGTTGGATCAGTTCTGTAGACATGAAGTTGACTTCCATCCCTGTTACAGGGGCCTTAAAGACTGGGGAAGGTGTCTGTGGTTAAACAACAGCTTTCATTGGAGATGGAGATGTTCTTAAAGCCTAAGGCCTTCCTTCAGTAAGTCCAACTGCAGCAAATAGTCATTCTTGCTCTTCTTCTTCTCGAATTTCTGAGTTGTCCTCCTCCACCTCATACCTGGCTGCCCTACTGCGGATTTCCTGCATGTGAGAACATCCATCCATGCTGAGAAGCTCAGTAGCACCAGAGGAGCATCTTCAGATGGGCCACTGCATACAGTCATTCGCCTTCCCGCGAACTCGCGCTCACATTCGGGCACCCACCCCCCTGGTCTCCTTAGTCAAGCCAGGCTTGGGTCGGATTCCACGCTCACTCTCCTGGCCCACCCCCAGGCCAAAGATCTTGGCGATATCTTGCGTCTCTGGAGGCGCAAAGGATGCAGACGTTTCTTCCAGCTTCTCTTGGGTTCCACATTGAGGATTTGGATCTATCTCTAACTGCTCCTGAGGTTCCTTCTGGAAGGTCGGCCTTGCTTCTTCTGCACTTTTCACAGGTTGAAAACCTAGGTTTTTTTCTAAGTTGCTGGTAATGAAATGGTATTGTATGAACTGACCAGTATAGGCATGGGCTGGCCCACCCTCCTGATGATATCCTCTCCTCTCTTCCTGTGACACCACTTTCATGGAATTATGTAACTGTGTTTTATCTCTTGCTACCAATTTCTATAACTTGGCTGTTCAATTTCATATCGTTGGCTTTTGGATTATTTTATTGTGTCCCTTGATCTAGAGAGTTCTGGCAGAGCAAAGCAATTTTGTTTTCTTTCGTCAGGTCAAATTTTGTCACATTGATCCAAAAACAAGTATTTTCACCATTCCTTCATTTCAGATTCTCTGCAGCTGTCATATTGTACCTCACAGTGACGGCATCATGTTTGTCTTGTTTATCCTTTCCCCCTCCATCCAGACAGATGTGCTGATCAGCGAGTCGACTCCACTCATCCAGCACCACTGCCATTTCTGCTGCTCGGGCATTTCATCCCACATATTGAATTTGTTATTTCCCCTCTTCTTTTTTCTCAGCAAAGAGTATCAGGTTAATTTGATTTTCTTTCTGAATCCCAGTGAAAGGTTATCGACCTGAAGGTTTCAACTCCAATTATTTTTCCAGTAGATGACCCGCTGAGTATTTCCAGCATTGAGTTTTTATTTTACTGCCTTGGTATATTGCTGAGTGCTTTGAATGGGAGAAGAAATGTGGGTTGGGTTAAGTAAAGATTTCTAGATTATGGAGTAGATTTAGAAAAATAGACATAAAAGTGGAGGGTTCATGGAAATAGTTAATTCATCTTTTCGAATTTTTGTGTCTCCTGCCGGAAAGCTTGGGATACTCACTGGGTTTAATTCAAACCTGCCGGCAGCAAACTCTTAATGAGGTCCCACCTTGTCCTGTGGAGCCCAGCGCATATAACCATATGACTGTTTACAGCACGGAAACAGGTCATATTGGCCCTTCTAGTCTGTGCCAGTTCACATGAACAACTCCACTAGTTTTCCCCTCCAACACTCTGGCCATATCCCTCCAACCCCCTCATATCCATCGACACATCCAACCTTCTCTTAAATGACAGAAAGGACTCTGCCGCAATGATCTCTTCTGGAAGATCATTCCTTTCTGCCACCACTCTCTGAGTGAAGAAACATCCTCTAACATTCCTCCTACAGTTTTGCACCCTTACCTTGAACTCATGCCCTCTTGTTCCAACCTCCCCTGCCCTCAGGGGAAAGAGTCTACTCACGTCTAGTCTATCTATTCCTTTCATAATTTTGAATACCTCTATCGTAACCCCCTTCATCCATCTACGTTCCAATGAATAAAGTCACTGTCTCCTTAATCTTTCTCTGTACTCGAGATGTTGTAAGCCACGTAACATTTTTGTAAATCTTTTCTGCACCCTCTCCACCTTATCTATTTCCTTCCTCTATTTGGAGACCAGAACTGAAAACAATTCTCCAAACCTGGCCTCACCAATGCCTTAAACAGTTGCAGCATCACTTTCCAGCTATACTCTAGTCTATGCTATGATTTATGAAGCCCAGCGGACCATATCTCAGGATAAGACCCACTGTCTTAACGTCCCTCATATGCAAGATTTTGCCTCCCATCTGCACAATTTCTGTGCTTTCTCCAAGGTTGATCTTGCCATGTGATACCATCAGATCCCATCCATAAGGAAGACATTCCTAAAACGGTGATTATTACCCCTTCTGGGCTTTTTGAATGTCTTAGGATGCCACTTGAGTTGAAGAATGGTGCTCAAACCTGCCAGCTGGTTATAGACACTTTGGGCAGAGATTTAGAGTTCCCTTACATCTACTTGGATAACATCTGGTAAAAACAATGGCATCACGAATATGCTGTCCAGACCGACTATATATCATATTCAGGGTGACATTGATATTCCTGAATTAGCCAGTATCCAGGCAATGGACCCCAATGTTCAGGCATACAGTACGGCCATTACTAACCTGGACATACTGCAGAGGGCAGCACAACTGGGTGGCCAACCTTACTTTGTGACATGTCTTTGGGCTACATTAGAGCAATGTTTCCTGCATCTTGGAGGAAACACCTTATTGACCAGATACACAGCTTATCTCATCTGTCCATCAGAACATTTGTCAAGTGCATGTCAAATAAATATGTATAGTATGGACTGAGAAAAGGCGTCGTGCAATGTGTTTGCACATGTACCTCCTGCCAGACTGCCAAAATTCAGTGCCACACTAAGGCACCTCTTCAACATTTCCTGCCAGTATGCAGACAGTTGGAACACGTGCATGTAGACCTGCTTGGACCATTGCCAGAATCTCAAAACATGAGATACATTCTAACAGTTGTAGAACATTTCACGTGCTGGCCAGAGGCTGTCCAGTTGCCATCCAGTGACACTGAGACAAGGGCCAGAGCATTCATCGTCAACTGGATGGCTAGATTTGGTTTACCCACATTAATTCAATCCGCGGAACACAATTCACCCACGTACCCACCAGCAACTGAAGTCCACTTTTAAGGCCCAACTCACTGGTCCCAATTAGGTTGATGAGTTGCCATGCATTCTTTTGGGAGTGCGCACAGCTCCAAAGTAAGATATGTCTGCATTGTCCACAGAGATGGTTTATGGTACGGTCCTTACAGTTTCATGGGACATTCATTTCAAAGCGAACTCTCATCTGAACTTCCTTCCACAGCTTCGACATGGTATCGCGATCAGCAAAGCTTTTCCTACCCACTGGCTTGGATCCCCTTAACAGAATGTACCCCACCACTCCTGGACACTGATTTTGTTTTTGTGCGCAGACAGGACCTAGGAGTGCTGTTACAACGACCGTATGAGGGCGTTTTCCACGTGGTGAAGAAGGATGGTTTTGAGTAGACTTTGGACATTGGGGGACATTCGCAGCTGTTTAGTTGGGACAGACAAAACCTCTGCCCATTTGGATCCTGCTTCACCCTTTCATTGCCCCCAGCCGAGACGATGAGGGTGTCCACCTAAGGTGCATGCAACTGGTGTTTTACTTTCTGGCGACGGTTCTGGTGGGGGGTGGGGTGTGTATCAGCTATGTAGCGGGCCGAGAGAGCCAGGTTCTTTGGCGGGCACATGAAATCATAAGGCAGACAGCTGGGAACTCATCCATTTAATTGACCGCATGCACGTGGTCCTGCGTGTCAAGGAGTGGCACGTTGATCTGTGATTTCCCCTGCCGGAAGGTGCAGGACACTCACAGGGCTTAATTTAAACCTGTGGTCCCGTGGATCTGCAGCAAACTCACAAATGATGTCCCACCTTGACCCATGGAGCCCGGGACACGGTGTAAATAGAAGAAGCCTGTAAAGACTGAATAAAGCAGTTTTGTGTTGACTAACCTGGTATGTGTGTGTGTGTGTGTGTTGCTTTAGTAGCTCTATCGAAGTAGACGCAACATATATAAATATTTGGGAGGATGATCACACTTACAGGACACTTTTCATCCATCTCACAGCCTGTGGGAAGATGCTATTCCCCAGCATGTAAGTCCTGATTTTGATGATGGACGTGGTTAAAGATGCTGTTCACTAGATCAAAATGGTCTTTGTACTATTCCTTGAGCCCAATTTGAACAACACTCCCAGTAAATGTCATCTACAGAAAAAGGGAGACCCCAGTGATCGTCACTACTCTGCATCATTGCTGTCTGATGCTTTACAGCAACTAGACCATCCAATGGTCGAGACTCAACTGCGCTCCTGTAAAATCTCAGTTTGAGAGCCATTAGCCTTGACTTTCTTAGGCTCCTTGGGAAGTGTAGGCCCTTCCTGTCTGATAAGGAGGTGTGATCGTTCTGTGTATTAATACATGTGCTGTATGGATGGGAATTTTATGTGATTGTATTGTCTATTCTTGCTCTTTAACAATCTTTAGTGGATAGAAGTAGTCATTGTACTTTAGGATGTACAATCATGTACAGATTGTCTTTAAACAGCCATTTGGCCCAGATGTCTATTCAGTCCAAGAATACTTTCCATCACAGGCAGATTTTAAGCAATAACACCATTCATACTTAAACAAACATTGTTTTTAATTTTCTTTTTAAAAAAAACAGGATCAAACTTTAACTTATCACTGTTAACAGCCTTCCATTACCCCCTTCTAATTCGAAGTGCAGGTGTATTTAATGTGCATAAAGTTCTTTGACACAACTCTAAGTTCACCGGTGTCTATCAATTCTTATACTGTGCATAGAATTCAACATTTATGAATTTGAATATGAATGATAAGCTCTGGTGCTTAAAAGTAAATGTTTACCCTCCAGGAAAGCTCTTGTTGGTTTCAGAGAGGGATTTCCTGCTCATTGGACACACATAAACTGATTCCCTCTGATCAACCACTTTGGTGTCTTGCCAAAGAACCTTGACCCATAAGGGTTTTCCAAATGATAACCTCTTCTGCAGGTCACCATTGATTTCCTTTTGTTTCCCTTATTTCAGGTGAAACATCATTTCTAGCCAGCCATTTCCTGTTTTTCAACAGGCTGAACTGAGAACTCACGACCCGTCTTAAAAACAAGATGCTGGCTTGCCATCTCTCTCTCTCTCTCTCACTCTCTCTTTTAGAAAAAGCCTATTTGGTCTCTCTTCTCTGTTTGCAAAACCACATGACCTTCTTAGAATAGCAAACTGGTATCAGCCAGATGACTGCACTGGACTCAAACTTCTGAGTCCATTAATCTGTTGCTTTAAAACAATAATCCATTTACACCTGCTTTTGAAATTCTTTAGTAAAACAGTCTCCTTGTTTTGTCTTTGTAAAGACTCTCGGCGCCTGAATGACTCACTCTCAACAAAGCTCTTGTATTTTAAATAAGAGCTGTTTTGTGCAGTGTATGTGTTTGTTTGTGACCTAAACGACTCCTCCAATCCATCTCTTTCAAAAACATCTCTAGATACAATGTAAAATACATAATCTGTCACAGGACAGATGCAGCAGAGGAGTTGTGATCAAATCAATGGTGTCCTTGCAAAAACAAAAAGTGGGAAGAGGTATAATCTGGTGAGTGGAGTTTGTAATAGTTTGAAACTTGAACCTCTCTCTATTTCAGGAGACAATTTACTGTCATGTAATTACAAAGTGTCATATCACACAAAATTGCTTTTTTGCTGCTGTAAGACAGACAGACTCACCTCTGGCAGAAATTGCCTGAAATGCCTCTTGCAGTCAGAGAAAGACTGAGTGCTCCCCCCCCCCCACCACCCCAAATCTTGGGCCAAGTCACTGAGGGTCTGTGGATTCTCTTTTAATGCTCACAGATGTATGCTCCAGTTTTGAACCTCTGACATAATTAGGAACCATTTAGCACTCACTCGTATCCCAGGTCTGATACCTGACACCCTTTTAGCCAGTTTTGACCCAGTCTCTAGCAATCCACAGCCTGGTGTGAGTTCCTTGACTGCTTTGTCCAGAAGCCCACAGCCTGCGTGGGTTTCTCTCCTCAAGTCACCAACAGCCTGCCACCTTTGTGGGTCTTTCAGCTGCAGAACCCCCCACTGGTCTGCTTCCTTGGTCACTGACCCGTGGATTGAATCCTCTGCTTCTGAGATGTTGGTGGGGTGTGGTCTTTCTGTTTTCTGGTGCCCTGCACTAGTCGTCCGCTTCCCCAGATTTCACGGTGGCGAAGAAATCTAACAAATCTAAATTAAAAAAAAATAACTAAGAGGAGAATCTCACATGTCTAGAGGGATGGAAAGGGCATTATTACAAATTGAAGCCTGATATTTGAATATTCAGGTGCCAATTTTGCAAAAGCATAGAGTATATATTTCTCAAGCGAAATGTAATTTTTTCCAAAGGAATACAACATGTCATCTTGGCATCCCTAAAAATATATGGGATTTCCAAGTAAGTTCAATACATGTCCTCATCACCGCTAACGTTAATTTAACAAATTTCAATTGATATATTAATAGATTTAATTTGGTCCTTGTTCCTTCCATATTTCTTAATAAAAATAAGGTCAGATTCTGTGGAAAAACATCTCCTATAACTTGTTCCATAAATTTTGTAATTCTCCCCAAAAAGATCTTGCATTAGGATAAAGATAAGTTGAATGCAAGAAAGTTGCGATATCTTCACCACACCTAAAAAATTGATGTGATAATTCTGATTTTATTCTATTCAATTTCACTGGTGTAAGAAGTAACTGTAGAAGAAAAACTAGTTGTGAATTCCTTCCTCACTGCTGCAGTGTGGAACTTTGGTCAATAGATCCAAAATGCTGCATTGAAGTGAATTAATACAACTCCCCTGGATCACGTGATCAAGAGAGCAAAAATAAATTATGAAAGTAAGCTTGCGGAAAAATATAAAAATCGACTGCAAAAGCTTTTATAAATATGTCAAGAGGAAAAGATTGGTGAAATCCAGAGTAGGTCCCTTGCAGTCAGAATCAGGGGAATATATAATGGGGTGTAAGGAAATGGCAGACCAATTAAATTCTTACTTTCATTCTGTTTTCACAAGAGAGGATACAAATAACCTCCCAAGGATGTTGGGAAACATAGAGACTAATGCAAGGGAGGAACTGAAAGAAATCAGTATCTCTAAGGACATGGTCTTGTGGGGAAATTGATGGGATTGAAGGCAGATAAATCCCAAGGACCAGATAATCTACATCGTAGGGTACTCAAGGAAGTGGCCATTCAGATAGCAGATGCTTTAAGAATTATTTTCCAGAACTCGATAGACTCAGGATCAGTACCCATGGATTGGAGGGTAGCTAATGTTACCCCACTATTTAAAAAGGGGGGTAGAGAAAAAGCAGGGAATTATAGGCCGGTGAGCCTTACATCAGTAGTGGGCAAAATGATGGAATCCATTATTAAGGATGTAAAAGCGGAGCATATGACTAGCAGAGAAGGGATCGGACAGAGTCAACATGGATTTACAAAAGGTAAATCGTGCTTGACAAATCTATTGGAATTCTTTGAGATGGTGACAGGTAAAATAGATGGGGGAGAGCCAGTGGATGTGGTGTACCTGGACTTCCAAAAGGCCTTCGATAAAGTCCCGCATAAACGACTGGCTTACGAAATCAAGGCTCATGGGATTGGGGGCAAAGTATTGATGTGGATTGAGAACTGGCTGGCAGGTAGAAGACAGAGAGTTGGGATAAATGGCTCATTTTCTGAGTGGCAGGCGGTGACCAGTGGGGTGCCACAGGGATCTGTACTGGGACCCCAGCTATTCACAATTTACATTAATGATCTGGATGAGGGGATTGGATGTAATATCTCCAAATTTGCAGATGACACTAAGCTGGGAGGGGTTGTGTGCACGGAAGTGGGAGTCAGGAAGCTCCAGTGTGATTTGGATAAATTGGGGGACTGGGCAGATACATGGCAAATGCACTACAATGTGGATAAATGTGAGGTTATCCATTTTGGTAATACAAACCGGAGGGCAGATTACTATTTGAATGGCAATAGATTAATAGATGGGGAAGTGCAGAGAGACCTAGGGGTACTTGTACACCAGTCTCTGAAGGTGAGCATGCAGGTACAGCAGGAGGATAAAAAGGCAAATGTTATGTGGCCTTCATCTCAAGAGGGTTTGTGTATAGGAACAAGAATACCTTACTGCAGCTGTACAGGGCCTTGGTGAGACCACACCTGGAGTATTGTGTGCAGTTTTGGTCACCTTATCTAAGGAAGGATATTCTTGCAATGGAGGGAGTGCAGAGTTGATTCACCAGGCTGATACCTGGAATGGCAGGAATGACTTATGAGGAAAGATTGCGCAAATTGGGATTGTACTCGCTGGAGTTTAGAAGATTGAGAGGGGATCTCATAGAGACATATAAAATTCTGGCAGGACTGGACAGAATGGATGCAGATGGGATGTTTCCAAGGATCGGAAAATCCAGAACCCGGGGCCATGGTTTGAGGATAATAGGCAAACCATTTAGGACCGAGATGAGGAGGAATTTCTTTACCCAGAGGGTGGTGAATCTGTGGAATTCATTGCCACAGAGGGCAGTAGAGGCAGGTTCATTAAATATATTTAAGAGGGACTTAGATCTATTTCTTCAGTATAAGTGTATTAAAGGTTACGGAGAGAAGGCGGGGACGGGGTATTGAACTTTAAGATCAGCCATGATCTTGTTGAATGGCGGAGCAGGCTCAAAGGGTCGAATGACCTACTCCTGCTCCTATCTTCTATGTTTCTATGTTTCTATTGCCAAATCAGCTTCCTGAGGAGGTTTTCAAATCCAATAGCCTGAGTCACCTGACTCCAAGTGCAGCTTTCAGATAAAATCCTTGCTGACATCTGCTACATGACTGATGTAAAAACAATTATACTGAACTAATTTATGTCTTGCATTGAGATCCTGATATGGATCTCCCCATATTTGCCAATCAATTACAATATTCAGATCCATTTCCCACTTTTGTCTCAACTTATGAACTTCTCATTTAAAAGTTCCTACTTGTAATAAAGAGGACATCATCAAATATTTTTTTTTAACAATTCCACTTTATAAGGAATTTCTATTTCAGTACAACATGGTTGGTCCCAACTTATCCTTCAAATATGCTCTTAGTATAAAACGCAAAGCTTACCAGATTCATGTGAAACAGCAATAATTACAGTAATACTAAAGCAAGGGAAAGATACACTCACACCAGCGTCATTTTGACCAATATCTTTACTTAACACAGATTATAAGATAATAGCTAAATTATTAGCAAATAGATTAGCAGAGTATGTACCGAAAATGGTAAATCTAGACCAAACTGGATTTATCAAAAAAAGACGCACAACAGACAATATTTGTAAATTTATTAACTTAATTCATGCAGTAGAAGGGAATAAAGCACCAACAGTAGCAGTTGCTTTAGACACAGAGAAGGCCTTTGACAGAGTAGAATGGAATTATTTGTTCAAAGTATTGCAAAAATTCAGTTTACCGGAGAAGTATATTAATTGGATTAAAGCATTATATAAGGGACCATTAGCGAAAGTGACAGTAAATGGACATGTATCAAAGCAATTTAACTTAAGCAGGTCAACACGACAGGGATGCCCACTATCACCTTTATTGTTTGCGTTAGCTATAGAACCACTAGCAGAATTGATAGGAACAGAAAATAATATAAAAGGGATAAAAATAAAAGACAAGGAATATAAAATCAGTCTATTTGCGGATGATGTTATAGTGTACTTAACAGAACCAGAACTATCAATAAAAGAATTATATAAGAAATTGAAGGAATATGGAGAAGTGTCGGGTTACAAGATCAACGTAAATAAAAGTGAAGCAATGCCTATGAATGATGCGGATTTCTCAAAATTTAAGAAAGAATCACCATTTAGGTGGCAAATGCAAGCAATAAGATACCTAGGTGTACAAATAAACAAAAATCTCGGCCAACTATATAAACTCAATTATTATCCAATAATGAAAAAATTACAGGATGATTTAGAGCATTGGAAAGATTTACCATTAACACTAATAGGAAGGATAAACTGTATTAAAATGAACATTTTTCCAAGGATATTATACCTATTTCAGGCATTGCCAATACAACTGACAGAGAAATTCTTCAAGGAGTTAAAGAAAATAATAAGGAAATTTTTATGGAAAGGGGGGAAACCGAGGATAGCACTAGATAAATTAATAGAATGGTATAAACAAGGAGGCTTACAACTGCCAAACTTTAAAAATTATTATAGAGCCGCACAATTAAGATACCTATCAGATTTTTATCAAACAAGGGAAAAGCCAGATTGGACTAGATTAGAATTAGATAAAATAGGGGAAAAGACACCTGAACACATATTATATAAATGGGATGAAAAATTGGTACAACATAGAAGTTCTCCAGTATTACATCATCTACTCAATATTTGGAAGAAGATTCATGTAGAAAGAAATAAAACAAATTATCAATTACCAAAACTAATATTGACACAAAACAAGTTACTCCCTTTTACAATAGATAACCTTTCCTTTAGAGAATGGGAGAAAAAAGGGATTAAAAGAATAGAAAATTGTTTTTCAGGAAATAGATTATTATCCTTTGAACAAATGAAAGATAAATACAATATAACTCAAGATACAGCACTGGCATATTACCAATTGAGATCCTACTTGAAGGATAAATTAGGAAGCAGTTTGAGTTTGCCAGAGGGAAGTAACTTTGAATATGTGATTACAGATACAATGATAATCAAAAGATTTATAACAAATATGTATATTAAACTGCAAGAAAACAAATGGTAAAACTAAACAAAAATGGGAACAGGATTTAAATATAAAGATAAAGAAGGAAACATGGTAGAAGTTATGCTCTGGAACGATGAGAAATACAATAAATACGAGGTTACATATGATACAATATAACTGGAAACACAGGCTATACATTACACCTCAAAACTTAAATAAATGGGACCCAACAGTATCTCATAGATGTTTTCTATGTAAAAAAGAAATGGGAACAACAATTCATGCAATCTGGACATGTGAAAAAGTAGAAAAATTTTGGGAAGATCTAAATCAGATATTAAATAAAATAAAGAAAACAATATACCAAAGAATCCAGAGATCTTTGTCCTAAGTAACATAAAAAACAAAGAATTTGGAATTGATTTGGAGGATGCACAAAAAAGATTTGTTAAGATAGCTCTAGCCGTAGCAAAAAAATGTATTATGTCAACCTGGAAATTGGAAGATAATTTGAAAATACAATAATGGTATATAGAAATGAATAAATGTATTCCATTAGAAAAAAATAACATATAGTTTAAGAAATAATATTGAAATATTCGAACAAATATGGGAGCCTTATATTAAACACAATAGCGAAAACCTACCGGGGACAATCACTACCTAAGTTAACGGAAGGAAAAGGAAATGAAAAGAATGGACTCAGTGGAATTTCTGGTGTATTTTTATTGAATGACAACATTGTCTGACTTGTTTAATGTATCCTAGATTTTATACCTTAAATGGACGGGAGGGGGTAGGTGGGGAGGGTGGGAGGGGAGGAGGGAGGGGGGGGGAGAAAATGACATTGTATATGTGTGAAAAGCAAAATATGTGTATCATGGTTAATGTGATTTATGGTGTGAAAAATAAAAAATTATAAAAAATAAAAAAAAATGCTCTTAGTTGGAAATAGCAAAAAAGATTGCGATGAGTTATACGATATTTATTTCTCAGTTGCTCAAATGACATTAATTGACCCCTTTCATAACAATCTTCAACATTTATAATCCCCTTACGAAACCAGCTATCCAGCAATTGATGATCCTGAAGATACGAGGATTTTGAATCAAAGCCATTCTGGGTGATGTACATCCACTTACACCAATTTCATCATTTATTTTATTCCATATATGAATCAAATGTTTCAACAATTGTGTATCTTTATCACCAACCATTAATTTTGATTCCCACTTGTACATAAATTCTTCTGCTTTTCCCTCTCCTATTTTATTTGATTCTATTTTAACCCTTTCAAAAAAAGAAGCAAGAAATCTCATTTGAGCTGCTCCATAACAATTTTTCAAAAGAGGAAGCTGCAGTCCTCTCAATGCAGAATTTGCATTGGGTTATTTGTAACATGGGATTCAATCGGAAATGGGTTCACGTGACATAAAACCATGATGCAGAATATTTTCTAAGAATGGAATACAAGAGGAGGATTCACTAGGTCTCCAGCAGGATATAGATCACAAGATATAGGAGCAGAAGTTAGGCCTTCGAGTCTGTTCCACCATTCTTCCACTCTGCCCCACTGCCCAGCTCTCTCCCCATTACCCTTAATTCCTTGACGTATAAAATACCTGTCAATCTCTGCCTTAAATACACCCAATGACCTCACGTGGGTTTCACGACCCATTGACAAAATCAATTTTTCCACATTTGTTTTAAATTGACACCCTTTTATCCTGAAATTATGCTCTCCTGTCCTAGAATCCCCTACCATGGGAAACATCTTTGCCATATGTACTCTGTCCAAGCCTTCCAGCATTTGAAATGCCTCTGAGGTCCCCCTTATCCTTCTGTACTCCAACTAGTTCAGTCGAAGAGTCGACAATTGTTCCTCATACACTAACCCTTTCATTCCTGATATCATTCCAGTAAATCATCTCTGACCTTCTCCAAGACCAGCACATCTTTTCTCAAATACGGCACCCAGAACTCTAATTCTGATTGAATGGAAAGGGAATTCTCCAACGACACAAACACAACAGTTAAATGATATTATGTCTTGTTGATATTTACCACTCGGGAAGGTTCTTGTTGTGTTGTTCAGGGAAGCATTAGTGTTTTTGTGACTCAATGTACCAGCATCTGAAGTCTGTTATCTCTTCAGAAAAGCTTGATAGCTTTAGCATGGAGCAGAGCTGAACCAAGTCTTTGCAGGTATTTAAGGGAGTGTGTGGGCAGGGACCAACAATCTCACCAAATGACTCTGCTTGAAATCAAGATTCAAACCATTTTGAGCAATACAACAGGAATTGTTCAACAAGAGCCTGATGTTCCCTGAGGAGTTTTCTTTCAATAGTGGAAGTGATTTTTTTTTTTTAAAAGCCCGTTAATATTCCTGATACAGATGTTTGTATTTAACTTTCAGGTTGCTATCTGTTGTTAACTTGGAGGCCTTTAATGGGGTGACTGGGTGGAGTCTTTGCTTTAACCAAGCAGTTCTCTTGCAATTTTCCAGCTGTTGGATGCGATTCAGTTGCTTGAAAGTTTAGCAAGTGGGATTTTGATGTGAAATTGCAACTCACAGCGTCATTTTTGTGTTTGAAAATGCCAATGTGAAAATTTTAACTTTAGTCTTCTTGGTTTTCTCAAGTTTACAGAGGAAATGTTGGGTGAAGCTGAGAAGACAGAGTTGGATGCCCATTTGGCGTATCGGCTGGGCAAAGCAGAAAGCACAAAATGAGGGGCTGAAAAAATAATGAAGCAGACTGAAGTGCCGTGGAACCAAACCCAGGTAAAGAATTTAATTTTGTGCAGCGTACTTAAGAGACCAAACGATTTAGGCTTTTAGTGGTGACCTATTTAAATGAACAAAATCTGATTGGAATAGAAGTTTATGGAATGTTTGGAAGTTGCCACAAAAAAATGGAGCATATAAATTAGATGTTGTAATTAAGATAAATCAACAATTCAATGAGCCTGGTGTCACAGCATCTGACTCCCTCTACTGTACATCACCGTTAAACCTTCTCCCCAATATGAACCTGATGTCAAAGTATCTGACACTGTTAATCGTACATCAATGTTAAACCTTCTCACGAATGTGAATCCTGTCTCAAAGTTTCTGCCTCAGTCTATCGTACATCAACATTAAACTTTCTCCCCCCTGTGAACCTTGTGTAATAGAATCTGCCTCAGTGTACCGTCCATCACCGTTAAACCCTCTCCCCACTGTGAACCTGGTGTCACGGTATATATCTCAATTTACAGTATATCACCGTTAAACCTTCTCCCCCGCTGTGAACCTGGTGTAATAGAATCTGCCTCAGTCTACCGTCCATCACCGTTAAACCTTCTCCCCACTGTGAACCTGGTGCCACGGTATATATCTCAATTTACAGTATATCACCGTTAAACCTCCTCCCCAACATGAACCTGGTGTCACAGTATCTGCCTCAGTCTACTATACATCACCATTAAACCTTCTCACTACTGTGAACTTGGAGTCGCAGTATTGATCTCAGTCTATCGTATATACTGATAAACCTCCTCCCCACTGTGCACCCGATGTCACGGTATCCATCTCAATTTACCGTACATCACTGTTAAACGTTCTCCCCAATGTGAACATGATGTCACAGTATCTGACACAGTTTATAGTAAATCACTGTTAAACCTTCTTACTACTGTGGAATCCATCTCACATTTTCTGCCTCAGTCTACCGTTCATAAACATTAAGCCTTTTCCTCCTGTGAACCTGGTGTTAAAGTATCCGCCTCAGTTTAAAGTACATCACCATTAAGCCTTCTTACTGCCCTGAACTCAGCGTCACATTATATCCCAACGTCTACTGTACTTTACCGTTAAAACGTCTCCCCACTCTGAACCTGGTGTCGCAGTATCTCATACAGTTCATTGTACATGACTGTTAAACCGTTTTAATGTTCTGAAACCATTGTCAGTCTACCATACATCATCGATTAACATTTACACATCTGTGAATGGGTGTCACTGTATCTGACACAGTTTATCGTACATTACTGTTAAACCTTTTCACTGCTGTGAACCCAACATCACAGTAACTGTCTCAGTCTACCGGACATCATCGTTGAACCTTATCCCCACTGTGCACCTGGTGTCACATTATCTACCTCAACATACCGTATATCACCATTAAACCTCATCCCCATGTGAACCTGGTGTCACTGTATCTGCCTCAGTCTACCATACATCACCATTAAACATTATCCCCATTGTGCACCTGGTATCACATGATCTACATCAACATACCGTACATCACCATTAAACCTTATTCCCATGTGAACCTGGTGTCACAGTATCTGCCTCAGTCTACAGTACATCACCGTTAAACCTGATCCCCACTTTACTCCTGGTGTCAAGTTATCTACCTCAACATACCCTACAACATACCTTCTCCCCCTGTGAACCTGGTGTCACAGTATCTGACACAGTTCATAGTATATCACTGTTAAACCTTCTCACAAATGTGAATCCTACTATAAAATAATTCTCCCCTTCTAAGTCTCGCTGTATTCGAATCCCACCTATTTTAAAAATTCCAAAAAAAAGAGAAAAATCAATCCCAAAACAAGCTACTCAAGAGTAGTAACCCCCTAAAAATCTGGGTGTGGTAAAGTCCACAAGTGGCAGGTGACTAAAGGACTCAGTGTCACCCACCCCCAGTCAGACTTTCACAAAGTCCTGAAACAAAAACATTCAACCCATTGATTCCAGTCCCAATGATTGTTCCGGATCTTCAATATCGAGAAGACTTTGCGTCAATTCAAATTTTTTCCATTCTTTCCATATTTTCCAATCTTCCCATTTCCATTCCCATTGACCCTTCCCTTCGGTGACAATGGTGACGATCACCCATTTCCTCGAACATCTGGCAATGAATTAGCAAATATTAAAGCATCTTGGTCATTTTCAAAAAACTGAGATTGAAAATTCCCATAAAAATCTTTCAATACTGCCGCATAACGAAAAGCAAATTTATATCCCTTTCGCCACAATACTTCTTAGGCTGAATTATATTCTCGGTCTCTTCTGATAATTTCTTGACTCAGATCTGCATTTAAAAAAAACCCTATTATTTTGAACCATCAGTGGAGCCTGATTTTGCCGTGTTTTCTGCACCACCAATCGGAGGATCATCTCTCTGTCTTGATATTTAAAACAGCGAATCAAAACTGCTTGTGGTAATTGGCCTGGAAACGGTTTCTTCCTTAACACTCTGTTTGGTCGATCTAATTCCAGTCCATCCGGAATGAATTACCTGCCCTACACTTCTGGGATCCATTTCTTCAAAACCTTCACCGGATCCGAACCTTCCATATCTTCCGGAAGACCTACTATCTTAACATTATTTCTACGCCTTTAGTTTTCTAATGGGTCAAACTTCTTCAATAATTCCTTCTTCTGAAATCCCCCAATCTACAAAAGGATCTTCCACTTTTCCATTTTTTCTCTATTACGCTCCACTTGACTCTTGCATTCAAGAAAGCCTCCTCAATCTTTTAAAAATGTTCTTGCACAGTGTCCACTTATCATGTCCATCTCGTAACATCACTCTTAACTACATTAATATCTTGCTTCATAAAAGTTATTTCTTCACACACAGTGTTCATTTTAGTTTTCATTTCCAAAAAATCCTTGAGTCATCTGATGAGTCATCTGCATTGATATATTTGCCATATCTTCCATGAGTTGAGCAATCCCTTCCAGAATTGGAAACACAGAATCCAGTCCAGGATCCATCACCTCCCTTTGAGGCCGACCGTCTTTTGCCTCAGTCTCCAGTTCTTCAAACTCTAATGAAGTTGAGCATCTTCTTCCTCCATAGCAATAGGTCCTCTTCCGGTGCTGTTGCTGGTCTGGATACCCGATAACAGTGTGCCGGCCTCGTCAGTTAACCGTCGCTCAGACTCCCCCACAGCTCACACCTTTTCCAAAGCATTAGTGGACCCTCGACGCATTGCACATGCCCGGTAGCGCCACCGACTGCGCAGGTGCGTCTTCTGATGTTACACTGTACCTCTCCTGACCACTAGGCAATGCTGCAGGCTCACGGGCCTGTCCTCACTCAGCTGGCCCGCCCTCACGCCTGTGATCATGAGTGCACGAGTCAAAACCGCTGAACTCATCGCTGAGCTGTCGTCATCTTGAGATAGCGCAAGTGGTGCCGACTAAATACTTAGCCGGGCAGGAGTCCTCTGAGGCTTGGAGATACTAGTCGACTACTCCGTTGCTCAATTTGAACTCGGCCACAATTCTTCAACACTTTTGTAAGGTAATTCTTTCTGGAACTGAGTTTTCGATTTTTTCACATTTGTAGCCATTTCGATCCACCACTATTCCAAAGTCTATGAACAGTATTTTTAATCACTTTTACAACTTTTAAAATCGAGCATTTGATAGTCTAACTGGGGAAGGGTGGAACCACACGTCTACCCTCTGCGCCATCTTGTCACAGTATCTGACACAGTTTATAGTAAATTACTGTTAAACCTTCACATTACTGTGAATGCTGTCTCTCAGCTTCTGCCTCAATCTACCGTTCATCAACGTTAAACCTTCTCCCCCTGTAAACTTGGTGTTAAAGTATCAGCCTAAGTTTACCACACATCACCATTAAACCTTCTCCCCATTGTGAGTCCAGTTTTACTGTATCTGCCACAGTTTATCGTACATCACTATTATACCTTCTCACTACTGTGAACTCGGTGTTACAGAGCCTGCCACTCTACCGTACATCACCAGTAAACCTTCTCCTCAATGTGAGCATGGTGTTACTGTATCTGCCACAGTTTAGTGTACATCATCATTAAAAATTCTCCCCAGTATGAAGCTGGTGTCACTTTATTCGCCAAAGGTTATCGTACAGCTCTGTTAAACATTTTCCCCACTATGAACCCGGTGTCACAGTAACTGCCTCGGTTTCCCATACAACACCAATAAAGCTTTTTTTTCCCACTCTGAGCCCAGTATCAACGTATCTACGTAGTCTCCTGTACATCACAATTAACCTCCTCCCCACTGTGAACCAGGTTTCACAGTATCTGCCACAGTTTATTGTATATCATTTTTAAATCTTCTCACTACTGTAAACCTGGAGTCACAGAATCTTCCTTATTCTACCATACATCTCTGTTAAACCTTCTCAGTACTGTGAACACAGTGTCACAGTATCTGCCAAAGTCGACTGTACATCACCGTTAAACATTCTCCCCACGTTGACCCATTTTTCACTGTTTTTGCCACCATTTATCGTACATGACAGTTCAGCCTTCTCCCCGCTGTAAACTTGGAGTCACAGTATATTCCACAGTTTATTGTACATCACTGATATACCTTCTCCTCGTTGTGAATGCGGTGTCACCATATCTGCATCAGTCTTCCGTACATCACCATAAACTTCTCCCCAATGTGAACCTGGTGTAACTTTATCTGCCACAGTTAATATTACATCACCGTAAAAACTTCTTCCAACTGTGTACCTGGTATCACAGTATCAACCACAGCTTATCATGCATTACTGTTAAAGCTTCTCACCACTGAAAACTTGGTGTCACAGTATCTGCCAAAGTCTACTGTATATCACCGTTAAATATTCTCCCAACTGTGACACCGAGTTCACAGTGTCTGATACAGTTTATCGTACATTACTGTTAAACCCGCCAGATAAGATCCAGATAGCGAAAGAGGAGTTCTCACATCTGCAGGAACTGGGGATCATTCGTTGCTTCAACAGTCCTTGGGCCTCGCCGTTCCACCTGGTCCCAAAAGCCTCCGATGGATGGTGCCCCTGCGGAGATTATCAACGGCTTAATGACACGACATTACCTGACCGTTACCGCATCCCTCACATTCAGGACTTTATGGCCAGTCTGCATGGTGTGAGAGTATTCTCCAAGGTCGATCTAGTGTGCGTGTATCATCAAATCCCATTGCACCCCGAGGACATCCCCAAAACGGCCATCATCACCCCCTTCAGCTTGTTCGAATTTTTATGCATGCCTTTCAGGCTCAAGAACACCACCCAGACCTTCCAGCACCTCATGGATACAGTGCGCAGGGATTTGAATTTCGTGTTCATTTATCTGGATGACATTCTTGTCGCCAGCAGAGACTGGGCACAACACAAGTCTCAGCTGCACACCCTCTTCTCCCGATTGGCCGAATTCAGCCTAATGATCAGCTCGGGAAAATACCAGTTTTGTGCAGAAGAAAATTTTGATGGGATGAAACTAATCCAGAATCCATTGCACAAGATTGGAAAAATTAGATTGAGCGTCTTCAAATACTTGGAAGTTTTGATGTCAACAGACATTGGAGTGGCCACATTTGCTCAGTTACACCAGTTTTCTGATGTAAGCGAAGGTGGTTTTGATCCTGTCAGTTACTGAGTCCTGTGAAATAACCAAGTGCGAGTAGATGGTGGATCTGTAATGGGAAAAGCCAGAGTGGCTCCATTAAAGTCAGTCACAAGACCTTGAATGGAATTGACTGCTGCTATTATGGCGAGCAAAATGGACGCTATGTTAAGAAGAGAATTACAGATGGAGTTAGCAGATCCTGTGTTTTGGACTGATAGAACATCAGTGCTTAAATATATTAATAATGAAATCATGAGGTTTCATCTCTTTGTGACAAACAGAGAGAATGAAAACCTGGACAACAACAAATGGCAGATTTACCACAGGACAGAGTTTCACCTGATGAATTCCCATTTACATCCGTGGAAGTTGATTATTTTGGTCCTTTGCAAGTAAAGTGAGGACGAAGTGTTGAAAAACGATATGGAGTTATTTTCACTTGTTTGACTATGAGAGCAATTCATATTGAAGTAGCGTCATTGCTTGACAGAGACTCTTTTATTAATGTTCTTTGGCGTTTTATTCCTCGACGTGGTCAAGTAAAAAAATTATGTTCTGATAATGGATCTAACTTTAAAGGAGCTGAACTAGAATTATGAAAAGTTATTCAAAATTGGAATCAACATCAAATTCATGATACATTACTTCAGAAAGAAGTTAATTGGATATTTAATCCACCCATAGTTATGGGTGTGGTACGGGTAAGGGTTAGTTGGTTGTGGAGAACGTTTACAAAGGTCTGTACTGGGCAGTACTGGGCAGCAATGCTTAATGTTGTAATGGATGCGGAAGCTCTGGGAAGGGATAAGGGAGGGACTGGCCAGGAAGTCTGCAGATGCTGGGTCCGAGGGCAATGCCCAAACATGCTGGGCACACTCATGGATAGTTTTGTGAGGAGCAGGTCCTGAATCACGAGTCAAATTGAGTATTTCGAGAAGGTGTCAAAGGAAATAGATGAAGGTCAAGGTTTGTATGTGATGCACGTGGATTTTAGTAAGGTGCTTGACGAGGTCGTCACGGTGGCCTCATTCAGAACGTCGGGAGGCATGGGATCCATGGAGCCTTGGCTGTGTGGATTCAGAATTGGCTTGTCTGCAGTAAACAGAGGGTAGAGGTAGATGGAACAATGACTAGTGGCGCTCCAAATGGATCTGCTCTGGGACCCCTGCTCTTTGTGATTTTTATGAATGATGATGGGAGTGGAAGGGTGGGTACGTCAGGGGATGACACAGAGGTAGAGATGTTGTAGACAGTGTAGAAGGTTGTCATAGGTCATCCAGTTTACAGAGAAGTGGCAGATGGAGTTCAATCCTGTAAATAGAGATGTACTTAAACAAGCAACTGGTACAGGTTTATTTCCAGAGTCATTTTCAAGGGCACGAATAACAGTTATTCCAAAGAAGGTTGGAGACCCATTAAAATTAGCTTCATATAGACCAATATCTTTATTGAATGCAGATTACAAGAATGTGAGGGCAGAGCACTTGGTTAATGGCAGGATGATGAACAGTGTGCAGGACAGAGATATATTTAGATCCTGCTCCATAAATCGCTCAAGGTTGCTGTGCAAATTGAGAGGGATTTTAAGATGGTGTATTGTGTGCTGGCCTTCAGGAGTCAGGGATTGAGTTCAAGAACTGAGAGGTAACGTTGCAGATGTATAAAATTCTAGTCAAACCACACTTGGAATATTGTGTGCATTCCTGTGGCGAGAATACCAGTGGACGTCTAAATAAGATGAGATGAGGGAACTTTAGACAAGATGTGAGGGGGATATTTTGTTGACACAGAATGTAGTGGGTGGCTGGAATGCATTGCCAGGGGTAGTAATGGAGGCTGGTCCAAAAAAGGCATGAAAAAGATTTTAATTTCAGGACAGAAATAAAAGAAAAGCAGAAGGTACTGGTGAGAGGGAGGGAAGAGTAATATTGTTGTGGGGTACGTTCAGATGGGTCAGCTGAAGGGACTTGACTGATCCATCCATGATTTGTCCAGCATCTTGCTGCCATGTCGTGGTGAACCAGGGTGTTGCCTGATGGAGACACGGTACTCTGAGCTCTGCAGATATAGATTGTGGTTTTCTCCATAACACACTTGCTCAGGTAAAGCAGAGGAAGAGAAAGGCCCTAGTGTGCAGGGGTAGGGAGGGGGATGATGGGGGATGAGTTGGGGCCCTCCAAAGTCATCGTGATCAGGCCTCGGAGACGGCATCTCTATCACTCGTATTTCTCTTCCCAGGAGAAGGAGCGATCTCAGAGACAAGACAAGAGTCCAGAAGAACATTGCAGCCCAGCTGAACAGAGGACGGACAACATCCTGATGGCCTGAACCCCTCCCCTTCTCCCTCTGGCCCTGCCAACTCCATTCCCCACTTCTTCCATATCCCTTCACCCACTTCCCCCACCCATTTCTCCCCTACCTCTCCTCCATTCCAACCCCCTCCCACTCACCTTCCCCTTCACCTACCCTCACACCTATGCCCTAAACTCAGCCCTCCTCCCTTCACCTCCCCTTCCCCTCTCCTTTGCCCCTCCCCTTCGCCTCCTAACCTTCCCCTCCTCCCCTTCCCCTCCTTCCCTTCCCCTCCCCTTCCTACCCCTAACTTAGGGGAAGGAGGGATAGGGGAAGGGGGTAGGAGAAAGGAGGTAGTGAGAGGGTAGGGGTAGGTAATGGGGTAGTGGTAGGGGGTGCAGGTATGGGGTAGGATTAGGGGAAGGGGGTAGGTGTAGAGGATAGGGGTAGGGTTTAGGTTAGGGTTGGGGAAGGTGGGTAGAATTAAGATAAGGGTCAGGGACGGGTAGAGGTACAGTTAGGTTTAGGGTTAGGAGATGTGGGCTCGGGTTAGGTCGAGGTTTAGGGTTAGGTTTAGAGTTCAGGGCAATGGGCTTGTGATATGTTTAGGGGAAGGGGGTAGGAGTAGGAGGTAGAGGTGGGGTGTGAGTTGGGGTTTGGGGAAGGTGGGTAGGATTAGGGTTGGGTTTAGGGGACACCGTAGGAATAGGGTTAGGGGACAGAGTAGAAATAAGAGTTAGGGTTGGGGACATGGTGTAGTATTTAAGGGTATCGGTAGTGTTAACGTTAAGGATAGAGTTTGTTAGGGGTTAGGGTAAGGTTGGGGAGGGGAGCGGGGGAGGCGAGCAGGGCACGGGAAATGGGGCGGTGATGGGGGAGGGGAATGGGCATGGGAATGAGGAGGGGTACGGTGTAGAGGAAATGGGAGGTGAATGGAGGAAGGCATCGCTACCCCCTCCCCTCCCCCTCCCTACCCCCACATTATCCCTGCCTCCTCTCCTCCTTCCAGAGGAAGCCGGGCCTCATACCAGCCAGAACCTCCCTGTAATTTCAGAGCCTCCGTTTCAGGAAGTGCCTTTGACACTTGCCGTTGGACAGACATCTTGTATCTTGATTCATTCTATACCGTTGATATTAAATTTAAAAATGGTTTGGTCTTTTAAAGCTTGAACTCAAAAGGCTCGTCCAGATAGACAACACAGAAACAGGCCCTTCGGCCCCACTCTCCTGCTGGCTGTGCTGTTGTAATCAGTCCATATTCCTCTCCACCTTTTCATTCTTAGCTCCCATCCAGCTCATGTTGCCTTGTCAATCTCACGGTCTGTGGGAAGAAGCTATTTCCCTCCCTGGCTTCTCTGCTTTTATTCCTCCATATCTCCTTCCTGATGGCAGGGGGACAAAGATGCTCTTTGCTAAATATCTGGGAGTCTATTTACAGAGCCCATCCCTGCAAAAAATTCAGGGGTCCCTTGCCTTGAGGTTCCACCCATGTTGCCTCTCCCTCAGCACTCTCTTGTCAGAACTCAATTGCACCCTCCTTCCCCTCCTCTCCCAGGTTTCAGTATCCCCCTGACAATTCCAGTCAGCTGCCATGTCTACACCCTGCCCCACCTGCTATCGAATGCCCTGCATCCTCCTTCCCCATTGGTTTCCTCCTGTTATCAGGCATCAGGATGGACCCCACCCTGTTGAAACTACCCGTATTCTCACTGATCTCTCTGCGCCTCTGCCCTCCATCCAGGGGTCTTGGTTGTCTTGTGGAGATGGTGGAGAACAAAGTACCAACTCAAGGAGATAGGGAGCTGTAAGGAGACCCCCAGTTCCAGGAGACAGGGAGAACCACAGAGATGCCCAACTCGGTCAATCAGGTAGAACCCGGTCATCAGGTGCAAGGAGCTCTTGGTACTGCTGCACGTGAGGCAGGTGTGGCCCATCCCCACACCTCCACCCTGTCAATTCCCAAAACACATTTCCTATTCATGTGGGGGTCCAAAATGGATAGAGTCTGGAGGACCATGTACATCGTCAACCCTAACCAGCATGGCTATTGTGTATGGCTGTGCTTCGAAACAAAGTGCAAGGGCACCAAAAGCCACTATGTGCTGAGGTTCTACCTGGCTCAGGTGTTGCGAAAGATTGGTCTGGCCCAGATGCCACACAATGTCCTAGTCAGCAGGACTTTGCCCCATCAACTTCATGGGAATGGTTGCATAGACAAACACTATTGACCACAGGGCCATCAGGCAGTGGTCAGCATGGAATTCCTGCTGACACAGAGACTAGGACTTGATGAGCTACTGTGGGGTGGTCCCCTGAGCAGAGCATCCAGAGATAGACATCCAGAACTGCTGGAAGACCAGAATCTCAGTGAAAGATCCCCTTTGGTCTGCGTGAAACCCAGATAAGAGAAGCAAACACTAGAAGCCCAAAGCAAAGGGAGGAAGGTTTAGTGGCAATATAAGGGGTACTTGTTTTTACACAGAATTGTGGGTGCCAGGAATGCCTTGCCAGGAGTGGTGATGAAGGCTGAAATATTAGCGGCATTTAAGGGCTTCTTGGACACATGAATGAAGGAAACATAGAAGATAGGAGCAGGAGTAGGTCATTCGACCCTATGAGCCTGCTCTGCCATTCAACGAGATCATGGCTGATCTTAAAGTTCAGTACCCCATCCCTACCTTCTCTCCGTAACCTTTAATACCCTTATACTGAAGAAATATATCTAATTCCCTCTTAAACATATTTAATGAACCTGCCTCTACTGCCCTCTGTGGCAATGAATTCTACAGATTCACCACTCTCTGGGTAAAGAAATTCCTCCTCATCTCCGTCCTAAATGGTTTGCCTATTATCCTCAAACCATGCCCCCGGGTTCTGGATTTTCCCATCCTTGGAAACATCCCATCTGCATCCATTCTGTCCAGTACTGCCAGAATTTTATATGTCTCTATGAGATTCCCTCTCAATCTTCTAAACTCCAGCGAGTACAATCCCGATTTGCGCAATCTTTCCTCATAAGTCATTCCTGCCATTCCAGGTATCAGCCTGATGAATGCCTCTGCACTCCCTCCATTGCAAGAATGGAGGGTTATGAAGGAGGAAGGGTCTAGTTTTTATTTTGCTTGGAATTGATAGGTCAGCGCAACATCGAGGTCCGAAGGGCATAACTGTTCGACGTTAACCTGCTGGTCTTTTAGCACATGGAGATGTGGGTGAGGGAACACTGCCCACCGGCCTATTCCAGGTTGCTGAGAGATGTACTGAGGCTTGGTGCAGCCAACACGAGGGCGCTGTGGGGAAGGACTCTCATCCCCCGGGTCTTGAGGGGCGGAGACTAAGGGGAACCCCTTCAACCACAGAGTGCAGGGAGTAACCACAAGGTGTCAAAGTGCTTGAATGATGTTAAACAGAGAACATGAGCAGTGAAGGGAATATAGGCATGCAACACGAGGATGAGAAAAGACGTGGAACAGTTGTCCTCTTGGTCAATAATTTTAGAATAAAGTTAATTTTGGGCTGAAACAGAGAAAAGCCCGAACTCAGTCAACTTTGTTTCATGAGATACATTCTCCAATCCAGGAAAGCTCCTCTGTACCCGTTCAAATTTAACCTGAGGAAACTGTATTCATGATGGAAACCTCTGCAAACACACAACGGGAACTACGCACAGAGAGACAAATGATACACATGCAGTCCCTCCCAAAAAAGAAATAAATTCTGTTGAATCAATAGCAGAGTCATGGAGTCTTTGTCTGAGCCGGTCATCCATCATTCTCTATTCTCACTGCTCGCAGGAAGAATCTGTTTCTGGGCCTGGTGCTACTGGCTCCGATATTCCTCGACCTCTTTCCTGATGAGAAGAGCTGCCAAATGCTGTGGGCAGGTGGAAGGGATCCTCGACGACATTGACAATGAACCCGGTTTATCCCATTGATATTTGGGGTGGGTGGGTTGGGGGGACAGAGTCCCCATGATCCTATCTGCCACTCGTGGTCCTGCCGATCATTTTTAAAAAATATTTATAAACTTAAAACCACAACAAATTCACACAATTAATAATAATGCTCATCTAATGTGTGGCATCTATAAAAGAAAGAATAAAGAAACCACCCCCCACCCCCATCCCCAATATCCTACCCCGTTTCACTTCTCTCTTCAACAGAAGTGTCTGCTACAGTGGTGACCTCAGCAGGACCCAGCCCTTCAGTTGGATGTGAAGATCACGGTCCAGGCGGCTCCTCAGATGGTTTGGTTGAAGCTGTCAATGTTCTGGATGTCGCAGCCACACGTGGGGTTCAAACAGGCCAAGGACCAGTTCCACCTCCAAGAGATCACCGCTGATGACATCCATTACTCCTCCATGATGTTCTTGCTCATCAGGACATGGCAGCAAGGCTCATCGACTTCTGACATCAGCCTCCCGAGCAAGGCAAATAGGATGCCCTCAAGGAGCTCTTAACCTGCACCTTCAGGCCACGCCTTCATCCTCCACCTCATTCTCTTCCTGCTCTCACTGTCGCATGGCCCAGACAGTCATCCCAACATAACTCCCTTCGTGCTATTTATTTTCAGCTCTCACCAAACGCCCTGGACCCACTTTTCAGGAACTCTTCCCTTTTCCTCCCTATGTCATTGGTATCTCCATGTACCACAACCTCTGGCCCACTTTAGGATGTCTTGGACACCAACAGCAACACCCCAGACACTGGCACCAGGGAGGCACCACCTGGAAAATGTCCAGGGTCCTAGTCCAACAGTCCTTTTCCTGAGCATCCAGGCAGCAGAGAAATATCAATGGTTGCTCAAAGCAAAATCCTCATTGCGGTGCCCACCAACAAGTTGAGGCACAAAGTTTTGTGGGTCTTTTGGGTTACTGGTGCCAACATATTCCCCATCTCTCCCTGCCCCTCCATCTACTGTACAATGTTGCCCAGAAAAAAAAACTCTCCGCTTCATTGATGACCTGAACAACAAATGGCTTCTTAAATGGCAAAACACGCTGTTGAACACCACTGCCACTGACCACAAGCACCCACCAATCCCTCAAAACTGGAAGACCCTTCGAATGACTTGTCTCTGCCATGAAGACAATTGCCTAGTGGAGCCTTGAGCAAAAGAGGCAAGGCCACCGAGTCCCACACAGCTTCTGGTTCAATTCCCTCCTGGAAGCTGCCTCCCGCGACTCCCCATCTGAGTGTCAGATGCTCGCCTGCTCACCACAGAGAACCAGATGGAAGCAGAGACAGTTACACTCCAGCCACACCTCCCCAACATGTGATGGGTTAAATCTGCGGATGCCACTCACAGCGGACCAAAGAAGTGGTACATGGCAGACCGCACAGAGGCCAGGTCCGAAGGGCTGAGCCACTTGCAAGAACAGATCATGTCCTGCCCGAAAGTGACAGCCTCGCACCTGAATGACCCTGAGAAGAGCTTGGCACCATGGCCTGGGGCAAACCGTTCAACACCCTCGATGCTGGACAGCAGGAAAAAGCTTGGTTTACTGACGGCTCTGGCTGGTGGAGGTGCGAAAAACAGCGGTGTAAGGTGGGAGCGCTCCAGCCCACCACAGATAAAGTACTGACACAAGAGGGTGTGGTGGAGGGGAGAGCCAACTGTCCAAGCTGGCAGCTGTGGCACTGATACGAAAAGGGACAACCAGGCGGGCCCAGGAGCCTCTTTTCCAATTAGTGCAACAGGATTTCTGGGCTGTGCCAAACAACACGTCAGTGTGGATGGGTTGGCGGCAGGAGACAGGGAGGCAGATCCATGGCTGCCTGCTCTGAGGACAACAGCACTGGCAGATCTTCTGAGAGATGGAACAACAAAAGAATAGTCAGGGTCCACCACGTCGATGGACACACCTCCAGGAAAACTACTGAAGCTGACGCGATGCCACTGTGGACTGAGCTGCTCAAATATGCTCTGCCACCATTTTCCCCAAGCAGAGTGACCCCGGAGCCTTGGCAGCATTGGTGCATCATAAATGTGTGCATATGGGGGCACTATGATGGACAGAGGATCTGGGGGTCTCATAATGTTGCAAGAACTGTGATGGCCAAATGCCCTATTTGTCAGCAATTAAAACCAAGGGCCACATTCGCTGGGGTTCGGGAGCTGGCCAAGTCTGATAAATTGACCATATCAGGCCTCTCCCCTGTCAAAATAAAAAGTGATATGTTCTCACGATGGTCAGCACATACGCGGATGTCCTGCCAGCGGGCCAACCAAGCACCATTTAAGCGTGCTCCATATGTGGAATGCCCTATCGGGTAACGTCCAACCAGCAATGGGTGGTGATGCCAAGCATTTGGGGCCACCTGCATATCCCCTACCACCCAGAGGCATCCAAGATCAATGAGTGAATGAATGACCTGTTCAAGGTATCGTATGTGACAAGTTGATTGTCAAGTCTTCTATCCACGAGTGGATGCAAGTGTATCGATTAATCCGGCGAGTTTGTGTCTGTGTGTGTCTTTTACTCCTCATGCGACTTCACTACATGTGTCAATAAAAGACAACTGTGTTCAAATTCGCCACCCTTGGGAACCCTCGAATCAGTTTCACACACATAATAATTGGTGCAGTGAGCAGGGTCCTTCGAGTTCCGACTGAACACAGCTGCAGTGGAGATGCTTTGGAATCGGGGCAGGAAATCGAGTGCAGCAGGGAGAACAAGATCTGCGGGTGGACTGACGAGAGTGCAGGGTTGGGGAGCTTGGCAAGCATGCTGGCGGACCACGGCAAACTGGTAGACTGGTCCAAGCTCCTGGATCCACATCTTGAGAAAATAGGTCACCACGTGTTGTCCCACTTCAAGAAGTCGGGGTTCCCAAAATCTAAGGGGAATCAGAGGGTGCCTTTTGGCTGCCAGTGTTTCTCCTGAGAAACCAATGTGAGATCATAGAAAGGAAAGATTTGGAGAGGGCCCAGGAAAATAAGGAGATAAAGGTGGTCCAGCAGCGCTGCTGTGCACTGCAGGAGGCAGCGCAGACTCCCCCAACCTGAGCCACTGATGTCGAGATGAGAGGGACAGAGGTAGCCAATAGGCATGCCAATCAAGGTCTGACTCCTCCCCACTCCCCCAGTGAGTGAGTTTGTACTGGCCATGGAGCGATTAGCTGAGGCCATTTGCCAGGATTCAGGCATTAAAGGTTTCAGAACAGGCCAGGAAGAGCATGAAATCAATTTATTTGCAGAAGTTGTTCTGATATATCTGACAGACCTGACACACTCATTGCCCAAGTTGTGCTCCACCCTGGAGGACTATCGGGAGATCTCTGGGTATAAGTTCTTTTGGGATATGTGCAAAATCATGTCACTTAGGAAGGGGGATTAGAGCCAATGTCAAGAAAATAGTCAACAAATGTGGCGGCAAAATGGGATCAAATATCTAGGAGTTAGAATAGATAACAACGAGTAATTTAGACCAGCTGAATTATTCTCCCCTTGCTTGGGGAAATTGAGGAGGGTTTAAATGGTTGGATGTCCCTGCCCATTACACTAGTGGTGTTACAGAGAGGGGAGGTGTCACAGAGTGGGGAGATGATGACACAGAGGGGGTGATGATGTCACTGCATGGGGCAGCCATAGCTGAGTCGTGCCATGGCACAGCAACAAGAGAAAGATGCCTCTCCTGGAAGGGGATTCTGGCCCACGTGTCGGAATAGGACGCAGTCTCATCCCAGGGACCCTCTGATCAACAGGGTTGTGTTTAAATGCACACTGCACCCATGGGTGAGATAAAGAGCCTGTTACAGGCTCCCCGACTGGGACAGAGCCTCCTCTGGCACCATCCTTCACCCAGTGTGCGCGGAGAGAATGGAGGCTGCATTTAATCCCCTCTCCCCATCCTGTGTGCAGGGCACTTTATGAGGCAGCTGGAGGGGACTGGGGAGGGGAGAACAATGGCATGTGAGGGAATACAGGGATGGGGTCTGTAGGAGTGGAGGGGAGAACCAAGGAATGGGGTTGCACCACAGGCTAATGTCAAGGGAGATTGGATCAGAGGTAGGGGACATAGGGTTGAGCTGGGGAGATGGGGTGCGAGGGGACGGAAGGCACTGGGGAAAACCATGGGGGTGGTGTTGGGTGGTGGATGAGAGTGTGGTAGAGGAATCGGGGCAGGGGAGAGTGTGAGGTGTCTGAGGGAGAAGAGAAGTTGCGAGGGGGATGGAAAGTAGACCTTTCAACAGAAATAGGACAGAGCTCCCCCTCCACCTGGAATGGGATCTGTCCACTGAGAGACAGGACCGCTCTTCCACCCACCCCCCCCCCCCCCGGGTTACAAGATCGCTTCCACCCTTGCATACACCCCCACACCCCCCCAACCGGGATAGGATTCTTTCCCCCAGTGGACCTGGATCAAGGTGCTAGAAAGTGTTTCTGCTGCGGCGGACCCAGCAGAGTTGAGCGGTGAAGCTTGGGGCTCTCTCCGCACCACCTGCTCCCTCATGCGACGAGGTCTCGCTTGCATCATAGAAGATCACGGTGTTGCTGAGCTTCTGGGAATGTGTAGGGCTTCTGCTAAACCCGTGGTGGGGTTCAGAGTGCTTCATCTCCCCGGGACGTGCTCCCATGGAGGGAGGGTTGTAAACAAAGTGAACGGCTGCAGAACTGGCCTCAGTCTGAGGAGAGTGATCAAAGAGGGACCTGGGGTGGCAATATTTCTACTGAGAGGCTGGAACGAACCACCAGAGGATTAATTCTGACATTTAGGTGACCCTTGGAAGGGAGTTAGAGGGAGGGGTAGAGACTAACTTGGACAGCAAGGCTGGGTTGGGATAAATGACCTGTTGTGTACCCTCTGGGTGTGTAAATGCTGCTGCTTCTGCCCCAGAGGACATGGCAATAAGGTCACAACAGAGGTGGCCACACCGTGTCATGGACCCAACGTCCCCAAGGTGGTGTCCTGCACAGATGATAAAATCATCGACAATGGATCTTTCGGTGTGGTGTACCAGGCAAGGCTGGTGGACTCCGGAGAGCTGATTGCCATCAAGAAGATCTTGCAGGACGAGAGATTCAAGGTGAGGGGGAGGAGCAGTTGTGTGGAAATGAAAAACCCTGATATTTAACTTTAGGGCCTACAGCACGTTCACAGGCCTTTGCGACACATGAGCCCGTTTCACACCATTACACCCAATTGACAAACACCCCAAACACATTTTTGAAGGGTGGGTGGAAAGAGGAGCATCTGACAGAGGCCATGGGGTTTGGAAACAGAGAAAGTCACACAAACCCACAACAGCACCCACCCTCCCCACACACACAAACACACACACACACACGCACACACACACACACACACACACACACACACACCTGGCAAATATCAGAGATTTTCTGCAAATTAATTGTTTAGTAGAAGCTGGGAAAACAATCATAAAAACTGAAATGATACTTCATTGAACCCCCTGACGAGTCCCCACTCCAGCGACACGAAAAGTCCCCGCAACTGACTCTCGAAAAGTCCCCCACTTCGGCCTCCCTTGGAGTTCCCCACCTCTGACCTCTTGACGAATCTCCTCTCCGCCTCCCCCCTCAACTTGGACAAGTCGCCCCTCAGGTCCCCGACCCATCGCCCAGCCTTGCTGACGTTCCTCTCTCGCCATAGAACCGCAAACTGCAGATCGTGCGAAAGTTGGATCACACCATCATCGTCCCTCTTCTCAACTTCTACTCCTCTGTAGTCAAGGTAAGATCCACCTGCACCCACCCCACCCTCACTCTGATGCATATCATTTGCTGCTACCTTCCCCATTCCTTCAATCGATCTGTCTCGCTGCAGTCTCTCTGTTGCCTCCATCCTGCCCCTCTGACCAGTGCCGACTCCTTGACGCTGGCTGCCCTGCTCCTCACCCATTAACTCATGACCTCTTGCCATTTCAACTCCAGACAGCAGCAGCCAAGACCACAAGACAAGGTCGCCAAATTCGGCCACTCAGCCCCTCCAGTCTGTTTCCCCAATTCATTTCACGAATGTATTTTCCCACATAACTCACTTCCCCAGAACCTTTTGGTGCCCTTCCAAATCAACGCCTGCTCTGAATCGTCCCAACAACTCAACCTACACATGTTCGACCCCAGCCAACACCCGGCTGCAAACATTTCTCATCTCGAAACGTCAATGGTTTTTCTCTCCCGGTGAATACTTGCCTCACGAGGGAGGGCGGTCAGAGCTGCACATTTTGTGCAGTCTCACCAGAAGCCGAATGATGGGGCAGCGGACGGGTCCACTACGGCCTGTTGACGCTCTGCTCGCTGATTCATGCCATGTTGTGTTGAGCAGTGGGGGCATCAGGCCTACAGAGAGCAGGAGGGGCTGGCACTCCAGTTGGGAGAGGCACTGGGTGTTGTAGGGTAAATCCAGCTGACATGTTTGTATTGTGTCTAAGAGAAAGAGGAGGTTTATTTGAATCTGGGTCTGGACTATGTTCCCGAGACGGTTCACTGCATGGCCCAGCACTTCAACAAGGCCAAGCAGCCCATTCCCATGATCTACATCAAGGTGGTTGTGGGTCTGGGTGGTCAAGTTGTCCACTGGGGCAAGCTTGGATGGTGGGGTTGGAGGATATGAAGGAGTTTACTGGCTGAGTCTCGCTGGGGACTGGATATCGATGAAGGGTGCATGAGGGTCTCAATGGGTATTGGTGAGGAGAGAAAGGGTAGTGAGGGGAGAGGGGTGGAGAGGATGATGAGGATGGATGTTGATTGGCAGGGAGGGGCCCTTCACCCACCTCCCCTTACCCTCAGGATATAGACCTGGCAAGTGTGGAGGCAGAGTGGTTCATGTTATATCGTTGTGTTGCCAGATGTTCATGTACCAGCTGTAGCAGAGCATGGCCTACTTCCATCCTCAGGGGGTTTTCCATTGAGACATCAAGCCCCAGAAGATGCTGGTAGATCCCGAGATTTCCTTCTTATTGCTCCTTTATTTCGGCAGGTAGATCCACCCATGTCTGTCCGTTCACCACCTCAACGCGGTCCTGATCCCTCTCCCCAACACGGCCTTGTCCCCTCCCCACCAGCTCTCACCCCTCCCCCACCAGCTCTCTCCCCTCCTCCCTCACCCAACTTGCCCCTTCCACAGCTTAATAACTTATTCTAAATAAGATTGTGGGGGGCTTAGATGGAATGAACAGCCAGAAACCTTTCCTAAAGTGTCAGGTGCAAATCTCAGAGAGCATCCGCTTCAGGTGAGGGGAGATTTTTTTTATGCAGAGAGTTGTGAGAGCTTTGAATGCGTCACCGGAGAAAGTGGTAGCGGTTGGTAGAATAGGTACATATAAAAGTCTCTGAGACGAGCATGTCGATGTGAGGGAACAGAATTTCCACATGATAGAGGAATTTGGGGATATGGCGAGAAGGCAGGGTAGGTCGAGTTAGGTCATAAATTAGATCAGCCATGATCGTATTGAATGGCGGAGCAGGCTCGATAGGCCATTTTTGTCCTAACCTGTTCCCACTTCCTATGTTCCTATGGGTGTGGTACAGGTAAAGGTTGAGGAGAACATTTACAAAGGTCAGTACAGCCTTTATGGGCCAAAGGGCCTGTACTGGGCAGCAATGCTTGATGTTCTAATGGATGCGGAAGCTCTGGGAAGGGGTAAGGGAGGAACTGGCCAGGAAGTCTGCAGATTCTGGGGCCGAGGGCAATGCCCAAACATGCTGGGCAAACTCATGGATAGTTTTGTGAGGAGCAGGTCCTGCTTCACGAGTCAAATTGAGTTTTTCGAGGAGGTGTCAAAGGAAATAGATGAAGGTCAAGGTCTGTATGTGCTGCACGAGGATTTTAGTAAGGTGCTTGACAAGGTCCCCACGGTGGCCTCATTCAGAATGTCCGGAGGCATGGGATCCATGGAGCCTTGGCTGTGTGGATTCAGAATTGGCTTGTCTGCAGAAAACAGAGGGTAGTAGTAGATGGAACAATGACTAGTGGCGCTCCAAAGGGATCTGCTCTGGGACCCCTGCTCTTTGTGATTTTTATGAATGATGATGGGAGTGGAAGGGTGGGTACGTCAGGGGATGACACAGAGGTAGAGATGTTGTAGACAGTGTAGAAGGTTGTCATAGGTCATCCAGTTTGCAGAGAAGTGACAGATGGAGTTCAATCCTGTAAATCAGATGTACTTAAATAAGCAACTGGTCCAGGTTTATTTCCAGAGTAATTTTCAAGGGCACGAATAACAGTTATTCCAAAGAAGGTTGGAGCCCCATTAAAAGTAGCTTCATATAGACCAATATCTTCATTGAATGCGGATTACAAGAATGTGTGGGCAGAGCACTTGGTTAATGGCAGGATTATGAACAGTGTGCAGGACTGAGATATATTTAGATCCTGCGCCATAAATCGCTCAAAGTTGCTGTGCAAATTGAGAGGGAGTTTAAGATGGTGTATTGTGCGCTGGCTTCCAGGAGTCAGGGGATTGAGTTCAAAAACCGAGAGGTATCGTTGCAGATGTATAAAATTCTCGTCAGACCACACTTGGAATATTGTGTGCATTCCTGGGGCGAGAATACCAGAGGACGTCTAAATAAGGTGAGCTGAGGGAAATTTAGGCAAGACGTGAGGGGTACATTTTATTCACACAGAATGTAGTGGGTGGCTGGAATGCATTGTCGGGGTAGTAGCGGAGGCTGGTCCAAAAAAGGCATGAAAAGGATTTTAATATGGACAGGAATTCAAGAAAAATGGAGAGTACTGGTGTGAGGGAGGGGTGGGTAACATTGTTGTGGGGTAGGTTCAGATGGATCAGCTGAATGGTCTCGACTGATCCATCCATGATTATCTAACATCTTGCTGCCATATCGTGGAGAACCAGGGTGTTGCATGATGGACACACGTTGCTCTGAGCTCTGCAGAGAGAGATCGTGGTTTTTGCCAAAACAGACTTCCTCAGGTAAAGCAGAGGAAGGGGAAAGGCTCCAGTGTTCAGGGGTAGGGGGGATGATGGGGAAAGAGTTGGGACCCTCCAAAGTCATTGTGATCAGGCCTCAGAGACAGTATCTCTATCACTCGTATTTCTCTTCCCAGGAGAAGGAGTGATCTCAGAGACAAGACACGAGTCCAGAGAACCTCGCATCCCAGCTGAACAGAGGACGGACAACATCATGATGGCCTGAACCCCTCCCCGTCGTATCCCTCTGGCCCTACCAACCCCATTCCCTGCCTCTTGCATGTCCCTTCACCCACTTCCCCTCTTCTCCTCTACCCCTCCTCCATCCCAACCCCCTCCCGCTCACCTTCCCCTTCTCCTGCCCTCACAACTATGCCCTAACCCCAGCCCTCCACTCTTCACCTCCCCCTTCCCCTCCGCCCTTCCCTTCCCCTTTCCCCCTCCCCTTCCCCTCCCCCATCCCCTCCCCTAACCCTCCCACTTCCCCTCCCTTTCTCCTCCTCCCCTTCCCCTCCCCCTTCCCTTTCCCCTTCCTACCCCTAACCTAGGGGAAGGAGGGGGAGGGGAAGGGGGTAGGAGAAAGGGGGTAGTGGAAGGGGGTAAGGGTAGGGGTTGTGGTAAGGGGTAGGGTAGGGGGTAGTGGTAGGGGGTGCGGGGATGGGGAAGGGGTAGAAGGTAGGGTTAGGGGAAGTGGGTAGGTTGTTAGGGATAGGGTAGGGATAGTGGTAGGGGGTGCGGGTATGGGGAAGGGGTAGGAGGTAGGGTTAGGGGAAGGGGGTAGGTTGTAAGGGATAGGGTAGGGGGTAGTTGTAGGGGGTGTGGGTATGGGGAAGGTGTAGGAGGTATGGTAGGGGAAGGGGGTAGTTGTAGGGGGTGCGGGTATGGGGAAGGGGTAGGAGGTAGGGTTAGGGGAAGGGGGTAGGTTGTAAGGGATAGGGATAGGGTTTAGTTTAGGGTTGGGGAAGTTGGGTAGAGTTAGGGTTAGTGTTAGGAGACATGGGGTCGGGCTATATCTTGGTTTATGGTTAGGTCTATAGTTCGGGGAAGTGGGCTTGTGTTAGGTATAGGGGAAGGGGGTAGGAGCAGGGGGGTAGAGGAGGAGTGAGGTTTGGGGTTAGGGGATGGTGGGTAGCATTAGGGTTGGGGTTAGGGGGCGGCATAGGCGTAGGAATAAAGTTAGGTTTAGTGGACGGGGTGGCGGTAGAGTTAGGGGACGTGGAGTGGTGGTAGTGGGTATCGGTAGTGTTAAGGTTAGGTTTAGGATTTTGTTAGGGGTTAGGGTTAGGAGTAGGAGGAAGGGAAGGGGGAGGGGAATGGGGGAGGCGAGCGGGGGACGGGAACTGGAGACGGGAAGGGGGAGGGGATGTGGGAGGGGAACGGGCAGTGGAAAGGGGAGGGGAACGGGGTAGAGGAAAGGGGAGGTGAACGGTGGACGGCATCCCTAGCCCCTCCCCTCCCCTTCCCTTCCCCCGCATTTCCCCTGCCTCTCCTCTCCTCCTTCCAGAAGAAGCTGGGCCTCTTTCCGTCCAGAACCTCCCTGTGGTTTCAGAGCCTCCGTTTCAGGAAGTGCCTTCGACGCTTGCTGCTGGACAGACATCTTGTCTCTTGATTCATTCTGTACCGTTGATATTAAATTTAAAAATGATTGGGTTTTTTAAAGCTTGAACTCAAAAGCTGGTCCAGATAGACAAAACAGAAACAGGCCCTTCAGCCCCTCTCTCCTGCTAGCTGAGCTGTTGTAATCAGTCCATATTCCTCTCACCCTTTTCATTCTTAGCTCCCATCCTGCTCATGTTGCCTTGTCAATCGCACGGCCTGTGGGAAGAAGCTACTTCCCTCCCTGGCTGCTCTGCTTTTATTCCTCCATATCTCCTTCCTGATGGCAGGGCGACAAAGATGCTCTGTGCTGGATATCTATGAGTCTATGTACAGAGCCCATCCCTGCAATCAATCAGAGGACCATTGCCTTGAGGTGGCACCCATGTTGCCTCTCCCTCAGCACTCTCAGAACACTACTGCACCCTCCTTCCTTTCCTTTCCCAGGTCTCAGTAACCCGCTGACAATTCCAGTCAGCTGCCATGTCTATACCGTGCCCCACCTAAACCGCTGGATCGACCAGCGCCTTCTCCCCTCAAGAGTTCGAGGAATCCACTCTCTTGCAATGTCCTGCTATCGAATGCCCTGCATCCTCCTTCCCACTTGGTTCCTCCTGTTATCAGGCGCCTGGATGGACCCCACCCTGTTGAAACTACCCATGTTCTCACTGATCTCTCTGCGCCTCTGCCCTCCATCCAGGGGTCTTGGATTTCTTGTGGGGGTGGTGGAGAACAAAGCACCAACTTAAGGAGATGGGGAGCAGTACAAAGACCCCCAGGTCCAGGAGACAGGGAGAACCACACAGATACCCATCTCTGTCATTCGGGTAAAACCTGATTATCAGGTGCAATGTGCAAGGAACTTTCGGTCCTGCTGCACGTGGGCCAGGTTTAGCCCATCCCCACACCACCACCCTGTCAATTCCCAAAACAAATTTCCTATTCATGTGGGGGTCCAAAATGGATAGAGTCTGGAGAAGGACAGTGTACATCGTCAATCAATGGGGACAAGGGTGTAACCAGCATGGCCATAATTGTGTGTGGCTGTGCTTGCAACCAAAGTGCAAGGGCACCAAATGCTGCTATGTGCTGAGGTTCTACCTGGCTTAGGTGTTGCGAAAGATTGGCCTGGCCCTGGTGCTGCACAATGTTCCAGTCAGCAAGACTTTGCCCCTTTACCTTCCTGGGAACGGTTTCATAGACAAACACATTTGACCACAAAGCCATCAGGCAGTGGTCAGCAGAGAATGTCTGACACAGAGACTCTAGGACTAGATGGGATACTGCGGGGTGGTCCACGGAGCAGAGCATCCAGAGACAGACATCCAGAACTGCTGGAAAACCAGAAACTCAGTGAAAGATGCCCTTCAGTTTGCCTGAAACCCAGATGGGAGTAGCAAACACTAGAAGACATCTGTCTAAAGCAAAGGGAGGAAGATTTAGGGGAGATATCAGGGGTATTTTCTTTTACCCAGAGTTGTGGGTGTCAAGAATGCCTTGCCAGGAGTAGTGATGAAGGCCAAAACATTAGGGGCATTTTAGGGGTTCTTAGTTACATTGAGGGGCTGAGACCAAGGAGGATATTCTCCAACAGCAGAGGGTGGCAGTAACCACAATATGTCAAAGTGGTGGCAATGAAGCTAAACAGAGACCATCTAATGTGACTGTGCGCCTGGCTGCGGGAATTTGGACTTACTATATAGACCTTGCTAAGTGCTAGTTCAGGTTGGAAACGTTCGACTTCCTTGGGGGTCAAATCAACAGGCACGGAACTAAACCCTGCTTGAAAAGGTAGAGTTTGTTAAGTGCTTCCTCAAACCCCACATAATGAAGGGGCTGCAAGAATTCACTGGTACGATTAATTTTTATCACCGATTCATACCGGTAGTGGCCGACATCATTTTTTTGTTTTTAAACTTTATTTAAGATTTTATAACATGAATAACATATAGAATTACATTTAAAAAATTAAGAACAAAATAATAAAATTACAATACAGTATCAGTAATCTAAATAAAGTATACCCTCCCCAATAATTATTACACATTAATAACCCAACTCAAATTAGTCCAACCCCCCCTTCCCCCCAATATAAAGAGTGAAGAATTAATAAAGTTAATAATATATGTGAGAAAAAAACCCACTTACAAAAAAAACCAAAAACATAACCGATTAAAATACTAACAAAAAGAAAAGTAATTAATACTAAGATATCAGACTTAAAAAACATATTTAAATCAAACTTAAATGCATATATTTAACAGAGTTAAGATGAAACATATAATTAACAAACTTAATATAAAAAATTAGTAAAATTAGTAACATTGTCTATCAAAAATTCTTAAACAATAATCAATTCTTTAAAAAAAATTGTAGCATGAGAAAAAAAAAGATGAAAAATAAAACTTTCTGTATAGAGATAAACCTTCACCAAATATCAACTAACTTCACATCTAACATCATATTAGTCACATAAACTGCCATCTTAAAACAAAATTCCAACCTCATTAAACATTGTACAATTCAAATTTGGTACTCTTCCACCATTTTTCCCTTTTAACCTTGAATAATTACCCAATAAAAGCTCCAATACCACATTTAAATATCCCCAAACATTACGTTAAAATTCAGATATCCAAATAATAAAAATACATCTACAACGAAATCTATATCTTCAACAAATAGAGCATAAGCCACAAACAAAATTCAAGCCTCATTAAGAATTGTACAATTCAATTTATAACTTTCACCATTATTCCCTTCGTTCTATAACTAAAATAGCAAAATAATATGCACCAGAATTACCACTCCTTTCACCTTAAAGTTAAAGAAAAAATATTTAAAAAAAACTTATCCATCCCATTCACATTTAAATTTCAAATATTCCTGATCTACTGAATAAACTTTACAAAAAAAACCACATGAATTTTTAGTTTTTTAAACAATCAAATACTTTCTTATGCTTTTTTTTATAAACACAAAAGAAAACCCTTAACTCTTTAATCTAATAATACAAAAAAAGGAAAAATAACAGGTAGGAGGTTAAAAATACCCCCTCCCGTCTAAACCACGCAATTCGGTAACTCCCAAAAAAAATGGGTGTGAGATAACTCACACGTAGCAGATGACTTTCAGGAAATAGTGCCCATCCAGTTCTCTCCCCCAACTCTCACTTCATCTTAAACTAACATCATCATTATTTAATATTCCTTTTTTAAAAAAAAATTAAAAAAAAAGAACAACTCTTCTTTTAATCAGCTCCAACTGCCGAGTCACCATTACAACCATTCCTTCTTGGAGCACGGCTCTTTTCTTCCATCTCTCGTCTCCTTAGAGATCGCGGCGACTACGTCTCTGTTGAAACCGAGTAATTGGCAGCTCTTGAGCAAATGCTGTAGCTTCCTTTGGAGAATCAAAGAACTTTGGTTGGCAACCATCTTGAAAAACCTTCAAAACAGCTGGATATCTAAAGGTTGCCTTATAACCTTTCTTCCACAACAACTCTTTAGCAGAATTGAATTCCCGTCATTGGAACATAACTTCTTGACTCAAATCTGCATAGAAGAAAACTCGATTATTTTGAATCATCAAGGGTGATTTTCTCTTGTGCATTTCTAATAGCCACTCGTAAAATTATTTCTCTGTCGTAATAATTCAACCAACGAACCAAAACAGGTCTTGGACTTTGACATGAAATAGGTCTTCTACGCAAGGCTCTGTGAGCACGTTCCAGTATTATATCTTCCGGGAAATGTCTTGACCCAGCACCTGCGGAATCCATTCAGTAAAACATTTTCTTGGGTCTGGTCCCTCCATTCCTTCCGGCAAACCAATAATCTTTATATTGTTCCGTCTGGATTGGTTTTCCAAATAATCAATCTTTTTCACCAAATCTTTATTTTGAGTTTGTAAGTCTTTGACCATTTTGGTCACATCTGAAACATGATCTCGTATTTCGTATATATCTTCTTCACACGAATTAAATTTATCTCTCACTTCAAGCTTAAAAGCTCCAAACTCAGCCATCTGTTGAGAATGTATTTTCACCACAGAGTATTAAACCTAGTACCAAGTTCAGTCATAATCTTGGATAATCCCTGCATTGTATAAGATAATTTAGATTCAAGATTCACAAGAATCTTTTCAATTGGAAGAGATTCTGGCTCAACAGATTCCTGCTTCTTCTGCATAACCAAAGGGTCTTCTTTTGCTTCCTTCATTCTGGTTCTCTTCCTTGTAGTATAGCTGCGTGTGGAAACCCCTGCCACAGCCTCTCCAGCAATGACTGGAGGACGCTGGCCGGGGTTTTCTCCAGTCCATCAAGTTGTATAGGTTCTTTTATCTCAAAAGGTGCAGTTTGCAGTGCCACCGCTACAGTTGACAAATGCCTTTCCCCAGCCGGTACTTCAACTGATGTTACTACAAGTGGTTCATTCATAACATTGCCGTCAGATGCTACTGCACATGTGCGAACCTGAGTAACTCTTTGTTCTAAAGGCTGTTTGGCATCCTCTTTAGAGGGCTCTACCGATGTAATATTGAACTCAACATCCGAAAGCTGTACCTTTCTCCTGGGATCCATTTCAGGCTGAGTCTCGATGTCTTTCCTGTAGGTAGGCTCCAAAACTTGAACTTTTGGAAAATGTAGTTTTTTGATAATCTGTTGTCGTTTTTTTTTTGCTCTTTTCCACCAATTTTACCATCATAAGTTAAATTAACAGCACTGAAGTTATCTAAACTTTTAAAGAATTTTAACGGGCATTTCTAGACAAAACATTAAGATAGAGTCAGGAGAGGACTGGAAGGCACGTCTGATCCTTACGCCATCTTGCCACGCCTCCCCGTGGCCCTCATCATGCGGAGAAAGGTAAAGACATTACCTGGGACAATAGGATTTGGAGGCGTCCAGAAGGCCAAGGACGCACTGGCCAACACAACCCTTGTGGTACACGCCAGGCCAGAGACACCCACCACTCTCACAGTAGATGCTTCCTGCACAGCAGTAGGGGATGCACTGGAGTAATTCATCAAAGGGGAATGGCAGCCCCTGTCCTTCTTTAGCAGACACCTCTGGCCACCTGAACTCAAATACAGCGTCTTTGACTGAGAACAATTGGTGCTGTACCTGGCAGTCAGGCACTTAAGGTATTTTTGGAAGGTAGACAATTCAGTGTCTTCATGGACCAGAAGCCATTATTTTTTGCCTTCCATAAAGTGTTAGACCTGTGGTCGGCCAAGCAGCAGCGACTCCTCTCATATGAGTCTGAGTTCACTACAGACATTCAACACATCGTGGGTGACGCATTGCCCCATCCCCGCAATCAAGTCTGTCCAGGCCCTGTCCCAGTGAATAGACTACTTAGCCCTCGGCAGGGGACAGCAGGATGACCCTGAGATCCTTGCAAGCAAGACAGCAATGTCCAGGCTCAGGCTAGACGATGTTAACATCGATCCTGGTAAGTAGACGGTCCTCTGCGACATTTCAATGGCAAACCCCACCTCATCGTGCCGACAGCATTGAGGTGGCAGTTTTATGATGAGGTGCACAATCTGACGCACCCGGCCATCAGTACTGTCAAAATGGTGGTCAATCGGTTGGTCTTGCTGAGCCTCCAGAAACAGGTTGTCAGTGGGCCAAGGCCTGCACACTCTGCCAGATGATCAAAATACAGACATACGTGAAGGCACCATGCCAGACATTCGAGCCAGCACCACATAGGTTCAGCCACATCTACAATGACATTGTAGGGTCACTACTGGCCTCCCGCGGGATGAGTTACCTTCTCACCATGATTGCCTGCTCCATGAGGTTCCCCGAGGCGGTCCAGCTGGCTGACACAACCACTTGTGTCCTCCATTAAATTGGAAGCGGTAATAAATATAAAGGAAAGTTTGATAATAAATAGTCTCCCTTGCAGTTGGGGTACAATGTATTTCTTGAGATCAGAGGAATCCTGGAGCCAAGACAAAGTGATCCTGTGTTTCCCAAGGATTTGATTGAGTTGTTGGGGTAGTTGTAAGTGGAAGGGCCGAAAGGTCTCCTGCTCCTTCCACTGCCTTTGTTTTCTGTCTTGCGATGCTGATTGGGTTCACCTGTGTGTTCGCTCGCCCGCTCGCTGATTGGTTGCTTCAGTTGCGCGAGCCAATGGGTTGATTCAGTGAGGCCGCTATTGGATTGGATGCTGAAGTCTGGTTGGATTGATGGGCTGTTTCGCGAGCTGATTGGCTCTTGCTGTGAGGAGGCGGGACATTGGCGGCGGCGTCGTCTGCTCGGGGTCCGTCGCGTCGCCGCGGGCCTAAAGGGAAGAAGTTGGCGGCAGCGCCGGGACCTTCCTCAGCCGCGCGGTCAAGGGAAAGCGGGCGACCCGCAGCCCGCCGGGCCCCACCCGGGAGTGGCCGGTACCGGCGGGGTGTTTGGGTGGAGCCGAGGTGTCGGTGCAGGGGGCGGGGAGGGGAGGGGGATGAGGGAGAGGGAGGGGGATGGGAGGGGCGGGAGCCCGGAGGGGGCGGGGCAGGTCAAGGAGGGGAGGGGGCGGGGCCAGGCAGGGGTAAGGGGGAGGGTGAAGGGGGAGTTGGAGGGTGAGGGGGAGGCTGGGCAAGGAGGGGAGGGGGAGGGAAGGGGAGGGGGAGGGGAGGTGGGCAGGGGGGGGGAGGTGGGCAGGGGGGGGGAGGTGGGCAGGGGGGGGAGGTGGGCGGGGGGGGAGGAGGGCGGGGGGGGAGGAGGGCGGGGGGGGAGGAGGGCGGGGGGGGAGGAGGGCGGGGGGGGAGGAGGGCGGGGGGGAGGAGGGCAGGGGGGGGAGGAGGGCAAATCCACACTAATTGGGGACTGGAGGTGAAGAAATTCTGGATCCAATTGCACAGTATGTTGTGGCGACCCAGGACTTTGGAGTTTCCTCATCAGCTTTGATGGGAGGATGGTATGGAATGCCAGACTCTAGTCAATAAAGAGCATTCTGATGGATTCACCTTTGTCATCTGGGTGTTTCAGGGTTTTGGCAGAGCCAGTGAAGATGGCATCTGCCATAGGTCTGGTACTGCATTAACCAAATTGGAATTGATCCATGTCGCCCTTTGGACAGGAGATGATGTACTTCAACACCAGCCCCTCAATCCACCCTATCACTGGATGTGAGTGTCACTCGTCAATCATCATTTAGGCAGATTACCCCACTCTTTGGAACTGGTATGTTTGATGCCTATTTGAAACAGGTGGGTGCCACTCCCTGTCGGAGTGAGATGTTGAAGATATCCATGGCCAGTTGGTCAACACAGGTTATCAGTCCTCTGCTGGGTTCTCCATCCAGGCTTGATCCTTTCCTTTGATTCACTCTCCTGAAGGCAGCCCATGTTGTCATTTCGGTTACTGATAGCAGCAGATCATCAAGGGATGTAGGGGGGGAGGGGGCATTTGCGATGGTTCTTCCCTGTACTAGTGGTCATATCAGGTGTAGAAGGCATTGAGTTCATGTGGAGTGAGGCTTTGCCATCTCCCACTGCACCAGATTTGTTTTTGCAGCACTTTATGACATTTACGCCCCTGTCACAGCTGATGGGTATCCTTTGTTGTTTCCATTCTCATGCTGAATCTCCACTACCTGCGAGATGGCTTTCCATGGTTCGTATTGGCTCCTTGTGTATCTGTATCTCCAAACTGTGATTTGGCTCTCAGCAATTTCTGGATATTGTTGTTCATCCAGGATTTCTGGTTGAGAAAACTCCCTGAACAATTTGGTGGGGACACCCTTGTCCACAGCTGATTTGATAAAGTTCGCTATGTTCCTGGTACAGTGATTCAGTTTCTCAGGTGAGTTCTTGAACACGATCCAATCCAGGGACTCGAGGCAGTCCTGCAGCTGGCTTCCCCTCCCGTGACCACCTTCTGGTTGTCCTGATCTAATAAGTGTTGTGAGCAATTTTAGGCCCCATTTCTAAGAGAGGATGTGATGGCCCACAGGTGGTTTACAAGAATGATCCTGGTGATGAGAGGAATAATGTTTGAGGAGCATTTGATGGTTCTGGGCCTGGACTCGCCCGAGTTTAGAACAATGAGACAGGACCTCATTGAAATCTGATGAATAGTGAAAGGGCTGGATAGAGAGGATGTTGCCAGTCGTGGGAGAGTTTAGGATCAGTGGGAACAACCTCAGAATAAAAGGATGTCTGTTTAAAACTGAGATGCAGAAACCTTTTCATCTAGAGCAGTGATTTTCAAACTCCTCCTCCACCCCACCCCCACCCCCCGGATCATATTCTACTTAATCCTTATGCCAGAAGTGCTCTGTTAGTAAGGGATTACTTAAAGTGGGAGGTGAGTGGAAAGAAAGTTTGAAAACCACTGTTTTAAGTGTACCTCATTGACTTGTTCTGTGCGTGGTTTCATAACTCCAGAGGAAATGGGCCAGTGACAATTTTTCTCAGGCAAAATATTTCCTTCACAATTGGGTCCACTGCAGTCTTTCTCAGCCTTTATTCCCATTCATATTCCACTTTAAGCAATCTCTTACTCATTTTTCAACACTCCAAGGAATAAAGTCCCAACCTGTTCAACCTTTCCCTGTAGCTCAACTCCTGAAGACCTGGCAGCATCCTAGTAAATGTTCTCTGCACTCTTTCAATCTTACTAATACTCTCCCTGTAGCTAGGTGACCAGAACTCCACACAATACTCCAAATTTGGCCTGACCATCTACTTATCCAACCTCACCATAACTTCCCAATTCCTATTTTCAATATGTTAATTAATGAAGGCCAAGATGACAAAAGCTGTCTTTAGAACCCTGTCGTCCTGTGACACCACTTTCATGGAATCATGTAACTGTGTTTTATCTCTTGCTGCCGATTGGTATAACTTCTCTGTTCAATTTCATAATGTTGGCTTCTGGACTATTTTATTGTGCCCTTGATCTAGAGCACACATGTCAAACTCTGGCAAGCGGGCCAAATGTGGCCCGCGATATAATTATATTTGGTCCGCAAGATCATTTCAAAAATGTATTAGAGGTGGCCCACCGATGCTGTTTTTTGGTAATGTCACCCCCACCATCCTCCCCCTTCATTGCACATCCTTCCCCATTGTAACACGAGAAATTGTAACACGAGAAGTCTGTCGATGTCATCAGCCGGCAAGCCGGTTGGAACGCTCCCCGCACAACCAGTCACTTCTCCCACCTGTCGAGCGGTGCGGCGGATTGGCGAGCGCCTGTGATTTCCTGTCGGCGCGACGGGCATGGCAGGCTGCGTATGGCCCCTGGGAAGCGCGAGCCCCGCGCGACTGGCACCGGACAACACTTCCACAGCACAAGCGCACTTCTCCCAGTCGCCACGGCCTTCAGCGCTTGCACCCGCGCGGACCCCAGGGACAGCTGGTTTGGCCCTGCACATGAAGAGAGAGATGGTGGCTGTCCGCAAAAGCTGATCGGCAGCGCACTGGGCCTGAATGGGTGGGTAAGCAGGGGTAGGCAGAGGGTGTAGGTGAGGAGTAATGGGCAGGGGAAGTTATGGTGGTGCGAGGGGCAGTTAGAGGGAGGGATGAGTAGAAGGAGGGGTGGATAGGGAAGAGGTAAAAGGGAAGGGGCAGGGCGAGTAGGGGAGGGGTGATTAGAGGGTGAGAGACGGGTAGAGGGAGGAACAGGTTGAGGGGAGAGGCAGTAGAGGGGCGTGTATAGGATGGGGTAGGTAGAGGCAGAGCGAGTGGAGTGAGGGGTGAGTAGAGGTCGGGTAAAGGACTGGTCAGATAGAGAGATGATGGGTCGAGGGTGAATAGAGGCCTCGAGCCTGAGGAGTGAGCAGGAAATGCTGAGTCCTGATGCAGGCCAAAATGGACACAGCATTACATATGTTGAAAGAAGAGAAAACATACAGATGTTGTTGAAAATTTTCAATAAATATTTAGTTCGGCCCTCGACTTAGTCCAAGTTTTTAATTTTGGCCTTCTGTGAATTTGAGTTTGACACCCCTGATCTAGAGAGTAATGGCAGGGCAAAACAATTTTGTTTTCTTTTGTCAGGTCAAATTTTGTCACATTGATCCAAAAACAAGTATTTTCACCATTCCTTCATTTCAGATTCTCTGCAGCTGTGGTATTGTTCCTCACAGTGACGGCATCATGTTTGTCTTGTTTATCCTTTACCCCTCCATCCAGACAGATGTGGTGATCAATGAGTCGACTCCACTCATCCAGCACCACTGCCATTTCTGCAGCTTGGGCTTTTCATCCCACGTATTCAGTTTGTTATTTCCCCTCTTCTTTTTCTCAGCAAAGAGAATCAGGTTTGTTTGATCATCTTTCTGAATCCCAGTGAAAGGTTATCGACCTGAAGGTTTTAACTCCGATTATTTTTCCAGTAGATGACCTGCTGAGTATTTCCAGCATTGAGATTTTATTTTACTTTCTTGGTGTATTACTGAGTACTTTGAATGGGAGAAGAAATGTGGGTTGGGTTTAAGTGGAGAAGTCTAGATCATGGAGTGGATTTAGAAAAATAGACATAAAAGGGGAGGGTGCATGGAAATAGTTAATTCATCTTTTGAAATGTTTTTTGAGCTATGATTGTTTTCTGATGTACGCGCAGTGTTCAGAATTAAAAATTTATTGTGATGAACATGTCAGAAAATTTGTCATATTGTGGCAATAATACAGGTGCAAATATTGATCTAAATTACATTTTAAAAAAAGAAATCCATTTGTGCAAAATGAAGAGTAAGTGAGGGAGTGACTGTGGTTCCTTGTCCATTCAAAAATCTGATGGCAGAGGGGGAGAAGCTGTGTTTGTACCATTGGGTGTTCGTCTTCATGCTCCTGGACCTGTTTCCCTGGTGATCACAGTGTGAAGTACGCCTGGTCTGGGTGGTGAGGGTCCTTGAGGATAGAGGTTGTTTTCTTGAGACTGCCTCTTGGAAAAGTCCTTAATACATGGGCGAAGGATGAAAGGGGAAAAGTTTAGTGGAAACATGAGGGGGAGCTTCTCCACACAAGGTGGTGGGAAAGTGGAACAAGCTGCCAGCTGCATGAGGAAATGTGAGCTCAATGTTAGCAATGAAGAGTTTGGACAAGTTCAGGGATACGAGGGAGATGGAGGGTGATGGACTGGTTGCTGGTCAGTGGGACAAGGCAGAATAAGAGTTTGGCACAGACTAGAAAAGCTGAAGGGCCTGTATCGGTGCTGTTATATTCTGTGAATCCATGGAGTGATGCACTGGGTCATACATCTACAACCCGACAAAACTACCATGGTGCCTGCACAAAAGCACACAATATGCAGCACGTAATGACCAAATGAATCAACTAAATAAATATATGTAGAGGGCCAAGCGGGCACACAGCCCACGTTGTGAACCGTTGGTGACGCAGTTCTCCGACGTCGCGCAATACCATAAAACAGACCACTGGGCACTCACCCATTTAATGGACCACACGTGCACGGTGCTGCATGCCGAGGAACAGCACGTTGATCTGTGGTGTCTTCTACGGGTAGGTACAGGACATTCACAGGGCTTAATTTAAACCTGCTGGTTCCATGGATCGATAGCAAACTCTTAATAATGTCTCACCATGTCTCATTTGGCAGCCTATAATATACCCTCATCCTTCTTATTTTTTCATTTTACCCACACTGCCTCCCTCGATGAGCCCTCCTTTATCTTTCTCTGGATTCTAGCTGTTGTAAGCCAAGAAACATTTTTGTAAATCTTCTCTGCACTCTCTCCATCTATCTATATCCTTCCTTTGACAAATGAGTCCAGAACTGAACACAATACTCCAAACCTGGCCTCACCAATGCCTTCAACAGTCGCAGCATCATTTTCCAGCTGTACTTTATGCTATGATATATGCCATAACCACCCTGTCTACCTGGCAATCCACCTTCAAGGAACTCTGTACCGTAACTCCAAGATCCCTCTGTTCCTCTGCATTCCTCGATGCCCTCCCCTTAACTGCATATGTCTTAGTTTGGTTATTTTTTCTGGAATGCAGCACCTCACACTTGTCGACATTAAATTCCTTCTGCCATCTTTCAGTCCACTTTTCCAAACAAACCAAATCCTGTAATCTAAGAAAACCTTCCTCACCACCACCACTCCCCCTATTTTCATATCATCTGCATATTTGCTTACCCAGTTAACCATCCCATTTCATTCCCTAACCACAGATCGAACATTGCACCCCCTGTAGTGGGCATCTCCACATACTGCTGCAAAAAGCAGTCCTGAACACATTGTATAAACTCTAAGCCATCCTGCCCTCTCACTGACTGTGTTTCCCAATCGATGTTAGGAAAATTGAAATCCCCAAACAACACCACCCTATTCCTACTGCAGATCTCAGCTAATTCCTTGCACATTTGCTCTTCTAATTCTCCCTTCCCATTTCCCAGACTATAATGTACCCCTATAATAGTAACCTCACCCTTCTTATTTTTTAGTTTTACCCACACTGCCTCCCTCGATGAGACCTCCAGTCTCTTGCCTGAGCACCGCTGTAATATCTTCCCTGACAAGTAATGTGGTATATAAAAGAAGTCTGTAAAGTTTGAATAAAGCAGTCTTGTGTTGACTAACATGGGTATGTATATGACTTTAGTAGCTGTACCGAAGTTGCCGCCAGAAATGGTGAGCCCCGAATGCAAAATTCAGCCGAAGCTTGAATCTCCAGTGATCATGGACACAACGACTGCAGCAGCTGCCACCACGGCTGCAGTTAAACCAGGTTCTGCCTATTTCTCCTGGAATTGACTAGACATGAGCTTTTAAATATGGAGGGCCTGGGTGACAGGGATGCATCTAATCTAATGAATGAGATGCTCGTATTAGCAGATGGCCATTCTCATTGTTTACTTTTTGAGACTCTATTCCTGTCCAAACTCCCAGGTCGTGTCGCAATACCAATCGTTAACATGGATTTCTGCCATCCCCATGATGTAGCGTGGGAGGCTGACAGGCTCGATCATACTGCAATGCAATCATCTGCTCACAAACAGCCGCTTTGATCAGTAGATCCATCTCCTGTGTCCTACAAGCCTCCTATATCTGCAGTTCAGTTAAAAAAGGATGAATGCACTGACAGGCGGTGAGAATGGTGTTTTTACCATCGCCAATGGGGAAAAAAGCACATAGATGTGTCCCGCCATTTATCTATTAGAAAAAAGGCAGGAAATGAAAAGAACGGCTGCCAGTTGGGGCCTCGGCATCTGGCACAAGTACCGACTGGCCTATTGTATCTTCAAGACGACGCTAGTAAGTGCAAATATCCAACCAACCTATTTTGAAAAAAAAACATAAATAACAACACTTGGCTCTTCAAGCAGCAAATGGGGCTACAATTCCCTGCTTTAGCAAAGGACGGGTCACGATTGGGAAAGGAGGTGTGACATTCCGTCGGAATTGTGTATTGTCTTCCGTTGCACAGGTCATTTTGGGTGCAAATTTTTTAAGGTCCCATGATTTGCCAGTAGACGTGAAGTGGAGGAAATTGGTCATTCCACCACTTTGAAAACATACCCACTGGTATGCAGCAAAGGGAGAATTTCCTACCTCGGGATGCATACCCCGCACAAAGATGCGTATGCTGTCCTGCTCAATGAATTTCCCACCATTATCTCCTAATTTCAACACCTCCAAAACAGACCAAGGTGTGTCCCATTACATAGACACTTCAGACCTGCCAATTTACGCCAGGGCTCATCATCTTCCAACTGATTCACTGCGGCAGGCAAGGGCAGAGTTTACTGCAAGGGAGATATTAGGCATCATTCAGTGCTTCAACAGTCCTTGGGCATCACCGTTCCACACGGTACCCAAAAAAACAGATGGATTGAGACCCTGCGGCAATTACTGTAGGCTCATTAACTACACCCAACAGATACCCTCTCCCTCATATGCAACATTTTTCTGCCCATCTGCACATTTTCCATGTTTTCTCCAAAGTTGATCTTGTCAAGGGATACAGTCAGATCCTGGTCTATAAGGATGACATTGTTACCCCTTTTGGGCTTTTTGAATTTCTTAAAGATACCATTTGGGCTGAAGAATGCCACTCAAACTTTCTAGCATCTTATAGATGCTTTGGGCAGAGTTCACTTCCATCTACTTGGATGACGTCCTCAAAGCCAGTCAAACTGAACAGGATATAACCAACTGCATTTAGGCTGTCTGTTCCAATGGCTGCAGGAATTCCATCAACCATAGCAAATAACAATTTGGCAAGTCCACCATCGACTTCCTGGGACACAAGATCATGGTCAATGGTGTATTTCCCTTAACCATCAAGGTAGAGGCAGTCTGTGCTTTTCCAACACCTACCACGGTTCAGGGCCTGCAGAAATTCTTGGGCATGAAAAACTTCTTCACCGATTCATTCCAGCAGCTACTGACATTCTTCGACCATGGTTTCCGATCCTCACCACAAAGCACAGGGATGATCCCTGGAGAACAGAGGCAGAGGTTGAGTTTGCAATGCCAAAGATGCTTTAATCAACGCAGCAATGCTCCCCCATCCTAACCCCGACACTTCCTTGACATTTAGTCCTGATGCCTCGAGTACGGCCCTGGGTGTGGTTCTTGAGTAGTACGTCGATGGCCATTGCCAACTCCTCATGTTCTTTTCCTGACATCTTTGGCCATTGGAGATGAAATATCGTGCATTGTATCAAGCCACATGGCACTTCTGATTTGTTTTGGAGGGTCGGCATTTCACTGTGTTCATAGACCACCAGACGCTCGTTTTTGCCTTCAGCAAAATAACGGATCCATGGCCGGCAAGACAGCAGGGTCACTATCATATATTTCAGAATTTACCATGGACGTGCGCTATATTTCTGGTAAAAACAATGCCGTCACGAATATTCTGTCCAGACTGACTGTATATCATATTCAGCGTGACATTGATATTCTGGAATTAGCCAGTGTCTAGACAATGGACCCCGATGTTCAGGCATACAGTACGGCCATTACTAACCTGGACATACAGCAGGGGGCAGCACAACTGGGTGGCCAACCTTACTTCGTGACATGTTTTTGGGCTACACTCGACCAGTGATTCCACCATCTTGGAGGCAACGTCTTTTTGACCAGATACACAGCTTGTCTCATCCATGCATCAGAACATCTGTCAAGCTCATGTCAAATAAATATGTATGACATGGACTGAAAAAATGTGTCGCTCAATGGGTTTGAACATGTACCTCCTGCCAGACTGCCAAAATTCAGTGCCACATTAAGGCACCTCTTCAACCTTTCCCATCGGTACGCAGGCAGTTGGAACACATGCATGTGGACCTGCTTGGACCATTGCCAGTATCTCAAAACATGAGATACATTCTAACAGACGTAGAATGTTTCACACGCTGGCCAGTGGCCGTCCCTTTGCCATCCAGTGACACTGAGACAAAGGCCAGAGCATTCATCTTCAATTGGATGGCTAGATTTGGTTTCCCGACCCACATTTCTTCAGACCGCGGAACAGAATTCACCCACGGTCCAACGGCTTTGTGGATGTTTCCACCGGCAACTGAAGTCCGCACTTAAGGCCCAACTCACCGGTCTCAATTAGGTTGATGAGTTGCCCTGGGTTCTATTGGGAGTGTGCACGGCTCCAAAGGAAGATAGGTCTGCATTGTCCGAAGAGATGGTTTATGGTACGGTCCTTACAGTTTCATGGGACTTTCATTTCACAACCAACTCTGATCTGAACATCCTTCAGCAGCTTCGACATGGTGTCGCGATCAGCAAACCTTTTCCTAACCACTGGCTTGGATCCTCTAAGCAGAATGTTCCCCCACCACTCCTGGATATTGATTTTGTTTTTATCCCAGGAGTTCCGTTACAATGACTGTATGAGGGTCCTTTCCACGTGGTGAAGATAGATGGGGTTCTTTATACTTTGGACATTGGTGGGCATTCACAGCTGTTTAATGTGGACAGACTCAAGCCTGCCCATGTGGATCCCGCTTCACCTCTTCAGTGCCCCAAGCCCAGACGGCGAGGGGGTCCACCTCAGGTGCATGCAGCTGGTGTTTCAGTTTCTGGCGACGGGTTCTGGGTGGGGGTGGGGGGGGTTGGTGTAGCAGCTGTCTAGTGGGCTGAGTGGGCAAGGTTCTTTGGCGGGTGCGTGAAATCATAAGGCAAAGAGCTGGGTACTCATCCATTTAATTGACAACCCTCGCGTGGTGCTGCGTGCCAAAGAATGGAACGCTGATCTGTGGATTCTCTTGCCGGAAGGTGCGGAACATTCACAGGGCTTAATTTAAACCTGTGGTCCCGTGGATCGGCAGCAAACTCATAATAATGTTCCACCTTGACCCATGGAGCCCGGGACAAGCTGTAAATAAAATAAGCCTGTATAGTTTGTATAAAGCAGTCTTTTGTTGACTAACCTGGTGTATGTGTGTTCCTTTAGTAGCTCTATCAAAGTAGCCGCTACATATATAAATATTTTGGATGATTATCCCACTTACAAGATACTTTTCATCCATCTCACACCCTGTGGGAAGAAACTATTCCCCAGCCTGGCAGTCCTGATTTTGATGATGGACGTGGTTAAAGATGCTGAGCACTGCATGGAAATGGTCTTTGTACAATTCCTTGAGCCCTATTTGAACAACACTCCCAGTAATGTCATCGTCAGAAGAAAAGGAGACCCCAGTGATCCTCACAACTCTTTGCATCATTCCTGTCTGATGTTTTACAGCTACTAGACCATCCAATGATGCAGCCAGACAGGAGAATCAACTGCGCTCCTGTGAAATTTCAGGATGAGAGCCGTTGGCCTTGACCTCCTCAGTCTCCTTTGGAAGTGTAGGCACTTCCTGACCAATAAGGAAGTGTGATTGTTTTGTGTATTAATACGTGTGCTGTATGGATGGGAATTTTACGTGATTGTATTGTCTATTCTTGCTCTTTAACAATCTTTAGTGGATAGAAGTAGTCATTGTACTTTAGGATGTACAATCATGTACAGATTATCATTAAATAGCCATTTGGCCCAGATGTCTATTCAGTCCAAGAATACTTTCGATCACAGGCAGATTTTGAACAATAACACCATTCATTCTGCAACAACTGCCGCTTAATTTTGCCAGTTGTTCAATGGCAAGCTATATAGGAAAAACACCATGTCGACTCTTCTACCTTAAAGGAGTAATTATATTCAAATGGGCAGTAGATCAAGAGATGGAGACAGTGAAATCAGACAGAGGTGAGTGGCTGCTTAAATTAGAAACATTCGTGTTCATGCTATAGAGTTTAAGGCTGCCCAGGAGGAATATAATGTGTTTTCTTTAAGATTGTTTACCCTCACCTTGGTGAAGGATGGGGCCAACAGAAATGTTGTTGGAAGGGTTCGAGAATTGATATGGTAGGCCACAGGAGGCTCAAGTTTAGATCCACAGAGCGCATGTGTTCAGCAAAATGGCCACCCAGTCTCTATTTGGACTTGCTGATATCGAGGTCAACTGAGTCAACCATATGTAGGAGATTAAGTTGGATGGGGTGCATGTGAAACACTGCCTCAACTGGAAGGTCTGATTGTGGCCTTGGATGGAGGTGAGAGGATAGGAAGGGACAAGTTTGGCAATTTCTGCGGTTTCAATGGGAAGTGCATCAGGTGGTGGTGGGTGGAGAGGAAAGTGCCGTCGAGGGAGTCACAGAAAGATGTGCCCCTGTGAAAAGAGGATCTGAGTGGAGCAGGTTAGAGGATGGTGCTGAAGTTGGAAGTGTTCAAGGTTAACGAGTCAGATGTGGCAGCTGATGGGTGGTAAGTGAGAAACCTGAGGGATTCTGTCCTTGTTCGGCTGGAGAGGAGGTGGGGTAAGGGCAGAAAGAGAATTGGAGATACGGGTGCAGACTTTATCAAAGACAGTATGGAGAAAACTGCATTTATTGAAGAAATAAGACATTTTGGGTGTCCTGGAGTAGAAGACCTCATCTTGGGACTGTTACAGGCCCAGAGGACCCCAAATCCTAGCAGCAATAGGAAATCACCAAGACAAAGGGATACTTTAACAAATGTTGTTTTTAATTGTCCAGGCCTTCCAGCATTTGAAATGCCTCTGAGGTCCCCCTTATCCTTCTGTACTCCAACTAGTACAGTCGAAGAGTCGACAATTGTTCCTCATACACTAACCCTTTCATTCCTGATATCATTCCAGTAAATCATCTCTGGCCTTCTCCAACACCAGCACATCTTTTCTCAAATGCGGCACCCAAAACTCTAATTCTGATTGAATGGAAAGGCACTTCTCCAACGACACAAACACAACAGTTAAATTATATTATGTTTTGTTGATATTTACAAAAAATTATTGAAGAGTCAATTAATAATTTTCAAAAGATGCCGGGTCCCTTTTTTGGACTATTATCATAACCTGAAGTTGCTGTGTTACGAGACCAGAGGATCCCAAAACACAGCAGCAATAGATATTCACCAAGACAAATGGTGACTAAAACAAAAGCTGATATTAATTATCTTTAAACATGAACACGATTTACACTTTAACTTATCACTATTTTAATACTTTAACTTAATTTACTTAACTTACCCCCCTTCTAATTCTAAGTGCACATGTGTGTAATGTGTGTGTAAGTTCAGAAAAGTTCTTTGGTTCACAGTCCAATCTCACTTCTCATTCCTCCAAGTCCACTTGTTGCAGTCCATTCATATACTGTGCACATAATTGAACATATATAAAGTTCACCAGGCTTTGGTGCTCGAAAGGTAAATGATTACCACTCAGGAAGGTTCTTGTTGGTTTTCGGAGAGAGGTGTGTTGTTCAGGGAAGTATTACGGTGTTTTTAACTCAACGTACTGTCAGAAATAAAACTTCTCACACATGAGTCTCTTTAAAACTGATGACACGACAAGCTTTATTTACAAGTCTGCAGAGTTGGACTCAACTGGCTTCTCACCAGTTAAGCCCCGATACATACAGTGCATTGATTTTTATACCCTTATTGTTTGCCCTTCCCCTTCTTATTAATACTGTTTTAATTGGTTAGTATTGCAAAAGCATTCTAAGTATAACTGCATTTTTAATTATCACGTTCGTTACGTACGCTGCGAACTCTACATACACTAAATTCTGTTTCTCACCCTTCTTATCAATCTTTTGTCTCCTGCATGTCTCTCACTATGACCATGAAAAGATATGTGTAAAAAAAACATATCCAGCTGAACCTTTTGTCCTTGGCTGCTAGTAAGCTCCCTGTCCGTTCTGGCTTCCCTTTTTATGATTAATCATCACATTTTAACTTAAGCCATTTTAACCTAAATTCTCTATATATAACAATCCACCCCTTTCTCTCTTTAAAATGTGTGTATTATATATATATGAATGGGGATTTTAACTCGGGGAAGAGAAACGTTTCATGATAAATTAATCTCGTGTTGAAGTAAAATTCTAACGGGGTCTCCCAGTCCCCCTGGTTGCATAGCCTGTTGGACCATGGAAATCACCAGGCTGCGTAGACAGGGAATAATACAGGGCAAAACAAGTAGGAGGAATAAAATACCTCCGATGACCCACAATAAGGTACGCCACCAGGTTCCTCCAAACCATTTGTCTATCTAATTTAATTTTGCAAAAGGATGTGAGGTTTGAACCGGTACATGGGACAAAGTACGAATATTATCAGCGATTTTTCGAATGGCTTGGCCATTATCATCAATCTGTAAGCAGCAGTTAGTCAAATTAAGCTTTCCACATACACCTCCTTCTGTGGCTAGGAGATAGTCTAGGGCCAGACGGTTCTGATACATAGCAGAGCGCATTTGACCTTGCTGGGATGCAAGTAATTGCAGGGCTAGAGCTGTTTGATTTGTAACAATTTCAAGGACTGCTTGCAAGCGAATAATGCGATTTAACATATAAATAGGAGTACGATAACCCCAGGATCCATCTTGAGCCCATGTAGCGGGACCATAATATTGAATTATGCGTTCTGGAGGCCAATCATCTCCCCATTGTCCCAAATGTACCGTGCTAGAGCGGGGCTGACGGTGTAATGTATCAAAAACCTTCACTCCTAATTTATGACCGTGATCGTGGGGTAGGAGGAAAAATTCTGGGAGGATTATTCCTAGGAAACAAGTTCCACTCCACTGTGAGGGAAGACGAGTATAAGCTTTATTACCACATACCCAGAATAATCCATTTGGGGATACTCCATACCCCCTTTCCCGAACTCTTTTAAGAACAGGGTTTGACTGGTATGGTCCTGTGATGGTGGAACTGGTACAATTCCAAAACTGAATACTGCTATTAGACAGGGGTAGGCAATTAGTTTTAAAAACAGTGGATAAGAACCAAGTCAGGGGTTTAGGAAACCAAGTGAAAATACCAGGCGAAATGCGAATCCATACAGCCTTGCAGGGACTTTTTCCTACTGGGTATTTGCCGGTTCGTGAGAGACAATAAAAACCAGAGGGGACGTTAGAGAGAGACCAAGTTTCTCTTGATCTCGTTCGGTTAGTTGTCCATATTCGGGAAATCATGGTCAATGAATTGAGGGACTCCACCCACCAAGGCCATTGCTCTGACATCCGTGGACCCCCGCAGACCCAACAATTGGTTACATTAAAAGTTCCTGCAATTTTAGTTGCAAGATCTACAAAAAGGTTATCTCCCCCAACTGCATGACCGAAACTTTCATGGTTATTTGGATGGACTCGAACTAAGTCCGGCTGTCTTAAAGGGGCAGGCACTTTCGAGTGTGGAGTGGAACTTTTCATTGGAATAGTACGCTGGTGTATGCAAAACCAGAGTCCATCAGGGCATGGTGGGCCTGAGTCACCCTTCCAACTGTTAAGAGGGAAAGGAGTGGTATTAGGAATCTGTATATAATGACCCATATTATTTCCTTCTTTTTCCACACAAGGGGTATATGGATGTTGGGTGGTATATTCTGCCCAGCATTTCTCAGGAACTGAGGTATGGGAAATAAAATTACCCTCCTTTCTTCCCCAAATGTGGTCCTGAAACAGGACCACTGTGTCTCTGCATTTCTTACATTTCACACCTGATAAAGACATAGGCAAACTAAGAAAAATCAAAGAACATAACAATAACATTGTGAATCAAGTCTTTCTGCGAAATCGCAAGGTAAGAGGTTTTTCTCCAGGAACACAAGTCCAATCTGAGTTCGTATCAGGGTCCTGAGGCGCCTCTACAGGTCCCTTAAATCTGGATGCGTGCGTCCACCCCTTCTCTCTTGTTCGTGCTGCAGCCTCTGTAGTTAAGAGAACTTGGTATGGACCTTCCCACTGGGGCTGGAATTTTTCAGTTTTCCAGGTCTTGATGAGGATCCAATCTCCTGGTTCCACTTTGTGTAAAGAAAAGTCTAGAGGCGGTGTTTGTGCCAATAGTCCTCTCTTTCGTAAATCTGTAAGAGAGCGTGACAGTGCCTGTAAATAGTTCCTAACAAATATATCCCCTTCCCCCAAGGTGGGACACCCCTCAACTGTACTCCAGAAGGGAAGCCCAAACATCATTTCATAAGGGGACAATCCTACATCTTTTCGTGGGGCAGTACGAATTCTCAATAAAGCCAGGGGCAGACACTTTATCCAAGGCATTTTAGTTTCCACCATTAATTTTGTCAATTGCATTTTTAGGGTTCCATTCATACGTTCAACCCTCCCTGAGCTTTGTGGATGCCAAGGGGTATGCAATTTCCAAGAGACCTGTAATGCATTACAAATCAATTGCTGGATTTTTGAAGAAAAATGTGGACCCCTGTCTGAGTCTATAGAATCCATTATACCATATCTGGGGATTATCTGTTCTAGGAGGAGGCGAGCTATTGTAGAGGCTGTAGCATTTATTGTTGGGAAGGCTTCCACCCATCGGGTAAAGTGATCTATTATCACCAACAGATACTTCCATCTTTGGACTTGAGGTAACTCTGTGAAGTCGATCTGGATACGTTGAAAAGGGCGTATGGCTAATGGTTGACCTCCCATGGTCCCTGTCCTCATTACCTTCTTATTAATTTTTGTGCATAGGTGACAATTCTGCACCTCCTGTTGGGCCAAGGTGTAGATTCCCTTACACACATATTCTCGAAGCACTGTGTCACATAAGGCTTGGGTGCCCCAGTGGCTCTGATGATGCAGGTGTTTTAAAATATTGCGAGTTATTTCTTTATTTAGAACCATTCTTCCATCTGGTGTCTTCCATGTTCCATCAGGCAGCTGGCTTGCGCCCAGCTGAGCCATGTCCTTTTCTTCCTTAGCAGTGAAAATGGGAGCCTTCTTTATGCCTTGTCTTATTGGGATTAAGGTCAGCAAACGGACTTCTTGTTGCATGGCTGCCCTTTTGGCTTCTTCATTAGCCAGTCTGTTTCCAATTGCTGTCGGGGTATCTCCCCTTTGATGGCTTGGTATGTAGACCACTGCTATTTCCTGGGGTAATGTCAAGGCTTCTAAAGTCAGAGTAATCATCTGTTCGTGTGCCAATTCCTTTCCTCTTGATGTAATTAGACCACGCTCCTTCCAGATCTTACCAAAGGTATGCACTACCCCGTATGCGTATTTGGAATCAGTGTAAATCGTTCCAATTTTCTTTTCCAGTATTCTGAGGGCTCTCTGCAAGGCATATAGTTCACAGGATTGTGCTGACCAGCTTCCAGGTAGTCTCGTGGATCCTACTACTTTCCAAGTATTTCCTTCTATTATAGCATACCCACTTCTTCTCATTCCGTCAACACATCTAGCGGAGCCGTCAATGTAGAATTCATATCCTTCTCCCAGCGGAGTATCGCAAAGGTCTTCTCGGGTCTTGGTCTGAAGATCTGTCAACTCGACACAGTCGTGCTCCACCTCTCTCTCTGTTTCACTGCCGTATAAAAACTGAGCTGGGTTGCAGCTATTAATCTTTGCAAACTGTAGATCTTCTCCGACCATTAAAATGGTTTCATACTTTAATATGCGAGAATCAGTCAGCCATCGATGGGCAGTTTGTGTTAATAAAACACTCACAGAATGGGAGGTGTACACAGTCATCTTTCCTCCAAAAGTATGTTTACGTACTTCCTCTACCAACAGAGCAGCAGCCGCTACTCCCTGGATACACGTCGGCCATCCGCGAGACACTGGGTCCATCATTTTGGAAAGGAAAGCCACTGGGTGTCGCTGACCGCCTTTTTCCTGTGTTAAAACTCCCACAGCTGTTCCTTGGTTATGAGTGACAAATAGCTGGAAGGGCTGTTTTAAAGAGGGCAGAGTGAGTACTGGGGCTCGTGTCAGGCGATGCTTCAAGTCCTCGAACCATCCCTCCTCCTCCTGGGTCCATTTCAATGGATATTCATTTTCATTTGTCAATTTTTCATACATAAACTTCACCAAAGCTGAGTAGTCCTCTATCCATAACCTACAGTAACCTAAGAGTCCCAGGAATTGTCTTATTTCCTTCTTATTACGGGGTAACGGCATTCTAGTGATTCCCGCAATCTGTTCAGGGGTAATCCGTTTCTGTCCTTTACTTATCTGGTGTCCCAGATATACCACAGTTCTCTCAACGAACTGTAACTTGTTCCTGGACACCCGTAGACCCTTTTTCCCCAGATAATTCAAGAGTCTAATTGTATCTCCCCTCATTTCTTGTTCCTTGGGTCCTGATAATAGTAAATCGTCCACATACTGCATTAGTTGGGAATCATCAGATTGTGGATAGTCCACCAGGATTTGTTCTAGCATTTGTCCAAACAGGTTTGGAGATTCAGTGAACCCTTGGGGCAATACAGTCCACCGAAGCTGTCTCCGTCTGCCTGTCCATGGATTTTCCCATTCAAACGCAAACATATCTCTACTTTCCTCTTCTAATGGACACGTCCAGAAGGCATCCTTCAAGTCGATAACACTAAACCACTCATGGTCTGGGGGAATCCGACTCATAATAGTATAGGGATTAGGCACCACTGGGTGGCGGGTCTGAACAATAGCATTCAAACTTCTTAGATCCTGAACTAGGCGATAGGATCCATCTGACTTTTCACTGGGAGTATAGGGGTGTTATAAGGTGACATGCATTCTTCTAATAGTCCGTCTCGTATTAGAGTCTCAATTACCGGCTGTAGCCCTTTTCTCCCTTCCAAAGAAATAGGATACTGACGTTTCCTTACCAGCTGATGACCTGGTATTAATGTGACATGTAAAGGTGGGATGTCCAGACCTCCTCGATTTCCCTCCTTATACCAGACTCTCTCGTCAATCTGCCGTTCATCCTCTTCCTTTAGAGCACAGAGGTGGACTCGCACTTCTCCATCCACAGGGAGAGCACCCAAACTTAGGAGAGCCTGTAAGTCCCTTCCTAGGAGGTTAAATCCAGCCGACGGTAACAACAAGAGGTCTTGTACCCCTTCTCTTTCTTCCAGTTTCACTGTTACTTGGGGAATTATTGATACCATTCTGGGAGCCCCTTCTATCCCAGAAATTGTCAAATTACTTTTTACAGGCTCAGTTCCGATTGGCACAGTTATTACACTACTTCGTTCCGCTCCTGTGTCCACCATAAAGACCACCTCTTCTCCCTTGGGACCAATTTTTAGTTTTACCAGGGGTTCCCTCTTATACTTGGTCCCTAACATTTGGAACCCCTGACCCCCCCTAATCTTCTTCCATAAGTTCGAGGGCACGCAATTCCCTCTTGTATCGGGGGCATTCCCTCTTAAAGTGTCCTTCCTCATTGCAGTAATAGCACTTAACGAACCTCCGGGGTCTTCCCTCTCTTGGATATCTTGGATTGTTTAGAGGAAGGTTTTGTTTTCTTTCCCCTCTGGATTCGGCATTCATCTGTCGGATAGTCTGTACCATAACCTTTGTCGCCCTCTTTTGATCTTCTTCTCTCTGCACATATACTTTTTGCACCTTTTTTAACAGGTCACTTAGGGGTTTTTCGCTCCAGTCCTCCTCCTTTTCTAGTTTCTTTCTAATGTCCTGCCATGATTTGGAAACAAATTCAATTCGAATAAGCTGTTCACCCATTGGTGTACTAGGGTCCAAGCCCGCATACTGTTGGACATTCTTTCTCACCCTCTCCAAAAAATCAGTAGGGGACTCATCTTTCCCCTGGTGGTTCCCAAATGCCTTGGTGAAATTGTGACCCTTTGGCACAGCCTCCCGTATCCCTTTAATTGTCCACTCTCTATATTGTCTCATACTTGCCAATCACTCGGGTGTTCGTTTGTCCCACCTGGGTTCATTTAAGGGATATTTTTGTTCATGGGGTCTGGGGTCCCCAGGTTGTTCATATTCCCACATGAGGAGGGCAGCCCGTCGAATCATCTGCCTCTCCTGGGGTGAGAATAATGTTCCCATTATTGCCTGCATCTCTTCCCACGTGTATGTGTTTGGTCCCAGGAATTGGTCGAGCTGTTCAGCCAGTCCTATAGGATCTTCCAATAACTTTTTCATTTCTTTCTTAAATCCCCGCACCTCTGTACTAGTTAGGGGAACATTCACATATCCCGTTCCCCCTCCCGGTCCTCCCATAGGAACTTCCCTCAGGGGATTTAGGCTTATTGAAAACTTTGATGGTCCTGGACCAGTCTGGGATCTTGTCCAGGGTCGGTTTACCAGTGGAAGTTTAGGGTCCGACTCCCTTAATTCATCCTTTTTTTCCCGGCCCCTTTCTGGGCAATCAGATTCATCACCTTTCCCCTCCGGTAATGAGCTTTCCTCGGGCGCAGTAGGCACCGGGGGAATGTAAGGAGGGGGAAGGTTGTCCAGAGGTTCCCACTTTTTTTCTCCCGCTACCCTCAATTTAAAACATTTTGTTAAGGATCCTGGCCAGGGAACCCAACAAAATGCATACGCTGACTCTTCTTGATTCACCTTTGGTCTCGAATTTACATATATGTTTAATGCTCGTCTAACCCAATCCTCATCAGATCCAAATTTCGGCCACCAGATCGAGGAACCTTTAATAGGTTGTTTCGACCAAAGGAGACAATATTGGACCATCTTTTTCTTGTTTTTGTCTCGATATCTTTTACTATCCCAATTTTCAAACATTCTCCCCAAAGGGCTGTCAAGGGGAACTCCCAGGAATTGTCCTGAATTTTCAGACGAGCCCTTAGATTTTGATCCTCCCATTTTCCCACCTAGATCTGTTTATCGTTGCTGAGGACCCTCTCGTTCTGGACCCTACTCCCTTCTTCTCAGACGCCTCGTCGGAGGTACTGTCCCTCCTTCGGTTACCGCTGAGGTTTCCCTGGGGTTGACCCCTCTCTTCTCGGCACTTCGTCGGAGGTGCTGACCCTCCTTCGGTTACCGCCGAGGTTTCCCTGGGGTCTATCCTAGAGTCCCACAACAGGGTCCTCACGCCACGACAAAAGCTCTATACCTGATCTATTACGTTAGGTTTTTTTTCCAAACAGGTGTATCCCGTTACACCTGTTACCCAATCCCCACACCACAATCGTAAGTCGTCACTTACCGGTGTCTTCCCGGGGATTGAACCGTCACCCTTCTCCTCTCCATCTTGTCGTGTCACCTTGTCTGGATACCACTCGCTCAAGCCGCCCGAAGCGACGAGCAAGGGACTAGGAGCCGCTGAACTCAGCGGGGTGCACCGCCTCCGATGTCCCTCTTCTCGCCTCCCCTCACGGCCGGAGTGTAGATCCCGGACGAAGCCCATTTGTCAGAAATAAAACTTCTCACACATGAGTCTCTTTAAAACTGATGACACGACAAGCATTATTTACAAGTCTGCAGAGTTGGACTCAACTGGCTTCTCACCAGTTAAGCCCCGATACATACAGTGCATTGATTTTTATGCCCTTATTGTTTGCCCTTCCCCTTCTTATTAATACTGTTTTAATTGGTTAGTATTGCAAAAGCATTCTAAGTATAACTGCATTTTTAATTATCACGTTCGTTACGTACGCTGCGAACTCTACATACACTAAATTCTGTTTCTCACCCTTCTTATCAATCTTTTGTCTCCAGCATGTCTCTCACTATGACCATGAAAAGATATGTTTAAAAAAACATATCCAGCTGAACCTTGTGTCCTTGGCTGCTAGTAAGCTCCCTGTCCGTTCTGGCTTCCCTTTTTATGATTAATCATCACATTTTAACTTAAGTCATTTTAACCTAAATTCTCTATATAACAATCCTCTCTCGATCCGTGCTGCTGTGTCCTCTCATAATGTTGTAAGGTCATTTTCCTTTTTTCCAACGACCAAGAGATCCATATTCAAACTTTCCTCCTATCACCTGCTTAAAACACCCCAGAAACAAGTCTGACGATCTTTGTGCACTTCTCACGCTTCAGATAAGGAAACTGTACACATGACTCCTGATGTAAGATGAACAAGACCATTCGATGTGAAATTGGAGCTTGCGCGCTACTGTGAAGGGTGGAAAGAAGGACACAAACTCAAGAAATCAAAGTTAAAGATTGCTTTATTACACTGGCAGCTCTACTTCAATTCTCTCCCCACTGCTGTTGCTGGAGTGATGTCACAGTCGTGCCGGCCTCCAATTGGTCAGTGCTCCCACCTTTGTTGATTCCTGCAGTGCGGTTTTTCCTCTGCGACAAAAGTTGTTGGTCCCCGTGGACTCTGTGCGGTCACCAAGTTCGTCAACCATCTTGTGTACAGGGTGGCATCCCAGTTAGCATGAACCCCCACCTCCCCAGAAGTAGTGATTGGAGCGCTGTTCGCTGCTTTCGGTTGTCTATATCTGCGTCGTGGGGGCTGACTTGAGACCAGTTTGATAATGTCCAGATGTGCTGGCTTGAGGTGGTCGATGTTGAAAGTCTCTTGCTTCGCACCAATATCCAGCATATTTAACCGTGAAGTGTGGAATGAACGATACACACCCAAGAAGTCGAAGATGGGTTTGTTGAACTGGCAGCTCTGCTTATATACTCTCCCGCTGCTGACGACAGGTCTTTCGAGACTGCAGCACCGGCCTCGAAGTAGTGGGTGTTCCTGCCATTGCTCATTGCTTCCCGCCGTGCAGGATGTCACCTGGGATGAAGTTTGTTGGTTCTCACAGGGTCTGTTCAGTCACCGCGTTCATAAGCCATCTTGTGTAATGGGTTTCGTCCCGGTCGCAGGCCACTATAACCATATATTCTAGAAGCAGATGGACCCCATATTTACAAAGGGTGTGTTTAAATATTTAAATGAGGCTCTGACATTCCCTTTCTCCTTAAGGCCTCAGTTTATGAAAAGACATGTTGAAGTAATCGGTGCTCCTGTTTGGGGGTCCCTTGTCCTCATTTTTCTTTTTCTTTTAGCAAAGTGATGGAGGGGAATGGGGTGGTTTATGGGGGGATTTCTTTATTCTTTCTTTTAACTATGACACGTATTTGCGTTTGATTTGTGTTATTATTAATTGTGAAATGTTTGTGGATTTAATTTATAAATTATATTTTAAAAAAATATCAGAGGTCAATCCACAGGACCTAAAGTGGCCAAGAGCAACACTGGGGATACACTCCTGCCCCCCACCACCCCAAATATCAATGTGATCCACTACGATCATTGACTAAATCATCGAGGACCCCTTCACCCGGCCAACAGCATCATCCAGCTATTCCCGTCGGGAAAGAGATCTGGGAATTTCAGAGCCAGTACCTCCAGGCCCAAGAACAACTTCTCCCTCTGGGCAGGGAAAATGTGGAACAATAGTTGATGAGCTGCTCATACAAATACTCCTCGACTCTGCTACTTATTCAACAATATCAAGTAATTTTTCTGGACGTGCTGCACATGTATCATTTGTCTGTTGGTGTGAGGGCTTGGTTGTGTGTTGGCATGTGTTTACCCCAGAAACCCTATTTCTCAGGTCGTACTTGTGCTATCCAATGGTAATAAATTTGACCTTGTACTTTGGAGTGGGTGCAGAAGAGATGTCCTGGATCGGAGAATGTATCTCATGAAGCAAAGTTGACTGAGTAAGGCTTTTCTCTTGCCCGCCCCACCCCCCCACAAAATTGACTTTATTTACAAATTATTTACAAAGAGGAAGACCATTGCAAGTCTTTTCTCCTCCTCCTGTTGTATCCAGATATTCCCTTCACTGCACATTGCTGTATACGTCTCTGTTTACCTTCATTGCCACCACTTTGATACCGTGTGGTTACTGTCCCCCTCTGCTGTTAGAGGAGTTCCCCTTGGTCTCAGCCTCTCAGTGCCTGGTAATGGGAGGATTATGATCCATCCCCATAGTGCCTTCGTGTTGGCTGCGCCAACCCACTGTCCATCCCTCCGCATGACTCCTGCAGCCTGGAATGTGCCAGTCGACAGCGTTGCCGCCCTGACATCTCCACTTGCTGAAAGACCAACAGGTTTAACATAGAACACGAGAGCACAGTACAAGCACTTCAGCCCTCGATGTTGTGCCGACCGATGTATTCCTACCAAAATAAAAATAACTAACCCCTCCCTCCCTTATAACCCTCCGTTCTTCTTTCATCCACGTGACTCAGAGCCTCTTAAATGCTCCTAAGGTTTCAGCCTTCACCACCACCCCAGTTCTAGGGCTCGTCCCATGTCCCTGACCTGGTACACATACACTGCATCCCCTCCCATTGTCACCCTCCTGCTCCCCTCACCTCGAGCCAGTAGTAAAGGTGGTTTCTGTTCCAACAGGTGTTGGGGACCTCAACCAGGGTGCAGATCCGGGAGATGAACCCCAAGTGCACCGAATTCAAGTTCCCACAGATCAAAGCACGTCCGTGGGCCAATGTAAGTGACCCGATGGTGAAGCAGAGCTCCAAGGGTGGTCTCCGTCCTCTGGGTCCATCCCCAATACTATCCCCTGTCACCCACCAGGACCATCCCCAAAGCCCCCATTTCCCACCAGGCCTGTCCCCAACCCCCTCCCCTGTTGAGATCATCTCCAAAACCCTGTTCACCAGCGGGCCTGTCAACAAAGACCCTCTCCCCCACCGATCCCATCCCCAAAGCCTCTGTCCCCCTCTGGGCCCTTCCCCAATGCTCTGCCCATTTCTTGGACCATCCCCAGAGCTCCTGCCTCCCACCAGGGCCTTTAACAAGCCCCTGTCCCCCAACATGCGCAGCCCAAAGTCCCCATCCCCAAACCCCACCCCAATTAGCCCATCCTCCATCAGGTCTGTCCTCCCACCAAACCCTTTCTCTCACTGGGATCCTCTCCAATCGATCACCCATCCCCCTTCCCCACCTATAGGCCTTGGAATCTGAGCTGCTCCTGGGACCCCCAGACAGTGGAGATGTGGGGAGGGCAGTGTTCCATCTCCTTCCCGGTGGCAGCGTCCCATACCTTCACCAAGCTGGGGAATCCCCTGACCCTTGGCACAGGGATATCTGTCCCATCTGAGCCAGTCCTCTCTCTCCCCCGACCCTGGAGAATGTAGCCCAGTTCAGCTGGTTGCTACAGTAAACTCTGCCCTTCACCTCTTGCTCCAGGACTCCTGCTTCCATTGTCCTTCAACGAGCTTTGTGACCACAGCCAGGAGCTTCCCCCTCCTCGTTACCCTTGGCCCTGTGGGTGAGTGGAATTGGGGTATTAAAATTTGGGTGAGACCTGGGAAAGAGAGTGGTGATCATCCGGCCAGGGAGAGGCATTGGGGACAGAGTCACTGGGCAGGGGTCAGAGCATTAGGGAAACAAGGGCACTGGTATTGGAAGCAATCACAACTCATGGAAAGTAGGAGGAAGAATCCTGGGAATCATTGAGAGTGGTGAGGTTAGTGCCACGGTTAGAACAATGCTGTCAAGAGGCCAGCAAGCCGAGTTTGAATTTGACACTGTCACTGGGGAGTTGTACATTATTCCTGTGTCTGCGTGGGTTTCCACCAGGTGCTCCTGGTCCTTCCACCATTTAAAATGTACTGGGGGTTGTAGGTCATTGGTGTAATTGAGTGGTTGTGGCTCATAGGCTGAAAGGGCCTGTTCCCGTGCTGCATGTGTCAATCTAAAATCTCCATCTAAAATGATAGTCCAGCCTGTCATGAATTTTATTAAGGATTCAACTCAAAAGTGTGATCCAGATAGACAACTCCGAAACAGTCCTTTCGGCCCTTCTTTTCTGCTGGCCAAGCTGCTTGGAAACAGTCCACATCCCTCTCAACCTTTTCATTCCACAGACCCATTCAACTCACATTACATTGTCAATCTCACGTCCTGTGGGAAGAAGTTATTTCCCTGCCTGTCAGCCTGATTTTGTTCCTCCATATCTCCTTCCTGATGGTACTGGGTCAAAGATGCTATGTGCTGGATGTCTGCGGGTCTATTTACAGGCCCCATCCCTGGACAATCAGAGGCTCCTTGTCTCGAAGTCCCATCCATGTGGCCTCTCCCTCATCAATCCCTCATCGGAACACAACTACCCCCTCCTTACCTACCTCTACCAGCCCTTAGTATCCTCATCACAGTTCCAGGCACCTGTTATGTTCACCTTTGATGACCTGCGCCTGCTCTAATTTGGACCCTGGCCTCACCTCTCTCTTTGGCTTGGCTTCGTGGACGAAGATTTATGGAGGGATATGTCCACGTCTGCTGCAGGCTCATTGGTGACTGACAAGTCTGATGCGGGACAGGCAGGCACGGTTGCAGCGGTTGCAAGGGAAAATTGGTTGGTTGGGGTTGGGGTTGGGTGTTGGGTTTTTCCTCCTTTGTCTTTTGTCAGTGAGGTGGGCTCTGCGGTCTTCTTCAAAGGAGGTTGCTGCCCGCCGAACTGTGACGTGCGAAGATGCACGGTTGGAGGCGCTATCAGCTCACTGGTGGTGGTCAATGTGGCAGGCACCAAGAGATTTCTTTAGGCAGTCCTTGTACCTCTTCTTTGGTGCACCTCTGTCTCGGTGACCAGTGGAGAGCTCACCATAGAACACGATCTTGGGAAGACGATGGTCCTCCATTCTGGAGATGTGTCCATTCCAGCACAGTTGGGTCTTCGGCAGCATGGATTCAATGCTTGCGGACTCTGCCAGCTCGAGTACTTCGATGTTGGTAATGAAGTCATTCCAATGAATGTTGAGGATGATGCGGAGACAGCGCTGATGGAAGCATTCTAGGAGCCGTAGGTGATGCCGGTAGAGGACCCATGATTCGGAGCCGAACAGGAGCGTGGTAATGACAACGGCTCTGTACTCACCGATCTTTGTGTGTTTCTTCAAGTGGTTGTTTTTCCAGACTCTTTTGTGTTGTCTTCCAAAGGCGCTATTTGCCTTGGCGAGTCTGTTGTCTGTCTCTTTGTCGATCCTTGCATCAGATGAAATGGTGCAGCCGAGATAGGTAAACTGGTTGACCGTTTTGAGTTTTGTGTGCCCGATGGAGATGTGGTGGGGCTGGTAGTCATGGTGGGGAGCTGGCTGATGGAGGACCTCAGTTTTCTTCAGGCTGGACTTCCAGGCCAAACATTTTGGCAGTTTCCGCAAAACAGGACATCATGCACTGGAGAGCTGGCTCTGAATGGGAAACAAAAGGGGCATCATCTGCAAAGAGTAGTTCACGGACAAATTCCTCTTGTGTCTTGGAGTGAGCTTGCAGGTGCCTCAGATTGAAGAGCCTGCAATCCGTGTGGTACAGGATGTAAACGGTCGACCTCACCTAAACCATTGGAATAACCTGCGCCTTCTACCCTCGAGAGCCCGAGGGAATCCTCACCCTCAGCAGTGTCCTGCTGGTGCACCATCGAATGCCCTCCATCCCCTTCCACGGGTTCCCTGCTGTTATCAGGCTCCTGGATGGACCCCACCCTGGCAAAACTACCCATATTTTCACTGATCCTTCTGTACCTCTACATTCCGTAAAGGGGTCAGGGTTGTGTTGTGGGACTGGTAGAGAACAAAGCACCAATATCAGGAGACAGGGAGCAGTGTAGAGTCCCCCAGCTCCAGGAGACAGGGACCAGCACAGAGACCCCCAGTTCTGGAAGACCGGCTGAGTTGTACACAAGTCTGGAAGTGGCTGGGCCCAGAAGTATACAATGCTATGTTCCAGGGTAAACTGGAACAAAAGCGAGGAATGCACTTTGGTAAATCAGTCCGCTGTCCTCTTCACAGTCAGATCTGACTACCTGAAGGTGTCGGGGAACTGGCTTGGAGAGGCCGAGGCATGCAACAAGAATTGGTCAGAGCCGATTGTAAAGGTTCACCAGAAATTGGGTCTGTGGGAATGACATTCCTTAGCAGTAATGGGGAAGAACCTGGTCATCAGGTGCAAGGTGCTCTCGGTACTGCTGCGTGTGATGCAGGCGTGGCCCATCCCACACACCTCTGCCCTGGCTATTACCAGAGCAGTTTCCCTCTTCATGTGGGGGTCCAAAATGGATGGAGTGGGAAGGAGGTCCATGTACGTCACCAGACTATGGTGTTATGAGCCCAAAGGACCCCAAAACCCAGCAGCAATAGACATTCACCAAGACAAGTCGTTATTTAAAAATAAGTTGTTTTATTTATCTTTTAATATTAAAACAGAATCAAACTTTAACTTATCTCTATTAACTTAACTAACCTTAATCGCCTTCTAATCTAAGCGCATGTGTATGATGTGTGTGTACATTTAAGAAAAGTTATTTGGTTCACAGTTCAATCTCACTTCTCATTCTTCCAAGTTCACTAGTTGTAGGCAATTCTGATACTGTGTAAGGAATTGAACATGTATAAAGTTCATCAGGCTTTGCCACTCAGGAAAGTTCTGTAGGCTTTGCAGAGAGAGATTTGTTGTTCCAGGATTTCCACAACTGAGCTACCACCATTAGTCAGCTCAATGTGTCGCTGATAAAACTTGGCCCATCAGGGTTCTCCAGATAATAACCTCTTTCTTTCATGCTAGCACTGTGTTCCTTCCTGTTCCACTTATTCTGAGAGAAACATCAGACAGATAGCGCTTCCAGCCATCTGCCACTCTGGTTCATACAATCTTCTCCTGGCTTGCACTGTTTAGCTGCTTTCAGTGCCACACACACTCTGGATGAGAAAGCTTGTTTCAGCCCTTTCTCTCTCTCTCTCTCACTCCAATTGAGACTACTAGAAAGCCCTTGTGACTCTCTCACTTGCAAACCCCCCCCCCCCCACCCACCTCTTCAGCAAACAACAGAAGTTATCCTTCTTGGTCAAGCTGTTGTCTTAGCTAAACAAAACCCTGGGGTGACCTTTCTGTCGGCATTTTGTAGATATTCAACCAGCCAGCCTGTCTCCAAACCAAAACAATGGTCTAGTTATTTCATGACCTCATTTCAATTAGCAGCTACTTGTGAAATGTGCATAGCATTCTCCATCGTTTCTGTGATGTAACTGAATATGAATTCTTCAGTATTTCAAATAAGATCTGTTTTAAAATGTGTGTATGTATTTAACCTACTCTAATTTTACCAGATTCTCCCAAATATATATTCCATTACAATGGGGTTAAGGGTGTAACCAATGTGGCCCTCATCGTGTGAGGCTGCATCAGGCTGAGTATGGAAACTAAGTACAAGGGCACAAAGTGCCTCTATGAACCAAGGATCTCCCTGTCTCAGGTGTTCTGAAGGATTGGCGCAATGTCCCAGTCAGCTGGACTTTGGCACATTACCTTTGTGGAAAAGTTTTCATAGACAAAATTTTTGACAACAAAGCCATCAGATAGTGGTCAGCACAGAATTCCTGCTGACACAGAGAGGCCAGGACTTGATGAATACTGCAGGGTGGTCCCCTGAGCAGAGAATCCAGAGACAGATATCTAGTCCTCCCTCTGGTTAGCGAGAGTGAGGCCATCACGGACAAGGAGTGTGGCCTGAAGGACCAGCTCAAGGAACTTGAGCTGCAGCTCGATGACCTTACTCTGGTTAGGTAGAAAGAGGCTATCATAGACGAGAGCTACAGGCAGATAGTCGCACATGGGCCCATGGGACGAGGTGCAGTGGGTTACCGTTAGGAGGAGGAAAGGGAGGCATCAGGTTCATGTCCAAGCACCCGAGTCTGTAATCTTCAGAAATCAGTACTCCACCTTGAATACTGCGGAGGGGGATAGTCAGACTATGATGGGCAGAGGTGTGGTGTCAAACTCTGTAGGGATAAAAGGAAAAGGGCGATAGTGATACGGTGAGGGTTAGTAGGATAAGGAAAGAGACAAGTTTAAATAATTTGAGGGCGGAAAAACAGGAAGTCGTAAACAGATGTTGCAGTGAAAATTGTGAGAATGGTAGAGAGGAGGATTTGCAGAAGGTAGGATGTAGGAGATCCCTGAGTTGTATTTATTTTAATGTGAGGAGTGTAGTAAAGAAGCTGGATGAGCTAAAGGAGTGGATTGACATGTGGCATTATGATGTTGTGGCCATTAGCGAGACGTGGTTGAAAGATGGTTGTGACTGGCAGTTGAATGTTCCACGATTTCGCTGCTTGAGATGTGACAAGAGTTGGTGGTTCAAGAGGGGGAGGTGTGGCATTACATGTCAGGGAGGATATTACAGCAGTGCTGAGGCAAGATAGACTGGAGGGCTCGTCAAGAGAAGCAGTGTGGGTAGAGCTGAAAAACAAGAAGGTTGAGGTTACTATTTTGGTATATTATAGGTCTCCAAATGGGGAAAGTGAACAAGGAGAGTAAATGTGCAAGGAAATAGGTGAGATATGCAAGTGAAATAGGGTGGTGTTGGTTGGGGATTTCAATTTTCCAAACATCAATTGGGAAACGCAGTCAGTAAAAGGGCAGGATAGCTTAGTATTTATGCATTGTGTTCAGGATTGCTTTTTGCAGCAATATGTTGAGACGCCAACTAGAGGGGGAGCAGTGTTCGATCTGTTGTTTGGGAATGCAATGGGGCAGGTGACAGAGGTGAGCATTAGCGAGAACTTCGGATCCAGTGATCATGGGTCCATTAGTTTTATCTTAATGATGGAAAGGAATAGGTCGGGTCCGAGGTTGAAGTTCTTCGAGTGGAGGAAGGCCAGATTTGGAGAAATGTGGAGGGATTTGCAGAGAGTTGTGTGGGCTGAACTTTTTCCTGGAGAGGATGTAGAGAAAATTTGGGGGGCATTTAGTGGTGAGATTTTGAGAGTACAGGATCTTTATGTTCCAGTCAGGCCAAAGGGGAAGACTAAAGGTTCGAGGGAGCCATTGTTTTTTGATGAAATTAAGAAGTTGGTTTGGGAAAAGAGGGAAGCCTATTACCAAATATAAAAAAACAAGGGATTAAGGAGATGTCTGGTCATTACTTAGATTGCAGGAAGAACCTTCAGATGGAAATTAGAAAGGCAAAAAGAAGGGATGAGGTGTCCATAGCTAATAAGGTGAAGGTGAATCCTCAGGGTTTTTCAGATATGGGAACAGTAAAAGGAGGGTTAAACATAGAATAGGTCCACTGGATGATGGGACTAGTGAACTATTTCAGGAACCGTATGAGATGGGAGAAATATTGAACAAATTTTTCTCGTCTGTATTCACGAGGGAAACGGACATTGGGCTATACAAGATCAGAGAGGCAAAGGGCTTAATTATGGAAAGGATAAGGATTAGTAAAGCGAGAGTTTTGGAGCTTCTAGGGTCAATTAAGGTGGATGTCTCATGGTCCTGATGGGACTTTTCGCAGGACTTTAAGGGAGGTCAGGGAACAAATAGTTGGGCCACTGACATGATTTATCAAAGATCACTGGAGGAGGGTGTGGTGCCGCGGGATTGGAGGGTTGCAAATGTAGTTCTGTTGTTCAAAAAAGGCAGTAGGTGTAGGCCAAGTAATTATCGGCCAGTAAGTTTGACTTCCGAGTGGGGAAGATTATAGATGGTATACTTCGAGATAGTATGTACAAATATCTGGATAGGCAGGGATTGATTGGGGACACCCAGCATGGGTTAGTGAAGGGAAAATCATGTTTGATGAATCTTGTTGATGTTTTAAAGAGGTGATAAGAAAAGTGGATGAAGGTAGGGCGGTTGACGAGATCTATTTAAATTTTAGTAAAGCTTTTGATAAGGTACTGCATGTAAGGTTAGTTAGGAAGGTTCAGTCGCTAGGGATTAATAGATAGTGAGATAGGTTCAGAGGTGGCTGGGAGATGGAAAGCAGCGAGTCATGGTGGACAACTATCTGTTAGGATGGAAGCCTGTGACTAGCGGGGTGGCTCAGGGATCAGTGTTGGGTTCCCTGTTTATCATTTATATTCATGATTTTGTTGAGGAGGTGCTTAATTGGGAAAGCAAATATGCAGATGATACGAAAATAGGGGGAGTGGTGGATGGTGAGGAAGGTTCTCTTGGATTATAGGATTTGGTTTGTTTGGAAAAGTTGACAGATGGAATTTAACGTTGACAAGTGTGAGGTGCTGCATTCCAGAAAAAAATATTCAAAATAGGACAAATACAGTTAAGGGGAGGGTGTCGAGGAATGGAGAGGAACAGAGGGATCTTGGAGTTATGGTACCGAGTTCACTGAAGGTGGATTCCCATGTAGACAGGGTGGTTAAGAAGGCATATGGTCAGCTGTCCTTCATAAACCATAGTGAAGAGTGTAGGAGCTGGGAGGACATTCTGCAGCTGTTTAAGGCATTGGTGAGGCCAGGTTTGGAGTACTGTGCTCAATTCTAGTCTCCAAACTATAGGAAGGATATAGATAAGCTGGAGAGGGTGCAGAGAAGATTTACAAGGATGTTGCCTAGCTTACAGCATCTGGATTACAGGGAGAGATTAAGGAGACTGGGACTTTATTCATTGGAATGTCGACGACTGAGAGGCGACTTGATGGAGCTATTTAAAATTATGAAAGGAATAGATAGAATAGACATAAACAAAATCATTCCCCTGAGAAAAAGGGAAGGTTGGAACAAGAGGCCATGAGTTAAGGGTAAGAAGGCAAAACTTTAGGAGAAGTATTAGAGGATGCTTCTTCACTCAGATTCTGGTTGCTGAATGGAATGTTCTTCCGAATGAGATAGTTGCAGCAGGGTCCCTTCTGTCATTTAAGAGAAGGTTGGATGTGTACATGGAGGTGAGGGGGTTGGAGGGATATTGGCGGAGAGTGGGAGGATTGAGCTAGTGGATTTGTTCTGGTGAACCGGTGTGGACTCGAAAAGCTGACATGGCCTGTTTCCGCTCTGTCAATGGTTATATGGTGACACAGTTTTGCATTTCAATGTCCCATCCCTCGTTACAAAACTCTCTGCTCTCCACGTTAGTGTTGCACATTTCTTCACTGCTGCTATGGCTGGACTCAGAAAGTTTATTTGATATTTTTCCAACTTCAGTTTTGTATCTGCTTCATAAATATGACCAAGCACATATATTCTCGCGTCCTTTTGTATTTTTATCTTCATAATTTGTCCTAATAATATATTGTAATCCTTCCAAACATCTTCCACTTTTACACAGGTCCAAACCAAAATGGAAAAAAAAGTCCCGATCACCTGATTACATTGAAAACATTTCTCGGAATAATTGGAGATAAGTCCATTTAATTTATATGAAGTATAGCAGAATTGATGTGGAGAATTGTATTTTATATCTGGCATTAATCATATTTGTAACACTCTTGACACAATCTTGACCCTATTTCTTCTTGAATTTTTATATTTCAATCTTCCTTCCACCTTTGTTTCGATTTATATTAATCCTTTCCCCCATATTATATTTGATGTTTATAAAATCTCCTTCTCACATCTGAAACACATTTCTGATACTTAGGTGATTTTTCTGGGGTAAGATAGAATTGGTGTAAAATATTAGACTGAACCAGTCCATATCCTGCTTTTCTAATTGATGTTGTGCTGTCCTTACACCAATCTGACCAGCTTCTTTCTGAAATTGTCACATCCAAGTCCGACTCCCATCTTTCTCCTGACCTCTGCTATCCTGGTTTTGAATTTTCATTGATAAATTTAGGTGTTTTCCCCATCCAGACTCTTTGTTCCATTTCACTAATTTTAGGTGGGGTCAACGTTGGTCCCTATCTTTCTCTTAAGAATGATCTAAGTGGGAGAAAATAGAAGAAGGTCCCACTAGCCACTCCGTATTTGTGCTTAATTGTTTGAAGAATTTCTTCCATGTAGCAGTCTTCAAAATATCTTATACTCTGTCATAACACAAATTTAATATTCTATTGCCTCTGTTCATATTTTGACACACTGGTACTTTTCTTGAGATCCCTACAATTTTCCCTAAACATACATTAATTTCTTGCCACGTTCTGATCAGATCTATCTGTCTTTTTTTCTTGTGATTTGACTCTCCATTTATTGACAAAATACTTTGCTTCCCCTCCTCCATTGTTGTCGGGTCCATGTGGGTCCCACAGTTTAAGAACCAGACCAAAGCGGAGGTACAAAGCACACTTTTATTTTGGGGATGGAAACAGGACAACAGGGTCGATATGTTAGGCAAACTTCTACACACAGAGTACGCAGGGAGCCTGGGGGAAATTACATGAATGTACACATTCAACATTCAGGATCAAGGTGATATTGTGAGTTCCCTCCCCTACTTAACCTCGAGACTCACCCCAACCCAGTGTGGAAGGTGCTACCTACTAGCCACGAGGAGTTAAAAGAGGCAGAACAAAGGGGGACATGGTCCTTTATAGTTCTGCGGGCCATGCTGGGAGGGCAAATCACTCAGGGAAGGCTGGGCCCCATTGAATGCTGTGGCCAATGCTCGAAGCCAAGTGCAGGGGCTTGGCAGGGGTCAGTCGAGGTGATTCACATGGGCCAATTGGGTGAAGGTCAGGTGTGAGTCTGGCATGGATGTCTGGACTGCAGCTCCTGGTGATTGAGTTTGGCCAGTTGGGTGAAGGTCATGGTTGAGTCTAGCCGGGCTGCCTGGACTGCCGCTCCTGGTGATTTAGGTGGACCAATCGCAAGGGTCACCTTGATGGCTTGGAGTGAGTCTTTGACCTTGATTGGCAGGTAATGTATCCACCAAACTGGAGCAAAGCAGCGCCACCAGGTGGTGGACACTGCCACTCCATGACAATCCACCCCTTCGGAAGACACACTGCTTGCCAATAAAGTGCGACAGGTAATAAGAAGGTCTTATTATATGCCGATGTGCATGTAAATTGTCCATCTCATCATGGAATAACTATAGCAATGATAACAAAAATAATTGCAGTCCCCAAGTGAATGATAGTCACCCAAATGCCACCCGTGGAGCCATATGGCCCCCAGGGTCCCCATGAGGTGGTGATGCTTGTGGATCTGGTCCCTGGATTTTTGAATTTTGGCCACTGAGTCCCGAATGTGGTCAGCCCGATGGGTGATGTTAGAGGATTCCTTGGGAATGTAGGTGCAGCCCTCCTGGCCAATGACAGTACAGCCACCAGCAGGTAGTCCAGGGCCATCCGATTTGGCATTGTCACCATAGGTCTCTTCTCCAGCTCCACAACTGTCCAGGTCAGGGTGTCCTTTGTATGGTGCAGGAACACTGCTGTCTCATTGGCCAACATCTCCAGGAGGGTGGTCATCTGGGTCACTTCATTGGAGAGCCATGCAGTGCCATATCTGGGGAAGGCGATCATCCAGAACCATTCGCCTGCAGTAAAAGCTCTCTTGTTGCAGTGGTCACCAAAGGCTGGGTGCTCCCCTATGTCATCAAAAGAGTAGATGTAGGCCACCACGAATGTGGAGAAATGGCAGCCCTACCAGGTGACAGGAAGCCAGGAGTAGGCACGGTGGCCACCTTCCCAGTGGGTGCCATTCAAGGTCCAGGGGCCCCCCAGCTTGGTGACACCAATGGAGTGCGGAGCCCGGGTACCCTCTGTGCCGGTCGTCACTGTTGCCGACTGGGAGGGTGGAGGTGTGTCTGTGGGGGAGTCTGCACCAACACTTCTTTGGTCTATGGATGAGTTGTGGGATGATGCAGAGTGTCGGGACTCGAGTGGTGGTCCACTTTTAGGCAGAAAAATACCAGTTCCTGAAGCATCCACCCCATTGGGAGTCGGTGGAAGGGATAGTGTTAAGCAGAGATACCAGGGGTGGTGAGCTGCCATTAGGTCCACCCCATACAGTTAACCCAAACCCACTGGAGCAAAGAGTCTCGGTAGGCAGTTCATCTGAGAGTCGTCCAGTTGGTTGGGGGTGAGTGGTAATGCTTGTTTGGTGTGTGCTGGAGTTTGGACACAGATCCAGCAGTCCGATCTGTTCGTGGTGGTGGTGAAATCATAGGTTATGGAGAGGAACGTGATCAGCAATCTGACATTGCAAATGGTTGCCGCTAGCAGCAAGGGTAGAAGCAGGCATTGCATGTTCCTGTGGGGTGGAAAAAAAAACTCATTGTCCCTTTGTGAGATGGTGGGTGTGGAGACAGGAGAGGTTGGTTAGGCCCAGAATTGCGAACCACTGGGAATCTCCAGCACTGAAAGCAACAATCTCCCCCCTTTTGGGGTGGACTTCATGGCTGTTGTACCCATACTCTCCCCAAGTCTTCAGTCTCGGGGGATTTGGGGGGATCTGTTTCCGGGGATGTGAGTGTTAAAGGTGGTGAGATATGCGGATGTCTCCTTGGCCGGTGGGGCGTGTGTTAAAGTGATTCACAGCCTGTTGCAGCTCCGTCAGCCACCCCCCCTCACTTTGATGTGTGCAAGGGGGTCAGAGTGCAGATGCTCTCCGTGAACTGGCCTTTCATCCTTTCAACTGACCCGGATGCCTGGGGGAGATAGGGGATGTGGAGCAGCCAGGATATCTCCACCTCAGCAGCCCATTCTTGGGCTTTAGACCCCGAAAAGTGTGAGCCCGGATTGGATCGGCACCTCCGACAGGATTCCGTAAATGGAGGACAGGGGCTGTAATCCTTTAATGGTGTTATTGTGGTTGGCTTTCTCACAGGACACTGCCACCAGTGCAGCAGAATACGTATTCACCATGGTCAGGATATACTAGGTATTTTTTTAATCTTGGTGAGGGAGGAGTCCAATATCATTGATCTGCCATACACGACCAGCTCCCATGCCACAGCAAATTTGTCCCGGAGGCCCTGTTGGCCTTCCTCTTGACTTTACCTGCTGACAGATGGGGAAGTCAAGCACGTTGGTTTTGAACTGATTCCGGGTGAGGGCGACCCTGAACTGTTCTGCCCATTGTCATGTGCTGTCAGCCCATCGGTGGCTGATTTTGCAGTGAGCCCACACAGCCAGATACAAGCCTGGATCACAGGCAGCTCGAGCCGCTGGAAAGGGGGTAATCAATACCGGAAGGCAGCGGCTCTCTACTCTACCATGGGGAACGTCATCATCAAAGAGGGAGAGGGGGGCTCCAGCCAACTTGCTGAACTGGCAGCAATGGCATTCACACTTCAGGACACCACTGGGCCCATTAACATCCACCCCGATTCATGGGCAGTGGCCAATGGCATGGTGGTCTGTATGGCCCAATGGCATGAGACAGGGTGAGAAATCCACGATGCCCCCTTTGGGGACAGCACCACGGGCAGTTGCTCTGGGACCAAGCCCCCACAGAGAGATCACAGTTCACCACGTAGACATCCAGACCTGCAACACCATAGAGGAGGCTGCGCACAATGTGGCCTTGGCCAAAGTTGCTCAAAGATGCACTGACTCCACCTCCCCACCAGACACTGACAATGGGGCACTGGCTGCCTGGGCTCACCGCAAAAGCAGCCATCTAGGGGTTTACAGCACATGATGATGGACAGAACAGTTCAGGGTCGCCCTCACCCTGAATCAGTCCAAAATCGACGTGCTCGACTTCCTGTGAGAAAGCCGACCAGAATAACACCATTAAAGGATTACAGCCCCTGTCCTCCATTTACGGAATCCTGTTGGAGGAGCGATTCAATCCTGGCTCACACTTTTCGGGGTCTAAAGCCCAAGACTGGGCTGCTGAGGTGGGGATATCCTGGCTGCTCCACATCCCCTATCACCCCCAGGCATCCTGGTTGGTTGAAAGGATGAAAGGCCAGTTCACAGAGAGCATCTGCACTCTGACCCACTCGCACACATCAAGGTGGGTCGGTGGGGGGTGGAGCTGACGGTGCTGCAACAGGCTGTGGATCACTTTAACCCACGCCCCACCAGCCAAGGAGACAACCCCATATCTCACCACATTCAACACTCCCATCCATGGAACCAGAGCCCCCAAAAACCCCTGAGAGTGAGGTATTGGGGAGAGTTGGGGGAGATTGTCACGTTCAGTCCAGGATATTCCCAGTAGTTCGCAATTCTGGGCTAAAGCAAACTCTCCTGTCTCCACACCCACCATCTCACAAAGGGACAATGAATTTTTTTTCAACCCCACAGGACATGCAAGCACTGCTTCTACCCTTGCTGCTAGCGGCAACCATTGGCAATGTCAGATCGGTGATCACGTTCCTCTGCATTACCTATGATTTCATCACCACCACGAATAGTTCAGACTGCAGGGTCTGTGTCCAAACTCCAGCACACACCAATCAAGCATTACCACTCAACCCCAACCAACTAGACGACTCTCAGATGAACTGCCTACCGAGACTCTTTGCTTCAGTGGGTTTGGGTTAACTCAACACTATTCCTTCCACTGACTCCCGATGGGGTGGATGCTTCAGGAACCAGTATTTGCCTGCCTAAAATTGGACCACCACTCAAGTCCCGACACTCTGCATCATCCCACAGCTCCTCCATAGACCAAAGAAGTGTTGGTTAAGACTCCCCCAAAGACACACCTCCACCCTCCCAGACGGCAGCTGTGACGGCTAGCACACAATGTAACCGGCCTCCGCATCACCACCTCTGTTGGTGTCAGCAAGGTGGGGGGCCCCTGGACCATAAATGGGACCCACTGGGTAGGTGGCCACCATATCTACTCCTAGCTTACTGCCACCTGGTAGGGCTGCCATTTCCCCACATTCAAGGTGCCCTACATCCACTCTCTTGATGACCTATGGGAGCACCCAGCCTTTTAGCGACCACTGCAACGTGCCCTTACTGCAGGCGAATTATTCTGGATGATCGCCTTCCTCAGATATGGCACCGCATGGCTCTCCAACGAAGTGACCCAGATGACCACCCTCCTAGAGATGTTGGCCAACGAGACAGCAGTGTCCCTGCACCATACACAGGACACCCTGACCTGGACAGTTGTGGAGCTGAAGGAGAGAGTTATGGTGGAAATGCCAAATCAGATAGCCCTGGACTACCTGCTGGCGGCTGTGCTGTCATTGGCCAGGAGTGCTGCACCTACATTCCCAAGGAATCCTTTAACATCACCCACCTGACTGACCACATTCGGGACTCAATGGCCAAAATTCAAAAATCCAGGGACCAGCATCACCACCTCATGGGGATCCTGGGGGCCATTTGGCTCCATGAGGGGCATTTGGGTGACTATCATTCACTGGGGGATTGCACTTATTTTTGTTATCATTGCTATAGTTATTCCATGATGTGATTGTCAATTTATATGCACCCTTGCATTGCCCCATTAAATCTTCTTATTACCTGTCGCACTTTATTGGCAATCAGCATGTCTTCCGAAGGGGTGGATTGTCAATGGAGAGGCAGTATCCACCACCTGGAGGCGCTGCTGTGCTCCAGTTCAGTGGACACATTACCTGCCAATCAAGGCCAAAGACTCACTCCAAGCCATCAAGGTGACCCTTGCGATTGGCCCACGTAAATCACCAGGAACTGCTGTCCAGGCATCCTGGCCAGACTCACGCCTGACCTTCACCCAATTGGCCCAGGTGAATTATCTCAACTGACCCCTGCTGAGCCCTTGCACTTGGCTTCGAGCATTGGCCACAGCAGTCAACGGGGCCCAGCCTGCCCCGAGAGATTGGCCCTCCCAGCACGGCCCGCAGAACTTTAAAGGACCATGTCCCCCTTTCTTCTTTCTCTTTCGACTCCCTCATGGCTAGTAAGTAGCACCTTTCACACTGGGTTGGGGTGAGTCTCGAGGTCAGCTAGGAAGAGCCATGTCCATACCGGTCAAGGGGTGGGAGCTCACAGTATCACCTTGATCCTGAATGTTGAATGTGTGCGTTCATGTAATTTCCCCCAGGCTCTGATGGTTTCTCCCTCCTAATTAGAAGTGTACATTTACTCCCTGCGTATTCTGTGTGTGGAGGTTTTCTTGACACATCGACCCTGTTGTCCTGTTTCCATCCCCAAAATAAAAGTGTGCTTTGTACCTTCGCTTTTGTCTGATTCTTAACCTTTGTGACCCACACGAACCCGACAACAATGGAGGAGGGGAAGCAAAGTATTTTATCAGTAAATGGAGAGTCAAATTACTAGAAAAAAAACAGATAGATCTGATCAGAATGTGGCAAGAAATTAATGTATGTTTAGGGAAAAAAGGTAGGGATCTCAAGAAAAGCACCAGTGTGTAAATATGTGTTATTGCCTATGAACAGAGGGAATAGAATATTCAATTTTTGGGAAGGAGATTTTATAGACAACAAATATAATATGGGGAAAAGAATTTATATAAATCAAAACAAAGGTGGAAAGAAGATTGAAATATACAAATTCAAGAAGAAATAGGGTCAAGATTGTGTCAAGAATGTTACAAATATGATTTATGTCAGTTATAAAATTACAATTGTCTACATCAATTCTGTTATACTCCATATAAATTAAATGGACTTATCTCCAATTATTCCGAGAAATGTTTTCAATGTAATCAGGTGATCGGAACTTTTTTTTTCCATTCGGTTTGGACCTGTGTAAAAGTGGAAGAATTTGGGAAGGATTTCAGTATATTATTAGGACAAATTCTGAAGATAAAAATACGAATCATATTTATGAAGCAGATACAAAAATGAATTTGGAAAAATTTCAAACAGCCATAGCAGCAGTGAAGAAATGTGCAGCACTAACGTGGAGAGCAGAGAGTTTTGTAACAAGGGACGGGACATTGAAATGCAAAACTGTGTCACCATGTAACCACATAACCATTTACAGAGCGGAAACAGGCCATGTCAGCCTTTCGAGTTATCACCGGTTCACGAGAACAAATCCACTAGCTCAATCCTCCCACTCTCCGCCAATATTCCTCCAACCCCCTCACCTCCATGCACACATCCAACCATCTCTTAAATGACAGAAGGGACCCTGCTGCAACTATCTCATTCGGAAGAACATTTCATTCTGCCACCACTCCCTGAATGAAGAAGCATCCTCTAATATTTCTCCTAACGTTTTGCCCTCTTACCCTTAACTCATGGCCTCTTGTTCCAAACTTCCCTGCCCTCGGAGGAATGATTTTGTTTATGTCTAGTCTATCTATTCCTTTCATAATTTTAAATACCTCCATCAAGTCCCCTCTCAGTCATCGACATTCCAATGAATAAAGTCCCAGTCTCCTTAATCTCTCCCTCTCATCCAGATGCTGTAAGCCAGGCAACATTCTTGTAAATCTTCTCTGCACCATCTCCACCTTATCTATATCCTTCGTATAATTTGGAAACTAGAACTGAGCACAAAACTCAAAACCTGGCCTCACCAATGCCTTAAAGAGCTGCAGCATCACCTTCCAGCTCCTACACTCTATGCTATGATTTATGAAGGCCAGCAGACCATATGCCTTCTTAACCACCCTGTCTACATGGGAATCCACCTTCAGTGAACTCTGTACCATAACTCCAAGATCCCTCTGTTCCTCCTCATTCCTCGTCACCCTCCCCTTAACTGCATAGGTCATATTTTGATTATTTTTTCCGGAATGCAGCACCTCACACTTGTCAACATTAAATTCCATCAGTCCACTTTTCTAAACAAACCAAATCCTGTAATCCAAGAAAACCTTCCTCACCATCCACCACTTCCCCAATTTTTGTATCGTCTGCATATTTGCTTACCCTGTTAACCACCCCCTGAACCAAATCATGAATATAAATGATAAAGAACAGGGTATCCAACACCGATCCCTGAGGCACACCACTTGTCACAGGCTTCCATCCTAACAGACAGTTGTCCACCATGACTGTCTGCTGTCTATCTCCCAGCAACCTCTGAACCCATCTTACTATCTATTAATCCCTAGTGATGAACCTTCCTAACTAACGTTACATGCAGTACCTTATCAAAAGCCTTTACTAAAATTTAAATAGATCTCGTCAACCGTCCTACCTTCATCTACTTTTCTCCTCACCTCTTCAAAAAACTCAACAAGATTCATCAAACATGATTCTCCCTTCACTAACCCATGCTGGGTGCCCCAATAAATCTCTGCCTATCCAGATATTTGTACATCCTATCTTGAAGAATACCCTCCATAACCTTCCCCACCACCGAAGTCAAAATTACTGGCCGATAATTACTTGGCCTACACCTACTGCCTTTTTTGAACAACAGAACTACATTTGCAACCCTCCAATCCCGTGGCACCACACCCTCCTCCAGTGATCTTTGAAAAATCACTGTCAATGCCCCCACTATTTGTTCCCTCACCTCCCTTAAAGTCCTGCGAAAAATCCCATCAGCACCAGGAGACTTATCCACCTTAACTGACCCAAGAAGCTCCAAAACTCTCACTTTACTAATCCATATTCTTTCCATAACTAACCCCTTTGCCTCTCTTATCTTGTAGAGCCCAATGTCTGCTTCCCTCGTGAATACAGATGAGAACAAATTGTTCAATATTTCTCCATCTCATACGGTTCCTGACATAGTTCACTGGTCCCATCATCCAGTCGACCTATTCTATGTTTAACCCTCCTTTTACTGTTCACATATCTGAAAAAACCCTGAGGATTCACCTTTGCCTGATTGGCTATGGACACCTCATCCCTTTTTACCTATCTCCTCAATCCCTTGTTTTTTATATTTGGTGTAGGTCTCCCTCTTGTCCCGAACCAACCTCTTAATTTCACCAGGAAACCATGGCTCCCTCGAACCTTTACTCTTCCCCTTTGGCCTGACTGGAACATAAAGATCCTGTACTCTCAAAATCTCACCACTAAATGTCCCCCAAATTTTCTCTACATCCTTTCCAGGAAAAAGTTCAGCCCACACAACTCTCTGCAAATCCCTTCTCATTTCTCCAAAGCTGGCCTTCCCCCACTCGAAGACCTTCAACCTCGGACCCGACCTATTCCTTTCCATCATTAAGCTAAAACTAATGGACCCATGATCATTGGATCTGGTTCGCCCTAACGCTCACCTCTGTCACCTGCCCCATTGCATTCCCAAACAACAGATCGAACACTGCTTCCACTCTAGTTGGCGTCACAACATATTGCTGCAAAAAGCAATCCTGAACACAATGCATAAATACTAAGCCATCCTGCCCTTTTACTGACTACATTTCCCAATCGATGTCTGGAAAATTGAAATCCCAAACCAACACCACCCTATTTCACTTGCATATCTCACCTATTTGCACATTTGCTCTCCTCGTTCCCTTTCCCCATTTGGAGGCCTATAATATACCCCATAATAGTAACTTCACCCTTCTTATTTTTCAGCTCTACCCACACTGCCTCTCTTGACGAGCCCTCCAGTCTGTCTTGCCTCAGCACTGCTGTAATATCCTCCCTGACATGTAATGCCACACCTCCCCCTCTTAATCCACCAACTCTGTCACACCTAAAGCAGCAAAATCCTGGAACATTCAACTGCCAGTCACAACCTTCTTTCAACCATATCTCGCTAATGGCCACAATATCATAATGCCACATGTCAATCCACTCCTTTAGCTCATCCAGCTTCCTTACTACGCACCTCGCATTAAAATAAATATAACTCAGGTATCTCCTATATCCTACCTTCTGCATATCCTCCTCTCTACCATTCTAACAATTTTCACTGCAACATCTGTTTAACACTTCCTGCTTTTCCTCCCTCAAATTATTTAAACTTGTCTCTTTCCTTATCCTACCAACCCTCACCGTATCACTATCGCCCATTTCCTTTTTTCCCTACAGAGTTTGACACCACACCTCTGCCCACCATAGTCTGACTATCCCCTTCCTCAGTATTCAAGGTGGAGTACTGATTTCTGAAGATTACAGACTTGGGTGCTTGCACATGAATCTGACCCCTCCCTTTCCTCCTCCTAACGGTAACCCACTGACCCTCATCCCGTGAGCCCCTGTGCGACCATCTGCCTGTAGCTATTGTCTACAATAGCCTCATTCTCCCTAACCAGAGTAAGATCATCGAGCTGCAGCTCAAGTTCCTTGACCTGGTCCTTCAGGCCACACTCCTTGTCCATGATGGCCTCACTCTCCTTAACCAGAGGGAGGTCTGGATGTCTGTCTCTGGATTCTCTGCTCAGAGGACCACCCCACATTATCCATCAAGTCCTGGTCTCTCTGTGTCAGCAGGAATTCCGTGCTGACGACTACCTGATGGCTTTGTGGTCATAAATGTTTGTCTATGAAAACATTTCCACGAAGATGATGTGGCAAAGTCTAGCTGACTGGAACATTGCACCAATCTTTCAGAACACCTGAGACAGGTAGATCCTTGGTTCATAGCGGCACTCGGTGCCCTTGTACTTAGTTTCCATGCTCAGTCTGATGCAACCTCACACGATGAAGGCCACATTGGTTACGCCCTTAACCCCATTGTCATGGAATATATATTTGGGAGAATCTGGTAAAATTAGAGTAGGTTAAAAATATACAGCCTATTCCAGTGGAAAAACAGTCATTGATCCCATTCCCGAGCTAGAGAATGTCGGACAAAAGGCATGGGTGGCATCACCAGGTAGTGGCCCTCCTGTAAAAGGGGAAATAGTGACACCTGCCCAGGGTAACACTCGGGTAGCTATTGAGGGACAGGATGGTTTAGTTTGTGTCGGACTCTGGCCTTACCCTACCCTCAATTTGGTCTGTGTCGTCTGAGTCCAGCGTGCTCGTTGAATGAAGTGATAGGAGAAGGTATTCGGTTTCACAATCAGTTTATTACATAGTACAAGAATAAAACTTAACAGAGCTCTGATTCAGTCATTTGTTTCTTAAATCACCTTCTCGGTGAGCTATTCCCCAAGACTCACACCTACTGTCCAGTCTCTTCTGTTTATATACATCAACATTGTTACATTGACCAAGAGTTGGCTTTCTTTGATAGACTCCTTGCATAAGATTTATCTCAAGCAATTTCCTGCTCTGCAATTATCGATGATGTGGACCTCCTATCTTAATCCCCAAGGCCAGAACATCCTGTTGTTTTGATCAGAAGTCAATTCATACCCCAGATATTTCTAATTATTTCTTTGTTCTCGGCTGGCCATAGTCTTCTGTTCTAATCAACACCTCCCGTGTACCCTTATGACATCATTCCTACTAAATTGGTTTATCCATTTTATTTGTCTCTGACATTCTCAGTCATGGTAGTCTTATCGCTTATCCTTGCAATACACTTATCTTCCTGTCACTGGCCTGTTTCAGAATAAATCACTGTCCCTATGGTTCCTCCAACCTCATCCTGTCTAACTTCTCCTATCTGCTATCCTCTTACTCCCATGTGTGCTTTACAATGAGCAGTGTAACTTTGGGGATGAAAGTATTTTCTCTCTTTGTATTTGGAGGCAGCAAATTCTACACATACTATAATCAGCCAGTGGGCTGATAACGCCTCAAACCGTGCATCTTGGCGCCTCACAGTTTGGCGGGCAGCAACCTCCTTTGAAGAAGACCGCAGAGCCCACCTCACTGACAAAAGGCAAAGGAGGAAAAACCCAACACCCAACCCCAACCAACCAATTTTCCCCTGCAACCGCTGCAATCGTGTCTGCCTGTCCCGCATCGGACTTGTCAGCCACAAACGAGCCTGCAGCTGACGTGGACTTTTTACCCCCTCCATAAATCTTCGTCCGCGAAGCCAAGCCAAAGAAAAGAAGAATAATCAGCCAACTTTTCTACATACTGTGGCTGTTACTTAATTGCATTAATATTTCCCTTAAACAGTATAATTGAAGTAAATAGTAAATTGTTACATAGTAATGGATAATGAATATATAATGAATAGTACATAGGCATATTTTCCATGATTACTTAACCCCTTGGTTCCAACGGGGGAGACTGGCAGCGCGAGTCGGGGAGGGGAGGAGAGTCTTCATGATTTGGAACGGGGTTAGTTGAATTCCAGACACTAAAGCCAAGCCATCAGGGCCCTTGCTCGGTCTGCAGGCTTATGATGTTTCCACATTCTCTTTGACAAGCTTGTCGCACCGTCAGCTGTTTGTGGGCGGGAAGCCGTTTATGAATGGGCTGCGTCTGACAGCTGGTTTGTGTAACAGCAGGTCCTCGTGTTATTGTGCAGAGGACCAGGAGCTGGCTTTAGGGAAGAGGTGAGAATGGAGAGTTGTCTGGAATGTTGTGAGTTGTAGCTGACCTGTCTGTGTGAGTGTCCCAATACCCATTTCTTAGTCATTCACAGCAATCATTTAAAAGTCTGCTCTATCTTTCAGAATACAGTTATAATAACATCTTAACTCTTCTACCCAGCACATTCACTTCATATGCAGAGGGCATGAACTGCCAGACCTCAAGGTAAAAGCAGATAGGACACTTGCACTCTCGGTTTTTTGAAAGTGAACCTTCCATAATTTATTAACATTTTAGACCTATTATCCACTTTCGATGCAGAGATGATGGGCAGCGTAATGTTGATGTTGTCAGTTAAGCAACTGACTGGTGCACGAGGATGTTTTTCGGTCAGGGAATGGTCTATGAGTGACCGCAGCACATTCTGCAGGCCACTGCCACCCAGTTCAGGATCTTTCTAAGGAGGATCTGCCATGGTCTTCGAGGCAGATCCTCCTCCCACGCAATTCGAATGGGATGTTCTCTGGGGTGACAGTGACCTGAACTTCCCTCATCTTGTAGGAAGATGGTGAAATCTTGTTCCTCTGAGATCGTACTCATTCGATGAATGGTCCAATGTGATGGGAAGTAAATCGGTGTAATTCTTTGCGGCATCGTGATATGTGTTCAGCTAAGTCGTCAGGATATCCAAGAGTCGTGAAGTAGTCTGACAACTTGCCCACTGCACGATGTTTATAGAGTAAATGGCGATTGTGATGTCACTGAAACCAGCCAATTAAAACCCAAAGAAAATCTCCTTTTAAGGTGTAAAAGTTGCCTGATGTTGATCTATTATAATTTATATGATTATAAGTTGAGGAAACATCCCCCCCCAAAGAAAATCTCCTTTTAAGGTGTAAAAGCTGCCTGATGTTGATCTATTATAATTTATATGATTATAAGTTGAGGAAACCCCCCCCCCCAAAGAAAATCTCCTTTTCAGGTGTAAAAGCTGCCTGATGTTGATCTGTTATAATTTATATGATTATAAGTTGAGGAAACGCCCCCCCCCCACAAAGAAAATCTCCTTTTAAGGTGTAAAAGCTGCCTGACTTTACAGTTCTACATGACGAGTTACCAGACTTTGGACATGGTACAGATATTCAAAGATGATTCCTAGAACCATCTCACAATTCCAGCTCTGCAACAGGCAGCCTGGCCCTTCTCGTCCAGGCCCAACACTTTCTCTCTTTCTTAATATTTCATCTAAAATCACAGAATAGAACATGAATTACTCCATTCCAGTACATATTGTTACGGAGTCCAGAGGACCCCAAAACCCAGCAGCAATAGATAGGCACCACAGCACAGGGTTACTTCAAGAAAAGTAGTTGTTAATTATATTTGAAGAAGAAAACAGAATTAAATTGTAACTGATTCCTGTGAGAAACCCAGCTAAGTGAAGAAATCATTTCACAGAGTCAGTGGGTGAAGTGATAGAACCTTTTATTCAACGTTCTTGCAAGAGCGGGTGTCCTTCAGACAAGGCACATTCACTGATATATTTACTTTCATTTTTATGCATTTCTTTGTGTTCATAAACCACTCCTTTCTTAATTGAATTGGTCATTTAACTGAGGAACTGTTCATTTAACCTCTCAAATGCTGTTCCTCTCCTTGTCTTAAAGCCCGCCCTTGTTTACTTCTCCCATTCCCTGATTTTGTGACCCCAAACTCTTTATTTAGTCTTATCCTTATTTGGTCAGATGCTTTGTCACAAGTTCCCATTCTTTCCAGTCTTTTAAATAGATCATTGTTGGGCGCTCTCATTATCCCCAATATGACTCGGACAAAGACTGAGGGGAACGATAGGCTTTATTGTACTAGAGACTGCTGGCCCGGGTCCAAGGCTAGGAAGGAGCGGGAAGGAGAGGGGACTCGACCTTTATGGCTGGGGTCACATGGGCAGGACTAAGGGAGGAGCCAAGTTAGAAGGACACCCGTAGAGAGGGGCAGCCAGCACATACAATCATATCACTACATTCACCCACCTTTAATAAAAATGGAACCCACCAGAACATAATCCACAAGCGGGGGTGACACCACAACCATAGTAACAGCTATAACACAACAGCAGCAGGACAAAACCCAGCAAACCAGGGGCGGGAAAAGCACTCCCCTCCCACCACCAACAGCTAGAGCAGAGGTGGCCGATCAGCGGCTCGTGAGCCACATGTGGCTCTTTTACTTTTAATATGCGACTCGCTGCCAGTCTTCTCCCCTCCCTCCTTGCCTGGCACTCATGCTGCTGTCTCTCCCCCCCACCTGATTCACACTGCCGGTATCCTCCCACGCACCCCCCCCTACCCGACTCACGCTGCTGGTCTCTCCCCCCCACAAGACGTATTGAGGGTTTGCATGGATGAGGTGCACCGCTTCAACCAGTGGGTCCGTCTTATGTCCCCTGACGTGCTTCCGAAGCAGAACCGGCTCTGGGGTGGTCAGCCAGGGAGGGATGGAGGAACCATTCGGTGATCTAGGAAAAGCAAAGAGGTGTTAATGCAGGGTTGTCATATTAGCGGTGCATAGTAAAGACCAGATGGCGTGGAGGGCTTTGGGCAAGACGTCCTACCAAGCGGGATACTGGCAAATCTTTAGATCTGAGGGCCAGGGCCATTGCCATCCAGACGGTGCTGTTCTCCCTTTCCACCTGGCCATTACCTCTGGGGTTAAAGCTGGTGATCCTGCTGGTGGCTGTGCCTCAGGCCAAAAAAGTACTGTTGCATTTCCTCACTCATGAACGAGGTCCCTCGGTCACTATGGATGTAGTCAGGGCACCCAAAAAGAGAGAAGGTACTGCTCAGGGCCTTGATGACCATAGCTGAGGTCGTATCTGGGCAGGGGGTTGCAAAGTGGAACCTGGAGAAATTGTCCGCCACCGTCAGGATATAGGCGTTCCTATTTGTGGTCAGGAGGGGGCCCTTGAAATCGATACTGAGTCATTTGAAAGGGCGGGCGGTCTTGATGAGGTGTGCCTTTTCTGGTCGGTAGAACTGAGGTTTACACATGGCGCACATTTGTCAGTGTCTGGTCATGGACCAGTCATCCTCAACGGAGTACAGGAGGTTTCACGTTTTAATGAAATGATACAACCTCATGACTCCGGGGTGACATAGGTGGTCATGGAGGATCTGGAGATGGTCGAGATGCATGCTGGCGCACGTCTCTCGGGCTAGGGCATCCGAGGGGACATTGAGCTTACCCGGCTGGTACAAGATGTCATAGATGTAGGTGGACAATTCTATCCTTCACCTCAGAATCTTGTCAATCTTGATTTTACCCTGTTGTTTGGCACTGAAAATGAAGGCCACTGCCCTCTGGTCAGTCAACAAGTAAATCTTTTACCGGCCAGTTAGTGTCACCAGTGGCCACCACTTCAACGATCGCTTGAGACTCCTTCTTGACAGAGGAGTACCAGAGTTCGGGAGTTCGGGACTGTGCAGGGTGCGAGATAATCGGACTGCCTGTTTGGTTTAACATGACAGCCAGTGCGACATCGGAGGCATCGCTCTCCACTTGAAAGGGGACAGATTCATCCACGGCATGCATCGTGGCATTTGTGATGTCTCCCTTAATTTGGTCAAAAGTAGCCTGGGCATCCGCCGACAATGGGAAGGTGTTTGTATGAATTAGGGGGTGGGCCTTATCGGCGAAGCTTATTGAGCATAATATGAAAATAGCTCTGGGCACCCCTTAAACGACTTCAGGGAGTTTGAGACAGGGAACTCCATGAGGGGTTGTATGCGGTCTGGGTTGGGGGCAATGACACTATGTACCATGATACATCCAAGAAGGGCCAGGCGCTGCGTGTTGAACACGCATTTGAAGGACTTGGCCATATGCATGAACTTTGCGAGATTCGCGTCGTGGTCCTGCTGGTCATGGCTGCAGATGGTGACATTGTCAAGGTAGGGGAACGTCGCTGTCTGTCCTCCACCATCTATTCCATCACTCTCTGAAAGGTAGAAGCACCGTTAGTAACCCCGAGACACACCCGCAGGAAGTGAAAGAGCTTTCCGTCTGCTTAAAGCCTGTATATATTTGATCAGCTGGACAGAGGGGGAGTTGATGGTAGGCTAACTTGAGGTCACTGTCGAAAAAATGCTGTACTAAACAACTTAATTGACCAAGTCGATGATACGGGGAAGCGGGAACGCATGCAACTGGGTGAAATGGTTGATGGTCTGAATATAATCAATTACCATCCAGGGCTTGACCGCACCTCTGACCACGAGGACCTGTGTCCTCCAGGAACTGGTGCTAGGGGCTATGATCCTCTCTGCCAGGAGTCATTTAACCTCAGCCCGGATGAACTACATGTCTTCCAAGCTATAGCATCTACTCTAGGTGGCCATTGTTTTACAATCCAGGGTGAGGTTCACGAACTGTGATGGAGGGCAGCACCCGTAGCATGGTGTGGTTGTAGTATGGTGCCGGAGACTGGGTACTGAGTCCGCAGGACGGTGCCGGTGGCTGCGTGCTAGGACCACAAGGCAGTGTCGGGCACTGATGGCTGTGGATGGTCAGCGATACTTAGGGTCTCCTGAATGCCATCATCACACTCCAGAACTGATTCTGAAAGTCAAGGCCCAGAAGGATCCGTGCGCTGAGGCGAGGCCAAATTAACAATATGAAATTGTTATAACACTCCCCCCCCCCCCCACACCACCACCATAAGTGATGCTACACAATACCCCCAGATACTGGTCTGTTGGTCCCTTGCAACCATTGAAACCATCCTGGTCATGGGTCGGACTGGTAGGGAAAGTCTCTGGACCATGTCAGGGTACACGAAGCTTTCCGTGCTGCCGCTATTGAAAAGACCATTTGTTTTGTGCCCATTCAACTTGATCCACATCATGGAGTTTGAGATCGCGTGAGGACTGGCTTGATTCAGGGTGACTGATGCAGGATAGACATCCCTTCATCGATGTCATCAGCAGGGAGGCCTTCCCAAGATGGTGACCCCCATGTTGACCACGCAATGTTCGATGAAGAAGAAGACGGAAATGGAGTAGTGCTGGTCGGAAGTGATGTTGTCAGGGTGGTAGGCGGAGGTGCCGAGGTTGGGAGTGATGGCCAACAACATGGCGCTCCCCTTATCGCGCATGCGGTCAGCGCCAGAAGTTCCTCAGGAATGCACGCCGCACTGCTCCCGGACTGTAGTTGAGACCTGCAGACTTTCTGGTAATGGCCCCTCTTCCCATAGACTGAACATGTAGCTCACCCTTGTGGGGCAGAGGCATCACAAATGCTTGGACTGCTCACAGAAGTTGCATCTCAACGATGCTGACAGCGTGATTGCAGCCGTAGTCAGGTCGGTAGCGCCTGATGCATAGTCCCATGCGGAAGGCCCTTGTGGTGGAACATACGGAGATGGTTCCTTTCTGCCCGCGATCGACACCGTATGGCGCTGGGCTGAGTCTAAGGTTCTGATTGAGCCTTTTGAGTGGGAGCCAGTCCTCCTCGAGGAGTCGTTGCCAGATATAATCTGACCTCAAATCCCACACGTAGGTGTCTCAAATCAGTTCTTCCACACATTGGGTCAGGGATATAGTGGTCATGAGTTTCCCCAGTCTTTTCCTTGTGTGACCAGGGACCAGACAAACTCCAGTGGATTCACCAGGCTGTTGCTTTCTGGACGTCAGCACGTAACGGGGGTATGCCACGTTCACTTTAGTCTTGTACAGCAGCTGTAGCTCAGACATTGCCTCGTTGTGAGTCGCACTGCCTTGGATTGTCAGGAAGGCCCACTGGCCGACTCGTGCCTGAGGATTTTTAACTTCTTCTTGTCGACGTTGACCACCTCAGCAGCAGCATCGAGGAAGTTACTGAAGCAGTTCATCCACTGCTCGAAGAGCACCAAAGCACCTCGGACTTGGGGGTCAACATCACCCCTCCCTCACATCACCCTTTCTGACCCACCAACTCTGCCTCCCCATCACCCCTCCCTACCCATCACCACCTCCCTCCCCATCACCCCTCCCTCCCCAACAACCCTCCCTACGCACCACCCCCTCCCTGCCCACCAACACCTCCCTACCCATTACCCCCTCCCTCTCCATTACCCCACAACTCCTTCCTACCCATCACCTCTTCCCTCACAAGTCGACCAAAAAGAAAAAAAAGGAAAAGGAGCTTATCAAAGAGAAATATAAATTCGAACCAATTGTCATGAAACCGCGAATCTCCACCAGGATGAGCCATTGAGAGCTTCAGTTTTCCAACCAACCTCTTGTATATATGGCTCCATATTTTCCAAACCAAAGTGATATTTATCATGTAAATTATGTTATTTTTCCAGAGGAATACAAGATCTCATTTCGAGATCCCAGCTCTGAATCCCCAAATCCATCCCCCATCTCCGAATCATGGCTGCACATTTCCTTCAAACACCTGAAGTTGATCGTTAAAATTCAGTTTGAGACATTGTAAACCTTCATTTTCATCTCTATATTTCCCATCAAAATTAACATTGGATCCAATGGAAGTTTAACCTTAATATATTTCCTCCAAAAATACTTTAATTTATATCCCAAATGGTTGAACCTTAAGACACAGACAAGTCAAATGACAAAAAGAACCTATCTCTTTATCACATCTGAGACATAATTCTGAAGATATTAAATCTTTTTAATTTTTGAGGCATTAAAGAGAGTTGATGCAAACAATGATTTTGTACAAATCTGTAGGTAACATTAATAATTTGCGTTGTAGCCCTGGGAGTTGAAGCTCTGCCTTTTTAGAGGCTGGAAAGGTGCATTTTATACAGTTGGAGTTCCCGCCGTTAGATTGATTGGCTGACATCAGCCGCATGAATAACATAAGCAGGATTCATGCCCACGGGAAAATTCTTCCATACGAATCCCCTTCTTCCCCAGCCTGGTGTTGCTCTGTTAGCTGGGCAGCCTGGCCAGCCCCATTTTAGGGCTGCCTGACTTGTACTGCCCCAGCTTCCAACCACGCTGGTTCGTGATACGGGTGTCAAGTTAATGAGTTATGCCGCTGTTTGTTACTGTGCGTTGTGCCAGCCTGATTTCCGTGGTGGCGGTTCATGACCCACCCCGCCCCCTAAGAAACATTGCTACAGTTTCTAGTGTCCGTGGATGCAGTCCTCAATGCCTTTGGAGATCTGCCTCTGTGACGAGGTGCTGGCATCTCCACAGGTTGTGTCGGGTTCGCGTGTGTCAGCTTGAGCCTGTCTGTGGTGGAAACCTATGGTTTGCCACCAATGTCTAATTCGAAGATGGCTCTGTTGTTTGGGATGATTTGGAAGGGGTCTTCATAAGGCTTCTGTATTGGCCCTCTGTGCACGAACATGGACTCACAGTCTTTACGGACTTTGGAGATGTTGAAGTTGGCTTGCCTGTGTCTGGAGGGTGGGATCGGAGCCAGGTAACTGACCTGTGCACACAGGCTATCCAGGAAGGTGATTGTATCCTCCTGTTGTCTTCTGGACAGTGGGACAAAATACCCAGGGACCATGAGTGGTGCTCCGTTGACGAGCTCGGTGGAGGGTGTATGGAGGTCTTCTTCTGCAGTGCTGTATGAATGCTTAGCAGACCCCACAGAAGTTTGTCCACTCAGTTGGAGTCCTTGAGTCTGGTCCTAAGGGAAACCTTGAGGTGCCTGTGGAAGTGCTCCACCATCCCGTTGGACAGCGAGTGGTATGCTATCATGTGGTGTAGCTGAATGCCCCACTGGTTGGCATCATCACTCCACAGGCTGGGGGTGAATTGTGCTCCTATGTCAGAGGTTATGTGGTGTGGTAGTTCAAACCTTGGTACCCAGGACTAGAGGAGTGCTTTGGAGTAGGACCTAGTGGATGTGTCAGCCAGGGGATTGTTTCTGGCCACCGGGTGAAACGGTCAACCACCATGAACAGGCAGTGGAAAGCCTGTGAGATTGGTGAAGGCACCACTATGTCCACGTGGATGTGGTCAAACCTTCCTTCCATTGACTTGAAAGTCTGTGGGAGGACCTTGGTGTGTTGCTGTATCTTGTCTGTTTGGGACTGCGTGCACATCTTGGCCCACCCACTGGCTTGTTTCCACAATCCATGCCACACTGACTTCCTGGTCTTTAGCAAGACCGTAGTCCTGATTGATAGCTGCACCAGCCCGTGGATGGAGTTGACAACTTGTCACCTCCATGCCTTTGGGACGATGGGTCAAACCTGTCTGGCGGCCACATCACACAGGAGGTCAGTGTTACCTGTATCTTCTGGGATGTCCTGAAGCTGGAGCCCCGTGACGGCGGACCGTACTGAGGGATCTCGTCGTCTTGCTCCTGTGCCTTCTCCAGTGTCACGAAGTCCAGTCCATTAGCCAGACAGTAGATACTCTGCTTTGACAAGGCGTCCGTGACCATGTTGTCTTTTCCTGAGATGTGTCACATCAGTGGTGTACTCCGAGATGTAAAACAAGTGTCTCCATCGGGGTACCGACCAGGGATCGGAGATCTTAGCCAGGGTGAATGTCAGTGGCTTGAGGTCCGTGAAAGCCCTTCCCTTGAGAAAGTACCGGAAGTGGCAGATGGCTAAGTACAGCGCCAGTAGCTCTCTGTCGAAATCCTGAGGGCTGCAGATGCTTGCTGAAGAAAGCTAGCGGAAGCCAACTTTCTCCTTTCTGCTGCTCCAGAACTTCACCAATCGCTGTTCCTGAGGCATCGACTGTGAGGGCTGTGGGTGCGTTTGGCCTGGGTAGACTGGAGCGTAGTTTCCACAAATACTCGTGCAGAGTCATCCCAGGTCAAGTCCTTTGCTAGGGTGAAAATTGGGCATATGACTCGAGCAGTTGCAGCGATTAACCTGTGAGAAAACTTGACCATCCCCACAAACTCCTGTAGTCCTCTGGTCGTTCTGGGGCTCGGGAATTTGCGGATGGCCTCCACCTTGCTGGGTAGTGGTGTGGCCCCGTCTTTGGTAATCCTGTGACCCAGGAAGTCAATCTTGCTCAGTCTGAACTGGCATTTGGCCAGGTTGATTGTAAGGCCCAACTCACGTAGGTGATTGTAGAGTCTACTATGAACAAACCCACACACTCTGACTTTACTGTGGCTGGAAAGGCTCCTTTTATACAGTTGGAATTCTCGCCGTTGGTTTGATTGGCTGAAATCAGCCGCATGATTAACGTAAATGGGATTCCCGCCCATGGGAATATTCTTGCATTCTTGCCTTCTTCCCCAACCTGATCTTGCTTTGGTAATGGGCAGTCTGGCCAGCCCCATTCTAGGGCTGCGTGTCTTGTACTGCCCGAGCCTCCAACCACGCTGGTTTGCGATCCTGGGGATCATGTTAGTGAGTTTTCTGAGTGGCAGGCGGTGACCAGTGGGGTGCCACAGGGATCTGTACTGGGACCCCAGCTGTTCACAATTTACATTAATGATCTGGATGAGGGGATTGGATGTAATATCTCCAAATTTGCAGATGAAACTAAGCTAGGAGGGGTTGTGTGGATGGAAGAGGGGGTCAGGAAGCTCCAGTGTGATTTTGATAAATTGAGGGACTGGGCAGATACATGGCAAATGCACGACAATGTGGATAAATGTGAGGTTATCTACTTTGGTAATACAAACCGGAGGGCAGATTACTATTTGAATTGCAATAGATTAAGAGATGGGGAAGTGCAGAGAGACCTAGGGGTACTTGTACACCAGTCTTTGAAGGCGAGCATGCAGATACAGCAGGCGGTTAAAAAGGCAAATGGTATGTTGGCCTTCATATCAAGAGGGTTTGAGTACAGGAACAAGGATACCTTACTGCAGCTGTACAGGGCCTTGGTGAGACCACACCTGGAGTATTGTGTGCAGTTTTGGTCACCTTATCTAAGGAAGGATGTTCTTGCAATAGAGGGAGTGCAGAGGCGATTCACCAGGCTGATACCTGGAATGGCAGGAATGACTTGTGAGGAAAGATTGCGCAAATTGGGATTGTACTCGCTGGAGTTTAGAAGATTGAGAGGGGATCTCATAGAGACATATAAAATTCTGGCAGGACTGGACAGAATGGATGCAGATGGGATGTTTCCAATGGTGGTGGAGTCCAGAACCCGGGGCCATGGTTTGAGGATAATAGGCAAACCATTTAGGACCGAGATGAGGAGGAATTTCTTTACCCAGAGGGTGGTGAATCTGTGGAATTCATTGCCACAGAGGGCAGTAGAGGCAGGTTCATTAAATATATTTAAGAGGGAGTTAGATCTATTTCTTCAGTATAAGGGTATTAAAGGTTACGGAGAGAAGGCGGGGACGGGGTACTGAACTTTAAGATCAGCCATGATCTCGTTGAATGGCGGAGCAGGCTCGAAGGGCCGAATGACCTACTCCTGCTCCTATCTTCTATGATTCTATGCCACTGTTTATTTCCGCACGTTGTGCCGGCCCGATCTCCGCAGTCGTGGGATTATCTTTACGTAACATTTTCCAATCATTTTGATCTATTTTTCTGCCTAAAACATTTTCCCACTTTCATCTTGATTTATGCAATTGTGTGTGAGAGTCTGTGAGACCATGTGTGAGTGCATGTGCATGTGTACATGTGTTTGTGCACGAGTTCATGAGGATGGAGGCGTAGGTGCATGTGTGTGTGACTGCACGCCTGTGTGTGTATCTGTTCATTTGTGTGTGCACATGAATGTGTGTGTGCATGTTTGTATGAAGGTATATGTGTGCATGCACTCGTGTGTGTGTGTACATCAATCTGCATGCCTGTGTGTGAGTGTGTGCAGGAGTGGGTGAGTGTGTATGCGTGTATGCATGTATACATCTGTATGATTGTGTGTGTGTTTGTGTGTGCGCATTTATGCCTTCACATGTGTGTGTGTTATGGAGAGGCAGTGTCCATCACCAGGTGGCGCTGCTGCACTCATGTTCAGAGGACACACTACCTGCCAATCAAGGTCACCCAGGTGACCCTTGCATTTGGCCTACCTAAATCACCAGGAGCTGCAGTGCAGGCAGTCCAGCCAGACTTAACCCTGACCTTTACCCAATTGGCCCACCTAAATCACCAGGAGCTTCAGTGCAGGCAGCCCGGCCAGACTCACGCCTCACCTTCACCCAATTGGCCCACCTAAATCACCAGGAGCTGCAATGCAGGCAGCCCGGCCAGACTCAGACTCAGCCTTGACCTTCACCCAAATGGCCCAGGTGTATCACCTCGACTGGCCCCTGCTGAGCCCCTGCACTTAGCTTTGAGCCATTGACCACAGCAGCCAATGGGGCCCAGCCTGCCCTGAGTGACTGGCCCTCCCAGTACTGCCCCCAGAATTTATAAGGACCATGTGCCCCTTTGGTCGGCCTCTTTCGAGTCCTCGTCGCTCATAAGTAGCACCTTCCACACTGGGTTGGGGTGAGACTCGAGGTCAGGTAGCAAGAGCCGTGTCTGTACCAGTCAAGGAGTGGGGGTTCGTAGTATAACCTTGATCCTGACTGTTGAATGTGTACGTTCATGTAATTTCCCCCAGTCTCTGTCAGTTTTTCCCTTGTTATTGGAAGTGTATATTTACCCCCTGCGTACTGTGTGTGTTGAGGTTTGTCCTGCTTCCATCCCGGAAATAAATGTGTGCTTTGTACCTTTGCTTTGGTCTGGTTCTCAACCTGTGGGACCCACATGAACCTGACAACAATGGAGGAGGGAAGCAAAGTATTTTATCAATAAATGGAGAATCAAATCACGAGAAAAAAAGACAGATATATCCGTTCAGAACATGGCAAGAAATTAATGTAGGGAAAAAAGGTAGGGATCTCAAGAAAAGTACCAATGTGTCAAAATATGAACAAAGGCAATAGAATATTAAATTTGTGTTATGACAGAGGTATAAGATATTTTGAAGATTGCAACACGGAAGAAATTCTTCAAACAATTAAACACAAATTTGGAGTGGCCAATGGGACCTTCTTCTATTTTCTCCCGCTTAGATTGTTCTTAAGAGAAAGATGGGGACCAACATTGACCCCACCTAAAATTAGTTAAATGGAACAAAGAGTCTGGATAGGGAATACACCCAAATTTATCAATGAAATGTACGATGCTCTCCAGAGAGAAAATTTAAAACCAGGATAGCAGAGTTCACAGGAAAAAGATGGGAGTCGGACTTGGATTTGACGATTTCAGAAAGAAGCTGGTCAGATTGGTGTAAGGACAGCACGACATCAATTAGAAAAGCAGGATATGGACTGGTTCAGTCTAATATTTTACACCAATTTTATCTTACCCCAGAGAAATGACCTAAACATCAGAAATGTGTTTCAGATGTGGGAAGGAGTTTTTCTAGACATCAAATATAATATGGGGAAAAGGATTTATATAAATTGAAACAAAGGTAGAAAGCAGATTGAAATATACAAATTCAAGAATAGGGTCAAGATTGTGTCAAGGGAGTTACAAATATGATTAATGCCAGATATAAAAATAAAAATCTCCACATCAATTCTGCTATACTCCATATAAATTAAATGGACTTATCTCCAATTATTCCGAGAAATGTTTTCAATGTAATCAGGTGATCGAGACTTTTTTTTCCATTCGGTTTGGAGCTGTGTAAAAGTGGAAGAATTTTGGAAGGATTTCAGTAAATTATAAGGACAAATTATGAAGATTAAAATACAAAAGGACGTGAGAATATTTGTGCTTGGTCATATATATGAAGCAGATACAAAACTGAAGTTAGATAAACATCAAACATAGCAGTGAAGCAATGTGCAGCACTAACGTGGAGAGCAGAGAGTTTTGTAACGAGGGATGGGACAATGAAATGCAAAACGGTGTCACGTTAAAAAAAAGACTTCTGGTTGAAGGAATCAGATCGGGAACGGTACATGGATATGGAGAATAAAAGTCCATCCACATCCTCCACATCACCCACTCTTTTTAGTTCATGGTTAAGAATTATTAGCTAGAAAATCAAATAACTCTGGGAATAATACCTACTGTATTATTCTTTGGGGAGGAGGAGGGAGGGTGTGGGGAGAAAATAGACCAAAGGTTTTGGATCATTTTGTATTCTGTTGTTATATGATATTCTCTTTATTGAGTTAACGCTTGAATTGATGTAAATGATAAACAAAAAAAGATGTGGGACTGAGACAGGAACCTTTTGACGGGCCACATGGACGTGGGTGAAGGTGAGGCCATTTTGGCAAGACATCACCGAAAAATTAATCGGGATAACAGGAGTGGCTTTCACAGGCAGCCCAGAGTGCTATCTACTAGGTAATGTTATGGATGTCAGCAACAAATTGAACAAATATACAATCTCATTGATAAAAATAGCATTGGCTGGAGCAAAAAAAAGTGGTGCGATCACTTGGATGTCGGACTCCCCTCTACTTATCGCAGAATGGACGGCAGAAATGGACAGCTGGAAACACATGGAAACATCACATCTAACGTAAAGAACAAATATGACACTTTTGTAAAGATCTGGCAGCCAGACCTGGACCACATTGGGGCCCAAAAAAGAAAAAGGACAATAAATGCAACTATTAAATTTATTTAAGCATGGTTTCCCCAATTGGATACTATATATTTTAAAGATATATAAACTTTGATGGTGAGCGGATTCATTTGTTTGGAAGGAGGGAGGGAGGGAGGGACCATTTGGCTTTTGTTTATTGTTTGTAAGAAAAAGTTTCATATATTATGATATTGAAACATTTATTAAGTATATTTTTGAAAATATTCATAAATAAATATGTTCGTCTCCCAGGGCTGAAGCGGCCCCTGGTGGTCAAGGAGGTCCTGCGCACCCCATAGCTGCCTGGAGATGGGGATGTACGCCCAGATGGCGTCGTCCTGGGCTGAAGGATGCAGCGTGCGACAGCCGATGGTGGACACAGGCATGGAGAGCATCGGCAGAGCGGCCTGGTAATCACCTGTGTTGACTACGTCATTCTCATCATTGTCGGGAGCCCTCCGTGTCGTCCACTGCCTGACCCAATCTGGTGTCAGCACGTGGGGGCCCGCTGTGTGGCTGTCCTCCTTCCCCACTCATGTTCATTGTGCCGGGAGAAGTGACGTCATTGCAGATGGTGGCATCGACGCCATTACATCAGCCAGAAGTGACGTCACACCATGAGCTGGAAATGACGTCGCTGTAGTTGTCGCCGAGCGGCACTGTCAGGGGCGGGGTCTGGTCCAGGTGCTCAGGGCACACATGGCAATCGTCGCTGGCGTAGCCGGATGCTGCACCTTTGTAGTCAGGGAAGGCAGAAGTTGTAGCAGGGAGGTCATAGAGGGCCGCTGAGCTGCCGGCTGGTTTTAAGAGCACCTGCCGCAGCGACATTCTCCTCCCCAGCTCGGTCTAGGGCTGCAGCTGTAGTGTGAGAAGGCCATGAGGGAGCCTGGGGGAACCTGGAATCAAAGGCTTCGAGGTGCAGGGCTGAGGTTTCCAGGGTTCGGACCACTTCCACTGTCTTAGTTAGGGTGTAGATATTATCTTCCAGCGGCTTCTGCTGGATGGCCCTTGAGTGTAGCCCTCAGACGAAGGGGTCCCAGATCAGCCTTCCCTGGGTTCAATCAGACACGGTCAGGCAAATTCTCGCATGTGTCCCAGGTAAGACTCAGCCATCTCCCTGGGTTGCTGGGCTTGGGAGCTGAGGAGGTATCTTGCACAGACCGCATTCATGGGGGGCTTGTACAAGTTCTTGAGAGTGTCCATTGTGCTCTTGTACGTGGAGCAGCCTTTGGTGCCTGGAAGTCATGGGGACCCAGCTTTGACCGGAGTAGGTCCAGCCTCTTCCGATCTGAGTCCAGGATGCCGCCTGTGTGTGCCTCCATGATTGCCTTGACCGCGTGCTGCCAGATCTCGAAGCATGTCTGGGCTTCTGGGACGACTTCAAGGCTCCCTGCACTCAGGAGTTTTTCCATGGCAGCCATGGGAAAATTTTGTGGATTAAATTGTGGTGCGCTGTTAGCCAGAATCAGACACACACAAGACTGCACAACAAGCTTTAAATCACAAAGACTTCCACAGAGCCAGGCTGGCTGTAGCTGTAGTAACTCTGAGTGAGCTTTGGGAAGCTGGCGCAGGCTTATATCCCATAGGGTAATTGACACCCGATTGGGTGGGGCTTGATCCATTCAGGCCGACTGATTGACAGCCGGCCAGGTGTTGTCCAGTCCCCTTACAGGTACAGAAGATTCCCCCTGCAGTAGGCCGGTGGTGTACCTCCACAAATTCCCATCCAAGCAAACCTTCATCAAAATCTCCTCGTGAGGGTCACATGATGTAGTGAAGTGAGACGGACGCTGGCCCAGGGGCTCTCCAAACACATACATTTTACATCTTTTAAACACCCTCAACCCCACTTATGGTCAGACAGCTGCAGTATGGACCACAGACCAAAGTCGAAGCAACTAGATTCAGCTATTGAGCAAATTCCAACATCTGTGGAGAAAACTATTCTTGGGGCTGGCTGCCAAGAAAAAGGAGTCCAAATACTTACAAATAAAGAAGGAAAGAACTTGGATCAGCAGAATGACATAAAAAGTAAATCTGAAAGCAAACACGGTAAGGAATAGAAATGGAAACCTCCAGAATAGATCGAGGTGTCTCATGGTGATGAAAATGGCGGGGTCACTTCGAGGCCTGCTGGTGAAGTCAGTGGCCAGTTCACCCTACAGAAAAAAAACCTGCAAATTGATATTGCCTTTCTATAAGAAATCCATCTTCCCACACAGGAGCATAAGAAACTGAGGAAAGAATCGGTAGGACAGGCATCATCGTCATTCTTTCACTCCAAGGCCAGGGCGATCAATAACAACACTTTGAGAGACGATGATTGATCCACAAGGCTGAGATGTATTAGTTGACGGTCAGATTTACTCAGAATCCTGGATACTTTTAAATTTCCCTCCACCTAACAGTGATGATTCTTTATTCAGGATATTTTTCTCAGGGTATCGGGGGAACGACAAAATATACTTGGAGGGGTGGCTTTAGTTTTTGCTGGATCCTGTTCTGGACAAGTCAACCTCGACAATATCCCAAATAAAAGCAGCCAAAACTACCTTGGCTTTTCTGAAAGATTGAAATTTGATATAGATGTGTGGAGGCCAATCCCCCCATTATTCCTCGACTCGGATTGGCCTTTCTTTGTTATCAACACAGCAAATTCGGAGAACATTCGTGCGAATACTTATCTTGAACCTTTGACCCTGTCTATCTTGATGCCAGAAAAAAAACAACTAATTCACAGAGATGGCCTTTGAACCCCACCCATCTTCAAAAACCAGATTTTGGCAAGGATATTAGTGACCAGATAAAGTTATTCTGGAAGTCAAACTGTGCCTCCTCGCCCACTAGTTTTGTATATTATGGGGACAAACAATATCACATACAAAAGGGATGAAGAAGAAATACATGTCAGAAATAGAAGAGCTGGAAACAAATTTGGAAATTGGAAAAGGTGTTCCAACAGTCTGGTTCCAAAGAATTCACATACTTAATAATGAAACAAATCAAATACAAATACATGTGGCATAGTTAAAAGAAAGAAGAAAGAAATCTCCCCATAGACCACCCCCATTGCCCCCTCCATCCCCTTGCTAAAAGGAAAAGAAGAAAAATGAGTACAAGGGACCACCAACGGGAGCATTGATTACTTTATTGTCCCTTTTCATAAACTGAGGCCTAAAGGAGAAAGGGAATATTCACACCCACCCTTTGTAAATATGGGCTCCACATTCTTCCATAATATATGGTTGTTGCCTCCCGCTAACCGGGACGCAACCCAGTACACAAGATGCCTGACGAACCCGGTGACTGCGAAGATCACGCGGGAACCAACAAACTTCATCCCAGGTGACATCCTGCACAGCGGGAAGCAATGAGCAATGGCGGGAACACCCACCAATCCTAGGCCAGTGCTGCCGTCTCTTAAGTCCTGTCGTCAGCAGCGGGAGGGTATACAAGAGATTCCTGTTCAACAAACCATTCTTCGACTTTGACTTCTTGGGTGTGTATCGTTCATTCCACACTTCACGGTAACTGTGAAGACTTTCACCATTGAACACCTCAAGCCACCACATCTGGACATTAGCAAACTGGTCTCCACTCAGCCCCAACAATGCAGATATAGGTGACCAAAAGCAGCGAACAGTGCTCCAATCACTGGTTCTGGGGTGGTGGGGGATCATGTTAACTGGGATGCCACCCTGTACACAAGATGGCCGATGAATGTGGTGACCACGCAGAGTCAATGGGGACCAACAACGTTCGTCCCAGGGGCGAACCCACACAGCAGGAATCAACAAGGATGGGAACACTGACCAATTGGAGGCCGACACGGATGTGACAACACTCTAGTTGACAGTAGCGGGGAGAGAATAGAAGTAGAGCTGCCAGTGTAATAAAGGAGTCTTTGACTTTGATTTCTTGAGTGTGTGTCCTTCTTTCCACCCTTCACAGTAGCGCGCATGCTCCAATTAAACATCAAATGGTCTTCCTCATTTACATCGGGAGTCACATGTATGGTTTCCTTACCTAAAGCGTGAGAAGTGCAGCAAAGATCGTCAGACTTGTTTCTGGTTTGTTTTAAGCGGGTGATAGGAGGAAAGTTTGAATATGGATCTCTTTGTCGTTGGGAACGAGGGAGATGACCTGACAACATTATGAGAGGACACGGTAGCTTGGATCGAGAGAGGATAATGCAAAGAAGCCGAACACCAAGTGTCACAATTTCCCAATAACCGATCGGCTGCTTGGACTTGAAGAAATGTCTTCAATGAAAATGTAATATCATTGGAATTCTCTTCCCTGTTGAAGGTTCATTTGAAATTGGGATCCATGGACTTGTGATGAGTTTATTGCCATATCCATTCGTAGCGGGATAATATGCATCAAACTTAGATGCAGATACTTTGAAAAAAGTAACAGGCATTAAATTGTAAGTGGTAATAAATATGAAGGAAAAGATTGATAATAAATAGTCTCCCTTGCAGTTGGGGTACAATGTATTCCTTGAGATCAGAGGAATCTTGGAGCCAGGACAAAGTGATCCCGTGTTTCCCAAGGATTTGATTGAGTTGTTGGGGTAGTTGTAAGTTGATGGGCCAAATGGTTTGCTGCTCCTTCCTCTGGCTCTGCTTTCTGTCTTGCGATGCTGATTGGGTGCGTCTGTGTGTTCGCTCGCTCGCTGATTGGTTGCATCAATTGTGCGAGCCAATGGGTTGATTCGGTGAGGCTGCTATTGGATTGGACGCTGAGTCAGGTTGGATTGATGGGCGGGTTCGCGGGTTGATTGGCTCTTGCTGTGAGGAGGCGGGACGTTGGCGGCAGCATCGCCTGATCGGAGTCTGTCGCGTCGCCGCGAGCGCAAAATGGAAGAAGTTAGTGGCGGCGTCGGGACCTTCCTCAGCCACACGGTCCTGCAGCCCGCCAGGCCCCAGAGCCGAGGCGTCGGTGCAGGGCCTGATGGTGCCGACAGGGCGAGGCTGGGAGCTGCCCAGAGGGAGGGGGTGGGCAAGGGGGTAAGAAGGAGATTGGCGCATGCGTGGTGGGTTCGCGACTTGGTGTTCAGTTCGACCATGTGCGGCTGATACGCATGTGCCAACGGACGGCCAATGAGTGAACCTTTTGCGCAAGGACCAACCGAGGACTCGCGCATGTGCACTGAAATTAAGATGGCTGCCCCCAGCCCATGGACCCCCAGACACTGAGTCACAAAGTCAATCCACACATTTTGGGTTTGACGTGTCCTGTGTCTCTGTTCTCATTTGTCAAATCATTTGATTTTAAAAATAGGCTCTAAGACTTCAGATCTCCTCGCACGCGGTCAAAACCTTGACTTGCGACCATCGTGGACCCACCCTCCCCCGACGTGGTACTACGGTCGCAGGTCGGGGAGGACCTGTCGGGGTCATTGAGTCGCTTAGGAAGGGATGGAAAACCAATCCAATGTTCTTTGCTTCCCAATGCTCATAGAATGTGTCTGATTCCATTCCTTTTTCCTGTTGTAGCATCACATTCTTCATAAAGTTAGATGTTATTTTTTAAAGTTGTGTCACCTGAACAATAATGCTCCAACCCTTCTGATCCTGACGTACCATGTGTCTAAAATGTCATGTTTCTCAGTTACGTCCGAATGCCTTGAAAAATATAGGGACTTTGGTGTTAACAATACAGAGTAAGAGAGAGCGCTGCTCAGGGAGCTGAAGAAGGAATTCGTCCATCGTTATTGAATGAAGATCTACCAGGACCAATGCCTGAAGAGGGTGCACAAAATCAGTGAACAAGTGCGGACTCGAAAGGCCAACATGGCCTGTTTCCGCTCTGTAAATAGTTATATGGTTATATTTCACCAATCCTTTTGAATTTATGATCTCTTGAATTTCTGGTCATGTTTTCTATTTAGGTTGGTGTATCTTGCAGACCTGTTTGGTTGCAGCAAGTAAGAAGTTATCACCTTGTAGCATCCGCTGTGGAAGTGCTACCACATACTGTTTTAAACTCCCCATGTGTGCTCGCTGGCCCACCCACTTCTGGTGACGTACTTCCCGACTTCCAGCTTTATGTCATTGTGTCGTGTTGTCACTCTCCAGCTGGCTGCCGCTACGTGGAAGTGTAGGGCTCCTCAGCCCATACATGGTGCTAGGAGTGGGCTCCTTCTCATCAGTGAAGGGGAGTCCGTGCCATCTTGGACTATCCGAGTGTGGCAGTGATTTGACCTCTTTTTGCTCACCTGGTCTCTTGGCGCACCATAATCTCAGCGTTTATAAGGGGGAAATTCTTTCAATGTTTCATTCAACTTTATTACAGAATTCTTCCTAGATTATCTGTGTAACATTGAATGTTATGGGTTTTCATGAACAGGGATCATGATTTTACTCATAATTTGGTGAGCCAATGGATGGGACATTTTTTACTAATGCCCCATGGGAATCCAAATAAAAATGAAGTGACAAAATTAGGAAGGTTTGTTGACCCTTGTTTTTAAGCAGGACGTCAGGATGATTTTCATCTTGCTTGCTGAATTAAAATGTGATTTGTCAGTTCTTAATGGCAGCTGCCATATTGGCATTGCAAGGAGAGATGGGAAATGGATCAGGTCCTTGGTGGTGCCAGTAATGCAACGTAGAAAGATGTCATGGGGCTGAATGTGGTTTAGGGAGGGAGAGGGTATTAATTTTTGGGAAACGTATGTGACCAGCCACCTATCAATATTTCCCTCAAATAGAAACTCCTGCTGGTAGAAGCCATTTCCTATTTTAAACAGGCCCAATGTCATTACCCAAGCAGATATTGTTTCGAGCCCAAAGGATCCCAAAACCAGTAGCAATAGACATTCACCCAGACAAGTGGTTTTTAAAACAAGTTATTTTTAATCAAATTTAAACATGAAAATAGAATGAAATTTTAATTTAACTCTATACTTAACTAACCCAAATTAACCCCCTTCTAATTCTTAGTGCACATGTTTGTAATGTGTATAAATTTAAGAAAAGTTCTTTGGTTCACATTTCAATCTCACTTCTCCTTCTTCCAAGTTCTCTGGATGCATGGAAATCTTCTGCTGTGCACAGAATTGAACATGTACAAACTTCACCAGGTTTTGGTGCTTGAAAGGTAAATGTTTACCAATCAGGACGGTTCTTGTAGGGTTTTTAGAGAGAGATTTGTTGTTCCAGGATTTCCAAAACTGAGGTACCACCATTATTCACCTCAATGTCTCGCTGATGAAACTTGCCCCGTCAGGGTTTTCCAGATGGTAACTTCTTTCTTCTCGCTACCACAGAGTTCATTGCTCACAACAGAACTAATTTCTTCTGCTCAAGCTGCTATATAAACAAAACCCAGGAGTGATTTTCCTCAAAGCACCCCGCAGAAAGGTACTTTAAGTCATCCGGCTCCATTTCCAAACAATGGTCATTCATTTTATGACATCAGTTCGATAAACACCTACTTGTGAATGTGAATAACATTCTCCAGAGATCTTCAATATTTCTTCAGTCTTTCAAATAAGATCTGTTTTAAAATGTGTGTGTGTATTTATGTAACCTACACTCAATCTTACCAAAATCCCAAATATTACCAACTTCTCCAAATATATTTATCCATTACAATAACATAAAGAGCATTTAAGAGACTCTTCGACAGGCATACATGGGTGAAATAAAAACAGGGTTGAAGCGGGCGCACAGTACGGTATTACGAACTGCCACCGTCAGTGCACAGATTTATCTCACACATCGTGGGCTAACAGTGCTGGGAGGCAAAGTACAGTGAGTGGATCAGATGAAGGCCCCTGCCTAAAGGCGTGGGGCACTCATGGCTCGTAGCCTTAACCTGCTGATCCTGTGGACCGGCAGGTATTCACTAACGAGCTAATTTACAGGCAGGGAACAAAAGGTCTGTGTATGTCTGCAATAAAGCAGTATTGAGTTGACTACCTTTGTATGTGTTTGCCTTTATTTAGTAGCATCTACCTTCTTGGGACCTTCCCAAGATCGTGTTATATGGCGAGCTCTCCACTGGCCACCGTGACAGAGGAGCACCAAAGAAAAGGTACAAGGACTGCCTAAAGAAATCTCTTGGTGCCTGCCACATTGACCACCGCCAGTGGGCTGATATCGCCTCAAACCGTGCATCTTGGCGCCTCACAGTTTGACGGGCAGCAACCTCCTTTGAAGAAGACCGCAGAGCCCATCTCACTGACAAAAGGCAAAGGATGAAAAACCTAACACCCAACCCCAACCAACCAATTTTCCCCTGCAGCCGCTGCAACCGTGTCTGCCTGTCCCGCATCGGACTTGTCAGCCACAAACGAGCCTGCAGCTGACGTGGACTTTTTACCCCCTCCATAAATCTTTGTCCGCAAAGCCAAGCAAAAGAAAAGAAGTAGCATCTACCATAGTAGCTGCTACAGTGTATTATTCTTTTGTTAGGAATATCTAGATCAACACAACATCGTGGGCCAAAGGGCTTGTACCGTGCTGTAATATTCTGTTATTTCTGTTATTGCTTGACTTTGAATATCTGTTGTAAGCTGTGTGAGACTTCAATAATGTAGCAAATGTGCACCTCAACATTGCGGTCAGGAGTTTGTATCTCCTGGTTGACTTGAGCTTTTCTCATTTTTACTCAATGCTTTATAGTTCTGGTCAGTAAGAAAAGAAATATTGTGCATGTTGAGTATGTCATTATGATTGAAAGTAACACTGGAAAAGAGTCAGTAACACCAAGGTAAATAGCACCCTGTAGTGGCTGGTGCAGTTTCCTGATGGGCAGAAGTTATCTCTCAGTGGCTACAGTGATGTGAAAATGTGGGTAAATTATTTTGCATATGATTTATACATGGAAAAATTAGTTGTTGTTTGTTCCAGTTTCAGGTAGGTGTGGTCGCAAAGTGGGTAAGGATAGAAAATATTGGGGATCAACAACTGGGGTTGCATTTGATGGCGTGGAAGTCGATATGGATGCTCAGAATAAGGCTAATCTGATTAGGCAAGCCACTGGCTCTTATACTTCCACCAGTGAATTGAGAATTGAATTTTGAGTCATTTACGGTGGGTAACTTCAAAGTCTGTTGATTGTAAGACTAAATTAAGAGCCCTTTTGCCCCTGGCTGTGCTGAAAGATTGTTTTGTTTATAACTAATTCTTTCTGAGAGGGAGAATAGACTGAAGCTACTTTCCTACTCATTGTTGATATATTTTGCAGTAATATCTTTCAAATAATTACGGACTCCTAATTACCACATGCAATCCCCAGTCACTTTATCATTTCTGCCACCTACGACACGCTGGAGTCACATCTTCCCCTCCCCCTTTCTGCTTTTACCAGGGACTGCTTTCATCCTGTCATTCTGGTTTGCTAATCTCTCTCCACACATTCCTCCCTGTCCTAGGTCACCACCCTTCCCACCACCCCTGCCCACCACCCTTCCCCTCCCCAGGTTTCACTCTCACTCCTGTTGATTCACCCAGTTCCCCTTGTATTCTCTCTTCCAAACCAGATGACTTATGAATGTGGGCAGAGAAATGGCAGATGAAGTTTAATCTGGACAAGTGTCTTGCACTTTGAGAGAACTTGTCATACTGTTGCAAAGAGGGATCTTGGGGTCCAAGCGCGAGCTCCTTGAAAGAGGCAACACAAGTGGAGGGTGTTAAAGAAAGTATTCTTCATTGAGCAGGGCATGAAGTATAAATGTGGTTAGGCCACATTTCGAGTGTTTTCTGCATTTCTAGTTGCTGCATGACAAAAGGAGTTTATCAGGGGGTTGCTTGGTTTAGAGCATTGGGTCTAAGGAGAGGTTGGACAAATTTGGAGTATTTGAGGCTGAGAGATGACCTGGTTGAAATTTATCCAATTATTTTAGTCCTGGAGAAGGTAGATTTCTTCTTCCCCCACCCCTGTGGGAGATGTAAAAATACTACAATACCTATATTGAACATGAGAGAGGAAAAGGAGAGAAGTGAGACAGGGTTTTGCACAGTGCGTTGGGGGTTTGGCACACGCTGCCAAGATAATGGTGAAATCACCACGATTTAAGAGGCATTTGGTTGGGCACATGAACAAGAGGGAATGGGTGATGTGTTTGGACCATGTGCTGACAGATGGGATTAATTTAAATGAGCATCATGGTCACCACAGATATTGTTCACCAAATGGCCTATTCCTGGGCTGCTCTGTTGGGTGATGATTCATCTCTTTTCAAGGATAGTTGCCGATGGGCAGTAAACTTGTCACAGAAGCCTAACTCCAATGAATGTATTTAGAACATTTCCATGAGTTAATTCCCAGTAGAAACACCATTTTATCATTCAAGATGTGTA